>NW_024429197.1:43027825-43627825 GCF_017639785.1 Mesocricetus auratus | reverse complement strand
AAGGGGGTGATGGATGGTAGGTAGGTAGATAGATAGATAGATAGATAGATAGATGATAGATAGATAGATGGATGGATAGATAGATGATAGATAGATGATAGATAGATAGATAGATAGATAGATGGATGGATAGATAGATAGATGATAGATAGATAGATGGATGGATAGATAGATAGATGATAGATAGATAGATAGATAGATAGATAGATAGATAGATAGATAGATGGGTTCCATGAAGAACTCTGTACCCTGAAGGCAAAGCCAGATTCTTCACAGTGTGTCTCCAGGCTGTCAAAAACCAGAGACAGGCTCAACCCCCTTTAAACAGTCTCCTTGAATAACTGCCTCACATTCTTTGACCTGTAGTCTCCTGTGAAATGAGGCTGCCCCCCAGAAGAAGCTGCCTGAGCTGCCTCAGTCAACACATGGTGAAATGTCAGAGAGAGGTAGGCAGCACTGCCCTTCAATGCTGGGGTTCTGCATTTCTCACTGCCTTTCCAAGCCCTTGGAAGAGATACACCAGGCCCAAAGAGAGTAACATATCATTGTTTAGCAAGTGGCCAGCTTTTTCTTCTTTTTTAAAAGTCTAGGTTTCACTGAGACAACCTTCTGGCATGCCAGAGCACTGGCCTTGTTAGAAAGTGACCCTGGGCAAGTCACTATTCTCTCTGAACCTAATTCTTTTAACACAAAGTTTAGACTAGAGCCCCTAAAATACCGCGATGTGTCATTTAGACCAAGAGGACCTGGCTTCGAACTGCTGACCTGTGGCTGAGGACTTTCACCTCATCTAAGTCTCAGCTCCTCTTCTATGAAGCAGAATTATTTAAAGCACCTACCTAAAATGAAGTAAGTTATACACACGATTTAACACCATGCTTGGTTTACAGTAGTGTGTGTCACTCTTGAGTGTGCACCTACATGTATGTGGGGTCCAGAGGACAAGTGTTCTCTTTTTTGTTTTCCAATGAGAGGGTCTCTAATTTTCTTGAAACTTGCCAAACAGGTTAGGCTAACTGGCCAGTGAGTCCTGGAAATCTGTTTATCTTCCTATCCCAGCACTGGGATTACAAGCATTGGCTAGACAGGGCTTTTTTTTTTTTTTTTTTTAGTTCTGGAGATTCAAACTCAGATGCTGAGGTGAAGGAGCCATCTCCCCAGCCTTATTATAAGTATTTAATAATAGAAAGCTGCTGCCACGTGAAGACTATCATTATCATTATTGTTGTTATGCTAAACAGGCTTGGAGTTCAAAAAACAAAAAAAAAGGCGAAGCTCTACCCTCCTGTTCTTTGTGTAAGTTAAGATTAGTCTCAGCAGGGTGCACTTGGAAAAGTGTCTCCCAGGAGCCAGGCAGTACTGAGAGCGAGGAGGTGGGGAGTGGAGGGATAGGAGTGGGGTAAGGGTGGGGGAAGGTAGAGAGACTTGCATCAGGCTCTCCTGTCCTTGGTGTCCTTCCTTGCCAATAGGCTTGCCCTGCCTGGTCCAGGTCTATGCTGCAGCTGCTGCACTCTGGGCTTGTACTGGTCAGGCAGCCAGGAGGGAGAGGAAACCAGAATAAACATGTTTTGCAAGAGCAGAGCCAGTCCAAGTGAAGGCAATTCTAAATAAGGACAATGCAGCCTTTCAGAGCCAGCGCCTTGGCCTGTAGGCAGCTTCCTCCATGGGCTGGCTTGCCATGTTTTCCACAGTCAGACTGATAAGCTGAAAGTCCCTGAATTAGGCTGACAAGAAGCTCAGGAGAGGCCCTGTCCTGAATATAAACTCATCAGACACCCAAGGGTGGTGATCCCAGAGGAGTAAATCCAGCCAGGCCTTCCGTCCCAGCAACAGTGACCAGGGGCATCAGATTATCTTCCTATCAAAAAGAAGGAAAGGGTGAATAAAATGTTGCTGGGTTCCCCTGAGAACTGGCAAGAATGTAGAAAATTTATCCACTAGGACGAGATCTGCCAAGCTCCTCTCACAACTGAGCTTTGGTCTCAGGTCACCTGGCTTGCTGTGTGGCCCTGGGCAAGTCAACTTACTTTTCTGAAGCTCAGTTGCCTATTGTGTTTCCTATTGGTTCTGGGTTCTAATGACCCCAGGGTACAGAGTCTGTTATTTTTCTGTGGCTGCCTTAAGCAGTGTCCACAGCTTGGTGGTTTAACACAAAAGAATTCCCTTCACTCACAGCTTTAGAGAACTACAAAGTTTTATGCCTGTTAAGAGACTTCCCAGAGGCTATAGAGGAGAACAGGAGAACCTATACATTGCCCGTTGCATCCTGGGAAGCTGCCAGCACTCCTGGGCTGTGGTGCATCACTTCAACCTCTGCCTCACTGCCTCCTCTTCTGAGTGTGAGCCAGTCTCCCTCTGACTTCCTCTCAGGACACTTGTGAAGCAATCTGGAGCATCTCCACACAGCATTGTTTACTGTAAACATCTCTTTGACTATTAAACATGTGGGGAGTTAGGATAAACTGGCTTATTTAAAAATATACCATGATTTAAGTGGAGAATTAGGGACTATTGAGGTACACCTCACATAACGTTCTTTGTGTTATCCTGTCTTGCATGGGAACCCCATCTTAATATCTCTTTAGCACAAAAGAGCTGGCAGGAGCACTCAGTTTTATAAATGGAGAGATGGATACCTGGAAGTATTAAATTTCATTTTGAGGCTAGCACAGAGGCTGTGTGTATATACCAAGTGAACATTTACACACCCTGAGACCTTGAGCAAGTTACTCGGCCTGCCTGGCAGGGTTCAGTGTCCTGACAGGTAAAGTGAAAGTAACTGTATGATCTAATACTTAAGGAGCTCAAAGGAGTAAATGATCTATGTAAAGATAGTTGTACCATTCTTAGTGATTGTTAACGTTAAGTGGTTTTCAAGTGTTTCTCATACTGTTGTCTATATCAAGAATCAGACTAATTTAAGCATAAGGAGGAGGGGGATGGCCCGAGCTACTGAGGGTTTTGTGAGTCTAAGTCAATGTGTGCCCAAGCTCTAAGCCATGGCTGTGCCTTAATGATCAGATAGAGTTGGGACAATACTGGCAACTGATACAATATTTTCATCAGAGACACCCAGACCTGGATACCAAACCCAAGGGGTAAGAAAGCTTTCGACTTGGCAGGAGCAAGACTAGAATGAAAATGGCTGCTCTACCTGGCTTTTAGGCTCTTCATTTTAAAGGGCTTGCTTCCAAGGGTTGTGTATGGCACTAACAAATTCATACACAATGACTTAAGATGGCCCATGAAGAGACGGCTCAGTGGTTAAGAGTACCTCATGCTCTTCAGAGGAAGAGAGATCTGTTTCCAGCACCTCCTGGGACAACTCACAACTGCCTGTAACTCCAGACAAAGAGGGCCTAATATTATTTTCTGGCCTCTGTAGACACCTAGCACACACACACACACACACACACACACACACACACACACACACACACACACACACACACACACACACACAGAGACAGAGACAGAGACAGAGAGAGAGAGACAGAGAGACAGAGACAGAGAGATGAAAACATGCAGCTTTGAAATGCTAAGAGGCAGGACAGGAAGAGAAAGGAACAAATGTACCTTAAGGACAAAGGAAGGAGGTTGGGCAAGGGCTCCAAGGAAACTGAGTCTGTATTTCAGTGGACCCCATGTTTCCTGTAACCTGGAGTCCACTTACAACACACACTTTGAAGATACTTCATATGAGACATCAAGAGATTATCTGGCTTAGACCTTCATCTTCAGTGATCTGGCATTCCCAAGTCATAGATAAGTTGTAGAGACCCAAAGAAAACACAGGAAGTGGTGGCAGAAAGAAAATGACAGCATTTAAATCCTTCTACTCTTCAATATCTCTGGCTGTAGACAAGCTGTATAAGGAGCATATGCAAAATAATTGCTAGATCTCTTGTCTTAGTTAAAAGCATGATCTACAAGTGACAGAGACCCAACTAAACAATAAGCTAAACAAATAAAAATATATTTTATGCCATGTGAAAGTCTAGAGACAACTGATATATCTTAGTAATTCTCATAATATTATTCGTTTTAACCCAAAGTGGACTTTAGCACAAATGCCCAATCAGCAGAGAAGCAGAAAATGAAATACCTTATATCCATAGCATTGTATAATACTTAGCATGATACAAAGTGGGTTAACATCAAGAATTTGCTAAGTAAAAGAAACTAGACATAAATGAACATATACTCACCATTTAATTTATGATAAATGTCCATAATAAACAACTGTATCATAACAGAAAGCAAACTGGAGCTTGCCAGTGACCAGGGAGTGGGGTCTGGAGAGTGAGTGATGGCGCTGTCTTTGGGAGTAACTAGATGTCCTGGAAACAAGGGGTATTTATTGCAGACACAGTATCACTGGGTTACAAATTTTAAATGTCTAATACTTAATTTAAGAAAATGAAACCGAAGAGATACAGAGGTGGGGAGTTCTGAGCCTGCAAGCAGCCTTCCAGAAACTCTAGGCATCCTTTTCCTTCTGTCTTGTGACTCCAACATCTACAGCTTTCAGCATCTACCTCACATGGTGAAGCCCTGCTCAAACTCCGATGATGGCAACTGCATCAGCCACCAGGAAGGAAAACAGAACAGGGCAATGAGGGAAAAGACCCCGAGGAAGTGGGGTATTGACTAAGATTTGATGACATACAGGAATGAGCCACAGTAAGAATGGTGAGGCCAAGCTTTCCAGAGGACTCAAACGGCACAAGTCTCAGGTCTGAGAGTTCAGGGCGGAGGGGAACAGGGAGAAGCTGGAGGAGGTGGTCCCTTGGGAGCGAGCATGTAGGCATGCTGACCTTCCCTGCCTAACTCTGAAACGTAGGCTTCTGTTCTTTATTCTCCCCACTCCACATTCCAACCCTTGAGGACACAGATTCAATAAAACTACCCAACAACAGGGGCATCTAGAGTTGGCCTCTGTGTGCCTAAAAGCACACATTTTATCTTCCAGCTTAGGACTGCTGAAGTTATTTACCTCTTACAGGCTACTGCCTAGGATGCTGTGACTCCAGGGCTCCCTTCCACCTCTGGGCTGCATGTTTTACTGCTGCCTGTACAAGGGTCCTTTCCATTTTCTCTTCTTCTAATGACTTCATTTTCTGTGCCAGTGAAAGCCAAGGTAAACGGTGCAGACTTATGGCCAGGGCCAGCTGCTCTGCTGTGTACCGGCTATTTGTCTCCCTGTACCCTAGAAGGGGTGGCGGTGTTTGGTACATGAGTGAGGGAGTCGATGGCATGGGTCAACCTTCTCTGTTTTGGCTTTGTCAGGAGCTGGTTTCTACATGCCAAGGAGGACAGCTGGGACCAGCCTCCTTTGGCTAAGTCTCCTGTGCCTGAACTCTGCAAGGACCTGCAGAGTTCAGCTGGGACTCTGGACAAATTGCTGTGCCTTAAAGATGCTATGGTTGTGATTATGGTCGGAGCTGGGGACCTAAGTCTGAAAAGCTGACATGGATTTCTCAAGAGCAGATAATGGAGGCTCATACACCTTGGACCGGTCAATGGTAAGAGGTGAGATTACTGAGTGTCTTCTGGAACTTATCCCTTGGTTGTAGAACTCTGTCCAGGAAATCTAAGGGCAGAGCATCAGAGACTGACATGTAAAAATCAGAAGGATGACAGTTTTAGCATTGCCTGATGTAGAGAGTGTTCTGAATCTTAGCATCATTGCTGCTGACAAAGTCTGCCCATGCACTCAGCCCTAAATGCCCTGGCATTGCCCTAATATTACAGGAAATATTATTTTACATTTCATAGGTAAGCAACAGAGACCCTGGGAGGTGGCACAGCTTGCCTAAAGCCACCAGCTGTTCAGGGACAGTCAATACAAAGACCTCTTTGTGCATGGACTCAATGCACATGCTCTTAGTTAACATATATTTCATCCTCAATACTCTTTCCTTGTCGACTTTACTGACTGGCTTCCCCGGTTCAGACATGGGGTCATTGTTCATAGTATGGGAAGAAACTTGAACAAAATTCCCAAAGTTCTTCTTGCTAAGCCATGAAAACCAACTGTCAGGAAGAAGGTTGGCAACTTATGGAAGTCCAGGGAGGTAGGACGTCTTCTTTCATGCTGTAGTGGCATACAAGACTCCTAACACAGAGTGGATTGTCTCCATTCATCCCTGAAAAGCCACTCTCCACCCTTCAAAAGGGAAAGCCAAACTTCATAAACCACATCGACCCAGTGGGAGGCATCTCTAAGAGACCTAGGAACAGAAGAGAGAGGCTAGCCCTCCTCCCGACCCCCAGGAGCCAAAGTTTTTATGGGGTTCCTCCACTTACCACTTAATTCCTGTCAGGTAGCCCCATACTGAGGCCTAGGGATGGTCTGCTCTCTCCAGGTGCTGTCCCGAGCACCCACTGTTCAACATTCACACTTTTGCTAACAGCCCATTCAGAAGTCTCTTCTCCATAGCCTGCTTGAAACACCCCTCTCTTTCCCAGTAGGAGCCAGGACACAGCCTTGGGTCTTTACTACTGAGTTTCTCAAGCTGTATTTGTATCTGCAGAAGTAAAAGTTCTTGTTGTAAAACCCATTTTGAGGGCTGTGGAACCCTGTCTGCTCAGTATCTGACCTGTGGAATATTCCTTTACACCGTGTGAATATATGTCACTGTGATTGGTTTAATAAAGAATCTGACTGGTCAATAGCTGGACAGGATAACGTTAGGCAGAAGAATCAAACTAAGGACACTGGGAAGAAGAGGGGTGGAGTCAGAGGAGTCATCAGCCAGATGCTGAAGGAGCAGGAGGTGAGGCGAACACACCCTGTTAGTAAAGGTACCTCCATGTGGAAGAGGGCAGATAAGAAATATGGGTTAGTTTAAAAATGTAAGCACTAGTTAGTAATAAGCCTGGGCTATTGACCTAGCATTTACAATTAATAATAAGTCTTTGAGTAGCTATTTGGGAAAATGCTGGCAGGAGAAATTGATAGGTGATCTAGATGAAAAACTCTGCCTACACTGACCCCAAAGTATTCTTCTCCCCTGCCTTCCTTCTTTCTCCCAGGAAATCAGAGGAATGGAGGACACATGTCCTAAAGTCCACTGTCTAGTCCAGTACCCCCTACCCCTAGCTGCAAATGAGGGGGAAAAGGCAATTAGAAAAAGTTCCAACCTGTCTTTTGTTGGCTTGAGTGGCCTGATTTATGCCTTGCGCCTTCATTGACTGTTTGTCTTAATATCTTCCAAAGTGTAAAACCCCATAAATCTTCCATGGAAATGATGACTCTACTGCCAGCCCATGTTATACATACACGCAGAAATGTCATTAAGGCAACAAACAGTCCCACTGGCCCCGGCAAAGGCCTTTTCTGCCAGGCTCAAGTTACCTCAAATCAATATTTGAACAAGGACAAAGCATGTGTTTTCAAAACCAAATTAGCAAAGTCCAATACCAGACCTGGAGGTGTGGTTGCAGCAGGCTTATTCTAGACTGCCCTGGAGACCATGCGGCTGGACCAGCAGGGCCTGCCTGACTTTACAACCTTACAGGGTCACCATCCTATGTGTGCGAATATGACCTCAGGTGACATTGAGATGCAAGAAACGGGGCATTTTACAAGGCCAGACACAATACTTGAGTTTAAATAAAGGAATTGAGGTATGTTCCTTCATGCACGTCTTAAACATTTGTTCAGGATCTGTACTCCCTTAAGATACAGGAGTATAAATGGAGCAGAACCACGAGACCTGGCTCTGGGAAACTCACAGCACATTGTGGCCGACACCAGGTAGCCCCCACACAATTGTGAGGCATCCCAGGTGAGATCAGGGGCTTTGGTATCTCCCTGCAGGGATAGGTTACCCAGGCCTACTGGACACCCCTCTGTGAAGGCTTCTAAAGTCACATTTGCTAAAATGCGCTATAACTAATTCACCTGCTTGGCTTTGTCATGTGCCAAGCCTCAGTAAGGGAGGAGTAGATGAGAGGAGAGAAAATTCTGCCTCGTTCAGGAAGAAAGACAGGTACTATCACTTTGCTTCCACTTCTGGGAATGAATCACCTGATTGGTGAGGTGAGCGAAAAAATAAAGTTTGTCCAGCATGACCCCCCTCTGGGTGGGGGCTCTCTTTTCAGACCCTGACTACTCACTGTCACCCTCCACCCCCCATGACTCCAATCTACTCTCTGGTTTTGTTGAGATGGCCAAAGAACAGACTCTGTGGGCCAAGGGTCTTACACAACCCTTTGTCAAGTTCTTATTCTTATTTTCTGCACGCTGACTAGTGGTGGATCTCTGCATTCACTGTCACCTACTTAAAAAAGAAGCTTCTCTGACACAGGATGAAGGATTCACTGTCCATTTAGCAGAGCAATAGTAGTAGGTTCCTACCCAGGGCTTATGACCTAGCTAGTGATCCAGGTACACCCTAATAACATCCATGGCCCAGAAGCTTGAAATGACCCGTCTCATTTAGGAACTTGTAACACAGTCAGGCACCACATAGCAATGTCTCACTAGATGGTGGCCTGTGTAGGCTGGCAATGCCACAAAACATAAAAAGGATGAAGAATTCTTCTTACCTGATGACGCCTCTACCGTGACATTAGTGCAA
Source organism: Mesocricetus auratus (assembly GCF_017639785.1). Classification (NCBI taxonomy): domain Eukaryota; kingdom Metazoa; phylum Chordata; class Mammalia; order Rodentia; family Cricetidae; genus Mesocricetus; species Mesocricetus auratus. Next base: position 43,619,237 of record NW_024429197.1, on the reverse strand, counting down.
TTCATTATTCATAAGCTTTGGGCCATGCTTTTTTAAAGCAAACTGAATGACAATGGCATCAGTGTTAAAATCCACACTTTCCTTGGGGTGGAAGTTTTGGCTAGATCATTAAGGGTTGTATATACTGGGTACAGCTGGGCTAGGTGGGGGAATCTGCATAAGCTGGGCTAGAGACATGTACTGACTTGAGAAATGATCATGTGCTGCTTAAAACTTTAAATGTCTCAGATTTATGAATTACGATGATTAGTCAACCTCATTTTCCCAGTGCCAAGAAAAAAGGATGCTTAATTAACATTTGTTGCTCAGACTGATTGTGTCACCTACTACAAGAACTCCAGAAACCCAGAGGCCAGGCCACTCAGTGATAGGGGAGCAACCACTCTCCTAGTGGTGCTAACTAGCTGGCAGCACTAGCTACTAACTCCACCCAAAATAATACTAATTGTCATTCTTCCCTCAGTTCTCACTTCATAGTTACCTAGACAATTTGCACATCATAGACCTGGTTCCCCTTCTGTTTCCATCTGCAGGAAAAAAATTGCAATCTCCATCTATGTGTCATCTACACCAGCCCCTTCCTCAACCTCAGGTTATTCTTGTTAGAAATTAGGCCTCTATGAGTCATGGTTCCCCAGAGAAAAATAATTCACAGAATAGATAGGAGGATAGAAAGACTGCTACATAGATGGACAGAGGGTAGTGGTGGTGGTGGTGATGATGATGATGGTGTGTGTGTGTGTGTGTGTGTGTGTGTAAAGAGAGTAACCACACAGCTCAAGCTCACATGGTTAGAAGGCTGAGCAGCTCTATAGCCTGCTGTCTGTAGGGAAGCTGGTATTCATTAGATTTGGATGCATCACAGTCACAGAGACAATAAAGTACATTCAGGTCCGCATCTGAATGTCTGAAACCACAGGGACAGCAGGCAGGACATTCAAGCCTATACAGCCCATATGACCAAATATTCAATATTCTCCTCCCGTGTTCTATGTGCCTCTCTGTCTCTGTCTCTCCTCTGCCCCCCCACACCTGTGTGGGAACATAACTCAGATGGCTACATACAGAAATTGTAGGGGAGAATGAGCTTGAACCTGTAGTAAGGGGAGAATTTTTTTTAGAATTAAGGTTTAAATTCAGAAAAAAACAGAAACTTATACTGAGGGAGAAAAAAAATAAAATGAAAGAAGAATAGTTTTGTCTTTGTTACAGTTTCTATTACTGTGATAAATTACTGGCCAAAAGCAATTTGGGGAAGAAAGGGTTTACTTGGATGATATTTCAACATCATAGTCCACCATGAAAGGAAGCCAGAGCAAAAAACTGGAGGTAGGAACTGAAGCAGAGGCCATGGAGGAGGGCTGCTTACTAGCTTGCTCTTTGCAGCTTACACAGTTTGCTTTCTTTTTTAAAATAAGATTTATTTTTTATTGTGTATGTGTGTTTTGTTTGTATTTGTTTATGTATACCACATGCATGCAGTGCCTGGAACTAGAGTTGTGGATAGTCGTGAGCCACCATGTGAGTGCTAGGAACCAAACCAATCCCTCTGCAGCAAGTACTCTTAACCATTGAGCCATCTCTCCATCTCTGTTTACTTTCTTGAACACCCCAGGATCAGTCAATCAGGGATGCTGGGCCTTTCCTCATCAATCCTTCATTAAGAAAATGTCACACAGACACTTGTCAGTTTATTGGAGGCAATTATTCTACTATGGGTTTCCTCTTCTCAGATGACCCAGGCTTATGTCAAGTTGGCAACAAACAAACAGGACAAGTGTCTAGGGCCCTTTTGTTTTACCATAATAAAACACTTAAGTGTGGATTTATGGTTTAGTGATTACTATGTTTGGGTAATTTAAAGCACTATACTATCATTGGTCTCTGGCAAGGACTTTATAGCAGAAACAAATGTGACAGCAAAGAGGGCACATGGTGAAGGAGGTCAGGGGAGGGGCTAGTCTTACTCCATTATAACAGTTCGCCTTTGTAATACCCAACACACCAAGATGAGCATGAATTCCTTATGGGGCTGATGCCTGTCCTAGTCAGGGTTACTTTTGCTGTGAAGAGACACCATGACCATGGCTTTGTTACAAAGAAAACATTTAATTTAGGGTATCTTGCTTATCGTGTTAGAGGTTCAGTCCATTATTATCATGGTAGTGAGCATGGCAGCCCACTGGGTGGTATCCTGATCATAGGAAACCTCAAAGCCTGTCACCATAGTGTCTCACTTCCTCCAAAAAGGCCATACCACTCCAACAAACCACTCTTCCTTATAGTACCACTCGCTATGCGATTATGGGGGCAATTACATTCAAACTACCATAATGCTCCTGTACCTAGTTTTCTCCCTTGAAGTCTCCCTCACTCAATATTGCTACACTGGATAGTTGAACCTCAGCATAAGTTTTGCAGAGAACTGGAGAAGGAGCTTTTCAATGCTCCACCCTGAAGAATCAGAAGGTGCTATATTTGATTGAAATGAAAATGCTGGACATGGAAGGAAGAGTAACTGAGCAAGAAGTAGGTGAAGAGTAAAAATTCCCCAAAATACCAGCACAAATTGGACTCAGAAGTGGGAGACTTAGAAGTAGAACAATAAATGTGACACACCTTCTCTGAGTCATCAGACCTAGAAGTTATGTCACTATGATAATGCTACATGTGTCTACAAGCTCTTCAGATACTTTGTTCATGATGATGGCCAATCGTTGCTTGGCTCTGGGGATGCTGTTATTGGTTAAGATGCATTCCCTAGGTTTGTGTCACTCACAGTCTAAGGGTGGTCAAATAGAGAACTACAAAGTCAAATATTCATGTTGCTAAGTGGAATACCTTACCTAGACTTTCAGGAAGACTTCTCATGAAGATGTGAGACTGGAGCTAGAATTATTCAAACAGTGAAGCAGTAACAAGAGAAAAGCAGCAACAAGAAATCTTAGCTTCTGCAATAAGCCAGGGGCATATGACACTTGGGACAGATCCATGTCCTTAAACATATGAGTGGAAAGGAAAGAGGTGCTGATGCAAGACTTGGGTCACGGATGACCTTGTGTTCCAGGCAAAGCACTGACACTTCATTCTTAACATTATTGGATCTATTTAAAGACTATCCTACAGAAATGTGAACTTAAGTCACTGACAAGGAACTACTGTAATATTTTCTATGGTTCCGAGCTCCAGTCCTAGATTCTGATGTCTGGCCTGAAATTCATGAAACCATTGGCTTCTTGCTTCACTTTGGGATCAGGGACTGACTCCTCTGGCTCAGAGGATGGGCTCATTTTGTGATGTTGGGCCACTGGGTGGATCTTTTATAGGTGATTCCTTCCAGAAATGAGATATACACCCATGATGTCAGAGGGTGGGGCATGGGGAATGGAGTAGGGTGTAACAGCTGCTATCACAGTCTCTTCCCTCCTAAGAAAATGCAAAGCTCTGCCCAGCTTCTGAGCAACGGACGCTTTGACTTCTGGAGAAATTTGGCCTTTCATAAAGATGACAATTTTCTCTCCAGAGACTGAGGATTGTTGAAAGACCTCAAACAAATTTATTGGTCCTTGGGTTCTAATTCCTTTTGCTACAAGAGAAGTAATAATGAATCTTTCACAGGCATTTAGAATATCAGAGGGGAAATTTAAATCTTTAGTGATATATTTTAGTTCTGCCAAAGAATTTTTCTTATGAACTTTCATCTCTCATTGGGAATCTAGAGCCAGCCCAGTTCAACTTTTCTATCTCAATATTATGATTTTAAAGTATTAGGTAAATCCATGAGTATCATTAACAAAACAAACAAATTGGTTCATTTTCTCATTTACTATCAAGTACACTAAATTGGGCACAGTAGATTTGTTCCTTTGGAATGCAAAGAGCTTCCCCTTAGTGCTGTACCTTGTAACAAATCACTTTCCAATAAAATTCTGGAGCAAGCAAATAAATGAGTGGGCTTCAGTAAGTAGGGCTTATGAGAACAGGACACTGGCCTCCAAAGGACTTCTGAGCTGCATACAGAAGTTCTGTGAGTTTCCACGTCAACCTGCAACTGAGCTAAGAAAAACAAATCTTCCACAGGAAAAGAGTTAAAAAGTTCAAGCTTCAGGAATGAATCAAGAAATATTCCAAGAATGTTTGAAAGAAATATGGCATGCCCCAAGGGACCCTCAGGGAGAAGAAAGGACCAGCTGCAGCCACCACATGCTGAGTCTGTTGTAGTGTCCAGTCCAGAGAGTAGTTTTTGCCTGTGGCCACAAATCTGAAGGTCTGCTAGTGAGGGGAGAGACATAAATTTCTCTTAGTACCAAGAGCCTATCTAGGCTGGCAAATGACCTTAAATGGCTTTAAACTAAAAAAAAAAATCTCAAATTTCTTCTTCACTACAAATTTAAATCTTGATGAGATTGGAAATCCATTAGGTGTCCTTCTCCTTAAAGACATCCCATTGTCTTACTCCAGTGCAAAATTTTCCCCATTTGGATGATCATTACACACCTGACTTCTGGGAGAATAAAATCTTTGCTCCTAAATATCTGTGGGACAACACAACACGCACTACAATTGATCTTCAGAATCAGAGCCTTTAGATGTCAAGTTCAACACACCTGGAAAGAGTTCATAGAAAATTCTAGTTTTCCTTTTTTCCCCCATGAGTGGATGAAGATGGGTGGGACAGATTAGTCTCTTATGCTGAAGTTGGTCCCTCAGAAAATCATCCTGGCAATTGCCTTGTCAGTTTTATAAAATTCTCACCTTCTAGCACATAGTTATGCAAAGCAGGCTTGTCTAGACATCATCCGTGAGCAAGTATGGACATCATATCTGTTTAATATTCAGACTAGATGACAGGGGGTACCAAAAGATGATAGAGTGAATGCCTTGGAAGTCAAACCTATCCTTCACGTCCTGGTTGTACAGAAGATACCCCATCTCTCATTAATTATTTTTCCAAGATAATATTTAAGAAAATATCTAAAGATATTTTCTATCTTTCCTTGCTTCCTTTTGAACTCAAATTCCCAAGGTGAACGGAAGGTAGTGATGGCTCAACTTTGAACACGACACTTCAAGTACATCTTGTGAAGATTTTCTTCTTTCAGAAATGATTCCAAATCTGCTGAGTCCAAAATAGTATAGACAATAGGCTCAAATTCCCCCAAATAGATATTAGAAGTGACAGCAAATAAGAACAACCTCTGTTCCTTTGTTCCCAAACCAACAAATCCTACATATCAGGACATAATACCAAATGATGGTCATCGAGTCAGCATGTTTATTGCACTCTGGGAGATTATGACTATCTTCACAGGGTATCACCTCAAATCTGGTGCTTTCCTTCAAATGACCATGTCATCATCTGTCATGGTGACAGAATGGAGTCATACAATATATAATAGGACCAATGAGTCCAATTACATATCACCAACTTGCCCTCCTTACCTTGGAATGAGTTTCCAGACATAACGTATATCATTAAGAATGTCTATTGATGATTCATTTGATAATCCTTGAATAGTAGTTCTAGAGAAAGACCTACACACCAAAAAGGCAAACCTATACCCAAAATATATGTTGATTCTGGTTAGGGAGACTCATGACTCTTCAAACACATCCCTAAGCTGTTCATTTCTTCAGGAATATTGTTTAATCAGGAGTTTAGATTTGGTCTGATGTTCTTTCATTGAACATTTTGCCAGATTCAATAACTACACAGATATTATGAATGAGACCTCATGGTATTGGACCAGACAGATACAGTAAATGGGAAATGTAGAGTTTGGCATTCCTGCCTCCTTTACAGTAATTAATGGCTATAATTTTCTTGGGTCTACATCTTCCTGGGATGGAATACTGTTTTTAATTTGCTACTGTGCCAGTAAAGTATCAGTTTAAAAGCCTTTGTTTCACTTTTCCTACTTCAACAGTTAGTTACAAGCCAAGGACTGAATTCAGGGTCAACTACCATCTACATACATTTTAATTATACATTCAGGAACCAAAATCTCTGTGCCGGATGGGACCCAGTGGACACTCTGAGCTGGACCTGGGCCAGGATTCCATTTACTTAGTGGTCATGTATGCTCCTACTTAGCATGGAGGCTTGACAATACTTCTCATCCCAAGATGAAACTGTTGACCCAGAACCTGGGATCAGCAGTCCCTGAAACACTCACATATTCCTTGTCTCTGGCATATGCCTACTCACATAAAAGTCTGTATATTCTATGGAGGAAGGTTCTAGGGAAAATCATTTTCAAATGTGCTTCTTTGATATTGCAAGGTGCTTTATTATTTAGTCTCAGTAGATTCTGAATTCACCTATAACGTAGGTTCAGGAAGTAGACCATGTTGTGTAGATTCTTTTGAGTTCAGATTGAAGGACACCAACTTTGGCAATAATACATATTTCTCCTAGAGATACTGTGCTCTATATATTGTTCACATGGCTTTCTGAGGGGTGGACTATCCTGACTGTGCTTCTAATAGCTAAGTGCCACCAAATGATTCCTTTTGTTTGGTGTATTCTCTCCCCATTGATATCAGGGAGCCATGCCTGACTGTCTTGTACCATGTAAGAGTCCAAAAGTTTTCCGTCCACATCTTGCCCAGGTTTGGCAGTGTGTCCTCTGATTTTGGACTTACCCATGAGCTCATTCTGATATGCTTACTCCTTGTTCATCGTGCTTCCTCCTATTTGCTAATGAACATCTTGCCAGTCCTTCAGCTAACACGGGCTAACACCGTGATGAAGCTTCTGAGAGCTCTTTAGTAGGATGTTAGTTAATGTTATCTCCGAGAACACCGTGATGAAGCTTCTGAGAGCTCTTTAGTAGGATGTTAGTTAATGTTATCTCCGAGAGTCATACCCCCCTCCCCGCCCCTGCCCAAGATGTTCAAATACTATATCATTGAGAATGCTTTGTGTCCTGTTCTCCTTTATCCAACTGTTTAAGTTCAGTCCAGAACAAAGCCTCTCAGCCTTGCTCGCTTGTATTGCTAGATCCGTTTGCTGTTTCAGGATGTAATCTCTCCTTCCTCTCCATTTTTTATTAATTAACTTAATGCATTTATGTTTAAATTCCTTCATCCATGCATTCTTTTTTTTTTTTTTTTTTTTTTTTTTTGGACAGGGTCTCACTATATAGCTCAGATCCAAGTGTGGCTCCAAACTCACAGTCCCCCTGCTTCATCTTATCTGGTCATCTAGTACTAGTGCCTCCTTGGTTATACTATGACTTCACATGGTTACTGGCCTGTTGATCATGAATAGAAGCATCCTTGGTGCATGGCACTAGGCAGGAGTGGGTGGGTCATCTTTACCTTGCAAGACAGAAGCATGTATATAATTCTTAAGGGAGAGTGGTGCACTGATCTTTAACAAAGATGAATGTGCAATTCCATAGCCATAAATGTTTAGAAAAGTCTGCGTGTTTCAAGGTTTTCACATGAAATCAGTCTAGAATTCCTCCTCCTTAGCATCCAGTTAGAGCCTGATTTCAGTGCAGCCAGCACTGGAAGGAGGTTTAAAAAATTAATTTCTTCTAGATCACTGCCATCTTCACAATTAAATTCTGGGCCTGAGAGTCAGCTTTTCTACCCTCTGCAGAGAATGAGAGTTTCTTTACATGCTGCCAAGAACTGCTGAGATCCATATAAATTGGTGATTAATCACACAAGCTTTCATATTTTTCCAGTGTATTGATTGTACTCAACTACCCAATTGCATCATCCTTATAATAATTCTATCCCCTAAGTCTCTCAAATGCCCAAGGTATTGCGGTAGTTAATTAATTAATCTCCACCCCTGTGTGTGGGACTGGTTGATTATTATTATTTTAGTTTTTTGAGACAGGGTTTCTCAGTGTAGCCCTGGCTGTCCTTGAACTCACTCCATAGACCAGGCTGGCCTTGAACTCACAGAGATCTGCCTGCCTCTGCCTCCTGAGTGCTAGAATTAAAGGCTTGTGCCACCATGCCTGGATTTTTTATAGCTTGACTTTTAAGCATTCTCCAAAGTTGGTGTGTTTATATTTTGATCCTCAGTATGTAACACTGTTGAAAGGTGGTGGAACCTTAAAGAGAATTGGCTTGACTCGGAGACGCGGGAGAAATTGGGAGTGTACCTTTGAAGGGGAGAGCGAGCCCCATATGCCTCCTGTTTCCCCCATCTCTCTTCATATTTGTCTGTCTGTGTCTGTCTGTCTGCCTGCCTGCCTCACTCTCTCTCTCCCTCTCCTCCTTTGCTTCCCACTCCCTCTCCCACCCCCCCTCTCTGCCCCCACTTTCATGGCCACCACAATATGAGCACATCCTCTATCACAAACTCTCTCTTTCCCTTCTTCTGTTTCATTTTTCTCCTCAGCACTGATTTCCGCACCTTGATTATCCTGATGGCCATTGCCCCCCCTAACCACAGGATTTTGTACTCCAGACCTATGGTGCCTGCAACTTAGAGTCTAGCTTCTTAAATGGCAGATCACAGGGGCCGATCGCCACACTCATAGGAACCCTAGATGCAGGGAAATTATTCAAGCAAGCAAAGGACTTTCCATAAATATCAAATCTTTCAAGTTATCCCTGTGTTATTTATTTCTCAGCTTCATGGATTATGTCTCAAGGCCTAACATGGGTTCATATAACTGAATTTGGCAGCAGTAAAATGTTAATGAACAGGAAACAATCAAACAAATTCAAAATCCAACTTGCAGGGAATCCAAGGGGTTTCTGACAGCTGTCACCCCTGTTACATCATGTATCTTCACTCCTGCCTTGATATTAACATACAAAAGGCCAGCTTTGCCCTGTGGAAGACATTCCACCACGCAGTGCCAATGAATACTGCCTAGAACATCTTGGCTCAAATTCAAGACTACCGTCTGTTAGGAATTGAAGGGTTCTTTTTGTTTTATAACTGTCCACACGAAGTTTTCTATGCTTGTAGAAAAGTTATAGTTTAATTCTGGAAAAACCACTTCCAATATTTTCCTACCTCTTTATGTAAGTTGACAAAGCAGCATAACATTGGATTAGATTGTGTTAAAATGTTTGATTTTAAAAATTGTTGTATGAATTGATGACTCATTTGAGTTTCATAAGCTGTACATGTATAGCAAAGAACCATTTAATTGAGATTTCTTTATGATTTATCAGAAAATGTTTGACTTGTTTACCCTTTTTATATACCTATAAATGCACTGCCTTATAAACAATTCTCAATGTTGATTTCATCAATAAAGATGTCAAATGTGGGAAAGGTTTAGGAAGCCCTGAGCTAGGGAAGGGCTTGTCACAAAGGCGGGCCTCAGCAAGCAGGTGAAATTCAAATATTTATTAAGGACTATTGCATGCATCTTACTGGAATTGCACAAGGACTGAAATACATCTAGTAGAATTTCCAATAAAAACAGGTGGAAACATGAGCATAGTGCAGTGGTTTTGAGCACTCTTTTGTATTAGTGGATAAGGAAAAGGGCCCTTTCTTTATAGAAAAGAGAGACATTCAGTTTGAGCAGTTCAGCATCAGTGAACAGTCTGAACCTCTTACTGAGAATTTATGGCTAGGCCTTTGATTCTCAGTAGGAAGGGAGGTTTAGAAGCCCACTTCTGCTTCTTCCAGCACCGGCATTTAATTGCAGGCTTAACAGGGGCTCAAGCCTATAAAAGATTCACCTTGTTTCTCTGAACATATATATTATTTACCGTACAGTCTATAAAATATTTACCCATTTGCTTAGCCAGCTGCACTCCGTTCAGCCTTAACTACCTCATCGCTGCTTGAGCTGATCAAATAGGCGGCTGGCACCTCTCCAGACACGGGCTGAGCAGGCAGCTGGAAGGGGCCCGTAATTCATGTGTGTCAGAGCACATAGAAACCCAGGTGTTGAGAGGCTTTATGAAGGTTCTGGGCAGGAGGAGGGTCCTTGGGTCCTTAGACCTTCCACTACCACCTATCAGTTCTGCCGCGTGACTGTCACTGCAAGGTTTAGTCGAAGTCTCTAGTCAGGACGCCTATTGTGTTCTGTGGGTCTTGTTAAGGTGGCTGGGAATAATGCCAATTCCAATACCTTTGTTGGAAAAACAACAAAAACAGGCACAACCACAAAAATTGTCTCTCTGTGTAGCTAACGGGTATAAAACATGTAGCCTTTGAACCAGACTTTTAGGCTGGAACCAGCCTTACTCCATCATTTATATACCCTTAGAAAATTTTGTTGCTTAAAAGTGCTAGAACAAGGAAAGTCAGCAATAGTGTATTGTTTTTGTGCAGAAATATAGTAAAAATATAAGTTACATCAATAGCACTTCTCTGCAAATTACTTAATCCGTTAATAAGAATATGGTTTTGGAGAAAATTGTTGCATAAAGGAGAGTTTAATGTCCTTGGAGCAAACTCCTGGGTTCCCAGATATCTTATGCATCTTATCCAGGTCTGATACTGCAATAGGCCTTACTCAAGAGGTCCCTAATCCCCAGTCAGTGGTCAACACTTCAGCACTTTGATGTGGTACTAAAAAAATAAAAGTGTGTATGAAGAAACTGCAATTTCAGTTAGCTAATCAAGCTGTCCCTGATCAGGTTCAGTCCCAGAGACAGGACTGTCTATAAATCCAAAGAGTCTCACATAGTGTGGTCATTGAGCCTTCCTGCCTAGAGTCAGGACATTGTTCTTGGATGAGAGAACTAGCTACTTCCTCACTTCACTCGCAGGTCTAAAGAGGTTGAGGCAGAGGCAGTCACAGCTCAGCATCTTTCTAAACAGAAGCACCGAGATCCCCCAAAAGAAATGGGCTGTGCTAAGCCTTCCAAGTCTATAAGGACCTTAGCCTCTTCACTTGTCTTGACCCCCATCTATCATTCTATTCTCTTGAGGAAATGGCGTGGTCATCCATCAGTCATCTCAAGAACAGACAAACAAATAATGCTGCTTTGTTAATTAATCAGCAAGTTAATTTGTAAAAGTACCACTCTTCGAATCATGTTCTTTTGAAGAGACAGCCAGAGGTAGAGTCATCTGCTCTAGGCAATGCAGTCTTTGGGATGCTCTCATGTTGATAACATCAGGAGATTCGGTCTTATCATCCATTTACCCATTTATACCAAAGTAAAATCATCTTCCAAAGACATGTAAAGTAAAATACCCTTCAAAGAATACTTAGAAGTCTTTTCAATGGCTACTCAGAGAATGAAAGGAAGGGCTCACTTGGCCACTGTAACCTCATAATTCTGCTGTGTGTCCCGGACATCCATACATCATCAGCTTCTCCCTGGGAGTCCCTGAAGAAAAGCACTATTTTATGCCACCAATGGAAAGAAACAGAATGTTGCAAGAACGACCTGCATTTGTTTTCCATTAGTAAGTCTTCCTGACTTTGTTAATGCATGCATGTTCGCTGATACAGGAACAATTTTATCCAGCACCCTAGGTGATGAATTAATCAAGTTTGTCCAGTACGGGTTCAGCATTTATTGACAGGTGCTGAGCTTCCAGCCTTAAACCTGGAATAATTTCAAACAAACTGAGATGGTCTGCTCACCCTTGTGATATTACTGCCCATTCAGTGTTGGTGTGTGGGCTTTGGGGAGCAGGAAGGAGCCCCTGCTGTTCCCATAAGGTTTTTCTGTGTTTTGCTTCAGTTTTCATTCTATATGGTATGGACAGAGAGAAGTTATTGTTACTTTATGATTATTAGCTTGTCTAAAAACTATAGAAGAATATAAATAATTGTCAAAAATGTAACCCAGAGACTCATTTTCTGGAATACTGGAACCAGAATTTTGTCTAGCATGGTGTGGTGTGATGCCTAGAGACAAATCTCAAAAGCAGATGGACCGATGAAGGCCTGTAAGCAGATGGACAGCTATATGAATTAGCAGAAACGAATTAAACTTTTGCAAGTTCTTCTTGCTGTTTATTATTCACTTGCTTGCTTGCTTTTTTGTTCTAAGGCAGAGTCTTGCATAGCCTAGTCTGGTCTGGAACTTTCTATGTAGCAAAGGATGGTATTGAACCTCTGATCCTTCTATCTCTACTTCCCAAGCCCTGGGACTGCAGGTGTGTACCACCATGTCCATTTATGTGGCACAGGGTTTCTTGCATGCCAGGCAAGCACTTTACCAACTGAGATACATCCCTAACACCAGAGTAATTAATTATGTGGCATTATTCCCAGAGTTAGAATTTATCTAATCTAATCGATAAATTATTCAAAGTCTACATTCAGACATCCAATTCTTGACAAGGTCAAGATTAAAAATGAACCCTCTAAACACATTAACATATTGTTTTGAAAACCCCAACTATTTTATACATTTTCTCCAGAGAATCTTTTCCCAGCATGATTCTCTCCTTTAGCTGGTAGTTTATTCTCCTTCCAGCAGAAACCTGGGACCTTCCATAATATAAAAGAAATCTCTTTTGAGTCTCACCAGTTGCCTGGCTTGCTCTCATCCTGTTGTTAGATTTAGAGGTGGCTTCAAAGAGACAGCTGAGCGTAGTGGGCAGTCCAGGAGCCTGGATCATTGATGGACATTCCCAGCAGCATCAAGAAGCAGAAAGCCTGCTGTGTCATGTGCCTGGCCAGATCTGTCAACTTGCTGAAGTTCTTCCCCTTATCCTTCCTTCTAGGCACTAGTCCATTTCTCCTCTTGTCTCTAGGACTCTTTGGCTTCCTTTGTAGCTGAGAGTCTACTTGGCTATGGGCAACTGGCACACAGGAAACTGACTGTTCATTTCCATATGCTGGCTCCTAGCAAAGTGCCTTGTATAAAATAGAGGCTCAGTAGATGAATAAATGAATGAATGAAATAATTTAATGTTTCTTTCACACTTCAAAACCCCCCGAGAATTAGGGGAGCATCCATATGTAGCCTAAACTATTATTTTCACAGATGTTTAAAAAATTTGTAAGATAAGTGATCAGCCTAAAATCATACACATACAAGTAACAGTAGATTGAGTATGATGTATTTATGTATTTAGACATATGTGTGTGTGTGTGTGTGTGTGTGTGTGCGTGTGTGTTCAAAGGAAAATGGACTATGATTCTGAGAGGAAAGAAGTGGATATAGTAGGACTTTCTTGTCAGACTTTCTCCTGGGTACCTCTAGCTCCCAAATAATGACATGAAGACTTAATAATTCTGAAAACTTGGTCTTTAGCTTAGGTTTGTTCCCAACTACCTCTTTTTTGTTTTGTTTTTTATTTTTGTATATTATAGTTCTTTTTTTCCAACTAGTTCTTATAACTTAATTAACCTGCTTCTATTAATCTACGTTTTGGCATGTTGCTTTTTACCTCTCCTCCATCCTGTATGTCTGACTCCCTCTGTGTCTCTCTGGCATCTCCCTTATGGTGCTAGATTCATCCTGAGTTCCTCTCTCTTCCCAGAAGTTCCACTTAACCTCTTCTGATTATCTATTGACTGCTCAGCTCTTTATTAAATCAATCAGCCGCTTCAGGCAGGCAAGCTAAACAGCGACACATCTTAACAGTTTTCTCAGAGATCCCGTGACAGTAGGGCACATGGGAGGGAGTTGGAAAGAGGAAAAGGAAGGTGGATGATGTGATGATTAATTTTTAAAAATAAGCAAAAAATAACAAGTGAGTGATTTGCATGAAAAAATTATGAATGTGGAATTGGTTTTGTGCCAGATACTAGAGAGAAACATTTTCTGCCTTTCTCATTTATTTATGTATTTATTTATTATCTATCTATATATTTATTCATTTAATATTTCTGTCTTATTTAACAACTTCAACTGAGTGTGCTATCTTTTATCCTCAATGTTCAGCACTGTCTAGCAGATCAGTGCCTTATTTACCTTTTCTACTATTGTCTCCCATAAAAATTGAATGTTTGAGGGCTGAACGTTTTGTCTATTTCATTCATTGCTGCATCTCCTACCTAGAAGATTGCCTGTCACCAAGTAGGTGTTAAGTAGATATTTGTGGTATGAAGCCTGGATTTATGTCTGGCATGCCACAGTAACCCATGGCTTTCTAAAAAGCAAACAGACAAACAAAATACAAAAATCTAAACAAACAGACAAATGAAAAACTGGCAACTATACTGTGAGGTAGGTATTATTATTCTGATGAGGTGGGATCTCAAAGCTTCAGAAAGGTAGGATCACCAACTCAAATCCAGACAGTGGCTCACCTCATAAATGGCTGCATCAGAATTCAAATCCTGGGCAGTATGGCTATAAGCACATGCTCCCATCATGACCTCAGTCTATTTTGAAATGAGAAAGTATCCTGAACCTGAAGCAGAATATTCATGAAGAAGGTAATGTAAAAGCAGAGACCCCATTACAACCCAGGCCATCTTAGAAAGACCTCATTGAGCAAAGATATCCCTTTAAATTAACAATGTAATAAATGTAGGATGGAACAGATTAAAAGAGGCTATTAGATGGGGGAAGGATAGCCAATGACTGTACCTCCTAATGAGATGCCCATCATGTATGGGCAAGCAATTTCACTGACTACTATCTAATGTGAAGGGAATGGTAAGGAACTCTTCAGTGGCACACAGAAACACCTTCTTACACACACACACACAAACACACACGCACACACATACAAACACACACACACACACACACACACCTGCTTAGGGCACAGCAAAAGACAGTGAGTAAATGTCTGGAATACTGCATAAAAGCTGTCTGCCCAACCAGTCAAAGCTATTAAAATCCATCTCTCTGAAATGATCCCTGAGAGTAGGTCAAACAAATCTAATTTTTATTGTTCCTTAAGGAGATGTCTGTGCCGGAGACAAAGGAGAAATGCTGGAGGCCAGTTCAAAAAGAAGGGGAAAAAAACCCTAAGAGGCCTTAAAAAATTAAATGTTCAAAAGAGCTGTGGCAGGCAAGATAAATGATATATTACAGTGCTGGTTTAAACCTAATTGATGACTAATGTTGTAATGCAGTTGAACCTATGCTGATCTATTATCCGTCTGGTCCAAGCTGAAGGGACACTGCAAGGAGAAAAATTGCTAACTGTTTTAACCTGATGGAACTTTGAAAAAAAAACCAGTCTAGTTACTTTAAAAGATAAATGGCTGGGTGGCGACCTTCTAATGTATATCAGGGTCTTGCAATACAAAATCAAAAGTTAATTAAATGGAGTCCAGCACGAGAACAAAGTAAAAAAGTGTGTTTTTTGAGTTCAAGTATCCATAATGAATTGTTCTGTTGGGTCCTTACAAAATATTTCAAAGAAGCTACCAGTGGAGAGCCAGTAGAGTAAGAGAGGAGTCACAGCTAGCATCTCCAATAATGGACCAAGTGGGCTACATGTGCCTCTCGGTGCCATGAACTGGAAAGTATCCAGCACCATTTCTGTGGCACGCCTGCAAAAAGTGAATGACCAGGAAGATATGAGCAAACTAACTGATGAATGTGCTATAAAGTATTTGTATTTGTCCAGTTTTCCTAAAAAGTATCTAGGTCTTAAATCAAATAAAATATAAAAAAGAAAGATGATGTGGAAGGTGCTTCCTATAAAAAAAAACAACTAAAGAATACACAGCCATTAAATGGAACCTGTGATGTTGGACCAGGAAAAACACGTTCATGGTATAATTGGTTTGAATGAGAATGGCTTCCATAGGCTCATGTGTGTGGATGCTTGATCCCCAGTTAGTGGGAATTGGGAAATGATAGCCTTGTTGGTGGTGGAGGTGTGTCATTAGGAACAGGCTGCAAATGTGATTTCAAGGGGCCAGACTCTAGCCCAAGTGGGCAGTCAAATTTAGCAACGTCATGCATGTGGTTCTAGATTTAGAGGACAATCAATATGTGGTAGGGCAATCCCTGCATGATGATCCTAAGAGGGCAAGAAGTCCTGAAAGGTCATTGTATGGAGCTGTGAAAGTGAAGCCTGGATTGTACTGAAGACCATGGGATGTTGGATATGTCAGAGCCATGGAATGTTTACTAAGGAGAGGTATACACTAGGAGTGTAACCAACCCAAGAGACAAACTCATGTTATAGTCACCAAAGTCAGAAGGGAAGAGCCATCTAAGTCATCCAACATTAAATATGGGGTCATAGGATTTAGAATTTGCCTTGCTGGGTTTCATTCTTGCTTTGATACAGTATTTCCTCACTATGCCCCAATTTCTCCCTTTTTCAAATGGGAATGTATATTCTGTGCCACTGTATATTGGAAATATGTTACTCTGTTTCTTTGTTTTACAGGTATTTTCAACTAAGAGATTGCTTTTAGTCTTATAAGACTTTGGACTTCAGACTTTGAAACAGTGTTGAGACTCAAAGAATATGTGGACTTTTTGAAGTTGGGCTGAATGCATTTTGTATTATGATATTACCACAACTCTATAGGAGTCAGATAGTGGAATGTGTTTATCTGAATACTTGGTCCCCAGTTGGTGAAACTTGTTTGCAAAGAATTAGAAAGTGTGGCCTTATTAAGGGAGGTGTGTTACTGGTAACTGGCATTTCAAGAGAATTTTAAATGACTTGTCCTATTTCCAGGTACTCTATGCTTCTTATGGGTGAAGCCAGTGTTTGTAGAATATTAGTTTAAGATGTGTTACATTCATTTATGCTGTGGAATGTTTGTTTAATGATGAAAAGATACGTTGCATTCTTTATGTTGCATTTGTTTAATGGTAAAACTGTGCTACTTTGCCTGCCTAAAACACCTGATTGGTTTAATAAAGATCTAAATAGTCAATAGATAGGCAGGAGAAAGAAAAGGTAGGGCTGGCATGCATAAAGAATAAATAGTAGAAATCTAGGCTTGAGTGAAGGGTGGGGAGTGAAAAAAGAAGAGGATGCCAGCTGCCAACCACACAGCCAGCTATGGAGTAAGAAGGAAAGAGAGATATATAGAATAAAGAAATGTGAAAAGCCCAGAGGTAAAATGTAGGTAAAGAGAAACAGGGTAAGTTAAGTTAGAAAAGTTGGCTAGAAATAAGCCAAGCTAAGACCATACATTCATATGTAAGAATAAGTCTCTGTGTACTTATTTAGGAGCTGGGTGGCATATCCCCAAAGAGTTAAAAAAAAATGAAAACAACAACTACTACAATCCAGGTGTGAGCTCTCAGTTGCTGCTCCAGTATCACACATACCTGCTGCCATCCTCCTTGCTATGATGATAGTGGGTATTAACTCTCCAAAACCTTAAGAGCCAAATAAACTCTTCTGTAAGTTGTCTTGGTCATAGTGTCTTTTCACAGTGATAGACACAAGCACTATTTGTTAGCTGTTAGAACTTTTTGTAAATCTAGGATCATCTTATAATTAAACACTAATACATAAGTGGTATTGCTGTGCTTTCTTTAAGGACCTATACCTCGGATTATTTTTCTAGAAGACAATCTCTTCAGAAGTGACTAAGGGCTACCCCCAATGGCTGGGTACCCTCATTTGATTGGAAGAGGAAGGAACCATATAACAATAACAATATATTATTATGTTGATAAAGGTCATCAGAGGTCAGACACCATAAGAGGACAAAGCAGCCTGAACAGCTTTCATTATTTAGACACACAGATTAAGAAAGGACCACTGAGAATAGATAACTCAACTCTGACACTGGCTACAGAGAGGCATTATAATTACCTCTTTTATTTTGTACTTATTTTGTGTTAGTATTTTGTTGATGTCCTATATATATTATCTCTTTTAATCCCTATAAAAACCTATGAGGGAGGCCTTGTCTGCATTTTGAAACACATTGAGGAAAACATACACACTTTCTAAAACAGACTTCTTTTTATAAATGAGAGTTTTGGCAGTGGCTGGAAGAACTGATGCTGCCAGAGATTGTGCTTATTGCTCCACCACTGAGGAAATACACCCTCAAGAGTCAAGAGCCCATTTCGAATGACTTTTATAAAGTTCAACTAGATCTGACCTCTACCTCAGGGTTAATGCTACATTTGGGAAAGAAAGAAATAAGGACAAACAGTTCCAGACGAATGTGGAAGGCAAGATCACTGTAGGACCTCTCATCAGAAGATCATGCGTTTAGAGTCCAAGCCGAGTTTCACTTGTCTCATACTAACCATTGATGTGCTCATTGCTAACAATACCATTGGTTACCTTTGTTAAAGAAGGGATTACTGAACATATCGTTGTGCAAAACTTACTACTGAATTTAGGTTGCAGGGGAGATACCATGCTCACAAAGGGGGTTTTCCCAAGGAGGTGCTCGTCTGTCACATTCTGAATGTGCTGACCCCATTTTCCAAATGTGGGAAACCAGCTGCATGCATGCATAATATGTCACAGTGCTGGTCTGTATTTAAGATGAGCCCTCCAAAAATAAATAAATAAACAAAATAAATAAATAAATAAAACACCCTCACTGCTTACCCTGAGAGATTAAAAAAAAAAGTCACCCATTTGAGCTTACTGTGGGCAAGCCATGATAACACTTATTTTTTCATTAGCCCATTTTCCTCCTTCTCTACTTCTTCCTTGTCCTCCTCTTCCTCTTTATCCTCCTTATTTCTTCTCATCTTTTCTTCTCCTTTTTTATTCTCTTCCTTATGAAAACACTGAAACATAAAGATTTAGTATTAACTAAAACTTTTAGGAAAACTTACCCAGTGGAGAATCCCTGAACAGAGTTTTTCAACAAGGACATCTCCTCTTGAAGTGCAAAGATGAGAGAAAGATCATTGTTAAACAATAAACATACTAGATTAAAATCATTCTGGTAGAAGATTCCACGGAAATCAGATCCTGTGTACAACATTCAGAACAACACTTGAGTGGTGAGAGTCAAGGGTGAAGAGCAAAGAGTAAGGGTGACCTTCACAGTAAAAACTTTATAAACATTTATAAGGGTAGCTTTGAATTAGTAATGGAAAGGTAAATGGCCCAGGATAATGGTTAAATCTGCATTTCTCTCTATCATTCAAGACTTGACTCCAAGTCCTAAAGACCAGGTTGACAATTTGTGTTTAAACTCTCCAAAAGAATCAAACACTAAAATGACCCTATGATACCTCTTCTTGGCATGAGCTCTTATTGCTGCATTCCTTTCCAAGAGTAAGTATGCCGGCTGTCCTTAAAGATTATCTTGTAACCCAAAATTTCTATAATATGAACTGGTTGACTGTCTCTAAGTGTGAGAAGGATTTACTTATAAGGGACCTTTTTCCTTGATATATTTTGGTGAGAGTGGATGCTGTGTTTCAGGGTAGCAAAAATAAGAACAAACACATCTAGAAAGAAGTCTTAGTTTCTCTGTGTGGGATCTGACAGGTACATGGAGGCTCTGGCTACCTCCCAGGTTGGCTATGACTGCTCAAGTTCCTGCACCACTGGTTAGCAAGGTCAAAGTCATAGTTTATGAAGTCCAGTTAGCTCAGTTAAAAACTCTTGCTGGAAAACCTCTAGTACTCTGCAAACAGACTTCTAGAGTTTTCTTGAAAGTTTTATGAGAACACCACGGCTCATATTGAAGTTATGTGAATAAAAGGACCATAATGCATCCCTTGAACTTGATGTGTGCATCTCTTTGTAGAACTGTACTTAACCACCCAGATGAAAACACAAGCTCTGAGGTCAAGAAGACCTAGGTCCAAGTCACAGGTTTTCCATTTACTGGCTATGTGCAGAAAAAGTTACTTTGACTTCTAAACGTTGGTGGTTCATGGCTTTGATACTCAGTTCTCAAGGTTACTTTTGAGGACAGAGATTCCCAGAGGATGACAGAAGACTATAGCATTTTGAGTTTTCACTCAGTACTTCCCAATAACATCTTCCTAGTCACTATATTTAATTCTGACATTCTTTTAAAGGGCCCAAACAGTTATTATCCCCTTTTTTGTTTCCTACCTAGCACTATTACTATATAGAGCACTGTATAGTTTACTATTTCTTTATCCTTGACTTTGTCTCTGAACCTGACATATGTGCTTAAAGACATATGTTTTTCAATCTTATATCTATTGATGTTTTACCTACATACAAGAGGGCATGGATTTCCCTGGAACTGAAGTTACAGAGGTTTGTTATGTGTCATGTAGATGTTGAGAACCAAGCCAGGCTCCTCTTACAGAGCATCAAGTGTTCTTAACTACTGAGTCATCTTCCCAGCCCTGAAACTAGCATTTTTTCAATACAAGGGCAGATAGTTTTGACTGTTATCCACTGCTACATCTGTTGGACCTAGAACAATGTTTGGAACCTAATAAGGACTTAATAAATATTCATTGCGTGAATGGATGGATGATTAAGTGGTTGGCCAATGGAATGATTCTGGTCTAGAAGATGCCTTGATAAGTTTATACTCCCACTACTCTTGGGTGCCAAGCAGAGAGTGGTGAAACATTAACTACAAAAGAAAAGCAAACACAAAGATGTTTGTGTTATATAAGAGGGTAACATTAGGGAAAGTTAAATTAATTATAGAACTTTTTCTGAAACTCTTGCATGCAAAATTGTTTCAAAAGTTTTAAAAACTGGTTTATAAAAGAAAGATAATCATTTCTATAATCCAGAAACAAAATAGAACACACAGCAATAATAAAGGGATAAAGGTATGGCCTACCAAAGTCTACCTACCAGATTATAAGGTGAGCAGTTGAGAGCAAAACATAGTAGGGATAGGTTTGAATCTCATGTTGGATCTGACAGCCTGGGGTAGAACTCTCTTATCGATGATTGGAAGCTTGAAGTCATACCACCTGATGTCTTGGCTAGTGGCTTCCAAAAAGCTCAAGAAGGAGGAACAGCTGCACAACTAGGACTCTCGCCAAACTATTTACTTAATGGCTCATTTCTAGAGAAGAATGGAAGATCATTATTTCTAAATATTATGCTTGCAATATTTCAGTGCTAAAGCCAATAAATTGGTATCAAAAGGCCACAAGACAAAAATAGCATTGCACTTCAGTAAGATGTATGTGTAACATCATGACTATAAGAATATCTTCAAATCTTGTAGAGAACAGGGATAGATCACCTGTCATAGAACAACACTGAGGCCATGTTTAAGTACCCAAATTTCATTTTTTACATGAATATACTCAGATTGAGCTGGGATTCATTTTAATGATCTCATTTTAATTTACTTATACTCTTAAAGGACCTATCTCCAATGGTAGTCACATAATGGAGCATATGGTTTGGGGAGTAGGAGACCCAGTTCAGCCCATAACAAAGATATATATGTATATGTATATTTGTGCATATATGTATGTATATATATTACACATATGTGTATATATTATCTGTGAGTCTTAGCTACATGTATGTATATATAGATATGTTTGTGTGTATATGTATATTTAAGAATCACAAAATAGTTAGAGCAGCTGCTACTTATGGATATTTGCTGTAAAAATATCAAATATTATTTATTAGTAAGGAGAAAGATAGTAGAAAGTAGTAGAAACATGCCTAAAGTTAGAACTGAAATTAATCATAAATGAGCTAAAGTTATTTGTTGTAACTAGATATTATCACAATGGATTCATTTTTTAAAAAAAGCAAACAAAATAAATTAGTTCAAAGATTGAAACTCAATGGATGCAACAACATGCAAGACATAAATCAAATAAGGCTGACAATGGTTCAATAATCATGAGAGTCTTAAAATCTTTTCTTTCAAAAACAATTTAACAATATATGTGTACCATATATTACATTTATGTAATGTATAATTCATGTGTGTTCATAAATATTTTTCATGTATATGAATACTATGTGAGCATGCATGTTATTCAATATATGTGTTTAGCAAAGAGAATATATGAACTTAACGTAAAATGCTATCTTGGTCTTATCATTTTGACATATGCCTCTTGGGTAGAATTAGCTCTGATAACTCAGGCCTCCCTATTGTCCATATGCCTCATGTAGTCCTCATCTCAGCATAAGTAAAAATGTACCTGTCTGCCTCCAGTAGAATTTTTCCCCAGTCATTGGGACATTAACTGCCTTTGTAACTCCAGTTACGGGTACAGTGCATATGGGTGAAAATTTCTTGTTAAGTGAATGAATCTGTGGTTTCTGTCCTCAAGAAGTTCACAAAATAGAATAATAACTGGCTAGCATGCATTAGAAAATCTAGGTACCAAGCACTCTTTACAGTATCTTACAGCATCCCCATGTGGAAGGTGTTCAGGTTATTAAGTTATTTCCTCTCTCTGTCCCTCTCTCTGTCTCTGTCTCTGTATCTGTCTCTGTATTTATGAATTTATTCTTCTCTCATATATTACATCCACCTCCCAGTTTTCCTCTCCCCTCCCAGTGCCTCTTTCCCCACCACTCCTGCTCCTCTCCCTTCAGAAAAGAGCAGTCCTCTCAAGGGTATCAACCAAGCATGGTATATCAAGTTGCAATAAGATTAGGCTCCTCCCCTTATATTAAGGCTGGACAAGCAACCCAATAGAAGGAAAAAGAGTTCCAAAAACAGACAAAAGAGTCAGGGACAGGCCCTGCTCTCACTTTTACAGTAAGAAAACTTGAGACAGTTGAGCTGGTGTAACTCTTCCAAAGTCATATAGTTGATAACAGCATATCCGGAATTGTGTTCCAAATTTTCTGTCTTAGTCTAAATCTTCCACAATTATGCTATATGACTCACATTTTATATGTGAAATACATCAGTAATAGAATGCAGTAATTACTGAGCATTCATTTGAACAGATAAATCCAGTGCCATTATGCTAAAAGGATTAGGGATACACGTTACCATCTTGACAAACTGCAAAATGATTCTTGACAGCATTTCCTATGCAGTGCTGTCTCTACCTCTCTGAAGGATGTGTAGCATTGGATAGGAACAAATAAGTCAAGTGGTCTCTTTCCTTAGATTCCAGCCCTTCTCTGAATCCATGGAATCATTCTAGAATTCTACTGGCTGCTGTAATCCTACAGTCATGGTAGGAATTCCTGCTTGGTGTGCTTTGGCTCAGACTCCTGGGCTCATGGCTCCATGGTGTCCTTAATGGAGAGTGGGGGGATCTGGGTACCAGTGCCTCTTTAGACCACTGAAGTTTCTTCTCTCCTCTATATAGCACACTATCCAGAAAACTCTGCTGTATGTTAGTACATACATTCTAAGCAAAAGCCACTGAAGGAGGCAGAGACACTTCATTATCAATCTTATTATGAAAATATGAAATACTTTATATTTGGGATTCCTGGATCATATAAGTCATGAGTAATAGAGACAAAGAGATTACCATCTGGCATCTCAGCTTATTCTTTCAGAGGAATAAAAAGGAAAGCACTATATTATTTGAGCAGCAATGTGTCAATTTCTCTAAGATGTAAGAGACTTCCTGCTGCAACCCAAGGTCACTGAAAACAAGTTCTATACAGCTCACCCTATCCTTTGTGTTGTTTGATGGTACATTTGACCACAATTTATGAGACAACTGACTGCTACACACTATTCATCCAAATCAAGAAGCTGTAAGAAGTGTAAGTCCTGCCCAACTCCAAAGGAGAATTAGTAGAAGGCTGCATTTGAGCAACCAAGGGATGCCCATGCAAACATTGCAATGCTTTTAGCTAAAAAAAACTTAGACTGTAAATTCTTGGTTGGCACTTCAATGTCAATGTTCCATTTAAGATAGCATTCAAAAAGAACTCCTCTGGTTTTAAATTTTCAGGGAAGACATGTTCTAGCCAGCTAATGGAGAAAGGTTTTGCTAAAAGGGAATTACTTGTACAATGGGTTGATCACTATGAGTCAATCCACCTGGAGGGAAACATGCTGGCTCTTAGACACAGGAGAGAGGATAGGAAGGGGGTGAGAGTAGGCTTCAGATGTGCTGTCAAAGCTTGTGTACTCTCTCCTCAGAGACTGAAAACCTAAAACACAAAAGGCAGCAGAGCCAGTCCACAGCCCCTGTCCCACGGGTAATGGACCAGTTTCTGAGATGTGTAAACTATAAAGTCAACAGAATGCATAGCAAATGCAGAACATTCAACTGGTACATGGGTAAGAGCCTGAGCCAAGACACAAGTATTCTGAGTCTAAACCCTACATTGTTTAGATGACATCATGTGACTATCATGAGCCTATCAGGACTGGAGTCCTGAGGTCAAAGACATACAGCTTGGAACTAGAGGCTCCTTGGGGTTTGGGACTCCCAAGATAGCTGATTGCCTACTACCACAGCCATCCATTGGTCTACAGAATTTCAGTTACCTTCCCTTGGCTTCCAAAAAGTTAACAGATAAAAGGCACCATTCTTTTCTCTGCCCTTAACCCACATTGGGGTCATAATGACAGGAAAGGCAATAAAAGTGCAATGGGAAGTTGCTCTCTTCAAGTTATCTCCAAGAAATTCCTAAACAGCAATGGGAACACTCTAAAATCAGACTGTTTCTCCCTTCTCCTCCTCTCTGTCTCTCTCTTTCTCTTCTACCATCGTGCTATCTCTCCGCCTCTGTTTCTCTGTTTCTGTCTCTGTCTCTGCTTCTCTCTCTCTCTCTCTCTCTCTCTCTCTCTCTCTCTCTCTCTCTTCTCTCTGTGTGTATGATGTATTTAATAACTGTACAGAAATGAAAGGCTCCCTGTTTTTAGATTTCCCTTTTTGTGTGACTCTGGTTCAAACCACACTGTGAGAAAATTTATTTACTCTGTCTTCCATTTCGGTGGTGATTTGTGTTCGTAGAAATGAGAGATGGAGAATCCCAGATGAGAAAGAGTTTCACTAGCTGCTCAGGGCAATCTAACCTACAGCATCTAGCACAGACATTTGTGGCCAATTTTTGACCCATTTGTACCTGGTCCATAGTAAATACTCAATTATTGTTAATCAGTAATCATTAAGTTAAATCATCAAACATTTTTCTCTTTCTAGCAAGTCAAGTAAAAATTGGAAGAAAAATATCAAACATGTATGTCCATTATGCATGCATGTATTTATATGTACACTCATAATACTTGTGTAAAGTTCAGCAAATTTCTAAAAATACAGAAAAATTTTGATTTAAAAATAAATAGTTGCTAGGTCAGTCCAAAAATCCCACCAATAAATGATTAAAAGAGGAGATGGAATGTAAGAGACTTATATCATGCATTTCAGAATTGTTAAGGTGTAAGAAATGGAATGAATGGAGAAGCTACCCAGAATTCCTCTATCACACTCAAGGATGACTGATTTTTTTACATGATTCAAAATTTCATAAACTTTATTTTTAATAGAAACACAATAATTTTGAATGGACTTTAACTTGTTTAGCCATTTGTATTATTGGACATAAAATGTATACATTAAAAAACCCTTGAGAACAAAGCTAGAGATGGCTTATCAGATTTTAAAACATTATAAAACTATAGTAATTTCAGATTTATTTTTACTATTTTACATATGTGTGTATTTTGTGTCTATATTGTACATATGTGTGTATCTGTGCATGGGGGTATGTACACGTAAATGAGCAAGGAGGCCAGAAGAGGCCGTTGGTTGCCCAGCAGCTGTCCTACATGGATGCTAACAACAAACTCAGGTTCTCTGCAAGAGCAGCTAGTACTCTTAACCACAGGCCACCTCCTCAGCTGGAGTCATAATAGTTTAAACAGTACAGTATTTGCACTAAGCTAGAAAAGCAAAGCAATTAACAGACTACAGATTACAGAAATAGGATATCATATGTAGAGCCAATTTGTAGCACTGAAATTCAATAGAAAGAAGGAATGGGACTTAATAAATGGTGCACAGGAAGTAAATTTTAATAGATAAGGTATTTAATAAGTGCTACATAGAAAATTGACTTGTTAGAGACAAAAGAAATTTATGCACAAAAGTTAAGTTGAAGTAGATTAAGAATCTAAACACAGTGTCTAAAACATTCAAACAGCTGCACGAAATCATTTGAGAATATTTTTATAACTTTGATCTGAAGAGAGATATATTAAAATTGGGCCCCAAAAAGAACATAACACAGGTTTGTGTGT
This sequence comes from Mesocricetus auratus, assembly GCF_017639785.1. Lineage (NCBI taxonomy): Eukaryota > Metazoa > Chordata > Mammalia > Rodentia > Cricetidae > Mesocricetus > Mesocricetus auratus. The sequence goes on along the minus strand of NW_024429197.1, from coordinate 43,593,318 downwards.
GTGTGTTTTAATAAAATAGGGTCTGAAAATGTCAGGAATTTCATTAAAAAGTAAACTGACAACCTTCAGACTGGAAGCCACAATTTATAATGTATATATATATATATTATATTTGTGTGTGTATGTGTATGTGTGTATGTATGTATATATTAATATAAAGCTCATACAGAGAATACATTAAAACCCAACAAGAAAAATATCTACTTTTACAGGGCTACTGAAGCACATCACATGTTCCCTAACTCTGTCTACTTTCTCTACTTAGTTTCTTCTTCTCTTAAACTATGTGAATGCAGTCTGCTTTGTACTGGAACCAGACAGTGTTTTCCTTCTCTTAGCTGCCAGTCCTTGTTTAGGGGGGGTCTCTCAATTGCCTGGCTTTACTTGTGGGTCTTTCTCTCCATGGGGCAGGGAGTACATGATCACAGGAGAAAGCATTTTATCTCTGCATCCCCAGGTTCCACGACAATGCATGGCCTACAAAAAAGAAAAATGTAGTTCTCTCTGTACCTGCAACATGAAAGCGCTTGCACTGAACCTTGTCTAAAACCATTTGTAAGCTTTCTGAAGCAAATGAGGCAGAGAAAATATTCTTTTCTGGATCATCCTACCCTCTTTCTGGAAGAGTTGTCCAGGAAGACACAAACACATTTGCCTTTTCAGGGATGCTGCGGAGGCATCCCTAGGGGAGTAGAGGCCTTGTGAAGTCCAAATTCAGCAGTTTATGTTGGAGAAGAAAATGACCGCTAATTATCCCAGTTCAGATCAGATTTAATAGGCCAATAAATGGTTGCTTAATGAGGACACTTGGTTACTGTTACATTAGGCTTCCTAAGGGAGAGCTAACTCTGTTCTGCTGATAGGCTGCAGAGAGCCTTAAGCATAGGCTTTCCAAATTTGATGAAAGGAAAATTCAGACCTTCTTGGAAATTGTTCTTTTTAAGTACAGCATGAAAACAAGCCTCAAACATCTTTTTCAGACCCTTCCTTCATGTATTTGGGGGAAAGTTTGGCTTGAGTTACAAGGAAACCCCTTAATTGTCCCTTACAAGTAGAGCTGCGTCATTGTGGAGAAGACTGGGATTCAAATAGCTCCCTGGGGGCTACAATCTTGGAAACTCAGCAGGATTTTAATTGTAAGCAGACAATTTGTTTTGGATTGTATGCAGAGCATGAAGATCCAACTGCTATAGTATCTAAGAACATAGAAGGCCATAAAGGCTGGTATTCTCCATTGCTTTTCTTCTGGGCCTGGTTGGCTTTGAAAAAGTGATAAACACTCATCTAAGGTTATTTGGTGTCCCTTTGAAAATCTGAAATGTGGCCATTGTTATACACCTTCAGGGTTTATTCACTAGCATATCACCAATGCCTATATCACACTACACTATCATGCTCAACACTACCGTGTTTCATAAGTTGTAAAGCACACTTCTCTTTAGTTTAGTGGCTCTGAAGTCAGAGTGCCTCATGAACTAGTGGTATGTCATAGATCAATCAGCTCCTCCTTTCTCCTTGGTACATAAAATCATGATACTCATTTACACTCATTAGAGCAGTGACATGTGGGACGCTGAGGACCTACAGTGACCCAGAGTCAGTGTCAGCTCCTTTAATATGTTCTTAATTATACTGCATGATTAAAAACGCTTGAAGGTGGGTATTACTATCTATCTCCACTTGACAGTTGAGACTCAGAAAAGTGCAGTTAATTTATCAGTCGTATTTTTTCTTAGAAAATTTGAGTGGGTCTCAAATCCAATCTGACTCCAAAGTCCATAATTGTTCCACTATGTCCCACTGTCTTCTGGCCAAAAGTCTAGATAAGTATATTAATAATAAATATGTTAAAATCCAGGATACTTCATTGCAATTTTAGCTCTCATATATTCTGGTGATCAATTAAAGAAATATATGACATCTCAAATACTTTCAAAATGGCCAATTTGTATTTATTAGTTTATATTAGTGGTGACATAAACTCAATTTAATACAAATAAAACAAGTGTGCGATTACTGGAAGTATCTACAGCTATCTCATAGCTCCAAGGGTAGGTAAAGATTGAACCAACTTTGAGAAACTGAAACAGGTTGCCCTTGTTTGCATACATGTTTTTTTTTCCCTCTTCCATGTTTTATCATAGAGTTTCAGCTACTGAGACAAATAGATGAACTCATTGTAACCCCAAAGTTCTCCAGAATGGACTTACTGGGCCAGAGTTTGACATATACCTCCCTAGACCTATAAAATGGGGCCTCAACTAGGCACACATAGGTGGTCCATAGGAACTATGTGAGTTGGGCCAGAGAGACAAGTGCTATCCTAGAACTGCCCAAAGCCATATTTATAGATAACCAAAGGTGGTTAGGAAAGTAGAATTCAAAGTAGACCTTAAAAGATGGCCAGGATTTATATGTGTGGAGATGTGATGGGAGGGCTTTCAGATGTGGGAACAGTATGACAAGGAGATCATATGGATTCATAAATAAATGTATATAAATATCAAAATTGGTGTTAAGGAGAAAAACATATGAAAATTTAGGGAAGAAGACTTTGAGAGATTTAAGCATAGCTTCCTGGAAAAATGATATTTGAACTGTGCCCCAAGAGAGATAGCATAGTAAATATCAGGGATGCTGGTATCAACAACCAGGAAAAAGAAAACTACATGCTAAAGATGGGGACCTTCTTTAGTGGAAGGAGTAAAAGAGTGGCTTCTTCTATCATTTCTGGGCCTCAGGGGGAGCACACAAGAGTCCTTATGCCAGCCTAATCAGGTTTTACTTGCTTGAAGTGCTTCATTTTCTTCCTGTCAACTAGGTACCTCTCCCAATAACACTCGATAACAGAGCTATGTCCCAAATGATTGCAGGGGCTTGAGATGCTGGTGTCCCTATCTTTGGTGACATGCATGCTCTTCCATTCCTGCAGTGTGTTCTAAAAAACCAAAGCTACGTTGTATGTTCTTGTAATGGCTAATCTCAAGTGTGAACTTCGTTAGGCTAAAGTATGTTGGCTCATTTGCAAGGTTTTTTTTTAATGTTTCTAGAAGAAACTAACTGTTGATTCAGGAAATAAAGTGAAGATGGTCTGTCCTCACTAATGTGGGTGGGTACCGTAGAACCTATGCAGCACCCAAATAACACCAAAAAGCCAAGGACAGGCTGTCTCTCTTCCTGAGTTGGAATATCTATTCTCTCTTACTCTATGTTATCTGAGATACTGGCTCACACTCCTATTGAATGCAAGATCTGCATTAGAGGAGTCCTCCCTTTCACCCTGACTCTTAGGCCTTTGGACTTAGGCTAAATTTCTCAGTGGGTTTCAAGTTTGGAAATAATTGTGAGGCTTCCTGGCCTCCACAAAGGAGAAAACCAATTCTCACAATAAATCTTTTAAAAAGCATTAATACACACACATATGATGTTGTTGGTTACTCTGAGGAACCTAACTAATATATGAGATAACAAAGTCTGGGGCCCTGAGGAAACAAAGTTCAAAGGCCTACAATTTAGATACTATGCTTTAAATTTCCTTCTAGGCATATCCACTACTATCTCCTGTGGACAGAGGTTTTTATTCTGCCTGATCTCATAGTCGTTTAGTCCCAAATAAACCCACAGAGGCCTATATTAATTATAAACTGTTTGGCCAATGGCTAGGGCTTCTTGTTGGCTATCTCTCTCTTAATTATTAATCCATTTCTATTAAGCTATGTATTGCCAAAAGGCTGTGGATTACCCATAATCCTCCAGCATGTTACTCCTTCAGCAGTTAAATGGCTTCTCCCTGGTGGCTCCTCTCTGTGTTCCTCTTACCAGAATTCTCCTAGTCTGCTCACCCCACATATATTTCCTGCCTGACTACATCCTGCCTGTCCATTGTCCAAAATAGCTTATTCATTAACCAATAAGGGAAACATATATTCACAGCATACAGAAGGATATCCCCCATCATCACCAATAAGAGTGACTGCCAACCTTGCCAAGACAAGGTGGTTCAGTCCTTCCGAATATCCTGGTTCACAGAAATGTCTGTCAGATATGCTGAACCTCTATGTTTAGCTAGTGGCATGCTCCATTCCCTGACTTTCAGATGGGCTTTATTTGTATAAGCAACACATCACCACAGTCTCCCATATCTCCAAGTCCATGTTCCCTATATACAAAAGGCTGATGAAGCTTAGTTGTGATCTTAGGTGATTTCATGATTCCTGTTTGTTTTCATGCATTCCTGAGCTGATTCCTGATAATGATACAGGCATTACTCTGAATCTTCATTTTTTTTTGTGAACTGGTTTATTTTTCTGACACTTTTCTCCTTTGCTTCTAACAATACTTCGTTAAAATTATTTCTTCATATATCTGTGTCTTTGCACTGTTTTTTACTTTTTTTTGAGAATGACTTGTCCCAAAACCCTTGTGCTAAAGGATATCAATAATGTTTGAAAAAATGAGTCCATATGATTGTATGTATGTGCAATAAAAAACTAGGATGATCTGGTCTACTCAGAGTTAAATGGTATCTCCACCACTTTTCTCAGAGCTGTGCATGTGGTAAGTTGCATTGTAAACTTCTAGGAATGATATTTGTTATTCTGAATTTCCTCAAACCACAGAACCACTGTCTATGGAACATGTGTGTCTATGTGGGTACTGCATAGATGAGACTATGTGGAAAAAAAATAGAAAGAGGGAAGTATGTATGAAGGCTCCCCTCTAAGCTCCAGAGATTACTCAAATTGCCCCTACTTACCAGTAATGGTTTTTCCTATGACAGAGTCTGACAGGATTGCATTGCATGTGGAAGATAAAAATTAATAATACAGCTAACTTTTGTGCCTCATCGGGGCCTAGTGAAAAACCTTCCTAGTGGGTAAAGAATGAACTTCCCTTGTATTGTTGGCATACACTATAGGATTGTGACGATGTGTTCACTGCAATGTTTCTTCCTTATTTCAAACAATAGCTCAGAGTTCATGTAAGGAATCTCATTCAAATGCAGGTGGCTGTTGGCACAATTAATTGAGTACTCTACCAGAACTCTTTGACTAGAACCAACAATATACTAATATCAATAATGATGTTCTTAGCCACAGTTGCCATAGTCTGATCAGGGAAAGTTCAGAACAATATAAGCAATGAGTGTTCAAATGATGAGCGTAGGATGATAGCAAGCATGCCTTCTTTGGACTTAAACTACATGACCTGCTTCTCTGGTATTTTCAGTATTTAAATCAAGATTAGCATAGCTCTTGTCTTCTTCTTCCCTTTGAACTTCTTAAGTTACCCTGAAGTCCAATACTAGTTCTGACAGTTTTGAAGGGATGGGTGAGAGGGTATGATCTGTCTGTGTGTATTTCTAGGAGCACTGGTTTGTTACTTTGACGCATGTGACACTTCCAAAGTCAGATCCTTTTTAATCACCTCCATCCTCACTTCCATAGTCAGATCCTTTTTAATCACCTCCATCCTCACCTCCTGCTTTGCCTTACTGTTCGGCTCCTTCAAAGCTTCAGAGGAAATTTTAAATCGAAGAAATTTTGAAAATCATTTTCCTATAGTGTTACTCATGGTTAGTGGCACTCCAGACAGGTCCTTAAAGCAGCTAGCCCGGAAGAGAATGGAACTCATGCAGGGTGCCACCAATTAGCACAACCGAGCTAGGCCAGTTTTTGTAAACAGAGCAGATTTCCAGCAACCAACATAAAGGGACCATTTAACCTGAGTGAGTAACCGTGACAGTGTCACCTTTGTGTTTGTCCTCTTCTGTTAGCTCCTTTATGACTATAAAGCTGACTGCCTCTACCTAGCTCATTAAAACTACCATTGTTTCTTATTTCTTTTCACAGTCACGCTGTAAAGCCAATTCAATATGTAAACTAAATTTATTAAAACTGCGGATTTCTTTCCCTTAAAGGATTTTTAAAATTTATTTTGCAATTTCAGTTTTTGGAAGTAGTCATTTTTTAATAGCTGTGTCACAATGTTACAGAGTTAATAGTATAGACCAGAGCCAGACAGCTATCGACTCTTCTTAACTTCCTGTTTTAATTATCTTTAATAGTCCTCTTCCTATGACCCTGTGTGAATGAAGACTTTTTAACTTCACTTAGCATGTACTCTCCCTTTTGGCTTCCCTGGCTCTGCATCTTCTCACTCACCTTTCTTTCTCTACCCTAGCCACCTGTGTGCTAATGTTGTAGCACAAAGGTAAGATGTTTTTACTTCAAAGGAGTAAGTCTATGCCCTACAACCATTGTAGTACCATAGATGTATGTGTGACTTTCTAGACTAGGACAGTGAAGGCCATGCAACTTGATTTGGCTTTCTCAGGATGCCATCTAGGATCAGACAGACACCCTTTCTGGGACTTTTGCTTGTACCATCTGACCCTTTGTGATCACCTTGCTATAGAGGCTGCATAGGAGCTCCTGGTGATAGCCTAGTTTATCTCCCAAACCAAGGACACCAAGGGGAGTACACCATGTTGGGTGTCTAGCCTGATCTTGCCTTGGCATGTTTACAGTCTTAGGACACAGAATATAATCACACAAGGGGCCCAAGCACAGATTTCACAATGAGATGTTTCTCAGTGTAAGAAAATTAAATGATTATTATTTTAGATCACTAATCATAGAGTAGCTTGTTATATGGCGTATTCACTAAAGTTCTTAGGTGTTAGATTGTCAAAGTATGACTTTATTAAAAACTATAAATACAAGCTGTACACAGGCTCATGGTTATAACTTATTAATAAAGAACCAACAAGTAAGTAAAGACTATCTGAAAAGACATGTGACTGCACTGTGACAGAAAGAGAAGTGAACCAAGATAGCTAGGTCAAGCACAAAAACTCATTAATATAGAAGTGATCCAAGATGGCTAGGTCAAGCATAAAACTCATTAATATCACACAAGGTAATTAACCCCTAGTATTTGAGGGTTATCTTTCTTCCAAACAAAAATCATTTATATGTATTCTTTAAAGAAAATGTTTCTTCATAGTCTGGGCTTTAAACAACAGTAAGTAGTTTGTCAAAAATGGATTAGATAATTCATGAATAGACCCATTAGGCAATGCATCATACTGTGTTATTAAAGAAACACAAAGCTGACAATTTAAGTTTTCCACTGTATTTTTTAATAGGCCCTGTATAGAGATTATTAAAGCTCTTTTGTTGTTTTTCAAACAGAATCTCAGGACCCAGGCTGGTCTTGAACTCTCTATATAGACATGGATGACCTTGAACTTCCAATCTTCCTGACTCCACCTCCTAAGTGCTGGGAATACAAGTATGTGCTGTTGTACCCAGATCGTAAAGGCTCTTTCTAAGAATGACAACCCAAGCACAAATGAGAGGAGCAGCATGGTCTAGTTTCTGTGATAGGCAGTGGTGAAAAGGATTCTAGGAAAGGTTCCAACCTAGTCCCTTCTAAACACATTAGTACCTGCGACCTGCTGTCTTCTTAACTTAAAGCTTTTTAATTATCAAGATCTGTAGTTCTCAAGGTGTTATGTGCTTTGGAGGACCAACTGAGCATTTTTCTATCTGACACAACAGAACTTTAGCAAAAAAAGATTGTGTTGAGAGGATTCATGAACGGTATTTATTTAGCCTCTCTTAGAGTCGCCATAATATAGAATTCTATTTAATCTAAGTAGGAAGTATCTGTAGAGAGAAGCAGAGTGTGCCTATATGAGAAGTCCTTATCCCATACTACCTTTACCTGCTGACTCACTGCACTTTCTCAGTGTCTGGCTTCCTGATTTGCAAACAGGGCTAGCATTTCCTTTCCTAGCCCCAAGAGAGTTTTGGAAGTGGCACAGTTCTATTCACATGTAAAAGATTAGCATTATTACTCACAATGATGGGCAAGAAAGAAAACTCTTTCAAGCAATTGTTGTGTCATTCAGCCAAGCATTTTTGATACTGCTTGCTGCTCATGAAATTGCCTAGGTGAACATACTGTTTTGACACAAGTACTGCCAGAGGTAGCTCAGGAAGGACCCTCTTCACTTTACCAATGACTCATGAAAAGGGCTTAGCTCAGGAAGGACCCTCTTCACCCTAGCAATGACTCACCAAAATAAAGGCTCATAGAAACCGATAGTGAGCTGGAGAGGTCTCATAGGGCATTGTGGAAGATTGAACCTCTGGGAAAGAAGTGCTATGGCAGGCTTTGGAGTACTCTGGTACTGTGTCTATCGCTATGTGGCTATGCTATAGTAGGAAGCTGGTTTGTCCTTTCTCAATGTCAACATCCTCACCCCCAATCTGAAGGTAATAATGTATGTTACAAGCAGCCGATGGAAACTTGAATTTCTCTATAAAGTCCCTACTAACATCAAAATGGATATAATCACATAATAGAGTACAACTTAAGAGTGAAAGGACAAAACCAAAGCTACATGGATTTGCCTGCCTGGATCTATACAGTAAAAAGAATACATGTGTTTATGTGCACACATATACATATATATAGCATAAATACGAAATAGATGAAAGTGAATCTGTACTAATACTTATGTAAGTAGAATATTAGAAGGACACAAAACATTACAAAAAAGTACTCTCTCAAATCCAAAAATGAAAAGCAAGGGATAAACATTACAAGGGTTAAGAGAAAAAAGCAGTTAGTGTGGTTTGGACAGGAAAGATGAGGAACACACAGTAGGGGGAATTGCTAGTGTTCCTATTTCAGTGCTTGGTGGAGGAAGATTCATCAAGTACGATACTTTGCTGTTCATTAAACAAAATAAAGGCATGATGTGAGTATGTCATCAAGTAAGGTTATAAGTAAATCACCATCACACAGACTAGCTTTTCTGTAAATATTTGTGATTCTTCTTTGGGAATCTTTTTTCCTTTTTTTAAAATTTAAGTTAGAAACAAGTTTGTTTCACATGTCAATCCCAGCTACCTCTCCCTTCCCTCTTCCCCTGACCTCCCCACCAGGCCCCCCAGTCCTCCACCCACCCTATACTCCAATCCCCAGAGAGGGTGAGGCCTCCATGGTGGCTCTCCAGAGTCTGCCATGTCATCCAGGGTAGGGTCTAGATCCTCCTTCAAGAGTCCAGGCTGAGAGAGCACCCCTCATTGTGGGATGGGCACTCAAAGTCTGTTTGTATGCCAGGGATAAATACTACCCAAGGCCCCACAGATTACCTAGGTCTCCTCACTGACACTCACATTCAGGGGCTCTGGGTCAGTCCCATGCTTTCCACACAGCCATCAATCTGGGATCCAAGAGCTCCCCCTTGTTCAGGTCAACTGTTTCTGTGGGTTAAACCAGCCCAGTCTTAACTCCTTTGCCCATCTTTTCTCCCTTTCTGACACTGGATTCCAGGAGTTCAGTTCAGTGTTTATCTGTGGGTATCTGCCTCTGCTTTCATCAGTTGCTGGATGAAGGTTCTGTTTCCCAGACTCTCTGGCAATGGGATTGTATGCTGGCACTCCCCTGATTAATATCTAAAATCCATATATGAGTGAGTACATACCATGTTTTCTTTTTGTGACTGGGCTACCTCACTCAGGATGGTTTCTTCTAGTGCCATCCATTTGCCTGCAAATTTCAAGATTCCATTGTTTTTTTCCGCTGAATAGTATTCCATTGTGTAAATGTACCACATTTAGGAAATTTTTTAAGGGCAAAGAATTTTCTTTCAAGCGACTCACAATCTTCATGGTGTAGTAAATGGCTCTGTGTTCCATGATTCTTATTTCTAAACTGGTTTAGATAGACTTAGGATTTCAGTACTTGGATATTGTGCTCCAATTTTGACAGGTTTCCTTTCTTATTTTTCTTTTTTTTGTTGTTGTTGTTGTTGTTTGTTCTTTCTTTTTTCAAGACAGGGTTTCTCTTTGTAGACCTGGCTGTCCTGAAACTCCCTCTGTAGACCAGGCTGACCTTGAATTCTCAGAGATCTGTTTGCTTTTGCCTCCTGAGTGCTTGGGCTAAAGGTGTGTGTCACCACAACCTGACAGTCAGTTTTTCTTAACATCTGTTTCCCACTGACTTTTAGAAAGTAATAGAGGAAAATACAGTAAGACAGTCAAGTAATTAGATTATAGGAGATGACATCAAGACTCCAGAGTCTGTGTGGAGGATCTCACTCCACACTCAGATTCCTCCTCAACACTGGTTCATTCCAGCCCTGCTAAACACATTCTTCAAACATAACATGCTTGTTTATGCTGCTATTACACTTCCTATCTGGGAGGCCTTTATCACCTTTCCCCATTTCTTTTGCAAAATTACCATTCTTCTTAGAGAACCACACTGAAATATCACCCACACTATGAAACTTTCCCAGACACGGTAGGAGAGTCCAATGTTGCCTCTTTCTCTTATATATACTGAAAAAAACTGCCTGTTGCCTTCTTGACTGCAACTACTCTCTCTCTTCCCATGTGGCCCTTGTAGTTCTTCTCTGGAGGTGTTGTAACTGCTTCACCTCAGAAGTGTCTGGAACACAGCAGACCACAAATAAAAACTAGTGTGTGGGGTTGAGAGGTCATTCTAGTCAATATTTCAACTCCTGATTTGTTGACAATCTTTCCACTGTTGTGTGGTGCTGAGTATGAGCCTAACGAACAAGCAGCCGGGTGGGAGGCTTCTTAGACTAGACTTTAATGTAGTCTTGATGGATAAGAAAAAAAGGAAGGGAGTAACCCTACCAGTTTCTGTTACCTTTACACTTTTTTATGTTGGAAATATTTTACTTATACACATTTGTTATAGTGTGATAGTTTGATATACCTATAGAACATGTAATGACCAAAAGGAGGTAGTTAGTATTTCCATCTCTTTAAATCTCCTGAAAATTTGGGATAGGTAATAATTATGCATATTAATGGGAAATTTGAATACAGTTATACAATGTATGCTAATCAAATAGAGTAACTAACATTTCTGTCTTTGTCTTAGTTAGAGTTTCTGTTGCTGCTATGAAACACCATGACCAAAAAACAAGGATTTGTTTGGCTTACATTTCAGCATTGCTGTTCATCACTGTGGAAGTCAAGACAGGAACTGAAACAGGGCAGGATCCCAGAGGCAGGAGCTGATGCAGAGGCCATGGCGGAGAGCTTCTTACTGGTTTGTTTCTCATGGCTTGCTCTGTGTAACAGCTCTGGCTTTCTTGGAACTCACTCTGTAGACTAGGCCAGCCTTGAACTCACAGAGATCTGTCTGCCTCGGCCTCATGAGTGCTGGGATTAAAGGCATTTGTCACCACTACCACACAGATTATTTCTATCTTATTATTGCTACTTTAAGCACTTCTGTTTTAGTTATTTATGAAAAATAGTAATTATTGCAAATGCCAGTAACCTCCATCATGCTACAAACTACTAGAGCTTATTACTGCTTGGTAGTTATTTTCCAGTCTCCAACTGCCTCCTCTCTGCATTTCCCAATCTCTACCTCTACTAGTCACTGTCATATATTTAGACCAACATTCCCAGCTTCCATGTTTGAAAGAGGACAAAGAACTCTCATCTGTTCTGTGTTCTACATTTAATTTCACACAAATGTTCTCTAGCTTCATCTATTATGTTGCGAAAAAAATGACTTTTCTTGATCTCTATACAGAAGACCCGTTTCCAAACTATTAACAGACTCCCTGGAGTCCCTGTATGGAGAGACGAAAGAGTTTCACAGAAAGCATACATGTAGACACATCTTTGGGTGACCTGGAAAGTTTTCCCAAAGGGGGAAAGTTGTAAGGTTTTTTGTTTGTTGTTTTAAGTCTCTCCAACCTAGTGAAAATATGTAGTTGGAAAGGAAAGGAAGTAAGAGAGGTGAATTGTGGTCATGTGCGGCCAGTGAGACCATGGATGCTGTCTCCACTCAATGGTGCTCTGGATCCTCCGGGATATGAAGCACATGCATCTGCGAGCAGCATGGTATACCACAAAGATGATGAGTGCCTAGAGGACAGAATGCGATTCAGGAGGCTGAACCAGGAGCACTGTGAGCTAATGGACAGCCTAAGCTATGTAGCATTACCTGGTATCAAAACTACTTCAGATACATGGCTGCATTTCTGTAGACGACTTACTCCATTCCCCAATTGTGACTTTCCTTCCTATCTTCTCATAGAAAGAAAACATTTACCTCCAAGAATTTTTGTAAGATTAAATGACTTAAAACTGACCTGTAGACCAGAAGTGCTTTCAATCAATGGTAGCAGTTACTATTATTTCAATTCAGAGTCTATGTCTCTTGAAAAGAAATCCACAAGAAGCAAGCAATGCTTTGTCTTGGTTAGGTTTTTATTTCTGTGAAGAGGCACCATGACCATGACAACTCTTATAAAGAAATCATTTCATTGGGATGGCTTGCTTACAGTTTTAGAGGTTCGATCCACTATTATGACAGAAGCATTGTGGTGTACAGACAGACAGGGTGCTGGAGCTGAGAGTATTAATTCTTGCAGACAACAGGAAGTCAACTGACTGTCACACTGGAGGAAGCTGGAGAAAAGAGACCTCAAGGCCAGTCCCCACAGTGACACACTTCCTCCAACAAGACCACACCCACTCCAAGGCCACACCCACTCTAACAAGGCCACACCTCTTAACAGTGCCACTTCCTTTGGGGGCCATTTTCTTTCAAACCACCACAGGTTCCTATTTTAGATCAGGCTTAGATTGGGATGTGAAAATACTTGCCTTATTTAGCACGTGTCTCAGCATTTGATGAACAACTGGGTCAGGAAGAATGGAGTTCTTAAAACAAAGATCTCTTAGCACTTTGTCAGGAGTGAAGCACTTACTATGAACCACTTCACCAGCAGAGAGGCAGTATATACATATACAATTTAACATTTGGATAAAACTGTAGTGACCCTATGAATTATATAAAACACAGGATTCTGAAATGCTTAGGTCAGTCAATGGAAAATATTTGTGAAAATAATTAACTTTATTTAAAAGTATCAAGCCCAGCACTCCTTTTAAAATCTCAGTTAATGGAGGATGGCACAGCTTGAGTATAAATTAACAAACCTCTTTAGGGAAGAAAAAGGAAACAATAGTACATGTTCAGTCTTTCCTCTTGAGAGTTGAACTGGTTTATCTACTGCCCTATCTGAATGGGCTATTAATTTGACTCCCCTTTTGGCTTTGTCTTTATATTAGAGCTAATGGAATCGTCCCCTGATGTCCTCATTTTCCATTCCTCAACCTGTCTGAACCTTTGTCTACAAAGGTTACCATTTCTATGAAGTCATGCAATTCATCATTACTATTGAGACAGATTTATCCAGAGTTTTGTCCCCACAAACGTCTGTAAGCATAGTGAGTCTTACATCTGAGGTTGACCACTGGGGCTGGATGTAATATTTACAGTTCCCAATCCCAAACTAAAATGCAGAGAAAGTCCCCAAGCCATATAATTGTAGCTATACCCAGAATAGAATGACAGTGTATTTATAATAATTTTCCAACTAGAGGTATGAAAACGCCTCTGAAGAATGAGACTTGTACCTTGGTATGGTCTCATACAGAGATGAGCTTTGGTGAACTCAGGGTCAATTAATTTTCACTATATTGGAGCACTAAGTTCACTCAACCTTTGCAGGTAGGATGTAGTGTGTGGATGCATAGCAGTCCAAATCCTGCTACTTCAAAAGATGTCTGAAGGATGTTTGTGCTCTCATGGCAAGCATCAGAATTTGATCCCAACACAATTTCTTACATAAGAAGAAAACTAGGCCTACCTCTCTTCTTGTCAGGTTCTATGTCACTGTCAGCTGGCACTGACATAAAAGTAGAAATCTCTGCCATTTATGGTATTCTAAGTCACTGTTTGGAGTTCCTTGTTGTCATCATGATCACATACTACTCTTGAAGGGGACATCCTAATAGTGTGTGCCATCTCGGAATTGGAGAGCTTTCCATTATTCAATAGTCAATTTCTGTCATGTGGGCCTGTGAGATGGCTCATTGGTAAAGGCACTTGTTGCTAAGAATCCAAGTTCAACCCCCAGACCCCACATGGTAGAGGGAGAGAACCAAGCCCCACAAGCTATCCTCTGGCTTCCACTCATGTCTATGGAATGTTCACATACATATACAAAATAAGTACATTAAAATTTTTAAAGTATCTGTTCAGAATCAGTTTTCCTCACACAAGACAGCAAATCCTGTTGCTCTTTGATGGGCGTTCAGCAGGTGCTGTAATTGCTTCTTCTATGTTTCCTGAACATTGCCAGAGGTGGAGTATTGTGGAGAGCAAGAGTCCTCATTCCATTAGAGTTTTTTTTATCTCAGCATGGAAGAGATTTGGTGACAATCACGACTCTTCCAGCTTACAAGTTCGCCACTCCCAATGCCCTAAACACTTCCATAAATGTTGCTTCTTTTAAACATTATCTGATTGGCCTGCCACCTTCCTGATGGGTAGGGTATAAGATATAGGAGGAAGAAAGCAGTGAATGAGAGCCCTGCCATTGCTGCCTTCAAGGCTAAGCATGGTCTTTGCAAGTCTCTGAAGTCCCCTTCTCAGCTTTCAGGGAGTCCGCAGCTGCTCACAGGGGAGGCAAACCTGAATGATCTCAATTCCATTATTGCACCTGAGGAACACTTCCATTGTAGGGATACGTGAATTGAGTCCATGAACTTCCACAGCACGGTAGGTTCAAGTGACAGCTCTGCCAGGTATATTTAGATCAAAGTCAACATTGTGTTTGACCTTTGTAACCATTTGAGGCATGCTCAGAAGGTGACTGAACTTTCCTTAATGTGTTGTTATTTTGAAATTAATAAGGATTTTTCAGTACATGGTCTGAAATTTTGTTTTGTACTGGACCCTGTGTAATAGGGAAGTTGCTTAACTTATCTAGTCTAATATTCTCATCTAAGAAATTGAATTGCTTAGGGTATAAGACCCAGAGAGTTTTAATTACACGATGCACATGCTCCATGTCTGTCTCAGTAAGCTCAGCCCCCAGTGTAGGTCAGTGTCTTGTTAGAATATCTTAAATGAACTATTCTGAAGTTAATGTATCTTATTCCATAATGAGCATTCCAAACTCTACATAACCTTACCTTTTTGGGTACATTTTTTGTTCTCCTAAATAGATACTACATGTTTGGGGAAAAAGGAACATGATGGTTTGAATGAGAATATCCCACTTGGTCTCATGTATTTGGATACTTGGTCCCCATCTGACACATGGGATTTTGGAACAATAGTATGCTTTCAAAACAAACAATGAAAAATAATGGTAAAGCAAAGAAGCAGTTTTGGAAATGAATAGGGACATAGACAGATTTATTTGAGGCAAAAGATTATTCACTGTGGTGGAGTACATAAGTTCCCACTAGTCTTTGCCATTGAGGGTGAAGACAGAAATTCTTGAGAATTTATCTACAATGGGCTCAATTCAGGACCTCAGTCTAGGCTAGCAAAGAGCATGTTATCTGATTATAACAGCCCTATGTACCGATACTAAGAAGAATTGGATAGAAGGAAAATGAACCATAGGCAGGAAAGGTAAATATGCCCAAACAAACAGCATTGCCCTGAATATCTACTGTATTCATGTACCTTACATGCAGAATTTGACATGACAAAGATATTTCTTAGTCACTTCTTGAATAAAATACGTGAACAAGTGAGTGGACTCTTTAACCCTCACATAGTTCTTGGTGGTAGGTAGTATCAGTCCTATTTTTGCAGAGGAATCATTTGAGGTTGAAAACTTAAATAATACAACTAACAGGTACTGGGGTTGAAGTCGATACCTGATTCTTATTTTCTCATTTTAATTTTGTTGCATGTTGCCAGCCTTTTATGATTTATAGGTCACAGACTGCTTTTATATCATTGTACCTTAAAGAACTACAACTTAATGAAGACACTCCATTTAGGACTAAGTGCTCCAAAGTCTCTCACACTCTGAGCATTGTCCAGTTGTGCTTCTCCATGTTAGTTCCCATCTCCTGCAGGAGAAAGCTTCTCTGGTGAAGACTGAGCAAGGCATGGTCTAGGTGCATAGCAGAATGTGTTTAAGAGTCATTTTATTACTATGTTCCTTTAGTAGAACAATAATATTTGGTTTTCCCCTTAGGTCCAAGGCCTATCTAGTCTCAGGTTCTTCTGGGAAGTTGGGGAGGACTTGGGGTAGGGAAAACTATGATCAGAATATATTGTATGAAAAAATTATTTTCAATAAAAATATTAAAAACCCAACTTAACAAAAGTTTATAAAACAGCAAAAGCTCAGAAACATTGTTATATTACTTTTGTGGGTAATAATACAATAATTAGGCATCCTTTGAGGAAATAGTAAATATTTCTCAATGAAGAAATATAGAACATTCCAATTTAAAATGGGACATAGGCGGGCGGTGGTGGCGCACGCCTTTAATCCCAGCACTCGGGAGGCAGAGGCAGGCGGATCTCTGTGAGTTCAAGGCCGGGCTGGACCGATAGCCTCCAAAACAATACAGAGAAACCCTGTCTCATAAAAACCAAAAAATAAAAAATAAAAAATCAATAAAATAGGACATAGAATTAATTTCTGCCTGTTTTGTTTATTGACCTTAAAATTTACTGCCCTAGGCCAAAGAACACATCATAGAAATTGCTTTATTTTTATTAGCATATAGTATTTCTGTCTCATTAAGCATGTCTCCATGGATAGACCTGACTAAGGTGGCAAGAGAATGAAGGAAAGACAAACATACAGCTACACAGAAAGTTGGGGTTTGGGTGATCTGGGCACTCAAATGCAGAAACTACAGTACCCCAGAAGCTCAGTATGTTTATTATATAGAGTTGAAAACAGTGGAGGGATTATTGCATACAGTTGAACTAGTAGATGATATTATATGCAAATTAACAAGCAGACAGGGTTTATGGCATGCAGCTGGATTAAGGAAACATGGCTAGCTAATCTCAGTAAGAACAATTCGTGTAGGGGACAATCTTCAGCACATAAATATCCAAAGGGGAGAAAGTTATGGTGAACAGTTTCTATCAACATGGATCCCTGAGGAAGGCACTGAGCCTCACCAGCAGGGATCGGGATGGGGTTACCACTCCCATGGCGTCTGAGGCCATCAGGCCTTTGACATGGCTATGCCCAAGTCAACAGCACACATTCATCGAGGGGTGGAGCCATGAGAGATTTCTCCCATTCGCATTGGCATATCAACTGGAGTAGTCACATTGTTTAGGTTTTGTTTACAATGTCATGTTGTAGAGGCTGCATGGGTGCAGCGTCCCTGACCTACGTAGAAGACAGCATCTTCCAGCCGATGCCCAGTCCTTCTGGTTCTTGCAGTCTTTCTGTCTCCTCTTCTTTGATGATTCCTGAGCCTTAGCTGTAGGGGTTGCATTGTATATCAAGTAGAGTTGTGCAACCCATGGTCAGTTGTTCTCTGTATTTTGACCAGTTGTAGTTTTCTAAAATGGTCTCCCATTTTAGAAGCTTCTTTGAAGATTGGTGAGAGCTATACTTCTGATTGCTTTTCTGTTTTGACAGCTTGCATAGCATCTTCCATTCCTGAGACCTAACCCTCATGGTGGAGGCATTCATGTCAATTCCAGCTCGATTCCTCAAATTCCTGTGTATGAAGTGTGTAGTGCCTTTGGCAATAAAGACTTAACTTCAAATTTTGATACAGAACCAAGGGTAATGACACTAGCCTGTATTATTTTGAAGGTCTCTTAGACTGTTCTGACCAACAGCTTAATAGAAGATTTCTCATGCATAATACTTGGGTTTTTTTGATAGCCTATGACTCTTTGGGGGAGTATTATCACTTTTAGTGATGTAACTTTATTTAAACTACATACAACACACACACACACAGAGTATAATTTTAAGTAAACACAAAACAACAATATAATTCCCCATGTTTTTGAAAACATCCTCAGTGATATCTATGACCTGTCACTTTGTATTTCCTCCCTATTAAAGCCCTCTCCCATTTTTCAACCTGTGAACTGCTATTCCCATCTCTAGAGTTCCCTGTGAAAGGACACTAGCCCATTCGAGTATGTGACTCTGGCAGGCCTTGCCCTTCCCCCTTCCCTATGCCTTGCTAACAACTGTTAGATTACATCCCTAAAGCTAGCCATCTAGATCTTAATAAAGAATCTCACTGTGAAAACAGGTGTATGGGTGTGGTTTGTGCCTAACACAGGGTCCAGGATGGAGTCTGAGTTATTCAGCAGTCTTCTTCACCCTGCACTGACCCTTTTTGCTTTTTTGATTTCTGCAGTTACTCTAGGCTATATACATACATCTAGAGATTCAGAGCTGGGAGTCACAGATAAGTTAGTACATAATATATTTGCCTTTCTGGGTCTGAGTTGCATCACTCGGCATCATATTTCTTAGTTTCATTAATTTACTTGAAATTTCATGATTTTGTTTTTCTTTAAAGCTGAATAGGCTTCTATTGTGTATGTGTAGCATGTTTACACGCCTATGCCTTTTATAGGTTCCTTGAAGTCTTTGAAGAAGCTGGCTGTGTGACTGTCTAATGATGGTTGCTGAAAGTTTATCTTACTGGAGGAAAGTTCATTTTTTGGCCTCCACTGATTTCAGAAAGAAAACAATGCAATGCATATGTATGGACATGATACATCAGTGTGCTTTGTAGTGACTGGAGGGTAATGGTACCTCCCCACGAGACC
This sequence comes from Mesocricetus auratus, assembly GCF_017639785.1. NCBI lineage: Eukaryota > Metazoa > Chordata > Mammalia > Rodentia > Cricetidae > Mesocricetus > Mesocricetus auratus. The sequence goes on along the minus strand of NW_024429197.1, from coordinate 43,574,655 downwards.
ACTGTGAGAATAATGGAGAGGGCATTGCTAAATCTTTCGAATAGCTGTTACACACAGAAAGCCATCAGGAGGCTCCACTGTGTACAGTCTTAAAAATAGAGAATCAGAAAGCTCTGGTGAGGGCATCAGCTTTTGTTATTACATTTTACCAAAGCCATGACTCTGGTGGATAAATGTTAACTTTGTCTGTCTGAAAGATTAGGTATTGGCTGGGAAGTGAGCTATGGCACGATGCTTCTTTATTTCTTTATGTTGTCATCTTTTGTTATTAATTTCAAGAAATTAATAACCCAATTGTTGATCAGATTCATCATCAATTGTGCCATCAAGAGAAGTGGGTTGGCTGGTTGTGGTGGTGCTGGTCTGTAATCCTGTAAGTCAGGAGTAGGAGGCAGGAGGAGTACTGAAAGTTTAAGGCAAACCTGGTATATGTTGGGAGTTCCAGATAAGCCAGGGCTTCACAGTGATCCAAAATCAAACAAATGCAATGTTAAAAAGAGAGGACTGGGCCTAAGGATATGGTTCAGTGGGAGAGTATTAATGTAGCATATGCAAGGCCTTGGATTCAATCCTTAGCATCTCCCCCTAAAGCATCCAAGAAGAGAATTTGGGGATGCTACAGGCCCCCCTCCTCTGCCCAGTCATCACATTGTGTAGTCAGTCACATACCTTCTAGAAAAGAGCATAGCAAATAGGGCAAAGTTGTGTGAAGACCAAATTCAGTTTTGTACATGTAGCTGTGCTTGTGAGGATGGCACCTTCCCCACATCAGGCACAGCAGGTGCACTTGTCAAAGGCTCTTCTGCAGACACGGCCATGGGTACCAGATGCCCTTATACAGACACAGAAGCAACAGGACAGTAGGATCAGCAGGAGCCACAATTCTCCCTGCAGGAGGTGCACTTGCTGCCTTTGCAGGTGTAGGAGCCTGAGCAGGTGAAGCAGTTGCTGTGGGGAAGAGAAGGAAAGCAGAGAGCTGTAGACCCAGGCAGGAGATGGGGAGCCTCTCTGAAGCCAGTACATTCTGCAGTGAATGTCCAGGCCTTGCTCCTCCTGTCCCAGGTGGACCACACAAGAAGCATGCCATTGGGTCTCTCCACCTTACTGCTGGGAAGCACAGTTGTAGAGAGATGCCTTTTTCTTGTCCTCTGTTTTGGTTTTTCCCCGCCAGTCTCCTGGGCTCTGCCGCATTGTAGTCCCCAAATAACACACAGGAGGCTATATTAATTATGAAGCTGTTGGCCTTGCTTGTTTCTTACTGGCTAGCTCTGACTTAAGTATTTAACCCATTTAAGTATTTCTCTTACCAGATGGACATCTTACTTCTCTGGCTGGCTACATGATAACTCCCTGTGTTTCTCCTTCCCAGAGTCCTCCTGGACTCCTAGTCCCTCCTACCTATCTTGCTTCCCTATTGGCCAACAGTGCTTTATTGACATATACGCAAGATTTCCCCAACACACAGTCACCCTCAGGTGTTTTTCCCACAGGGAAAGAAAACGAGGTGCTCCAGTTGTGGTGGGGACTATGAGGTAGGTGGTGATGGAACAAGCTAGAGCCTGCTCTCTTCTTTCTTAAAATGAGAACCTGGAGAGAAGGAAGGTGGGAATGGGAGCTTGGCAAGTTCTAACTGAGGTAAAGCTGCCTTCCCCAGGGTTGGGGGTGGGGGCTGCATTTCTTGAAATATTGCTATATTATTGCCTTGTTATTTTCTATTAGGCAACTGGTACTGGTTTGGAAATTCGAATGCTTATATTATCTTTTTTTTTAATTATTTTATGGGAAGGTACCAACTGAAGTTCCTCAGAGCACAACTGAAACACATATTTATTCCTAGGAGGTTTGCAGATGTACATTGAAACATCAGTGACTAGGTGTCTACTCATTTGACATAGACCCATAACTGGAAACAAACAGGCAGGGAATGTGACTATAGCACTGCTTCAGTCTGACACCTAACATTTCCTATCATGGGATGTCTTCTTATTTGAGTGATATTAAATGCTACAACACAAGTTCTAATAATGAAAGTCCGGAATCAGGTAGTAGGGGGTAAAAGCTGAAAGATAGAGAAGCAGAGCAGCCAGCCACTAGAGCTCTTACCTCTATGAAATCCTCAGACTGAAAAGAGACTGAGTTCCTGGCTTCCCCTGCCTTGTATTCCTCTCTCCATGTAGCCATGTCACTTCCTATCTGTCTGTACAGACCTCCAGACCTCTATTGTTAGCTAGTAGCTAGCTCTGCCTTCTGATCTTCAGGAAAGCATTATTTGTTAGAGCATAAACAAGATATGACCACAAAATGCTAAATAGAACTGTTCTGCTTAGACTGCACTAAATAAGGCAGTAGGGAAGTTCTGGGATTTTCATGGTCTTGGATTTTGTGTTCAATTTCTTGTTTTGACACAGTATGTAGCTTTAGAAACTTTCCTGGTTTGCTAGGTATGCTTTCTTTGAAGCCTCTCACATGGTAGACAGGAATGTTGCAGCATCAAAGGGTTGCATCTTACTTAGATTACTCAAGGACACCCTGTGGATGTCCTGTCTGGGACTCTCTTGTCTTGTTTACATTGCTGTTATGAATACCATGGGGAAAGGATTATTTTCCATGAGTACAAATCATTGGCCATCATTTCCCCCTCTGTCATTTGTCCTCAACATGCCCCAGTGTTCTCCAGTCACTACTGTCTCTTTGGGGCATCTCCACTGCTTCTTTGCCATCAGGTCTCAAGTCCAATGCCATCCCTCGAGGGATGCCTTTTCTAAGAGTTATTTCTTTACTCTGCACCCACATACATCTCCCTAGCAAGGAATTGTTTCAGATTGGGTGGCTCCTCAGCACATAATCCTTACTGATTTCATAGTAGTTGTTACTACATAGATTTGAATAACTTGCTCTGAAACATGTGCTCTTCATAAAAAATTTAATCCTTCAAAGTGAACAAACAATTCAATGAGCTTCTGTGTCTCACCATTCATATCCACCAACTACCGGCATCTTTCCATTGCTAATCCTTATATAGCTCCCATTACTCCCTACTGCCAGCTCTGCCACCTCATGTATTTTATATTTGATATAAAATTGACATGTAATGAAATCTATAATTCCAAATAGACGCATTTATGAGAAACAAATGTCCATCAAGGTTTTCAACATTCTCACTGACTGGAAAGTTTCCTCATGTCTATTGACAATTTAGCTCACTCAATTCACCTCATTCCATATTTTTGGGGGTGCTGAATTTATAACTTCACAAAAATGCTGTCCCAGTATTTGAGTTCATCATTTTACAAAAATACAGTCACGAAACTTGAGGTCTTCTCTGTTCTTTTTTCTCTCAATACTATTTCTGAGATATTTTTCATGGCCTTGTAATATCTGTCTCTGTCATGAGTGTGAGAGTCATGTCTTCAGAGCTTGTCCCTAGGGTTGGGCTGGTATCTTTACAAGAACTTTGAGTGTGGACGTACTATGGCCTTCTTCCAAAGACTTCATGAAGAAATGGTGATGTTATAGCAGTCGCTTGCCATCTTTTCTACTGTGTGTAGTTCCTACTTGAGTACAGAGTCAACACAGGTAGCAAAAGACAAAACCTGGAGAACAATAAATGGTCATTTAAGACACAATTGGAATTCCTGGATTCTACCTCTCACATGGTAGACAGAAAAGTTGCAGCATCAAAGGGTTACATCTTACTTAGATTACCCAAGGATACCCTCTTGCAAATTTAACTTTCTTCTTAAATCATTCAATTTATATGAATCAATAAAGTGGCTGTTTGTTTCAACAAATTTGAGTTCTAGTCTTTCATGTAAACCAAAGAATTAAGACTACTCCTTTAAAAAAGTACCTTCCTAAGTCTTCAAAGCAGTATTTACAACTCCAGAGGCATTTAAAGTGGTTAAGGATCTGGGACTGATTAATATTTGAGAATATATGATCCAAGATGAATTCTGGTTTCATGTTATGTAGGATCACTAAAAAAAAAACCATTAATTTTCATAATGATAGACCCCAAGACTCGGATCCTGTGCAGCCCTTCTGCCACTATCCTTTCTGAGGGTACTCTTCATCATTTTATTTCAATATATTGTTGTCAAATATTTGACTGATTAATGAATGGAAAATGAACATTTGCAAAAAGTGAATTCATTCTTCTTTACCCAGTAGAACATTTATTAATAGCCTGTCATTTAAACGGATGAGGAATTATTTGGGTTAAAGTTGTTACATAGTCATGTATGTATATGCATATGTGTATGTGTGTGTTTATATGTGTGCATATGCCTCTGTGTGTCTCTAACTTTTGTGCTTGTGTGCCTATGTATAATTGCATCTATTTCTATGTGTGTGATATGTGAGTACGAAACAGTAATATAAAGATGCTACACATATAGATGTAAGTATGATTTGTATCAGTATATCTATATCACTGTGTTTCTGTTTTTATCTTTGTGTATCACATTTTAATTTGTATTTATTTGACTGTGTGCATAATATAAGCACGAGCCTGACTTCATATGTGTGTCTGTATACTCTATTGCTATGACCTAGATATGCTTGAAGCTAGTCTCCAAAGAATTCATATGCTGAAAGCTTGGTACCCAGTGTGGTGATGTTGACAACTGGTAGAACCTTTAAAATGTGAGGACTTGTGGGAGGTAATTATGTCATTGGAAACACTGTGATCCAATGGGATTAATGCTGGTTTCTTCGAGTGAGTTAGATCTTCTGAGAGTAGAGTGTTATGAAGGAAGCTCATCCCATGCAGTTACCGCCTTCAACAGGTAGCCTTTTCTTTCCTTCTTAGCCATATTGTGGCATAGCGTACCTTATAAAGCACTCAATGTTTGTTATTTCTTTCTGTAAATCCTAGAGTGAAAATTACCATTTGGAAATGATATAGTTTCAGAGGGTTATATAGTAGGTCTGTCACCTGGGATCTATATGCTGGATGGGTCTCAGGGCCCCCCTTTTGAATTCAGCCTCAGAGCCTTAAGCGTTCATTCCTAGTTGTCTCTGGCCTCTCTTTCTACAACCCAGAGTCCTACCTTATCATCAGTTTGCTTCAGACTCCCTCTGCTACCCTACCTGTCATGCATTGAGGTTTACAGTTATATATTGTTGTTCTTGTTCACCACACAGCTTTCACTTTTATTAGAAGAAGTCATGGTCAAGAAACTGTTGGGGTAGTGATCAGGTGGTGTTAGGGGAGAAAGAAACAGATGACAAATAGGCTATGTGGTTGCAAGGAAGGATTTGGAAGTGGTAGTGGGGAAGCAGTTCAAGTCTGGAAGAGAAGAAGACTGGTGTTGTCAATCAAATCTGAAGTCAGGACTTAACATTCTTTCAGACTCTCTAGATACAACGTATGAAGTTCTACGTGTCAGTGGTCAGCTTCAGCAATTTGACTTAAAGTATCTTGTAATGATGTTGGGCAAGTCACTCAAACTTTATGAATCTGGATATGTGCAGTGGTCGGCAGATAATAATGTGATCTCTCCTCCCCTTTCACACTCTCTGCCCCCATTTTCCCCCAAATAGTAGGAAGTACGAAAACAACAAAGTAAGTTGAGCCATATCCCAATTTTGTAAGTGAGTTTAGGAGATGAACGTTGAACCAACTAATGACCATGTTGCCCCCCCCTTTTTTTAACCTAAGGTGGTGATCAGGTATGAGGTCTTAGGAACCCTTTCTGTTGGTGGGTTTCTTCTTGTAGTGATTTGTGGATCACCAGAGAACTATTCCAGTCATATTCTTCCACATATGCACATGGGTTTAGAAGAGATAACGTGCAAAGGAACTTGTTCTTCTTAAGGAGTCAAGTTTAAGGAGGTCAAAGGAATCTAAACTTCAGGAAAAAGAAAGCATATGTGTTCTAACACTTGCTGCTGCAGACTTCTGCTAGTTACTGAGGTGATAAAGTAGAAGGCAGGATTCTTGCCCTCCACAGTCTTCCAATATAGGAATGGAACTGAGCAATTGGTTTATACTTCCCAAGCCTATTTCTGTATCTCTCACTTTATGTTTTTTTGTAAGGTTTTTCAAGAAGCAAGAGAGACAAAGCATGATTACATTTGATCACATATGAGAGAAAATACAAAATCAAATTATTTTTCACAGGAGAAAAGTTTCTCTCATGCATGAGACTGGAATGGGACTTGGATGCTGGTCTGGTCCTATGTACATGGGATTAGGAACCCATGTTCTTTGACCTTGCTTCTATTTTCCTGTGTGGCTTTTATCCCAAGGTTCTTTCATTGCTTAGAATGGCTGTTGGAGCTCCAGTCATTATGCTATTTGCTATTGATAGTATGCTATTTAAGAGGTAACAAATAGAAACTCAAATACCCCAAAGCCTAGAAACAGCTATCCATACCAGTCAACATACCAATTTATCTTTAGCCAAGAGGAGACACTTCACACCATCCAACTATGGTTCATGACACAAGAGGCATGTTCCATTTCTAGAATATGCTAAGGAAGAACTGGGGCAATGTATTTTATGTGTAAAGCATCCAACCTTTTGCAAAATATTTGCATGTCTGATACTTAATTTGTTCTTTGTATTGCTCTGGAAGTAAAGGCAACCAGATCTTATTGTACAATTCATCCATTTTACTAAACAGCAGATCTAAGATTCTACAGCCAGTTATAGTTGGAAATGCAACGTGGACAATCATGGTTTAGGGAAAACTCCAAAACAGGACCCCCAGCAGAGTTCAGGGCAAAGACAGTGGTCTAATCCTGTAGCCTCAGCCTCACCAAAACAGGTATGACCTGTATGACCAAGACGGATCACTTGTTTAATCTCAGGTTGTGTGGATAGTAGTCTTAACATAACAAATACATCAGGTCTATTCAAGGAAGTGACTGTTACCATAAAGAAGGTTTGTTGCCTTTCTGCACTTCACAACCTTGGAAAAGTCCCCACTTTCGTTTTTCTTTGGTAGAGTGACAAAGCCTTTGGATATAGGACTGCTAAAGCTGTCTTCCAAATTCCTTCACCTTAGGAACCTAGGGAACAGCACAGAGTAGAGTGCAGGTTGGAATTCTCATTGCCATTGGTGTTTGACCCAGAAAAAAGCCAAGCAGGTTTAGACTTTCAGTATCTACCCAGAGGGATGCAGATGGATTAACACATAGCTTACTGGAAAGATCAATATTAGCCAGTCTGTTAATTCTTCAAAGACAGGGGTTCATCGGCCTTTTAGAGTTACAGTGCTGTCTCTACTTCAAAGGCTCCACAGGATATAGAGAGAATTCCTGTAGGGCACCTGACTGGGACTGGGCACAAAAGGTTCAAGGACTTCTAAGCCCACAGCAGCTCCGGTGCTTAGCTGAGGGCGACAGAAAAAAAAAAAACCCACCAGATACTGTACGATGGGCGAGGACGCCTAGTGCTGAGTGGAACTCTCGGACATACTAGGCTATATGTCCAAGGCGCCTTTAAAATCCACGGAGAGATTGAAGGAGGAGTTTGAACCGGTTTGTGAACTCAGGATTTGCACAGTAGCCAGACTGGGCAGGACTTACAGGCACTGGCCATTCCTGGCGCCCGTTTCAAGGAACCAATCAGGATGCGTCTTACAAAGGCAGCTGGAGGGGCTGGGCGGGAGCAGGCGGAGTCACAGCGTGCCGGGACCGCCCTCCTGGGTGCGGCGTGGCTGTGCGTGGTGGCCTGCTGGCCTGCTGGCCTGCTAGCTAGAATGTGATTTCATATTGGACAAGTAAGTGACCCTCCCAGGGGCTCTTGCAGGCACGCAGGCTCTCAGCCGGCTCTTCCAGGAAAAGCTTCTCCAGCCTGTTAGATGTTTCCCTCCTTCACCTTTGGGTCTCACACCAGCAAGGTCATTGGCTGGCCGGTTCACTTTCTTAAGTCTTCTTGGTGAGGTGGCCTGCCCATGGGAGAGGACAGCCTTTGCCCTACAGATGTCTGGGGTCTAAGGCCCTCTCTCTGTCTGACCAGTGTACAGTTAATAAAGTCTGACCTCCCCACCCCGCCCCGATTTGCAGACAAATTAATTTTTATTTGTTGCATTCAAGTTTGGCAATGCAAGGTGTTTCAAGGCTGGTGCTGTTGATGGCTTTAGAAGCTGAGCAGCTGGACATAATGTTTGAGGTGTACTTCGTTTTAGATGGGGTGATGCCATTTTGTTAGAAAGGTGTAGGCCAGGAAGTGTGTGTGGGGGATCTTTCCCTTTTTATGAACCTCATATCTGTTTCAGGATGGAGGAATGCTCGTTATTGGGCCCTCTCCTGAGCCTTGCATATACTTAGCACTAATTTCTTCCCTTAATCAAACAGCCAGTTATGGTCAAGGTGCTGAAAAGTGATCATTCTCAGACTGGGTGTGAAGTGTGAGTTCAAAGGCCCCACTGGACCCTGCTGTTAAGTAGCCAGCCAGTGAGCAGAATTAAAGTCTTTGTGGTTAGATGTAAATGGTAGATTTGTCTTTTGGTTCACTTTCTTGCTCTCTATAAAAGGCTTTCTGGCTGTTACTGTGAGCAAAGTGTGAGTTTTGATGTTTCCCTTTTCAGTTGCTCACTGGGGTGGGCTTGTTGCCTCTCTGCCTTCTGGAATCTCCTGTTAGTGTAGCCCTCCTGCTTGCTCTTGACTTAATGGCCTCTGGCCTGGCTGTGTTGGAGCCCCAGAGGACTGCTGTTATGGTGTTTGGGGATGGAAAGTAGGGGTGAGGAGAGCCTGCAGATGATTTTTTGAGGGGGTGATGACATAAGATTATGAAGTCAAAGCGTGCCTGCGGAGAAGAGAATCTCCCAGAAGGTGGAGTACTGATCACCCAGAAGGCGGAGTACCATGTCTTTGTGAAGGAGGCCAGGCTCTCACCTAGGCTGTGGTGCATTTTGCTGTGGGCCTTGTCTTCTGGAGTTTAGTTTCTTTTCTATAAACTTTAACTTAAAATCATAGCCCTTTACTGTCGCTTTAAAAACCACCACTGCCACCACCACTACCACCAACCACCCTCACCACCAACACCAACACCACGTTGTGTTAAAGTCCTTTCTTTAAACTCCCAGCCATGAAGGGGGCTCTGAAATGGCTATTTTCCTGGACTATGCCATAGAGATCACATAACACTGAAGACCACCATAGGAAGAGAGGTGTTCTTAGCTGGGGTAGTTAGTAGCAGGGTCTATTGAGGAGTAACTGACATACAGTTAACTATTTGCTGAGATTTGAAGCAATTCAGCATCATTGTTGATCATGGATATTGATTTATAAATTTGCTTTCTTGTATTTTCTGAGTTATGTTCTCTGACTAATTTTTGGGCTTAAAGAATGAATTAGGGAGTATTTTTTCCCCTTTTTGGTATTCTGGAAGATTTCAAGTTTGTATCTGTCTGTCTATCTATTTATGATCTCTCTCTATCTATCGTCTGTCTCCCCCCTCCTCCCACCCTCCATCCCTCTGTGATTAGTGGAACTCCATAGTGAAGCCACCTGGCCCGAAGTTGTGTGTGAGCCATTTGTTCTAAAAGATCATGGACTTGTGCTGCTTAGGCTTCCTGTTGCTGTGACAAACCCATGAGGAAAGTGACTGAAGGGAGAAAAAGTCCTTTTGGCTCATGATTTCAGCTTGTCATCATAGGGACAGCTCATATCATGGTGGTCAGGAGGGAGAGAAAGGAAAAAAGAAAAAGAATGTTCTTCATTCGTGGACTCCCCCCCCCACCTTTCATCACACTTGGCTAAGAGATGAGTCCTTTCTTGTCCAGGGTGGGGTCTTCTCTCAGTTAACCCTCCTTGAAAATATTCTCACAGATACACTATGTGTGCATTAATAATTTTCCAAGCACGAATGGTGTTCTCATATATGTATATATATGTATATTCTATTAAATTTGAATGATATGTTTTATATATTGTACATTTTGAGATAATTGCCACAGCCAAACAAGTGAACACATTTGATATAGTATTCTTTTTCTTTGGTAATGAAAATTCTTAAGTTCTGTTCTATGAACAAGCTGCAAGAAAATAATGCTGAGTTTATCATTATGTTGTACATTGAATTTCCTGAAAATTTCAGGTCATGACTGCAAGTTTGGTTTTGGTGACCAACACAGCACGCCCCCACATCCCACCTCCTGGTCACTACCATTTTGTTTTCTGTTAATGAGTTAGAACCTTTAAGGGTCTACATAGTGGTGGTATCATAAAATTTCTTTGTCTCTTATATTTGCAGGGAATTTTCATTCTAAGCCTCTTGTAGATACCAAACCCCATTGATGCTCAAATTTATTTATTTATTTATTTATTTATTTATTTATTTATTTATTATAATTTAGCATAGTGATACAGGTCACTTTCTTGCCTAGACAGAGCATGTAGGAAGTGTCATCGGACCCTTACCAGAGTAAATAGTCATTTGTTTGTCATTTTCCCCTAATTGCATGTGGACTTACGGCCTTGAGGAGGTTCTACAATAACATGGGACAAGCTAGGGGAAAGAATGATAGCTTCCCTATGGGTAAAGACTTTCTAGTATGGCTGAGTTGGAGTCAACTAAGCTGCTGTCAGCAACCTTTTATTCATGCTCTATAAATAAGTCCAATAAACTCATTGTTTCCCCCATGAACTCTGGTGGAGTTGTACTTTGGTTTGTTGTTAGGGTGGAAGGGGTAGGCCTCCTGCTACCTCCCCAGGAAGGGGTTTTAATGACTGTATTTCATATCAAAAACACACACATCTTCCTGTTTTAAAAAATAATCTTTATTTATAAGGCAGAATACAGTGTGCAGATAGATATCTATATAATGGGTGTCTGTCCTGATGAACTTTAACTGTCAACTTGACATAGCCCAGAGCAGCAGTTCTCAACCTGTGAGTCACAATCCCTTTGGTGTTGAATGAACCTTTCTCAGGGGTTGCCTATCACCATCAGAAAACACAGATATTAACACTATGATAATAGTTAGGACAATTGCAGTTATGAAGTGGTAATGAAAATAATTTTATGGTTGTGGGTCACCACAACATGAGGAACTGTATTAAAGGGTCACAGCATCAGGAAGGTTGAAAACCACTGGCCTAGAGTGATCTGAGAAGAGATCTTCATTTGGGGAATTGCTTTCATTAGTTTAGCCCCCCTTCCCCTCTGTCTTGATTGTTAGCTAATGTAGGAAGGAGGTGGGTCCAGCCAACCATGGGCAGCACCATTCTTATGCAGGTCTAAGAAAATTAGCTGAGCAAAGCTCGCCAGTGAGCCAGCTAGGAAGTAACATCCTCCATGATTCCTGCTGTACTTCTTTGGCTTTGAATTGAGTTCCTTAGTCATAGGTGAATGTTTGGAACCTCAACGAGACCTTCCTTTAAGGTCCAGCTTCGAGTTCATGCCTGCTTGTCTTGACTTCCCCTAGTAACAGACTGATGTAGAATCATGAGCTGAAGTAAATTGTTTCCTTACCAGCTTTTGGTCAGGATATTTGACATAACAGTAGAGATTAAACCAGAACATTGTCACGCTGTATTGCTTTAAAAATAATGATGACTAGAAAGGTCCCTGTATGTTTAATACAGATACAATTGTTTCCTTATAGTTTTGAGTTTTGGCTGATTTATTCTGTAGATGTAGAAGGCTGATTTTGTGTGTGTGTGTGTGTGTGTGTGTGTGTGTGTGTGTGTGTGTGTGTGTGTTTGGATTATTGTGAATAAAACCCAGTGAACATGAATGTGTATATATATCTCAAGGTCAGAATTATTTTTCTTTTGGATGTGTGTTCAGAAGGAAGGTTGTTGGGTAATGTTCTACATTTGAGTTCTTGAGGATTTTCCTTAGTGTTTTCCATTATAGCTGTGTGAATCGACATTCCTACCCTCAGTAGAGTTCAATTTTCTTCACACCTTCACCAATTCTTGTTATTGTTTGCCTTTTTGATGATCAGTTCTGATAAGAATAAGGCTATATGCCGTCTGATAAGAATAAAGCAATATGCCATGGTTTTGATTTGTACTTCTCTCAAGATTATTGATGTGAGCACCTTTGTATCCTTTGAGAAATGTCTCTTCAAATTATATATTTACTGATTTGTTTTTCTTTTGAGTTGTATCAGTTTTCATGAAATTTGAATTTTAACTATTTACCAGGCATGTAATTTACAAATATTTTCTCCCTTTCGTTCCTGTCATTTCCTCTGCAGTCTATAAAGTGTTAAATCTGCAGTTACTGCTGTTTATTTTTGCTCTCACTCCCTGTGTTTTCAGTGTGTTATTCAATTAATCATTACCACAGCCAGTGTCAGAGTGCTTCACCCATCTTTTACAGAGTTTCAAGTCTTATGTTTTAATCTATTTTGATGTGTGTGTGTGTGTGTGTGTGTGTGTGTGTGTGTGTGTGTATGTGATGGATGAATCTTCATTTCTTTGCATGTGTCTAGCCAGTTTCTATAGTATCATCTCCTGAAGAAATTCTTTCCCCATTGTGAGTTTTTGACTCATGTTCATGTTGAAGATGAATTGACCAATATCTTGACTTATTTCAGAACTCTATTGTATTCGTTGTTGGGGTCATCAGTTTTTGACCCAGTGCACCAGTGCCATCCTGGTTTAAATACTATGGCGTTGTGATATATTTTTAAATCAGGAATTATGGTGCTTTTGTTTTTTTTCTTTTTTGCAAAGCACTTTTATTTATTTAGCTCTAATTAGTCTAAGTCAACGAGAGGTGTGGAATCACATGAATTCTGTGTCCACTGGCCTTCGTAGGAAGGTTGCTTTAGAATTTGGCATGAACCATGCCTCTATTCCCATTCATTGGCAGTTACCTTTCCCCAGATCACTCTAGTTTTATTTGTTTTGCCTCTAGGAGTCACTGTGTTGTTTTTGCTTTATACACATAAACACATCTCTTACTCAAGTAGAATTCAGTTTCGTCTCAGGCATAAACACCTTGACCCATAAGAGGAGCAGTGCGCTCTATTTAGTTCTGGAGAGCTCACTTAGAGCCAGCAAAAGTGGGCTTGCAGCACAGCCTTTCAGATTTACTTGCCTTTTAGAAGCTCTGTTTCTAGCAGGCCCTATAGGGGCCAAGATGGTGGGAAAAGCTTTCCTTTTTTTTTTTTTTTTAATACAAGATAGATTTAGATTTTTTTGTTTTGTTTCCTGTGGTTCTGTATGAGTTTTAGGATTGTCTTTTTTATTTCTCTGAAACATTTCATTGGCATTTTGGTAAAGGATTGTGTTGAAGCTGCACAATATTTTGGGGTAGGAAGGGCATTTTAGCAATATAACTTCACCCAGCCCATGAATTTGGTATTCTTTTCCATTTATTTTTTTCTTTAGTTAATTCACTCCCCCTTCCCCCCATTGAAAATACATTCTTCTCTCATACCATACAGTCTGGCCACAGTTCCCTCTCCCTCACTCCCCACAGCTCCCCCCACCTCCACTCTCCCCCAGATCCTCTCCCCTTCTGTTTCCTCTTCAGAAAAGCACAGGCCTCCCTCCAAGAGATGGCAGCCAAACAGAACAAAGCATGATACAACAAGACAAGACAAAGAATCTCATATTGAAGCTGGACAAGGCAACCCAGTAGGAGCAAAAGAGTCCCAAGAGTAGGCCAAAGAATCAGAGATATACCCATATCCACTGTTAGGAATTCCACAAAACACCAAGCTACTAGCTTTAACTTACATGCCGAGGACCTGGTGCTGTCCTATGCAGGCCCCGTGCTTGCCTCCAGTCTCTCTGAACCAGTGTGAGCCCTGCTTAGTTGATTCAGTGAGCCCTGTTATCCTGAATTCCCATCTCCTTTGACTCTTACAATCTCCCGCCCCTCCCTTCTATGGGGTTCTCCAATCTTCAAGGGGAGGGACCCAATAAAGACCTCCAATTTAAAATTTCTGCATAATGTCTGGCTGTGGGTCTTTCCCCCAGCTCCCATCTGCTGCCTGAGAATGCCTCTCTGATGACCACTGGGCACTGATCTTTCACACAAAAGAGACTACAATGTGAGGGTGAAGGCTCCATGCAGGCACCAACCCAATCTCTCTATGTCCAAGGAACTGTGTAGATACTGTCTTTGGCAATGGGGCCCTGCTGTCAGTTTTCAGAGAGTGAGCTTCTGTTTTCACATAAGCCTGGATTGTTTAATGATCTCCACAGGAACCCCTTGCCCAACCACTCAGCCAAACGCAGCTCAGTCCTACCACTGAAGGCCTTGCCTGGCTATAAAAGGTGGCCCTTTGGACTCCACATCCTCCATTAGTAGGAGGTCCTCACTAGGGTGACCCTCATAGATTCCCGGAAGTTTCCACTGTACTGGGGTTTCCACACTGCCCCCCATACCCCCCAATTCCAGCTGCCTCTCCCCCACTCTCTCCATCCTTTTCGCACCCCTATCTGGTCCCTCGCACCTCCAGCCCCAGCTGATCCCAGCCCACCCATGAGATTTATTCTATTTCACCTTCCAGGGAGGTCCATTTGTCACCCTTAGAATCCTCTTCTTTACTGACACTCTCTAGGTCTGTGGATTGTGGCTTGATTATCGTTTACTTAAGTGAATATGAACTTAAAAGGGAATACATACCATATTTGTCTTTCTGGGTATGGGTTACCTTGCTCAGGATGACTTTCTTACCCCCCTTTTTAATTTAAATTAGAAACAAGCTTCTTTTACATGTCAATCCCAATTCCCTCTCCCTCCCCTCCTCCACTGTATCCCACCAACCCCTATCCCATCTCCTTTCTGCTCCTCAGGGAGGGTGAAGCCTTCCTTTGGGGATCTTCAAAGTCTGTCATATCATTTGGAGCAGGGCCTAGACCCTCCCCCATGTGTCTAGGCTGGGAGAGTATCCCTCTATGTGGAGTGGGCTCCCAAAGTCCATTCGTGTACTAGGGATAAATACTGATTCTCTACCAGAGGCCCATAGATTAACCAGACCTCCAAACTGACATCCTCGTTCAGGGAGTCTGGAACAGTCCTATGCTGGTTTCCCAGCTATCAGTCTGGGGTCCAAGATCTCCCCCTTGTTCAGATCAGCTGTTTCTGTGGGTGTCTCCAGCTTGGTCTTGACCCCTTTGCTCATCACTCCTCCCTCTCTGCAACTGGATTCCAGAGTTCAGCTCAGTGCTTAGCTGTGGATGTTTGCTTCTGCATCCGTCAGCTACTGGAGGAAGGCTCTAGGATGGCATATAAGGAAGTCATCAATCTCATTATCAGAGAAGGGCATTCAAGGTAGCCTCTCAACTATTGCTTAGATTGTTAGTTGGGGTCAGCCTTGTAGATCTCTGGACATTGCCAGATTTCTCTTTAAACCTGTAATAGTTCCTTCGGCTCCCTCTAGTATCGTATCTCTTTGCTTGCTCTCCTCTATTCTTCCCCTGACTCCATCTTCCTGCTCTCTCCTGTCCTCCTCTCCCCTCCTCTTTTCCCCTTCTCCCCTTCTCTTTCTTCTAACTCCCTCTCCCCCCCCCCATTCTCCCAATTAGCTCAGGAGCTCTTGTCCCTTTCCCCTTCTCTGGGGGACCATGTATGTCTGTCTCTCTTAGGGTCCTGCTTGTTTTCTAGCTTCTCTGGTGGTGTGGATTGTAGGCTGTTATTCCTTTGCTCTATCTAAAACTCACATATGAGTGAGTACATACCATGTTTGTCTTTTTGTGACTGGGTTACCTCACTCAGGATGGTTTCCTCTAGTTCCATCCATTTATCTGCGAATTTCAAGATTCCTTTGTTTTTTTTTCCTCCGAGTAGTACTCCATTGTGTAAATGTACCACATTTTCTCCATTCATTCTTCAGTTGAGGGGCATCTAGGTTGCTTCCAGGTTCTGGCTATTACAAATAATGCTGCTTTGAACATGGTTAAATGGATGTCCTTGTTGTATGAATGTGCATCTTTTGGGTTTATGCCTAAGAGTGAAACTGCCAGATCTTGTAGTAGACTGATGCCCATTCTTCAGAATGACTTTCTAATTGCATCCATTTGTCTGAGAATTTCATGATGCCATTTTTGTAAACAGCTGAGAAATACTTCATTGTGTAAATATATCTCATTTTCTTTATCTGTTCTTCAGTTGAGGGACATCCAGGTTGTTTCCAGTTTCTGAGTATTGTGTATAAAGCAACTATGAACATAGTTGAGCAAGTGTTCTTGTGGTAGGATGTAGTATCCTTTCCGTACATACCAATAGAGGTCTACTGTCACTAAAGTTTCTTAGTTTTCAGTGTGAAGATCTTACACATCCTTGGTTAATGTTTTCTAAAGTTTGTACATTATTTTTAAAATGCTATTGTAGTTAGGATTGCTTTTTATTTTCTTTTTATGATACATGGCTAATGAATAGAAACACAGGTTCTTGTAGGCTAATTTTCTATCTTATAGCTTACTGAATTTGTTAGTGTGTGTGTGTGTGTGTGTGTGTGTGTGTGTGTGTGTG
This sequence comes from Mesocricetus auratus, assembly GCF_017639785.1. Classification (NCBI taxonomy): domain Eukaryota; kingdom Metazoa; phylum Chordata; class Mammalia; order Rodentia; family Cricetidae; genus Mesocricetus; species Mesocricetus auratus. The sequence continues at coordinate 43,558,258 of NW_024429197.1, read as the reverse complement.
TGTGTGTGTGTGTAGAGTTTTTTTATTGATTTTTCTGTATCTCGGGGGCTGGGGAGATGGCTTGTTTGATAAAGTTCTAACACATAAGCTGGGTTCAGATCCCAACACCCATGGAAAACCTGACATTGTGGCTTGTGCCCAATATTTCAGTACTGTTGAAGTAGAGTTGGGAAGAGCTCTGTGGTTTGCTAGCCAGCTAGTCTAGGTGGTAAGCTCTGGATTCAGTGAGAGACCCTGTTTCAAAAAATCAAATGGATAGTGACTGAGGTAATCAACCTCTGGCTTCCTTACAGACATGTATGTGTTTGTTCATTTCCACACTCATGTGCACACACATGTAAACATACATGCATTCAACATACATACCAACACAAATAAGAAAAAAAGATGAAGTTATCTATACACAAGTGATTTTATTCTTATTCTAATTTTGAGATTTTATTATTTTTCTTGGACTTGCATACGGAATAGAATAGAAATGACACAAGTTTAAGAAGGAATGGTATCAACTCTTCTTAGGAGTTTGGTGGAACTCATTAGTGAAGTCACCATATCCTGGGTTTTTTTTTTCATCAAAGACCTTTTAAAAATTTATTTTTATGAGAATTTCATATGTGATAGATGTTTCAATGAATAGTGATTCAGTCTCTTTACTCAGTATTATTCTGGTCATATTTTCTGTTTCTCCATGACTCAGTGTTGGAAGACAGTGTCCTTTTAGAAAAATTTTCATTTCCTCTTGCCTGTTCAAAATGTTGGCATATAAATTTTATACGTCTTTCTTTTGATCCTTTGTATTTTGTATAATGTCTTCTCTTTCATTTCTGATTTTGTCTTTTTTTTGTCCATCAGTATAGATAATGGTCAGTCAATTTTGTTTATTTTTCAAAATACCAATTCATTTCATTGATCTTATTTATTATTTTTCTCATCTCTGTTTCATTTATTTCAACTCTGTTGGGCTTGTTTTTTTTTTTTGCCAGTTTTGAGATACAGAATTGGGTTATATCAGAATTTATTCTTTATGTTGGCATTTATCATCATAATCTTTTCTTTTAGAACCATTTTTGCTATCTCCTGTAAGCTTTTGTGCATTGTATTTCTGCATTTGGCTCAAGGTAGTTCTTGATTTCCCCTCTGATTTTATCTTTAAGTCATTTTGTTCAAGAATGTGTGTAATTTATTTTTTGAGTTTTTTTCTTGCTAATAATTTCTAGCTTCATGTCATTGTTGTTTAAAAGATAATTAATCTCTTGATTTGAGAATTCAGTTCATTTATATTTGAAGTAATTATTGCTAGGTACAAAATTTTGTCATTTTATTAATGGTTTTGAAATTCTTTTGTTCCCTTCATCCTCATCTGATGTTTGTGCTTTGAGAATTTTTCTGTAGTGGTAGAATTGGCTTCTTGTTTGTTCTATATTGTGTGTGCCCTATAAATCTTGCCTGCCTGGATTATGGGCTTTCTTTAGAACATCTTATAGCTATGAGTGAAAGTTCAGTCACAACCTTCGACCATATATGTAAACTGTGTCACGATAAGTGTGTGTCCCTTACTAAATTATTATGGTTGTTATTTCTAATACTTGTATCTTCTAGTAACTATTATACCAGAGTTAAAATTATTTACTTGCCTTTGTTACAGTATTAAAGTATTCTGAATTTGACTGTATAGTTGACTTACCACTGAGTTTTTACTGTAACCTGTTTTTATGTTATTCATTGTGAATCTTTCATTTCACCCTGAAGATCCTGCTTAAGTCTCCTCCAGTCAGATTTAGCAGTGGATTATACACTCCCAGGTCCATGTCTCTTGTTTATCTCCTATTTCCTAATAAAGGATCGTTTTGCTGTAATTTTTTTCTTAAAAGGAAAAAAAACACACTGAATATATCATTCTGTTATCTTCCCATCTGTAAAGTTTCTGCTGAGAAATGCATTAGTATTCTACAAGATGATTTCTGTATGTGAAATTCTTTTTCTGTTGCTGCTTTCACAAAAGCTTATTTTGACAGTATAATTATGTATCTAAGTAGTCTTCTTCAGATTGAATATGTTTGAGATCTTTGTAGACCTTTGAGGCTCACGTACCTGGTTATCTACATTTTTCATAGGATTTGAGAAGTGTTCAGCTATTGTTTATTTAAAGTGGCATTCTTGCCCATTTCTCCTTTGGGAACTCCCATCATCTGTCATATCATTTAGTTGTCAACCTGACATGATCTAGAATCACCTGGGAAGAAAGTATCAATGAAGGTTTGCCTACAGCAGGTTGGTCTCTAGGCATGCCTGAGTGATTTTTTCATAATTGGGTTAATTGAGGTGAAAGATCTACCCTGAATTTGGGCTGCATCATTTCCAGTCCTGTGCCCTGAATGCCATAAAAGCAGGAAAAATAGGCTGAGTAGAAGTGTGAAGTGTTTATGAATTTGCATTCATTTCTTTCTGCTCTTTGCTGTGAAGTAATGTAGTTGATTGTCGCAAGTTCATTCCTGAAATGCATTAGTGCATTTTCTTTGTGCTGTGATATTTCCTTGTGGTGTGTGTGTGTGTGTGTGTGTGTGTGTGTGTGTGTGTGTGTGTGCTGGAGACGCCTCTCAAAGTGTTGCCTTGTGGTCCTCATTATTTGAGGAAGCATTCATCTCATTTTGGCTTTAGTCATCAGCTTTGGGAAACCAACATTTTCCGCTATCAGCTGATTGGATACATTCCGGTATTTTCTATGGATGTGCTGGCCTCCCCTGCTTGTTTCCCTAAGATCATGTGCCTCCTTATACTCCTTGCAAAGACATTTGTTTTCCCCACGATGTTGTCTTGCAATACTCAAGCTTGCATGCTTTCTTCCAGTCCCCCAGAGTGGTGCCACTGTGTGTGTCTAAGCAACCTGTAAGACTCATGCTGACTGTTCATGGATGCTGAGATGAGCATTGTTAGCATCATTGCTGAACAGAGCGAGAGGTGGGCAGCCCCTTGATGGTGGGCCTCCAGATAACCTGTAGCTATCTATACAGTAGCTTTTCTAGCCTGGATTACTATGGAGCCTCATTTCTGTTCTTTCCCTACTCTCAACTGCCCAGTCCTCAGAATTCTTTGGGTGTTAAGAGCATGATGTCTTGGGTAGTATCCTGAACAGCTGAAACAGCCAGCTTCTCACTAATGGTGCTGCTCTTACTCTCCTCCCAGGGAAGAATCATGAACCATAGGGACTCTTTTTTGGTATTGTATCTGGTGCTGCTTTTGGGAGAATAGGAAGTGTTATTTTTACTCTCTTTAATGTACTTTCCCTCAGATTCTCCCAAAGGTCCTCTCATCCATGTCTGCTTGTCACAGCCAGTATGCTCTGTGAGGTGACAGAAAGCTACTTTGCTATTGTGTTCAGCTGATACTATTCCATTCTGTTTCTTCTTGAGGGAGGATTGATAATTTTTGCCCTTCAAGGGACTTACACTAAGTGACTAATTTGTTAAGTTTGTTAACATGTTACTGTACAAAACATTTCCTGACTGTTATTTTGATATCTATAAACTCATTCTAATTAAATCTCTCTAATTCTCAATATTAGCAATATGTAAATTTTCTCTTCATTTTCATGATTATTATGGATAGAGTTATATTAATTTTGTTGGTCTTTTCAAAGTGCAAGCTTTTAGTCAAATTTATTTTCTCTGTAATTTTTATGTTCTAAAAGTGATTGATGTCTGCTGTATGGCTCATTATTTCTTTTCTTCAGCATATGGGGGATTCCTTCCCTCCTGGTTTCCTCAGAGGGAGGCTGAGGGCATTTTCTTGAGATCTCTCTGATGTTGACATTATATGAAGTTAACTTCTAGGCTTGGCATTATCCATATTCTAAAATTTACACACTACATGCTTGTTTCAATTAAACAAATTCTGTTTCAATTAACCACACTGAAATTATTGAGACATTTCCAGAAGTATGTTAATTAGTTTCCGTATATTTAAGGATTTGTTATTGTTTTCTATAGTTCTGTTATGGTCATAGAACATCCTTTGTGTGACTTGAAGCCTTTGAATTTTTAGAGCTATTATGTGAGAGTTATTTAAGGAAGACAGACTACAATGCGTATCTGATTAGCAGGCGCATGCTAGGTTGGTTGGGTAAAGTACTTCCTACCTGTTGGCCATATAGCCAAGGCACATTTGCTGCTTTATATAAAAATATGAAGACAGCAAAGCTAGCGAATGGCACTCTATTTACCTGGGAAATGCAAGACACAAAATCAGGGGTGGCTGATAGTAAAAAAGCCTTTCTCATCATCATGGGAAGGCATCACCTAGAATCACCGTGGATGCTTCACGAGCATCTTTGGGGTAGTGGGGCAGGAAGGGCAATGCTGTAGTATGGCATGTCATGTTCTTCTGAGTCTTTACCTTATGCTTAAATTGAGCTTCTTGTAGGCAGCATTTAATGAAACTGAATAAACCAGCACTGAACAATCTGTCTTTTAATTGGAGTGTTGTTTCATTTGATACAATTATTGATTTTAGATTACTACCTTGATGGATTTTTGAATTTTTAAAAAATCTTTGTTTTAAAATTCATTTATCTTTCATTGTTTTCTTTTGCTCTGACTTTTTTCCTCTTGTGACATTATTCTAATTTTGCTTTACAGTATCTAATACATATCTTAAATTCATCATAACCAGTAACACTGTATGATATCACATACAAGAAATATGCAGCAGTATGTTTTCTATTCTTTTATCCTTTGTGTTTCTGCTTTTGCATATTTTACTTCTGTATATCTTTAAACTCCACAATACATAATTATTAACTACAGATACAGAGGTTAACTATCTTTTTGAAATACTAAGATCCTTTTTTTAGACAGTATTTATGTTTATCCACATATTTACTCCGTGGTCCTCATTGTATTTTATAGGTGTACATTTCTGTGCAGTATATTTTTTCCCTTATTTTTATAGTGCAGTTCTGCTGCTGATTAGGTTTTATGTTTCATTTGCCTGGGAAGTTCTTTATTTCACCTTTTATTTGAAAGGTATTTTTAAATTGTGAACATTATAGAGTTCTTTATGTTTTATACTTAAAATATCTTAATCTTAGCATTATTTCTGAGACATTTTCATTCTTTTTATATAGCATCTCTTCTTCTTGTTAGTATAAAGTGTTTATCTTTTTCAATGGTTTTCAACCACTTGTTTATGGTATTTCTTGATTTAGGTTTTTTATATTCTTTGTTTTTTTAATTCCTTGAGATACTTGGATAGGTAGATTTATAGTTTTCATCACATCTGGAAAGTTTTTGATCTAATATTTCTAATATTTCTGTTGTCTGTTTTCTTTTGTCACCTCCTTTAAGAGCTCCCATTTCAAGGTCCTTTGACCTCATGAAGTTATTCTATATTTCCACTTCAAAAATCTTTCTGTTTGGGCTGGAGAGATGCCCCAGTGTTTAAGAGTGTTTGCTGGTCTTCCACAGGACTCAAGTTCAGTTCCCAATCCCCGTACCAAACAGCTCACAATTGGCTGTAACTCCAACTCCAATGAGTAGGTCCTCCTCAGAAATCTCTACTCAAATGCACATACTGCTCACAAAATTAAAAATAATAGAAATAAATATTAAAAATTTTCTGTACATTTCGGACAGTTTCTATTGTATGATTTTGAAGTTCACATGCATTTTTTTCTTGAAATCTGTAATCTTACAGAATTAGTTCTTCATTGCAGACATTACTTAGTATCTGAATTTCAGCAACTTAGGATGTTTTTTTGCATTTCTCACTTCTGAACTTTAAGTTGTCTTTCCTATAGATCTTTGGAATATAAAATATAGCTATTGCAGTTCTTTTTCCCCTCCCCTTAGTGCCAATACTAAGTCACTGTACATATTCTTATTTATGTTTTTCATTTTGGCTTGTTTGTTCCCCTTTCTTTGTATGCACGGTAATTTGTGTGTATGTGTTGGGGTGATGGTACATGTATGGGTGTGCATGTGTGTATGTGGTTATATGTGCACATGAGTGCTTGTGTGAAAGACAGAGGAGGATAGCAGGTGTCCTGTTCTAACACTCTGCCTTATTGAACTTGAAGTTCAGCAACGATTCAATTCCCAGGATCTGTCTGTTATTACTCCACAATGCTGGGAGTTAAACTAACAAATAATAATAAAAAAAACCAAACAAACCTAGGATGATTGTGACTCAAATTCAGGTCCTCATATATATACAGCAAGTACTCCATCGGCTGAGCCATCTCCCCAGACCTATGCGTGATATATACGTGTGTGTGTGTGTGTGTGTGTGTGTGTTTTTGTGTGTGTGTGTGTGTGATAGCAACCACTATGTGTCTACACCATTAGTGCTGTTCCGCCCTCCCCCCATACACTTATATTTTTGTAAATACATTTGAGATTTTCTCAGGAGCATGTATAAGCTATTTGGAAACAGTTTGACCCTTTGGGGTGTTGCTTTATGCCTTGTCAATTGGACTCTGTGTAGTATTCTGTATTCTGCCTAGGACTGTGTGAGTTACAACACTGAGTATGAAAATGTAGGTTATGGCTCTTTGTGAGCCCAGTGGATTTTTCCTGCAATGCTTCTCTGTCTTGGATCTGCTGTGCAGGTCTTTGAGTGTCTCCCCTCTGCAGCTCTCCCTCTCTTGTACTCCATCCCTTCCTCTAGACCTGCTGTTCTCCATGACTCACCATGCAGGGATACTGCTGAGCTGGGGTTGTTTCTCTTTTCTGTGAGAAAGTCTGCAAGAAAGTCTGCAAATAACCCCTAGGCATTTAGCTTGAGCAATTGTAGGAATTATTCTTTTTTTGTTTTCTCCTAATTTTTCTGTAATCATGGTTGTTGACAGAAAGCCAACAGTCTAAGGCTTTTTTTTATTTGTCTTTTAAAAATAATTGTAGGGGTTGGTGGAGATATGATTCCTGTAACTTTACTTTGGCTGGAAATAGATGCTGTCAACTGCAGGCTTTGAGTAAACAATATAGAAGGGACTATTTGAAGGTGAAGAAGGGATTTTGAGGTACCAAGGCATCAGCAATAATAGATAACTTTCCCCATAGAAAGGCCAGGAGGATCATGGTAAAAGGAATGTATTAGAAGGAAATGTAGGATGCCCAAAAAATAGAGTTGTTTTTAAAAAAAAGAACTATGCAAAAAACGAGGGTAGATTGATTACTACAATAGAACTATACACAAATGGAGTCAGCATCCTCCATAAATAGAAGAAAGAGTGAATAGTATGTTTGGGAGAACAAATGGGCTTGATGTATGAAGGAAAATTAGATTTCTTATCCAGACAAAACATCCTTTTTTCCAGAAATATTTATTTGGAAGACACCATTAGCAAGGATAACTCTATGAAGTGGAATTTGGAGAGAGGGAGTTTTTTGTTTTATTTTTTCCCTCAATATATGTTTTTATTTAAATTAGAAACATGAATGTTTCACATGTCAATCCCAGCTCCCTCTCCCACCCCTCCACCTTTGTCCCTCCCCCAGTCCCCCCCAGCCCCCCACCCCATGCCCACATCATTCCCCAGGGAGGGTGAGGCCCTCTTTGGAGGGGATCTCCAAAGTCTGTCATTTCATCCAGGGCAGGACCTAGGCCCTTCCCCATGTGTCCAGGCTGAGAGAGCATACGAGAGGGAGTCTTATACAGTGCTGTTTCTATGAGGTAGGTTCAGAGAGGACCAGGTAAAGGAGTGATTGTTTAGGTTGAATTTATTGCTAGTCCTCGGATATCTAGATTTGTTGTTGAGCTGTTCTGAAGTCCTCTGCAGACAAGGCCAAATGCTGAGTCACTTGGGTTCTGCTAACTGGCTGTGGGAGAGAGATTAAAAAAAGGGGAGGACTCATGTAGGTCAAAAGTAGGAATGTTTGTAAACTCAAGAGTGATTTGTATAGAATAGATTCAATTATCTTATCAACTTCTGAGATAGTAGAATTATGTGGCTACTTTGCTGTTAGAGTAAGTCTAATTTAGGATTTAAAAAAGATGCCTTGTGATATGGGTGGAAAGAACAGATGATTGAAGACCTCGTCACCTCTTAGAAATGTTGTTCTCTGTCCAGCTGTTATGGGCACACCATGATTGTAGGCAAGCTTAGTATGGCCTTTGTCTAAGGATAAGTTGATAGTACCCTTGGTTGCCCCAGAAAATATTTATAAGAAATATTTTAATTTAAGGTAGAGGTTAGCTTAAAAACAAATACGGTTAAGAAAGCTTTAGGTGCCAACTGATTCTGGGAGACCAAGCTAGACTCCCTTAATATAAGTGACAATGATGTGACTGGGAAAATATATGAGGCCGCTGGCAGTGGGTCCAAGATCTGACACTAATGCACAAACTGACCTAGTGGAGCCCATTCTATATGGAGAGATACTTTGCCCAGCCTAGATACAGGGGTGTGGGGGTGGAGAGGTCCCTTGGTCCTGCCTCAAGGAGATGATGGGACAGATGTAGTAGACTTCTAGGGGAGACCTTACCCTTTCCAAGGAGCAGATGGGAGGGGGGATGAGTGGGGGGAGTGGGAGGAGAGAAGGGAGGGGTAACTGGGATTGGAATGTAAAAAATAAATTAATAAAAAAGAAAAATTTAGGTGTCTTTACTTTCTATTGAACTCCTGGGGAATAACATGGGACTTCAGGAAGATTAAATACCCTCTTCATTGAGTTTGTAAGGATACCTGGACTGTTTCTCTTATCATCTCAATAACACATCAACTTTTTTTAGTTAGCTACAAAATAATGGATTTTACTGTGAGATTTCATATATGTGTGTTGTTATGCTTTTCTCATGTTCATTCTTACCGCTTAAAGAACACATTGTTCTTGGTATTACTGTGTGATGATGGGTTCATTTCATCTGATACCCAGTGGGCCTTTAGCAATGGAAAGGAAAATAGAAGACTTACTATGAATTGACCATGTGTCCAGCAAAGCTCGACTCACCTGTGCATTGTCTTGTGGGAAACAAGGCTAACAATAGCATTCTAGTTAAATATGTGGAGTGAGCTTTACTACTTTCCTCTGTTTCAGAAAAAAAAATCCTAAATTGGGTGTGTGGCAAGTTACACATTACAGAATCTGAATATAGATAGTAGAGAAGGAAGAAGCCTCATCCCTAGGCTGTAGGGGTCATCTTAATACAGTGAGGGGTGGATTTGCTGGGTATCTTAGTTAGGGTTGAATGCTGTGAAGACACACCATGACCACAGCAACTTTTATAAAAGAGAATATTTAATTGGGGCAGGCTTACATTTCAGAGGTTTAACTCATCTTTGTCATGATGGGAAACATAGTGACATGCAGGCAGACATAGTGCTGGAGAGGTAGCTGAGAGCTCTACATCTTGATTCAGAAGCAGCAGGATTGATTTGAGCTTCTGATGCCTGAAAGTCTACCCCCAGTGACACTTCCCCCAACAAGGTCACAATTACACCAGCAAGACAACATCTCCTAATAATGCCACTCCCTATGAGCCTGTGGGGGCCATTTTCATTCAGACCACACAAGGGGGAAAGTTCTCATAAAGTGGTCAGATGCTGCTTGGATGATCCTGTGGAGAAAAAAATTAGGCTGAGAGGATGAATACAAGGCTTGGAAGCCACATTTCAGCTCAGTTCAAAGATGATCTTGTAGTAACATGCTCCTTGTGAAAATTCTGTTAATGTGATGTGGTATGGGATATTTGCATGCTGTGTGAAGCTCTGTTGCTGTAGTTGCTACAATAAAAAGTTGAATGGTCAGTAGCGAGGCAGGAGGTATGTGTGAGACTTCCTAGCAGAGAGAGGAAGAAGTAGGAGAAAGTAGGATGAGGGAGAAGCCAGGAGACATGGAAACAGGGGGTGTAAGATGCAAGGGAGATAAGGTCGTGTGATAGGATGTATATTATTATAAATGGGTTAACTTAAGTTATAAGAGCTAGTTAGGAACAAGCCTAAGCTACAGGCTTAGCTTTCATAGTCAATCAGAAGTCTCCATGACATTATTTGTGGGCTGGTGGTCTCAGTGAGAAAATACAGTTACAGAGAGAGGGAGTTCACTACCTTCCAGGTCCCCATTCCACTCCATCTCCCAAAGGGTTACTGCAGAAAGCAGCTTTTTATGTATTTTCTCTGAAGCTCTATGGATTAATGCCTTAACAGGAGAATGGTTGCCAAGCTTGACTGTGGATCACCTGGGCATGGGCTGGAGTGTGGCATGAACACTTGCCTTTCTAATGATTCCTGGTAGTACTGGCAAGGTTCTCCTGAGCCCATACCCTGAGAGTCACAAAGATGCTACCTCCTCATCTTCCCAGCCCTTACTTTTTGAGACAGTGTATCACTAGTTAGGCAGCCCTTACTCATGATCATCCCGAGTAATGTTCCAGATATGCACTACCATGCCTGCTTAAGGCTCTATTCCTTTAAGAAAGGATAATGCAAAGGAGCCATGCCATATCATCCAAGAGCTTATTTATTTTATTTCTTTTACTTTGATCTTTTAAACAGGGTCTCATTCTGCAGCTTAGGTTATCTTAGAACTCATTACGTAGTATAGACTAGCCTTGAGCTCACACCGATCCTCCTTCTTCATTCAGCTCTTTAGGTCAGAGGTCAGCTAGAATTGGTGGTGTGAGCTTGGCAGAATTTGCTTTTTAAGTTAATACTGTATGATCAGCATGTTTCTGTAGTTTTCGTATTCTTTTAAACAACTACTGATATATTAGTCTTAAAAAAATCCCTTCTCATTAACAGGTGTTAATTTTCCCTCTCTCTTTTTTTAAGGGATGCTCTTGTATTTATGAAAGGTGTAGCTTTTTGGTGAATCAGTGTTTCACCAATTCTTAGTAAACTGTTGGGTAAAGGTAGACTGTAAAAGCTGACAGATACTGCCCAATCAGTCTGCAAATAACTGAGTTGTTTTTCCAAGGAAAATATACCTGATTGTTGCGGGGATGCATTCAGCCAACAGTCTTTGAGGTACCGGCCCCTTCCCTTAGTACATCCTCTCCTGTCCATTCTCTAACGGAAAGTGGGCATTTTCAGAGTTTTAATATCTGCTACTCTTTATGTTGAAATTATATCTCAGTGTTGTTTTAATTTATCACCCGTCACTACTTGTGAGTCTGAGGACATATGTGTTCATTCTATTTCTCTCTTTGTGAACTGCCTTCTTATTATTTGTGTTTCAGAAAAGGAAACACCAAGGCCAAAGGTAGCAAACTAGAAATTTTGTAGGGCTGTAGTATAAAGGGTTGATTCCCCAGGAGCGAGTAAGGACTAGAGTGGAGACGTAGACAGGAGTGTCTGTGGAGAAGCATCATTCTAGCTGCATATGTTGGTAACTTAGCCCAGATAATCCTGACAGGGATGTGTTTGAGGAATGGCAGACTGTTTTAGTTTTTTCAAACTGAATATTTGATTATAGATAACTGATCCTTTAGGGCCTAAAGTGGTTCTCTGCCTTTCTTATGCTGTGACCCTTTAATGCAGTTCCCCATTAAAATTATTTCATTGCTACTTCATAACTGATTTTGCTACTGTTATGAATTGTATTGTAAATATCTGAGATGCAGAATAGCTGCAACCCTTGTGAAAGGGTCCTTCAACCCCAAGGGGGTTGTTACCCACAGGTTGAGAAACACTGCTTTAGGCCTTTCTCGTTGGGCCTTACGACTACCCTGTCCACATTTCATGAACAAGTAAACAGGAGACCAGACCAAAGACCACAACCATCCTAGCCTTTGTCTGGGACAGGTGTTTTGTTGTGCAGAATGGATTTAGTTTCTTTCCCTGAGGCTGCCTGAGATGTCTGTCTGACATCCTCATTAAGGTTGGTGGGTTCTTTTGCTGTTTTAATTTGAGTGACTTTCTGGGAAAATCTGTGGATTTCAGCCAACATGCTAATGATTATGGCATTACTTTGAAGGACTGGTTAGTTCTGTAGAAAATGATTTTGTAGTTAATTATGTTAGCAAATCAACAGCAGCCTCTTAGAGGGGAAAACTGCATATATATTTAAATTATTCATAATTCAAATAAGGGTCAAGAATTCATTTCCCAGAAAGAGGAGTATATGCGAAAGTAATTCTTGTTTCCTATCGTTTCCACGTTACAGCTATAACTTTGTAATGGGCACATCAGGGATTAAAATAAAATGGCTTCACATTTAGGATAGGATACCCACCCCACTTCTTGCCAATTCATTTTCCCACTTCTGGGCAATGAGAGATCTTCAATCCAAGCCTATAGTTTTAGTGAACTTGGGAGTCAGTATGGTTTGGAGAAGGGGAGACCCTGTGAGGGGTCTATAGGTATTCTTCTGGATAGACTCTGTCCTCTCTCCTTCCTTCCTATTGAAATTGGCTCCTTGCTATGGAGGAGGCCAGTCACAGAGTAGTTTGATGTACACAGAATGGTTGCTGTATTCATTACTACAAGTTATCAACTATGGAAGGAAGAGCCTATTTTGGTTTAAGGTTCTGGGGAAAGGCGTGGAGGGATATTAGAGCACCAAGCTGAGAGACCACATCTTCATCTCTAAATATCAATCAGAGAAAGCCCATTGCAAGCAGGGCAGGGCTGTAGGCTCCTAAAGCCCATCCCAGTGATGTACTTCCTTCAGGAAGACTGCACCTTCTGAAGGTTCCATCATGTGCCCAAACAGCACCGCCCACTGTGCACCAAGTGTTCAAACCTGAGCCCATGGGGACATTCTCATTCAAAACACCACTGTTAGTTATAATACTTCTAGAACTCTTTAGAGGATTAGAATCCTTATGTCTTTTTATTTAAAAAGTTATTTGGTCATCTAATGTATTGACAGTCTTCTAACTTCACAACTCATTAGTCCCCCTTACTATCACATTATACTATCTTTTGTGTATATGTAAATACAAGGAAGAAAGACTTACTGACATGTAAGTTAGCAGGCTAGGGAGATGGCTCAGAGGGTAAGAGTATTGGCTGTTCCCCCAGAGGACCCTGATTTAGCTCTCAGCTCTCACATAATGGCTCACAACCATTTGTGACTTCAGCCAAATGGCATTTGATGTCCTCTTCTGGCTTCCATGGGTATCAGAGATGCACACAGTATACAGACAGATGCAAGCAAAATACCCATATACAAAAATAATAAAATGAGGACTATAAAGGCAGCATTTGCTAATCAGAGCATGGAGAAGGCATTTCTAATTTCTGATGCCTGTCTGAGAAAACCTCTCAGAATGATGGCTTGGATCAAGGAAGTTTGATTGGTGCCCAAGGCCTCACCAGCAGTAGGGCTTCTATACCTGCTGCGTCAGACACTAATTTGGACATGGTCTCTTCCCTCTACACTAGGCTTCGGGACCTTCAAGAGCCTGATTCTTCAGAATTTTAGATTCCTCTGTGTGTGAATGGGAGAAGCAACATACACAGTAGTGGGTGTTACAACCTTTCTCCTCTCTGCGAAGGGAAGGGCAAAGGGGACAGCAAGGGAAGGTTTATAAACAGGCAAGGGCTGTGTTTTATTGGAACACAAGGTTTGTATGTAAAATATGAGGGGAGGGGAAGAGGAGGGGCGGTGACAAATAATGAACAAGATTTCTATCAAAGAGGACATGTGAGATCCAGAGTTTCATTTGCTGTAAGCAAAAGTTTCTTGGTGAAGTTTGTGCTGTTTTCTGACAAGTGAAGGATTTATACCCACCTTCCATAGGATCTGGACTGTGCACTTGGCCACAAGCACTTTTTTTTGTCAACTTGACACAGACCAAATGTCTTAAATTACTAATAGATTGCTGTGACAAAACACCATGACCAAAGCAACTTATATAAGAAACCATTTGACTTGTGGCTCACTGTTTGAGAAGGTTAGTCCATGACCATCATGCCAGGATCATGGTAGCAAGCAGGCAGGCAGGCAAGCATTGTGCTGGAGCAATAGCTGAGTTTACATTGCATCCACAAATGAGGCAGAGAGAGAGAGAGACAGAGAGAGACAGAGACAGAGACAGAGACAGAGAGACAGAGACAGAGAGACAGAGACAGAGAGACAGAGACAGAGAGAGACAGAGAGACAGAGACAGAGAGACAGAGAGAGAGAAAGAAAGAGACCTTCTCCAAGGCCCCACCTCCTAATTCTTCCCAAACCACTCCAGCAACTGGGAGAAAAGCATTCAAATATCTGAACCCGTGGGGCCATTCTCTTTCAAACCACCGCAAGAGTTACTTGGGAGAATGAAGGTAAATTGAGAGAATGCCTCCATCAGTTGCCTGTAGGCAAATTTGAAGGTCATTTTCTTGACTAATGACTGATGTGGGAGAGTTGAGCCCACTGTGGTGGTGCCACCCATGGACAAGTGGTTGTATAAGAAGGCAGGCTGATCTCAGGCACCAGAGTGACCTCGAGTGATCTAAAGGTATAACATCAATTGGCAAGCTAAGCAATAGTGGAAGGACCACCTCGAATGCCCATTCCTGATAATGAACTTGATGTCTATAACCATCCGGGAGCCTTCATCCTGTGACTGATGGAAGCAGAGGCAAACACACAACTAAGCACTGAACTGAACCCAAGGAACCCAGTGACAGAGAGAGAGGAGTGATGAGCAAATTGGCAAAGAATGGGCTGGCAAAACCAGCAGAGACAGCTGATCTGAACAGGGGAGTGCTCTTGGACCCCAGACCGACAGTGGGGAGGCCAGAATGGGACTGATCTGGACCCCCCAAATGTGAGTGTCAGTGAGAAGGCCTGGGAAACCTATGGGGCCCTGAGCTGTGGATCAGTGTCTATCCCTGGTATACAATCTGTCTTCATGTGCCTATAGCACAAAGAGAGATGCTCTCTCAGCCTGGACTCTTAGGGGGAGTGCCTGGACCCTACCAAGAGTAAAATGATAGACTCTAGATATCCCCTATGTGGAAGAATTTGGCAATAGGGTGGGAAGGAGGGTGGAAGGGGAGTGCGGGAGGAGGGGAGGGAGAGGGAACTGGGATTGACATGTAAAACAAGCTATTTAAAATTAAAATAAAAAAAAAAAGAAGGCAGGCTGAGCAAGCCATGAGGAACAATCCAGTAATCAGCAGTTTGCTTTGGTTCTTTCCTCCAGGTTTCTGCCTTAAAATCCTGCCTTGGCTTTCCTTAGGGAATGTGACCCTAGATATGTAAGGCAAACAAACCCTTCCTCCCCAAGTTGCTTTTGGTCATGACCTTTATCACAACAATAGGCACATTAACTGGAACACTTCCTGTTACCTTGTATTTATCTTTTAAAAATAAATTGCTCATTATAAAGCGTAAAGCTCCTCCAGATACAGAAAAACACTGAGTTCTCATCTAGTATGAATCACAACTCCTGCACTAATAACAAATGTTCTATTTTTTGGAGAAAGGATGAGTAGGATAGAATGCTAGAAACTCCTTAGCTGCCATCTGCACGTTCTGCACGTTTGCTAGGCACGTTAGGTTTGCTTGTAGTACCTAGCCCTCTTGTAGAGTGGTCCTGCTCTCATCCATCAAGGCTCTGCCGCTGTGTGAAGAGTGCACGCCCCCAGCCCACAGCAATGTAAGACTGCTTTCTACACACATAAGGATAATTCATTTTCAGTCTCATTTCCCTTATATACTGGCATAGAGAACTGGGCTTTGTGTCTGTGTGAAATGAGAATTTTAGATATGATGAGAAGATGTCATGATAGGTAATATACATCTTAAACTTTGTTGTAAAAAAACTTGCGAATAAAAAGCACCACAACCACAAATTTCATATATATATGTATGCATATATATTAAATAATATACACACATTTATAGTACATACATATATAGAAACAAATGCATGTGTGGGTATAATATAACATGAAGAAAAGAAACAAGAAAGTCTACATAATAAATGCGAATAGTAGAAGATATACAGAGAAGATTTGAAGCTAATTGTTTTTCTAGTTGACCCTGTCATAGGTTTTTCATATTGGTGGTGGCTAAGTGTGTAAAGATACATTCAGTCGTGAAAGTCTGAAGTCCAATGTGAAGCCCCACAACTTCTGTTTTGAATGACTGCTCTGTGTAGAGTTCATTGAGATGCATAGACATTGGGTCATGTTAATTTTGTTGGTCAATTCTGATAATACATAGTAAAAGGTCGTGAAGTCTGGAGGAGGCCCAGTGCTGGAAGCTGTGGTGAGTCTGAGCTCCATTCTGAGTTGCTGGTCTCTGGCTCCTTGGTGATGTTGTAGTGTTTGTGGCATTTTTTCCTTTGGTGGCTTCCAGGGCCATTGATCTCTCTTATTTATAAAGCAATTGTGCCTTTCAAATCTTTTCTATGCTCACCACTTTTCTTAATCTTACCAATAATCACTCGGAGTACAGAATCTGAATATCATTTTGTAGCTGGGAAGAGAGATGTGTGTTAACTGCCTTACCTTGAATCAGTCAGTGGTAGGCCTGTTGGGATGTGGGGCATTACTTTTCTTTCTCTCAGCAGTGGTTCGTTCATCCATCAGTTTCTAAATGAGTTCCTCACTTGTGCCGAACCTTTTCTGCATTGTGCTTTGGTGATGGAGAGATGGCCTAGCCATGTGCTCTCCTGTCAAGACACAGCCTTACATCTCTTCTTAGGATAACTTCAGTGCTCCTACTTGGAAATTCTCTTTAGAACCCCTGAACTTAGAAACAATGAAAATGATGGCTGGTGTTTTCTCCTGATGTCTGGTGTCTAGAAGGGACTTGAAGATCCCTATGCCATGGGGTTCACAGGTGAAGAGCTGGTATTCAGTTAAGTCTTCACAGTTGGGTGACTGACTAATCATTCAAGGCATGAGTGGGTGACTTTCATTGTAGACAAATGGTTGTGCTGCTGTATGTTTTGTTTTTGTTTAGTGTTTTGAATTTGTCTGTGTCTCTGAGAACTGACATTTTCATTCTCCGTTCCTTCTCTGTATTGTGGGCTTTTCTTGGGCAGGAAATCTGGTAGATATTTGTTGTCTAAGGAATACATCTATATTTCTTTCCCCTATCCTTGCTTTCCCTCCTTTTGCCTGCACTAGACCAGGCCTTTTGTTATAGGTGAGTGGTGGACATTGCGAATGAATAAAAGCTTGTGCTCCCTTCCAGGGGCTTTGCAGGAACTGTCAGGGATGGGCGCTTCTTGTTTCTTTCCTTCTCTGCAAAGCAGTGATTCTCCACCTTCCTAATACTGTGACCCCTTAATACAGATTCTCATGTTGTAATGACTCCCCCACCATGTTATTATTCCATTGCTACTTCATAACTGTAATTTTGCTACTGTTATGAATCATAATGTAAGCATGTGTTTTCTAATGGTTTTAGGAGACCCCGTGAAATGGTTGTTCGACCTCAAAGGGGTTATGACCTACAGGCTGAGAAACACTACTCTACTGCCATGACATGCTAGTCACTCCATATTTCACATCCAAAGCACACTTACATTGTTTGTAGGTTTGTACCAGGTCACAGGTAAATTTGAATGAAAGATACCTTTTTTTTTACTTGGCACAAATTCCACAGACTTGGGAATCTAAATATTTGGAGTATTCCTTTTGAGCTAGTATTGGCAATCAGACAACTCTAAAACTTGTGTCCTGTAAGCTGCAAAGCTGAGGAGAAGGGGGAGGGCAGTCATAGGAGATTTCCTTTCACTTTTAGAGGGAAAGTGCCTGTTGGCAAGCCACACTTATTTGGTCCTGGATATGCTGATAGAAACTGTAGAGAACCATGTATTATTTTTGTCTTGACTTTTTCCTTCCTGTTTCAAATTTTCTCACCATCCTAGAGCATGTCAGTGAATCCTTCCTTTCAATAAGACTGAAGTGGACAGCACAGGCCTACCTGTTATTTCTCTTATCTCTCAGTCTTACCCAAACCTGATTACAGTGTAACCAAATACTAAATTGCATGTGGCTGGAGTACGTGAGTTCCCAGTAGAGTACAAAGATCAATGTTGAAAGACGACATTGAATTCCTTCTCCACTCCTGGGACAGTTTCTATGGGCTGTCACTAAACTGATCCTGGAGGACAGGCTCTTTAAGAAGCAGAATCTAAGGTGAGGTAAGCTCACCCACTCCCCAGGGATGTGGCTCTGGGAAATAGTCTCATTGTGACTAGGTTATTTAAAAGGGAAAGACAGGAACACAGTGACAGTGCAGTTCCCTAGGGGTTGATTTTTAGCAGAGAATTCATAGCATTTACCACTTTCTAGGAAATGGCTGAAATAGTTTTGCAAAGAGCAGCCCTGATTTCCAGCTTACTTTCATGCCTCTCCTGGCATTTGAGCAGCTTGCTGAAGAATCAGCTGTGAAATCTGTGGTTTCCTGTGGCACATTTCTAATATTATTTATACAGGCCATTGTTTAATGAACTGTATAAATATTTATCACAGAGAACAGCCTTTTGATCATAAATAGGGGCCAGGAGTCAGTACACCCCATGCTGGGGACTTGGAAGGACCTGAATTTTCAGGCGTCTTCTAGACTGAGATATTAGGTATGTCTCAGTCCTTGTGTGCAGCCCAGCTTGAATTGCTCTTCATTATTTTTCCTTCTTTTGCCATCCAGGGGCCATGGATTTCTTCTTCTTTCCCGACCACCTTTCCCTAACTGCTGTTTTTCTTTTTAGAGTGTGCCTCTTTGCCTAAAACCAGTGAAAGGAAACCTCAATTCTACTCCTCCTCACTCATAAAGCAGGTTTTGGAATTGCTTGGGCCTAGCCTCTGTCTCTGCTATGCCTTACCTAGGGTCCTCTTCTAACCCTTTATTCCCTAATTAGAAAAGGAATAGTGTTTCTCTATTTCTTAGGTTTTTGTTTCTTTAGGTACTGATTAAGTTTGGAGTTGAGGATACTTGTAACCGAGGGACAAAGGGTACAGAGTGGGAAGGGCAAGGGACTTGCTTCAGTCTCCTGGCAGAGCTTCAAACCATGCAGATCTGGTCTCAGGGAATCTTGGTGCTCAAAGGCTCAGTACTGCTTGATTTCAGGCTCCAGGTGTGGAAACTTTCAAAGACCACAATAATGGAGAAATGGTTCACCTGAAGGCTGAATTAGGATCTCTTTCTTAGAAGATCATGAACTGGGAGGCTTGTGCAAATGCTGCTGGGAGAACACCGTTTTGGCTCCTAGAGGGCTGTCAGCATCCTATAGGGTGCCTAGAAATATTTTATGGAAGTTGGAGGATTGCTAGATAGAGGCACCCTGCTATTGTAGAAGGACAGTCTTTGGATGAGGACAGCCTGTCCTCTGAGTTAGCCAACCTCAGCACAATAGGCAAGGGCCCTTAACACAGTCCTCAGTAAGTCATCATTTAGTAATGGGAGGCTATCAGAAGGCAGGTTTAGGGCTTGAGTGGGTACGGCTCACCATCCTACTTAGTGGTTGCATGGACTCGTCAATAAAATGGGGATGGTAGTTGTCTCTTCATTGGTTTTTGGGACCAGGAAGCAGCGGTGTAAACAGGCTGCTTAGCAAAGCAACAGATACATAGTAGACATGGCGACTTTTATTATCCCCCTAATGATACTTTTGATACTCAATTCATTTACTGGATCCCAAGTGCTTGTTGAATTTCTACTTTGTGACTGGCACTGGCTATCCTATAAAAACAAGGGTACAGTCTGAAGTACCTATAATGGTTATAGTATACTTTCCACAGAATGTGAGGGGTCTCTTGAGGGTAGGTTCCTTTCCTAGATTTACAATTCAGTCTACAGCAAGCCCACGCCAGGAGAGTGGAAATCATTCTCTTATTTTTCTTGGTGTTCTACCTGCAGAGGAATGTGGTAACAGAAGGAATCCAGGGCCAGCTCCATGGGGAATCTTTCTTGCTTGGTACTGGCAGCATAGAAAGAAGCCAGAATGTTCCTGACTAAGTACAAGGCAGAAGTTTTGTAGAGATTCTTCATTTCCTATTTATTTTCTGGTTTATCTCAAACTTGTAAAGTTTTAGGTTAAGAGCAGGCACTATTGGCATTCTTGAGTCTGTGGTGTGGTGGCTAATGCTGTTAGCTTGACATGGGGATCATCTTGATTTCTGTAGTTGAGGTGAGAAGACTGCCCACCACGAGTGGCTGGGATCCTGGACCATGTCAATGGAGATCGGATGCTGAGCAGAAGTGTACATTCACTAACTGCCTGTATTCCAGTTGTGGGTTCAGGGTACTGCAGCCTTGATTTCCCCATCATGATGATGGCTTGGACCTCGAGCTGTGGGCCAGAATAAACCCTTTCTCCCTTAAGATGCTTGTGTTAGAGTGTTTTCGTACAGCAGTGGAAGAGTAGCATAGGCACACGGGAAGGAGCTGCTTCCCCAAGCTTTCACAATGGCAGTGGTGGAAGCAGAAAAAAATGCATGTAAAATGAGATGCCTGCAGCTAGTGGCGGGTGGGTGGGCGGAACAGCTGGTAAGGGCCATGGGTCAAGGCATTCTCTCGTACGGTCTGTCACCTTGTCCTCAGCAGAGTGCCTAGTGCAAGGATACCCTTATTACGTCATCATATTCCATATAGAAAGAAATCCTACCAGTGGATCAGGGTACCACTGACCATAAGAATAACTCTGATTTCAGCGGAGCTACATGTGAAAACAAAACAAAAAATCTTCTTTTAGAATGCGGCTGTAAGCGCTCTAAGAAAATACTTGACTGGTAGATACAGAGATTAGAATAAACCAGCTGGCTGTGAGATGGAGTGATGTGTGGGTAGCAACTGTGGTAGCTAACAGAGCACAGGCGGACAATGGGCACACCATGCTTCTGAGAAACCTTCTAGGTTTCTGTAAACTCACCGTATGGTGCACACACAATGTTCGCATCACCTAATGCATTCCTAAGAAAGCAACCCTGTTAAGTGACACATGCCCGTATAAGCACAGACTAAGAGATTCAAATAAACTACGGATCTTTTATTATTATTTTTTCAATTGGTTCACTGATTCAGAGGTTCATTCAATAAATCATTATTGAAAATCAGTTATAATCCAGACACTGGAAGGAAGTGGGGATGCAGAAATCAGTAATTTCCCTTTTTATTCAGGTTCAGTCCAATAAGGGAGATAGACATAGAAACACACCACCAAAAAAATGTGGTCCAGAGTGACACAGTTTGAAATGAAAGTATGGATACTGTACTGCATTGGCAGCCTTTGTACTCGTGTAAGAACAGCAAGAAGGTCCCCCGTAGAGAAGCAGAGGATGGGACTGGGGAGGGGAGAGCAAGTGATGGGAGGAACCCCAGCAGTGCAGAACACGACTATTCTTGCAGGACTGTGAGGATATTTAGGACCCCCCTTTGGGTGGGGGTGATTGAGAAGCTCACAGAGGGCCACACCTGTTGAAGACCTCAGGCTGTCAACTCTATAGTGACAGTATTCTGCTGTCTTGAGAAAGAGCCTAGCAAAGTAATCACTACAGTGTCCATCTTGATCCTGGAAACCTGACTGGGGATACTAGGAATGAAAGGCACACAACTATAAGTAAGGAAAAGCAGGGCTGGGTGGGCTGAGCACTCTGATGGACATGCACCAGCAGTGTCTGCGCTGTGGAGGTGGGTGTTATTGTGTACATTGTAGGAGGAGGCAGGGTTATTGTGTACAGTTGTAATGGGAGGTGGGGCTATACTATATGGCTGACAGAGGATGCAGGCTTAGCTAAGCTTGGTAGAGAAGTCTCTATGGGGCTTTCGCATTCCCATGGGTCTGAGGAGTTGCCGGTCCTTGACACGGGCGTACTCATGTCAAACAATACACATTCATTCAAGACTTCCTTTACTCTCCATCAACCACTAAGAGAAAGCAGGGAGGATGGGACTTGCTGCTCAGCGTTTATCTGTTTCATTTAAAATTTTGTTGTTTTGGTTAATGACTTAAAGAGAAGGTGTCGCTGCTGAGTGCATGAAGGAATGAGTTTGAAAGCTGGCCGTCTTGTTCATATGAGCTCTCGAGGGAAGAAAGCCAGGGAGACAGGAGGACCCACCTGCTGAGACTGGGAACCCTCTCAGGCTCAGGGGGAGTCACTGAGCTTCATTACTCTTGCGTCTCCATTTTCTGCTTCACCTGCCACCGAGCCAAAGGGAGCAAATGCAGATGGGAAATCATGGTTAAGGCAGAAGCTATCAGTTTTAATGAAGTTGTTTTCCCCCCTCTTTTGTTCTTTTTTATTGGAATAAATATCCAGGAAGCAGTAACTGAACATCTGCTGGCTGACTTGTTTTAGAATCCCCAAGAGCGATGTGGCCAAGGAACCATCGTGTCTCCAAAGTTGAGGGTGTACACTGCTGCTCAGGTTAAAGTTGGACCACAAGAGCTCTGACTGCCTGGCTGGCCAGGGGGACAGCTGTGCCGTGCCAGTGAAGTTAGTGTCTGGAGGCTGCACCCCTGGAGACTGGAGAGGGAGAGCCCTGGGAGACGACGGTGCCATGTGGCTCACCCTGTGAGCAGCCCTGTGGGCCCAGGGATTCCTGAGGGGTTCCCAGGTCAGGTTTCCTTGTAACTCACCAGGGGTCTGTCAGGAAAACATATCATCTAACACACTCTTGAACCTGTCTCTCCTGGGTCTCCTCCCAATTCCCAGTCAGTTTATGATGGCTGTGGTATATCTGTTTCTTCTCAAAACCATTATGCCAAGCCTTTGAGGAAAAAAAAAAAAAAAAAGGAGGCAGCCAGAGGCTCAGGGTTGCACCGGTGGGGAGTTCAGGCTGCTCCAGTGAAGCGTGGGCCATGCCTTTTGTTTGCAGGCATTGGTTTTCCTTTCCGTGTCACATGGCATCACCATCTTGATGGACATTTGCTCTTTAGGAGTGTGTGGACCTACTGTGAAACCAAAAGCTACTTGCCTTCTGGAGTCTTCCCTGCTCCAAAAGCATAACACAGACTACTTTGACTTTTCCTCCAGTCATAGAGGAGAGGAGAGCATGTTGCTGCGCACACTGCTTGTCACAGGATACCTACCTGCGAGGCTGATTTGCTGCATGACTGACAAGGAAATGATGCTTCTTTTGGTCCCAAGGCTGCTGTTTTGTAGACAGAATAAACACCTGTCTCTTCTGGCTCCATTTCTGTCTCCTACTACCCTATCATTGTCCCAACTTTGCTTAAGCCATTATGTAATCAGGTGCCTAATTTCTGACTCCCGTCCGGGAATTGGAATGGCATGTGTTAGATGTGCCTGTTCTTTGGCCATTTTGCTCAGTGCCTATAAAACCTTTGATTAGATAAATAAATAATAAACAGCTCCCATTCAGGGAATTGGATTCCCTTTTCTGTCAATTTGAAGATGTTTCTTGGCTGTCTGTGCAGGCCTATTTGTCTTCACATAGTGTTTGTACTTGCTCAAACAGGCAAAGGAACCATGATGTCCGGTGGAGACCACGAGCCAGGTCATTATTATGTGGGCATCGATGTTGGAACAGGTAGTGTCCGTGCAGCCCTGGTAGACCAGAGAGGAATACTTCTGGCTTTTGCAGAGCAGCCAATTAAGAAGTGGGAGCCAAAGTTTAACCACCATGAGCAGTCCTCAGAGGACATCTGGGCAGCGTGTTGCCATGTCACAAAGGTAAGAGCCAAACCTTGGCGTCCCATCCTTGTGCATGCTCCTCTTACTAGGCAGCTTTGTACTTGTACACTTGGGTGTTAGGGTAACTGGAGGCACACAGCTGGTTGATGTAGGCTTTGGCTTTCAGAAGCAAACATTCTAGGTACTGGGAGTGTCAGACAGCTGACATGTGCTGGTTGGACTGCTCCAGCCAGTCCATGCAGCTAGAGCTGACTCTGAGGGCAGAGGAGGGGGGCAGGGAAGACAGGGTGGAGGATGTCGAAGCCTGAGATGTAGAAATAAGGCCGTGAGAGTCATAGCAACACCCAGTGTGCCTCTATTGTAGACTGTGGTGGAACTCTGTTACAGCTAGTACTACCCCACTTTATTTTTATCTGGGAAGAACAGCAAAAGAGAGTGTTAACCAGCTTACCTGCGCTCAGGTAGTAGTTAGTAGTTAGTGACTGGCAGCTGCAGGGTGGGAGCCTAAACATCTGACTCGTATTAACAAAGAGTTTGTATCCTCCAAGGGGCACTGCATTCTGGGCAGGAAGAACAAAAGTAACCCATAGAGGCAGGAAACCATGGCACACTCTAGGAAAGCTGGTTGTCTTCGTATGAGCCCCTCACATGCTCGTGTAGAGTGGCCTGTGATAAGGCTGGGATTGCTGGTTTCAAGAAGGAAGCAATGCTGGCCATGACTAGTTTGTATTTGAAGTTGGAGCTATTCAAATGACTTTATATTTTGATGATTATTAGCAACAGGCATTCTTTTATCTCTCCACCTCCTAAAGGAGAAAATGAATTTCTGAGTTCTGTTTCTTCTCTCTCTTTCTAGTTGAGGTTCTTAAATATTCATGAGGTGCTTGGTAATTTTCAGCTGGACAGTCCTCCATTTTTTTTCTGTATTGATTGGTCTGCTTAAACTTTGATGAGCTCTGGGCAGCTGTTAGTGCCACCGGAGAAAACTGCACAGGGGTGGGTTAGGCCACCCAAGCACTCTGCAGAAATCAAAGAGGGGTCATCATCTCCTCTGCCTGTTTAATTTCCCTCTTCTCTCCCTGCTCCCAGCCCCTGAGTCCATGAAAATCTTGTGCTCTTTACCCTTGGGTCTCTTTTGTTCTTCCAACCTTCTTGCCATTAAGGAGATTGTCAAGAAGAAAATATAGTTCCCCAATGAAGAGCTCCCTTAAAGCAGGTCTACTCCTGCACAGCCTGGTTTAATGGCAGACTTTTAATCATCTCCCAGTGGTGGCCAGCTCATCTTTTGTGTCAGCCCCGATAGCCACAGAAGTGCAGGTCATTAGTGCTCAGCCATGCCTCTTACTGCAGTATAGCTGCAGAGAACCCATGGGCTTGAGGCCATGCCTCTCACTTGGTGTATGGAGATGTGGCTGTGTGCCTGGAGTATGGTGTGTCTGCTCAGAACCGCATGCAAGGAGGAGCTCTAAGGAGGTGGCATTTTTGACATATTAAAGTGTGCATGGTGCAGCTGAATTGCCTGAGCGAGGGTCCCTTTTCTAGAATTGTTTAGCTTGTGATCTTGGACTAACTACCATTTCTTGCTTAGTTTCCTTCTCTATAAAAGAAGATTAATAAGGGTCCCCAGCTTGGTAAGATTGCCATGGTGACTAAGTGAATTAAAGCATACAAAAGGTTCCATCAGTGTCAGGGGTTAAGCAATCATTGTTGCCTTTGGTGGTGGTGATAACAAAATGAGTAGAGCTAGGAGAATGGATTTTTGAGACAAAATGTTAGGAGTCCAAGTGCAAGGGGATAGTTCCCTCTGGTTAGGGCTCCTAGAAGACTTTGAAAAGTGTTGGTCTAGGTCAGTGGTTCTTCACCTTCCTAATGCTATGACCCTTTAATACAGTTCCTCATGCTGTCACCCCAGCCATACAATTATTTAGTTGCTACTTCATAACTATAATTTTGTTACTGGTATGAATTGTAAATATCTGATATGCAGGATATCTGATACTTGATCCCCAAAAGGGTCATAACCCACAGGTTGAGAACCACTGGTCTAGGTCAAGGGTTGTTGACCCTTCTGTTCTGGCCTGGGTATGCTTTCTCACTGACTCCAGGAAGCAGAGACCTTGAGAGCAGTTGTGGACTTCCTTTTCCTTGTTTATTCCACATCCTCTGCGATTAATTTTATCCCTGGGGAGTGTTAATGACAATAAAAGTACCAGTAATAATGACAAGGTAGCTATGATGATGATGGCAGCTTGCATTCCATGGTTAATCAATCATGTTCTAGATGCTGTGCTCAATATTGTTTGCCCATCGCTTCATTTTCTCCTTATAACAATAGTTGTTAATAGTTTTTCTTCTCTTGAAGATGTAAAAAGAGGACTTTGAAGTAGTTCAGAAGCAGCAAGGGGTCTTACAATGATTCAAAGGAAGGCTTTGAGGACCTCATCCCCCCTCTCTAGTCACAACCCCTCCCTGTGACTCCTTCGAGTCAGAAGTGTTTTAGGGTGCTGCTGTGTGGGGCCAGGAGCTCACCTTGTTGGCTTGTGTAGGCACTGCATGGTAGTGCCTTTACTTGCTCATGGGGAGAATATGGGCCCTTCCAATTGGCATGTCTTTGTTGGGTCACTATTCAGCACATCTAAAACATTCTCTGGAAACATGAAAGTCCTAGGAGACACACACAGTTGATGCGGAAAGTCCTTCTGTGTATATGTTTGTCCTATTGGTTGTTACATAAAGCAATGTTGGCCAATAGGGAAACAAGGTAAGTGGGACTAGGAGTCGAGTAGGAGTCTGGGAAATGTAGTCAAGAGTAGAGAGTCACCATGTGATCCTAGGAAGAGAGGATGCTTGAGGCTGGCATCCCCAGAAAGATAAGTCCTTGTAAAAATATATACATTAGTAGTTATGGGTTAATGATTAAGTCAGAGTTAGCCATTAAGAAACCATAACACATGATCAACAACTTCATAATTACTATAACATGTTCATTTGGGACTGACATGGCTCTGGGACCAGGATGGACGGGAAGAATGCTCATTACACAATGGCACCCAGACTTGAGGCACACATTTCCACTTAACAAAAGTTTAAAAAGGGATTTTTAAAAAACAGAAGAACAGAGAGAAGAATGGCTTTTGGTATCAGCATTTTTCTTGGGTGGGCTGTGTTTTGCTAGAGACAAGCAGAGAACTCATGTTGCACCCTTGAGGGAGTCTTCCTGACTGGAGATAAGCATCAAAAAACCGCAGGGCTCTTTTAAGAGGCCCCACTACCAAGCAAGAATGGTGTATACAAGCAGCTGGCAATGGCAGTTACCACATCTCCCAATAAGCAGCATGCTGCTTGATGGCAGCATAGACCCTGGCAGTAAGCACAGCTCTCAGGGATGGCGGTTAACTTCCTAGGCCTGCTATCTTGGGAAGACAACAGTTAAAACAGCTGAGGCTTTAATTTTAGCAATGTTGTTTAGCAGATAAAAGACATGTGGTCAGAAAAACATAAAGATTTACAGTAAAGTCAGATTCAGATAAAGTAAAACCTCTAAGAGGTAAACAGGATAGTGGTTAAAAAAAAGAAAAGAAAGAAAGTAACTGGGTGTGGTGACACATACTTTTAATTCCAGCACTTGGGAGGCAGAGACAAAGAGATCTCTGTGATTTCAAGGCTAGTTTGGTGTACAGAGAGAGTTCAAGGGCAGCCAAAGTACACAGAGAAACCCTGTCTCATAAAAGTAAAATTAAAAGATGTAGAGTAATCAAAAAGCCACATAGAGATGGAAAATACACAGAGTCTGCATACTGTATGCTAAGTTGTTCAATTGCTAAGGAAGGAACAACAACTGCTAAAATACACTTATAAATGCTGCTAAATTAATCTAACTTATATATTTTAAAAATGCTTTGACTTCTAAATTTAAATATAAGGACTTGTTTCTTTAAAAAAGAGTTTTTGCTTATGTTCCCACAAAAAATAAAAAGTTGTGGATTCCTTCCAGACTTATATGGTTTGATAAAGCAAGACACCCTGAAACAGTGGCCCAGGTGATCCATCATCCCAAAAAAGCTGAGATTATACAGTTACAGACCACTACAGTCAGGATTTCTGGGTCTTCTTTGGATCCCCAAAACAGCACCCCCTAACAGCAGGAAGTAATTTGGAGAGAACAATGCCCACATTCCCAAATGTTGTATATAAATGCTTGTTTTCATTTATACAGGATTGGTTATACCTGGTAATGCTCACAGTCAATCTCTTTCTAAAGGAAAAAAGGGAATATTATATACAAATGAATACTTTGTATTGGTATGGATTTTCATTTATTGAAACAAATTTAAGGTCAACTTTGTGATATATATATTTCTCCTCTTGTTTAAGTATTCTGTTTATACTGATCTTTTAAAATGTAATACATAATTAAATACAGATTGTTTATAGTCACCCATGATAGTCATAACTTATAGTTGGGTTAGTTAGGTTTTCTAGATATACAGAGATGTATTTGAGATGAATAGGTATTCTTCAAACCTTTCAAAGACCTACAGAATATATGGCATTTAAATGGTTTAGGGTTTTTCATGATAGTGAGACAAAACTACTCCTGGCACACCAATTACGTCTGAGAGGAAGATGGGCATCAAAGAAACTCATTATGGAGTTTGCTTTCAACATGGCAAAATTAGCCATTTGGGCAAGAAACTGCTCTTACCTTTACTGTTTGGTAGACTGGACATTCAAGACCCACAGGACAGTGACTGCTGAAGTTGATGGAACAGTCCTAAAGGGTTCCTGCTTTATGGAAGAGTCTGCCAGACATTCTACAGGACACAAAAAGATGACTGACAAACTGTCAATGCCAATGGACAGTTTAAAATTTCCTGCTTTGCTGAGAAGTCTACCAGACACACTGTGGCCAATGGGCTGAAGTGGATGCCGCAACATTACAGAGGAACTTCAGATGACTGTCCAGGTAGTGAGATGTCTTTGTCAATTCTAGTGCTTATATATTATCCTTCTGTGGTCTTTGATGGAGTTGAAGACAGTTATAATTTTAGTTTTCCTTAGTTATGATAAAAGATAGGCTATATATAAGACTTTAGACTCACACAGCTTGGATAGATGATAAAATACTTTCTTTAAATCTTTTTTTTAAATAATCATTTATTTATTATGTATACAGTGTTCTGCCCAGGCCAGAAGAGGGCACCAAGTCACATTACAGATGGTTGTGAGTCACTATGTGGTTGCTGGGAATTGAACTCAGAATCTCTGGGAGAGCAGCCAGTGCTCTTAACCTCTGAGCCATCTTTCCAGCCCTACTTTCTTTAAATCTCACTAAATGTTAATGGACTAAATATTGTAACTGTAGTTCTTGATAACTGTTCTATTATATATATTTTGACTGTGTTAAAGTTAAAACCTTTCTTTTTATTTGAACAGAAAAGAGGAGATGATGGGGGGAAGTCCTCCTGTGTATATGTTTGTCTTATTGGTTGATGAATAAAGCACTGTTGGCCAATAGGGAAACAAGATAGGTGGCACTAGGAGTCGAGGAGGAGTCTGGGAAATGTAGTCAAGAGTAGAGATTTTCCATGTGATCCTGAGAAGAGAGGACTCATGAGGTTGGTGTCCTTGGTAAGGTAAGACCTTATAGAAATATATATGTAGTTATGGGTTAATACTTAAGACAGAACTAGCCAATAAGAATCCCTAGACATTGGCCAACAGCATTATAACTAATAGAGTCTCTGTGTGTTATTTGGGGTTGATGCGGCTCTGGGACCAGGCTGCAGGAAGAATGCTCGTTACACACAGACCCTGATCTTAAAGTGCATTTTTTGGATCCACAAATATGTATCATTCCAAGGACACAGGAACATCACAACTTCTTAGAGTATTTCATTTCCACTGGAAAAAAGAAAATAAGCTGAAAGAATCATGTGGCTAATTGCCATTGATGAATTCTGTTCTATTTTGAAATTTATATTCATGTCTGTGTTTGTGCATTTATATGTATGATGTAAATGTTCCTATTGGTGCACATTGTGTGCATATGTGTGCATATGTGTGTCTATACAGGTATGCACATGTGTGTGTGTGAAAGTGTGTGTAAAAGCTGGATGACAACCTGGAATGTCATTCCTAAGGTGCTGTCTACCTTGCTTTTGAAGCAAGAGTCTCTCCCTTGGGGCTCTCACCTAGTAAGCTATGCTGTCTGGCTATTGAACCCTAATGATCCTCTTGATCTCATGTTTTTGCAGCAGTTTTGAGCTGTTTCATTAGCCCCAGATATTGTTATTTTATTTAGTGTGAAAATATTTATGGAGCACCTACTGGATGGTATACTCTTTGTTGAGCACTGGAACTTACTTAGAGAAACATCACAAGTTCTCTGCTCCTAAATATGAAATTACTTATCTACATGAAGATAAAAATCCACAAACATGAAACTAATGAAGTTCAATTTGTTCTACATTGGTTCTTGCTGTATGGACAATGAAGAGAAGGACATGCGGGGTTGAGCAATAATTTTAACTTATTATATTCATAGAATTGTAATAAGTTTGCAAAAACACCTCCATATGATTTCAGTTATGCTTACAAGGTAAATAGGGGCAAGATTATCGTTTCCATTTGACAGATGGAAAGATAAACTGGGGCCTAGATAGTTGAATGACATTTCCAGGGTTTCCAGGTAGCAACAGCCTCGGCTCAGATGGGAGAAGTCCGTGTATTCTCTGCTGCCAGCACTTACTGCCCACATAATTTTCAGAGCTAAGTCCATGTGTTAGCATCTGTGTTGCTTCTCTGATCTAGTCTCTTGAAGCTAGAGTGGTGCTTTCTATGTTTAAACTGATTGTTACTCTTTTGTTTCCAACCCTCAGTCGCGCCATGATTCGTTCTGGGTCATTCTTGATGTGCTCTCCTGGCTCTCGGTTCCAGCCCCCATCCTCTGTCCTGTGTTCAAATATAGAGCCACTCTTCCTAGAGCATCTTCCTGCTTTTGACTATGTCAGGATCAGACATTTTGCAGAGGAACAAATGGGAAGAGTTGTCTCGTAGGACACAGTGGCAGAGGAGAAGACAGAGGGGCATTCAGAACTTGAGCTAGTAGAAGAACGTTTGACCACTGACATAAATGGTAGTCTCTGGCTTTCATTCATTGCTTGTCATCAGGGAATACCCATACACTATGTAAAATTTAGGTCTAGAATTTTTGCTTTCATTGGTCACTGCAGGAGGTGTCAGACAGTTCTGTTTTGGGGCCTTGTATGTAGCATGCCCCATATAACTTTTCTTTTTCATTTCATTGATGTTCCTGGCTCAGGGCCTCCCCCTTAGCTTCATCCCTGCCAAGAACACTACCCAGATTTAAACAAGGTCAGCTGCTTATTCTGGAAAGTCCTTCCTCAAGACTCCCTTTGTTGAAAAACAAGTTTCCCAACTCCGGTACTTATGATCCATTTGACTAATCTGTGAGTATTTTATACTTATACTCTCTCATTTATTTGACTCATTGGTTATTTACCAATGCTAGCAGTTCTCAACCTGTAGCTCACAACCCCTTTGGGGGTCAAATGACCCTTTCATGAGGGTTGCCTAAGGTCATGGATATTTACATTACAATTCACAACAATAACAAAATTACAGTTATGAAATGGTAACAAAAACAATTTTATGGGTGTGAATCACTACAACATGAGGAACTGTATTAAAGGGTCACAGCATTAAGTAGGCTTGAGAAACACTGACCTATGTTAAAATGTCATCTCCTAAAGAGCAGGGATTAAAGAAAAGTATTTTGCTTTCCATTGTTTCCCAAATATCTGTACGAACACAGCCTAACCTAGAAGGACTTGATTGTGTTTCCTAGGGACCAACTGAGTGAGTGTGCGGGTTGTGCAGGTAGTGGCATGGTAGGACCCAAGGGCATCTGATACCGCATAGCTTTATGCATGCCTGTGCAGCTGACAAAGACATTCAAATCCGTGTTTGAGAGAGTACAGTACCAGCCCCCTGGGCCTCTGCTATGAGCTGGATTCTGTCCATGATGCCCTGGGGCTTTCACCCTGCTCTCAACAGAGCTTGAATATAAAACTAGATCTGCACACGCCCAGCTCTCAGTGTGTGTGTGTTGGGGGATTCTTGGGAATGCCATAGCTACACCCAATATGGCAGAGCTTGCTGATTTAAACCACATGCAGGATTGATGCCATTGCCATAGTAAGAGCAAAAGATGCACAGTCCCTTCCCCACATTCTTGTTTGCTGCTCCCGAGCTGCAAATTGACAGTAGTTAGACATGGATCAGTTTCCCAAATGAGGCTTCAGCAAACCCGATCCCTGGAAATTCTTTAGAAGAATGATGTGATTTGTCTCTAGCAAGGGAAATCTCTTTCTGCCAGATTTCTGGAGTGAGTTTACTACACTTTCTTCTTCCACTAACAAGACTATAAATAAAGGTTCATGGCTGAGTCCCAGAGGCCTTGTGTTAATGCGACCATGAAAGCAGTTCTCTGGGACAGGCAAGGAGGGGAAAGGGGGAGGGGGTGTCCCTTGGCATGGAGAGGTATGCTTGCAAGGTATATCCTTGTAAGGCTAGCTATCTAAGTCAGGCTTAATGTATAGCACCATTATTTTATCAATTCCTGTGAGTGGCCTCTTGTAGAAGTGGAGACATGGGGATTTTACCACTGAAAAACTGTGATTTGAACCCAGGGCGTTGTAGACCTTGGGGGATTCCATGAAATAAAATGAGAAACCACTATCTTTGTTTTAGTAGAAAGGTACACTCATAAATCCTCACAAAGATTTGAGTCTGCAGTTTGCTGTTGCTTCATCTTTGCCTATCATTTGTATTTGTGTGCATATCAGAGAACGTACTGTACTTTGAGCATGAAACACCTTAAATATACATAATTCATGCAGTGTTGGGTACGCTCTCTGCCTTCCATGGAGGTGCTCTGATTCTGCAATACTGCAAACCCCCAAAGCCTGAGATCTTTCCCTGTGTGGTCCCCGTATTTCCAGGAAACCAAGACTTAGAATGACTGAGATCAGTGCAAAAGTGGTAGAGTTGAAACCAAGAGGTGGCTGACTGTTGGATACCATGTCCTGTGTTGCCTGCTCTGGGCTTTCATTGAGTCACCCATATTTTCTCAAACTTCCTCTTTTGGCTAACTTCAGGCTCTCAGACATGGGTGAACCCATTGATGTGCACTATGGGGACAGAGGCCAAAAAAGCCACATGACAAGGAGATTTTAGGACTGGTTTGTCACTGTTAGATGTCCCATGTAACCATAAATGCATAATATATTAAGTTTTTCTTTTATTGCATTTTATTGCTGATTAAAGTCAAGGAACCAAATCATGCACATGGCATAGTAGATGCTGCATATATGGCAACATTTGAGCATATGTTGCTAATATTACTTCAAAAATGCAATACTGCCTTTGTTGGAAATCTGAAGCAATTGTGTGTAGCTCTTTTGTGATGCATATTAAATACTAAGAAATGGGAACCCAGATTGCAAGTCTAATAGTTCCAATAGGGCAACGTTCTGCATTTTGGGATGAGTTTAAAACTCCACGTCCAGGGAGCCTGGGGAGGTGGCTTAGTAGATCCAGTGCTCCATATGCAAGCATGGAGATCTCCAGGAACACACATAAATGGTGGGTGGAGCAGTGTGCTCCTATAACTCCAGCCTTGGGTATTGGGGAAAGTGACAGGGACATTATAATGTCCCTCTGACCAGCCAGCCTAGCCAAAATGGCAAACCTCGGATTCAGTGAGAAACACTGTTAACAAATAAGGTGGACAGTAATAGGAGAAAATTGTCCTCACTTTCAAGCATGCACAGAATCATCTGCACATATACATGCTGCACTCATGCATATACCACCAGCTGGACATGAGAAGCAGGAAAGTAGGACAGAAAGAAAGAAAGAAAGAAAGAAAAGAAAGAAAGAAGGAAAGAAAGAAAGGAAGAAAGGAAGGAAGGAAGAAAGAAAGAAAGAAAGGTGAAAAGCCCGAGGAAAATTTTAGATAAAGAAAAGCAGATTGACATAGGAACTAAGATAAGGCTGAACATTCAAAACTAGTAAGTCTCCATGTCATGATTTAGGAGCTAGTTGGTGGCCTGGTACAATATAGTTACCAGCAAAGGCCACTAACTTGGACCTGTTTGAACCACAGCTGCAATTGCCATGGGACCCTTTGTTGGTGAAAAGAAGGAATGGGATCCCAGGGAGAGTGCTCTGGTCATGATGCTTGGCATAGATTTGGCAATCTTTGTCTTTGAGCTTGTTACAGGAGTGTTGATTCTGAGGTTTTTGAAATGCCCTTAGGGCCTCTACAATTATGTTGACTCTCTGCCAATCTCTTTAGCAAATCATGCACATTGATCTTGGTTTTTTCATAGTTCTGTCCCTAATTAAGAACAAATTTTTGTGAAGATGTCCAACATCATTAACCATTAGGGGGAATACAGATGAAAATCACAATCAGCTTTTTCAAGAGTAGTCATATTTTGCATTTGAGCCTACAGTTCTTGAAAGCTTTACTTTCCCCGTGTTTCTTTAATATTTGACATAGGATATGTACATTAACTTGAAGAAATTGCCATCTTAACAGTGTCAAATTTTCTGAGCATTACTTGCTTCTTCACATGTACCCTTCGTAGCAGTGTTCTATTACCTCAGGGTATAAACCTTGGACTTCTTTTTACACAAAGAATATTTTGTATTATTTGACAATTTCATATATCTATAAAATGTCTATATGTATACATGAAGAGACAACATGACCATGCCGACTCCCATTTAATTGGGGTGGCTTGCTTACAGTTTCAGAGGTTCAGTCCATTATCATCATGATGGGGAGCATGATAGTGTGCAGGCAGATATGGTGCTGTAGTTGAGAGGGCTACATCTTGCAGGCAACAGGAAGTTGACTGTGTCATTCTGAGAGAGGCTTGAGCAAAAGAGACCTCAAAGCCTGACTCTCAAGTGGCACACTTCCTCCAGCAAGGCCCCACCTCCTAATAGTGCCACTTCCTTTGGGGACATTTTCTTTCAAACCAGCACACACTGTGTCTTGATCATGTCAACCCCAAATACCCACATTCCACTCCATTTGAGTTCCCAAATATTTCCTCTTTCCATCTTTATCCTTCCTTCCTTTGTCCTCCTCCTCCACTTCTCTATAATCCAGTGAGTCCAGTTAGTCTTGTGTACATGCAAATGGGTGTGGAATCGCTTCCCAGAGCTGGGAATGAGCAGCCTACCAGCATCTACCCCCTGAAAAATGACTCCTCTGCTTCCAGCAGCAACCAATTGCCAGCTCCTTGGGGATGGGTGGGGTCTCAGGAGCATACTGATAGGCTCCATTTTGTACAGGAACCAAAACTGCTATAACTTCATGTGTGTAATAGTTATGTCATATCCAAGGATAGCATTCCACATTCTTTCTGCTTCTTCTTCTGAGATGTTCTGAGTCTTGAGAGAGTTTGATACAAATGAGACCTTCAACCTTGATCTTGTATATTTTTATGTTGTTATCAATGGGATTATTCTTGATTTTATTTTTGATATGTTAGTTGCCACCGTGTAGAAATGCGATTGACTTTTATTTGTTAACCTTCAATCTGTAGTCTTATTATATTTACTTATTAAACAATTCAAACAATGCAAGGGTTGAAAACTGAAATAGAGACAATAAAAAAACACAGTCTGAAAGAAGGCTGGAAATAGAAAAACTTAGCAAACAGTCAGGTACTACAGATGCAAGTATAACCAACAGAATACAAGAGATGGAAGAGAGAATCTCAGGTGTTGAAGATACACTAGGAGAAATAAATTCATCAACGAAAAAAAATCTTAAGTCCAAAAAAGTCCCTAACACAAAATATCCAGGAAATATGGGACACCGTGAAAAGACCAAACCTAAGAATAATAGGTATAGAAGAAGGTGAAGAAAGCCACCTCAAAGAGGCAGAAAATATATTCAATAAAATCATAGAAGAAATCTTTCCTAACCTAAAGAAAGACATGCCAATGAAGGTACAAGAAGCTTATAGAACAAATAGAATGGATCACACAAAAAAAATCCCCTTGCCACATAATAATCAAGACCCCCAAACATACAGAATAAAGAAAGAATATTAAGAGTGCCTAAGGATAAAGGTCAAGAAACATATAAAGGCAAACCTGTCAATTACACCTGACTTCTCCCTGGAAACTCTGAAAGCCAGAAGGTCCTGGATAGATATTCTACCAACACTAAAAGACCACAGATGTCAGCTCAGACTATTATACCTAGAAAAGCTTTCAATAACTATAGATGGAGAAAGATATTCCTTGACAAAACCACATTCAAACAATACATATCCACTAAACCAGCCCTACATAAAGTTCTGGAAGGAAAACTCCAACCCAAGGAAGTTAACTACAACAAGAAAAACATAGGCATTAGAGAATCCCTGTCTACCAACAGCCAAAAGAAAAAGTGGAAATCTGCTTATAATTTCACCACCACCAACCATTCCAAATCAAAGAAGAATGAGCAATCAATGGTCATTAATATCCCTCAATATATACTCACCCATAAAAAGACACAGGTTAAAAGAATGGATTCAAAGACAGAAACCATCCTTCTGCTGCATACAAGAAACACACCTCAGCCTCAAAGACAGACGTTACCTCAGAGTTCAGGGTTGGGAAACGATTTTCCAATCAAATGAGCCCAAGAAACAAGCAAGGGTAACAATCCTAATATCTAACAAATTAGACTTTAAAATGAAATCAGTCAAAGGGATGAAGGGGGTCATTTCATATTCATCACAGGAGAAATCCATAAAGATGAAGTTTTGTTTCTGAACATCTATGCCCCAAATACAAAGGCATCCACGTTCATAAAAAGAAGCATAACTAAAACTCAAATCACATATAAAGCCCCACACACTTATGGTGGGAGGCTTCAACACCCCACTCTCACCACTAGACAGGACTGCCAGACAGAAACTTAAGAAAGCAGCAAAGAAACTAATAGAAGTTATGACCCAATTGGGTTTAACAGACATCAATAGAAAATTCCATCTAAATAAAAAAGAATATGCCTTCTTATCAGCGCTAGATGGAACCTTCTCAAAAATTGACCACATACTTGGCAACATATCAAACATCAACAGGTACGAAAAAATTGGAATAACTCTATGTATCTTATCAGACCACCATATGTTAAAATTAGAATTCAACAACAACACAAATTGCAGAAACCCTACAAACTCATAGAAATTGAATAATGCACAACTGTATCATTCCTTGGTCAAAGAAGAATTAAGAAAAGAAATTAAAGACTTCCTAGAATTCAATGAGAATGGAGACACAACATACCCAAACTTATGGGACACTTTGAAAGCAGTGCTAATAGGACAGTTCATCGCAGTAAGTGCCCACATGAAGAAACGGGAGAATAGTTTCACTAGAGAATTAATAATACAACTGAAATCTCTAGAACACAAAGAAACAGACTCACTGAGAAAGAGTAGAGGCCAGGAAATAACCAAATTGAGGGCTGAAAAGGAGGACATAACAGTGGACACATGAGGAAATCAGAGAATCATCAGGTCGTAGTTTGAAAACCTGTGCTCCGCATAGTTCTAATAGCTTTTTAAAGGTTTTATTTTTATTTGTGTGTGTGTGTGTGTGTGTGTGTGTGTGTTGTTCACATGAGTGAATGTGCCCTTGGAAGCCAGAAGCATCAAATCTTCTTGGAGGTGCAGTTACAAGCAGTTGTGAGTCACACCAATTTAGATGTTTGGAACCAAACCTAAGTCCTCTACAAGAGCAGAAATTGCTCTTAACCCATTTCCCTGGACCCTCTAGTAATTTTTTCAGGTTTTTCATTTTTTCATATTTTTGCATTTTCAGCATGTGAATCATATCATTGGCAAAGAAACACTGTTAGCTTTTCTTTTTTCTAATTTTTTTTCCAGAGAGGGTTTCTCTGTACTGTTTTGGAGGCTGTCCTGGAACTCACTCTGTAGACCAGGATGGCCTCGAACTCACAGAGATCTGCCTGCCTCTGCCTCACGATTGCTGGCATTAAAGGCGTGCACCAACAACACCAGCTTTTTGTAATTTTTATTCCTTTAATTTATTTTTCTTCCCTTATTTCACTGGCCCTGAATGCTATCCCATGTTTGGTAGAAATGCTAATGGAAATGTCCTTTCTGTGCGTCTTTTGGGGGTAATAATTAATCTTACAATTAGTTATGTTATTAGCTCTTAGTTTTTCTGATGTTTTGTTTTGTTTCTGTATCTTCTATTCTGCTTTTAGTTTTTCATTTGTTGTTTTTGTTTTGAAGGAATGTTTTGGAGTATTTGAGGTTATAATTTTATGTTTGTGATGTATTCTGTTAAGATATGTCTTATAATATTTAAAGATTTTTAAACCACCCTTGCAGATTCTGGGGTAATTACACATGAATATCAGTTTTGTGTGCTGTGGTATCAGGTTTGCTTGTATTTTGCTGACTATTTTTATACCTATGCTTTTGACAAACACTCTTCTGTAGTGCCCTTTCTAATGTCTTTCCAATTGATGTTAATGCAATGCTCACCATGTAGGATTTGGTGGACATGCTCTCCTCTTTGTTCTGTCCTTTATGTCTGACATTGATAATGCTTCCTCCTTAAATGTTGTGTAAATTTCCCCAGAGAAACTACATAAACCTCGAGTTAAAATTAAATTTTCTATCTTTTAAGCATAAATTTCTTTTTTCAAAGCATATGCTTCTCAATTTATTATGTATCTTTGATCAATTTCCATAGCCATCAAGTGGTTTTGATTGATGATTTTATTCAGTATTATTTTTTATTTTCTTAGGAAGATTTGCTGACCCTGTCATAGCGGTATGCCTGGAAATTTCTTCTTTGTGTCTCTTTTTAGTTTCTGTATTCTCTTGTATAAATACAGCATAATTTATTTGGTAAAACATAATTTATTGCGTTTTTAAGTCTATTGTTAGCAAGTAGTCATATTATATATGACTTTATTTACTTAAGGTCATAATTTTCTAAGATATGTTTCCAAAAGTGATATTGCTGGACCAGTAGTTCTAAGTATATTTTAATAGGCACTGTCAAGGTACTTTACAAATTTGTACCCAGTATTTACTTTGCTATAATAATGTTCAAGTAGCGTTACTTCTAAATTTCTTTTAAATTTTTATTGGTGTATATTCATTATGGACAGTAATGGGTTTTATTGCGACATTTTCATGCACGTATGTAATGTCTTTTGATCTTACCACTCCATACCACTTTTGCAGCCCCCCTTCTATCTTCCCTACTTCTCCCTCTTCTACTGTCCTATGCTCTTCTGATCCCTTTTTTTCTCCCCCTCCTTCTGTTTTGTGACTAAATGAATGTAATTAACCATTATCTGTTCATAGATGCTTTAAGAGGGGTGGAGTCATTACTATATACAGCTAACCTTTAACATTTTCACAAATGTAAGAAGAAAAATTGCTATTTTATTTGCATTGCCTAATTGTAGTACAGTCGGAAAACTTCGTACACGTTGACCTTTTCTTTATATTATTTTCAATTAGATTGCTTGTCTTTTTTATTAATTTATATGTTCTTCTAGTATTTCAGTGACATTAATTTTTTTTAGAAAGTCAAAGATTATTTTAAAATTTAGACATTTTTATGACATCATGGATCAAAGGTCTCAGTTGGCTTCATCATAAAACTTTTCTTTTGGCTTTTCAGTGTTGGGAACTGAATTCAGGCCCTTGTGCACATGATGCAGGCCACTGGGCTCCAGCTTGAACCCCACTAGAGAAGAATTTCTAAAATTGTATTTCATGTGTATGTGTGATCTTCCTCAGGGTGCCGTGTGTATCCCTGGTGCCTGCAGAGGTCAGAAGAGTGAGTCAAGTCCCTTGGGATTGAGTTACAGATGATTATGAGTCACTGTGTGGGTGCTGGGAACTGATCTCAGTGTGCAGCAGGTGCTCTTAACCCTTCAGCCATTTCTCTGTTCCCAACTATAAAGTTTCCGTGACGGAAACCTGAGGACTTTGACATGTTTCAGGAATGATTTCCCTGTCAGCATATCTCATTTAGGATGACAGCTGTGGGGTTCTGCTGCTGGAAGCCCTCTCTGACATTTGGACACATAGCATTATATGATGGAGAATTGATTTAAATGAAATGGTGATGATGCTAAACTTTTTATGACCTGTTTTAGGTAATTTAAAAAAATTTGCTTGCATTTCCTTATAATAGTAACTTGTCTTCAAGGTCTTAAGAGCCCATGTTGTAATTGATATTTTGTTTTCTTGCTTTTAAAACAGAGAATTGTTCAAGGGATTGATGTAAACCGAATCCGAGGACTTGGGTTTGATGCCACGTGTTCTTTGGTTGTCTTGGACGAACAGTTTCATCCTTTACCAGTAAACCATGAAGGTAGGTCTGCTCTTGTCCCTTCCTCTTCAGGCTGCTGCCGAAGGAAGTCTGATGTTTAGAACTTTAAATGCCAAGAATCCTAAATTTCAAGGAGTCCATAGCTTCTTATCTACTAAAAATTGTATTTTCTTTGTAATTATGACTGGGGTATTATTGTCAACCGGACCTCTTTTCACAAGCGAATATTCATGAGGTTTATCTTCCAAAATGTGTATGTGGTTGGCTTGAAGTGGAACTTTAGATTTGTTTTGTGTTGATGATGAAATATTCCATCAGAAGTCCTCTCAGGGGGAGAAGGTTTACTTTAACTTGCAGTTTCACATTGCATGGAGGCAGGGAAGTCATGGCCACAGGAACTTGAAGCAGCTGATCACTTTATATCTGCAGTCAGAAGACAAGAGCAACAAGTGTGTGTGCAAGCTGCTTCACACCCTCTGCCCCTCTCATTCACTTCAGGGCCTTCCCTTTGAGATGGTCCTGCCCACATCCAGGGTGGGTCTTCCCACGCTAATTAACCCAATTAAGAAAAGCCCTCACTGGCAAGCTCAGAGACCCATCTCCCAGGAATTCTGAATTCTTCAAGTTGATAATTAACACTTATCATCATAAGTTTTATCAGTCTTGGTTTCTGTGGTATTTCTGGCTGTGCAAATTTTATGGGTACAAGTGAATGGGCAGTAAAAATAT
Source organism: Mesocricetus auratus (assembly GCF_017639785.1). Taxonomy (NCBI): domain Eukaryota; kingdom Metazoa; phylum Chordata; class Mammalia; order Rodentia; family Cricetidae; genus Mesocricetus; species Mesocricetus auratus. The sequence goes on along the minus strand of NW_024429197.1, from coordinate 43,517,616 downwards.
TTGAAGTGACATTAACAGTGGAAGATCATGCCTCCTTCTTAAAGCTGCTTGAGGGTGTATCTCTCTGCACACCATCCTGCTTCCCTCTGTGGATAGTCGTGTTAAAAGCACCTCATTTAAAGCAGAGCTCAGTGGCAACTCCGTGAAGTGGAACGCTGCCATTCTTCCTATAATACTACAGTGTGCCCATTCTTCAGCTGCGTCCAGCTGACTCAACCCCTCACCACCTTCTTGACTTCCTACAGATTACATGAAGGGTAGATTTTCATCTGAGGTGGATTATATTGTTCTTGAAAATGAAATTAGAAGTTTAAAGGTGCTTTTAATGTTTTCCTGAAAACCTTTTTCTGCCTTCAGGGTGGGGACCAAGTCGTGGCTGGCCCAAGTGATTATGCGTATCAGGCAGGCAACTCTGAAAATCATTAAAATCAAACCCACAAGGTTGGCAAAAGTGTGGCTGTCTTTAGATTTTAACCAAAGGATGAGAAACCAATACAGACTAAGGAAAACTGTTTAAGAACAGTAAGCATCACTGTGGGAACAATAGGCTCACTATTTGCCTTTTAAAGACATCTTTCTTGCTTTGAAGGTCAGCCAGGTACCTGTTCTTTCTCCCCCTACAGACCCCTAGCTGTGTACCCAAGGCTAGTTTTAACTGTTCCCTTAGTGAAGTTTTGGGGGTGGGATTGCCCAGTGGTGATAATTGTAGGCTGTGAAGGGAGTTTGGATGTAGTTTGCTGTGTGCAACAATAACCTAACATTTAGATGATTTTTCATATTGTGTTATTGTGATTATTGTTATATTATTATTATTTTGTTGTTTGCTGGGAATACAATACATCTTGAGCGAGTGTTCACGTTTTTAAATGCATGAGTAGTGAGTAAGGATGAACACCCTGCTCTAGTCCTATCTTCTAGAACAACCTCAAATTCCCTTAAAATACGTTTCTGTGTCTGTGTTTTGCTCTCCATGCTGTCCGTGCTATGCTCCTTGTTTCTCTTTCTCTTACTTGGCTGAGCAGTGACCAGGCATTTTCAGAATTAAATAAAGCTTGTCTGTGTGTGCAGCCCTATACTCAGCTCAGGAGAGACTCCTCTAAGATGCCCCTCTGTGTTCCCATGGCTCCTTGTGAAAGGAACAGAGCACCAGCACCTTCGCTGTACCTGGTCTGTAGAAGCAACGGAAGACTAAACAGACTTTCAGTTGAGCCCTTTATGTGTGATTTTCTAGGAGAACTGCAAAAAGATTAGCCTTCCAGTTCTTGTCTACAATGAAAAATTAATTTCAATGAATATTCAATTTTTAGTGTATAGTTCTGACTGTTGTAGCTGGTTCACTGGCAGTAGCTGCTGCTTCTTGTTACGACAGTTGGACATTTGACACCAGGCGTTTCTATCTTACAGCAGTTCTACACACCATACTTTTAAACAACACCCAGCAGGCCAGTGCACCTGTGCACATGTGGGAACATTGATGGTTCCTGGTACGACTTGAATGTCATACAGGTGACATGTGTGTCTTGGTAGATACTGAAGTAGTTCTGTTATGCCAGAGAACCATTTTGCTTCTCAGAAAAATGCTTTTTAATGTGCTTGTGCTAGCTCTTTGTTTCATTTGTAACATGCCAATCCCAGCTCCCTCTCCCTTCCCACCTCCCCCACCTCTCCAACCCCCCAACCCTTCACCCCATCCCCCTTCTGCTCCCCAGGACAGGTAAGGCCCTCCATGGGGGAATCTCCAAAGTCTGTCATATCATCCAGGGCAGGGCCTAGGCCCTCCCCCATGTGTCCAGGCTGAGAGTGCATCCCTCCACGTGGAATGGGCTCCCAAAGTGAATTGAACTCCTGGAACCCAGTTGCAGAGAGGGAGGAGTGATGAGCAAAAGGGTCAAGACCTGGCTGGTGAAACCCACAGAAACAGCTGACCTGAACAAAGGGAGCTAATGGACCCCAGATTGATGACTGAGAGGCCAGCATGGGACTGATCCAGACCCCCTGAAAGTAGGTGTCAGTGAGGAGAACTCAGCAATCTATGGTCCTCGGGTAGTAGATCAGTATTTATCATTTTTATTTTTTTTAAGGCTATGTGAGACTTTAAATTTTCCTAGTCAGAGATACCAGTGAATGATCTTTACTTTGTAATTTCTTTAGGTATCTTCTTAGGTTGGTTATATTAGCTAAATGTTATTTTCAAGATACAGAAAATAAAATGATAACATAATAGACATTTTGATACCCACTTCATAGAATAAAGGAGAAATTTAGTCGTGTTTGAAGGTAGAGTTTTTTTTTAAAGAAAAAAAATTCTCTCTGCAATTCAGGGCTTCCTGACATGACCACTCTAGCTGCACATAAACAGGTGTCTTTGTGCTACTACTTTATGTGTCCACATCTGCAGTGAGGACAGGATGTATTGGAATTTAAAATCTCCCCACTAGCACATTTATCCATGCTGACACATCCGAGCCTGTGCATTCCCTTTCTCAGTTTACTGGTTCTCCACACAGGTCTGGTTTCACAGCATACCTCATGGATTTCCCAGCTGCCATCTGGAAATGTCTTCAACCATAGTCTTAGTTACCATTGCAAACTCAGGATAATGATCATCACAGAGGGTTGTTTTGCAGATTAGATGAGATGATGCGTGTGAAATGAGTAGCACAGTAGGTGATACATAGACACATCAAATACCTGTCACTAGCAAGATATGTAGTTCTATAGTCATTTCACTGCTCGATTAATATGTGAGAGTGGCTGGCACATATCACGCCTGGGTCTCAGTAGTGTTGCACTGTTAGTATCCTAAGTGTTCATGCTGATTTCTCCACATTGAACCCTGGGAGCCATGCTTATTAGTTTTGGTCAAGTTGACACAATCTAGAGTCTCTTGGGAAGTGGGAACCTCAACTGAGGCAATACTTCCATCAGACTGGCCTGTAGGTATGTCTGCATGGCATTTCTTGATTGTTGATGGATGTGGGTGAGCCTAGCTCACTATGGGCAATGCCACCCCTGGGCAGGTAAATTGGAAGGCATGAGAAAAGTAGATGAGCAAGCATTGGAGAGCAGGTCAGTAAGCAGCATTCCCTCATCGTTCCTGCCCCTGCTCCCTTTGACTGCTTGCCCTGACTTACCTGAATGATTGACTGTAATCAGCACATGTAAGCCAAGCACATCCTTTCCTTCCCCAGGTTGCTTTTGGACATAGTGTTTGTCATGGCACCAGAAAGCAAAGAAGAGCCGGAGATATCAGAGATAGTGAAAGAAAGAAGGCTTGCCCATCTATACATTGTGCCATGGATTCATAGAAGCCAGGAAGAAAGGAAGGGACAGCTAGCTACCCTGGTGTACATCAGGGAGAGTTAGCCTATGAAGGATATAGACTCCTTTTCCAATTGGCTTATACTTGCTCTTCATGTCTCCTCTGGATCAGCCAGGAACAAGGGATTAGGTGTGCCACACTGTGCATTGTCTCCTAGTTAAAACATGATGGATTTCAGTCAGTGTCTCTGTGCTCTTTAGGTAAGGCATTGGTATCCCGTTATACAGAAGTAGACCCTGAAGCCAGGGAGGTAAATGAATAGACTGTATCTCCTCCTGCAACATGAGTCAGCACTCCCATTCAGAACTCATGTGCATTCATCTCTACCAAACCAAGCAACAGAATGAGAAAAATACCCTGAAATGAGCTCATTTTAATTCAGTTGACTGAAAAAAAAACCCCTAAAACTAGAAGGATATAAATGCTCTTCTGTAACTGTCAAATATTTGACCACATGTGAGGGTATCTATGAGTAGGACAAAGCATCATTTAAGTCCTATTTCATAGACTCAATTCTCACCAAGAGGGCTGGGAAAGGGAGGGCAGAAGTTGCAAGAGAATGAATGGTAATGTAATTGACTGACAGATCTCAACCAGTTTTAATGATAAATTAAAAAATATTACTCATGTTTGTGGTATGTTCATGAATGTGAGTTGGTGCATATGATGACTTCTGACCCTGGGGTTGTGGTCAAGGAAGACACTGCTGGAATGACAATGAAAGGCTTGGAGAGTAGGGACCTCACAGCCTTGCTCTGTATCTTCGCTTTAAATTAAGTTCATTAATTCATTTTACATTTGCTTATTTATTAATGTATATGTACGTGTGTGTGGGAGGGAGGTACTGGTGTGTGGAGGTCTGAAGACAACATGCAGGAGTTGATTTGACACATCTACTGTGTGGGTTCTGAGGATCGAACTCAGATTGTCAGGGTTGGTGGCAAGTGCCTTTACCCACCAAGTCACGTCCTCCACTCCCGCTTTGTTCATTCTTCACACAGGAATCACTGTTGACATTGTGTGGTGCTTTGCCTAGGAATCCACCATTGTTCCTTTGAAGCAGAAAGAAAAGAAGACATGTCTTTCCATATTTCTCTCATGTCTTCTAGGGGATTCCTATCGAAACGTTATCATGTGGATGGACCATCGCGCAGTCAGCCAGGTTCACAGGATCAACAAGACCAAGCATGGTGTCCTTCAGTATGTGGGTGGTGTGATGTCCGTGGAGATGCAGGCCCCAAAGCTCCTCTGGTTGAAGGAGGTGAGTGTGTATGTGAAGGAAGGGCATGAACGGTCATAGAGACACTCCTTCCTTGTGGACTAAGAGTGCCCTGTCAGGTCTGCAGGGTTTGATTTTCCCTGGACAGTCTGGAGAGGCTGAACCCATCTTCTTGTTCAGGCTGCAGTTAATCTTTTTTTTTTTTTCATACACAGGTGTCAGGCACTATGGTGTCCTACATAGTACCTTCTTGAGCCCTATCACCCTGTGCAAGACTGTTTTCCTAGTTTTGAGATAGAGCTTTCCTTTATAGCCCAGTTTCATCTCAAGGTCAAGATCCTGCCTCCACTTTCTGAGTGCTAGGATTACAGGCATGCATTATCATACCCAAGTGGTTTTCTTTTTCCTATTGTGCAATGTCTCTTTTCTGTAGATTGGAAAACTTAAGTTCATTAAGAGGAACCACATCTCCACAAGTGGTGCAATAAATATGTAAGAGAGTCAGGATTTGAACCTGAGACCACTTGACTCCAAAACCAATTCTTTTAATATACTGTGTTCTGCCGAAGTTCAGAGAGGTTAATTGCCATTCCAATTAGAAAGTAGCAGGGCTGGGATTTAAGTCCAGTTCTTTTGACCAGATTCTTCTTTGTCTACACACTCTTAGCCCCATATTATTCATCTTTGGCCTTGTTGACATTCAAGATATCTCTTTCTCATTTTACCTGCCCTTGAGTTTCCCTGCCGTTGAGTGATACGGTGATCTTGGTCAAAGCTCTGGGAGGTGGTTTCCATTTCCAGATGTTAGCACTCCTTTATGAAGTGTGGAAAATGGTGATGTCAGCTTAATGGCTCCCATCAGAGATGGATGGGTGAGAAAGTTCACCTCCTCTGGGAACCTCTGACTTAAAACCCCTAGGTGGTCTGCTGCACAGAGAATCTATCAACTGAGCAAGAGTTGGTGTGATTCATTACTGGCTCTGGAGTTCCAGGTGGTATGAGTCATCAGTTATTCAGATTGTATATAGAGGTGGGTAGAGTAGGGGATTTGTGATGGAGCCCCAGCTTTGTGAACGCGGAATAGGCAGTGAGGCAGCAAGGGGCCACATTTATCAAAGCAGGTCTGGCTTGCTCTCTCTCTTGTCAATTTAAATCTGCAGAAAGCTGTGCCTGGTGGCTGAGTTTGAAAATGGTCTCTCTCGGGAGTCAAGGATTTTTTTGAGAATTCAATTGTGCCTTTGCCTTCAATAATTGCATGCTTTTGGCAAATAATTCTTATCCCAGGACTTCCCTTTTTTCTTCTATGCAGTGAGGGAATTGCATCAGTTCAATTTTAAGACATAACCCACGTGAGCTGGAACACACATCAGAAAACAGAGCTGCTGTGCACTGCCACACACTGTGGGTTTCATAGGCACCAGTTACCTTAGTCCTAGTAAGTTCTGCCTGTTGTTAGCATGTGACACTGAGAGAAGACATCTAAGTTTCCAAGCACATGATTCATCCAGGATTTAAAAACTGTTACCATGCTCCAAATTCTAGCTCATTCTGGCAGGTACTAAAAGTGCTCCTTGAAGTTTGTCACTTGGGATGGGACTGGGAACAAGGGTGATAGTGTTATTTAATATTACCTAACCTTAACTTCAAGACAAGGAAAGTGTTGAATGCATTCCCCTTGTGTTCATATAGAAGATGAGTTATGTTGAGTTTAGCTCAGTGTACTGGGAACATCGTCCTGTTGTCACAGGAGACTGATAACTGTCCGGAGAGTTGCATCTGCACATCTCGGGGACTTCACCATCTTGCTCTTGAGATCAGTCTTCAGTAAGTAAAGCTGACAGAAATTGCAATTTCTAGATGATAGAACAGTGTTTGCAACTTCCTAAGAACATCTATGTACTTATTCTTTATGTTTCATTTTGCCAGTTTATGCCTCATCAGGCAACCTGGTGGTCCCCAGGATTCAGGCTCACAATGTTGATACCAAACTCATTGTGAACACTAGATTGACATCTGGACTCAAGCAGTCCTTCTGCCTTAGATTCCTGAGTAAGCTGTAGCTAAAGGCATGTACTGCTATGACTGAGTATTATTTTTAAAAATATAATTTCCTTTTAAAATTTTTGATGATAGGTCAAAACATTGCTTTTGTGCTTATTCATGTATCTGAAAGTAAACCTAACATTGACAAGGTATTTTATTTTTCCTTTGTCATGTTAGCATGCATAAGAATTCTTGCTGAGCATCCTTTTGGTGTTAACATGATTGCATTTAGAGTTCATGGGACTTTTAAAACCAACTTTAGCATCTCCTTGAAGGTCTCCTTATAGCACTTCTGAAACGTTCACGTGTAACCAAATCACCGGAGGTCTTGTTAAACCACACATTCTGTTCTGGTAGCCCTGGGGCAGGGACTACGAATTGGAAAGTTTCATTTCTATCATATTGTTGGGTGATGCAGATGCTGCTGGCCTGAGAATTCATTAAATGTCTGTCAATTTTGTGCTTGGCTCTTTTACTATGAAGGAAAGCATGCACTTATGGGGAATCAGGAAAGGGTCGTTTTTCGACTCATTGGTAGTAGATGATGTTAGCAATGTTAGATAGCTTTAGCAGAATTGACCAAATACATGTTCACATAAGAATATGAGATTTTTGTGCTCTTAAGTCCATTAAATTGTCATTTGTCTACTCATTAAATAACTTATTACTATTATTTTATTTGTGTAGTTGTGTGTGGGTACACCATCCATAGACATATTATGGAGGTCAGGGGACAACTTTTGTAAGTTAGTGCTTGCCTTCTGTCATGTGGGTCCCAGGGATCAAACTCAGACAGTTAGGCTTGTCAGCAAATGCCTTTACCCATTTACCATCTCACTAGGTCATTTCTATATTCTTGTGTTAATCCTACATTTCTGAGTCCTGACTTAGTTCCTTCTATAAGTCAGCAATTGCTGGAGAGATACTCAGAAGTAAGCCTTAACCAACGTAAGTAGAAAGTCCAAGGTATATAGTAAGTGGAGTTTGGGGGAGTCAGGTGGATGGAAACAGAGTCATTTGATGACAACATTCCAAGCACAGTGATATTGGGACATGAATAATATTCTAGGAGATAAAGTTTTCTTTCTGGAGGCAGGTCATTTGGCATGAGCCTCAGGGAACAAGTGGAAGCTTTGTCTAGTAGTTAAAACAGGAAGGATTTCCTAGACATATCCTATGGTGTAATTTCGGTATGGCATATAAGTCACAAGGAAGAGACGGGACTTTAGAGAGAATAGACAAGGTTAGGTAAGTAGCTAGCTAAGGGCTTACCTTGGTGATACAGTTTAGTTGATGGTTATGAAATTAGAGAGGGAATGTCTTAGATAACTTCATCAGGGATACAAAGATTGGAATAGGGCAAGGAAATGTGTTTCTTACCCACCATGAAAGCCTCTAGTGGCTTTATTCCTAGGATAAACAAGACCACATGTACCTTGGCCCAGAAGATAGTATGTGATGTCATTTACGTCCTTGCTTATATTAATTCATACACAGGGATCCAGTCAGAGTTCTTCAACACAGCCTGCACCTCAGTCTTGGCTGGGGAATGGCAGATTGTACTCTCCTTTCAAATGCTTGCCCATTTGACTTGTTAATGGGGGACTTGGGAGCTAGGAAAGGGTTTCACGCCTTCAACTGTTGAGGAATATTCAAAAGAATCATCAGATAAAAGGAAAAGTGCCATTTGAATTTTTTATAGGCCCAGGCAGCCAAGATTTTCCAATTGGCCTCAATGATTCTCTGATCTTAATGAAGGCCAACTATAAGTTAAGTTCTGCCATCTTGGAGCAGCTGGGGTTACCTATGTGTATTAATGTGAAGTATTACAGGGTACCAAGATGTACGCTACAGGAGGTCAGGATAGGTAACAGCTGATGCTGACATGCATCCTCACAGCTCCATGTTAATGTGACAGAGTAGCTTGACTTTCTAGGACACCTGGAGAGTCTGCAGTCTGACTTTTCAGTCACTTCCTTTTCCTGCCATTGTCCCCAGAGAATGAAGCAAATTATTCAGCCCTCCAACCTCCATCCAACCCCCTACTTCTGTTTGCTCCAGGATGTACTGAGAAATCATTGTGGGTCTCTACTTGGGACCTAATTAGACCTAGTTAGTTCTCATGCACCATTCCTGGCCCCTGTAGAGTCCTGTGAGGGAAGTAACAGTTGAATGTATTACAGTAGAAACTATTGAGAAAAAACTTTACTGGGCATCAGAAAGATGTTACTTCCTAATTCTAGTTTAGTGGTTCTCAACCTTCCTAATGCTGTGACCCTTTAATGCAGTTCCTCATGTTGCGGTGACCCCCAACCCTAAAATTATTTTCATTGCTACGTCATAGCTGTAATTTTACTACTATTATGAATCATAATGTAAATATCTGTGTTTTCTGATGGTCTTAGGGGACCTCTGTGAAAGGGGCTTCTGACCTCCAAAGGGGTTGTGACCCATAGGTTGAGAACCACTGATCTAGTCCTTTCTTGTCAAATGAGAGGCTTGTCATCTCTTTCCCTAGCCTAATTATTCCATTTTATCTAGGTGATGTAATAAACCCTTTATCTTAATCACGAAACTTTATGAAAGATAAAAATGTTTATTTCTGGGCTGGGAAAATGGCTCAGTGGTTAAGAGCACTGACTTTTCTTTCAGAGTACCCAGGTTCAATTCCCAGCACCCACATGGCAGCTCACAACTGTCTGTAACTCCAGTTCCAAGGGACTGGACGCCCATTGCAAAACACCTTTGTAAATAAAATAAAAATAAATAAATTAAAAACTGAAAAAGTTTGCTAAAAATTTAAAAAATAGTTATTCAAAGTACCATCCTCTTTTTCCCCCTCTCTAAATGACACAATTGAAACTATTGTTAGATTAGCTTAAAATTTGCATGCAGTCCTAATTCTTCCCACTCCTGATCAAGTACCAGAGCTAATACAGACACTGAAACTTTGAGAGACACAGCACAGTTCTACAACACTGACAGCAAAACATGTCAAGGATTTGAAACCAGACTCATCGTGTTTAAATCTTTTTCCTACCACTAACCAGTTGTAGGACCCTGGAAAAGCTAAACAAGCTTCTTGAAACCTCAGAGCACTGGCCTGTGATGATACTGGCCTTGGAGAGTTACTTTAATTTAGTGGGATTCTTGGAACGTGGTTTGTGTAGAAGATATTTAAATAGTAGTTTCATTTTTCTGCTATTCTATTTATAATCTTTTTCTCTTGTAATGGGCATTTCAGCCACATGGTATCTGTGACTGAGAGAATTCTAAATACTAGAGTGTCTTCCACCTTGGAGCTGTCCTTTATGAGTTGTGAATGCTGTGGGAGGGGAATGCTTCCTGCTTAGGAGTTAAGCAAGCATGTGAGGCTGTCAGTGACAGCCAGGAAGCAGTAAAGGACCAAACTGACTGATCATCTGCTGTGTGTGATACCTGCACAAAGACAGCCAACCCCGGAGCCCAGGCCCAGTAATCAGTGTGAATCTACTTCCTGCTCTCTCCAGACTTCACCAGTAACTGCAGCCCCGAAGCTACCAATGCTTGTGATTTTATTTTCCTTGTTTTACTAGGAACCATTTTACCCCTTGTTTTACAGATAAGGAAAGTGAAGCTCAAAAGAGTTAAATGAGTTGTGTTCTCTTGACTTGTAAAGAAGCCAACAGTCTCGTTATGGCTCTGTTCACCCATATTCTTCCAAAAGTAGGCCCTGCTGCTGGGAAGTTAGTCTGATCAGAAGAGAAATAGGTCAACCAAACTGGGAGAACAGAAGCAGGAAGTAGTTGAAAACAGTTGCTAGTGAGTATACTATGGTAGTGAGATACTGTGTGTCTAGTACTCCAAGCATTTTTCACTCCTGCTAATTCTTCTAATACTTCCAACCATTTATGAAGTGAGTATCATCTCTTATGTATCAGGAAATAGGTACAGAGACTTGAAGTTTGCCCAAAGTCACTCAGATTCTTAGTGTCCTGACTGAGGCTTGAACTTTGACATTTTCTGTTCAGAATACGGGTTCACCATTTTACTCTACCATCTCCTCAGTTGTTTTCTGTCAGGCTCTTCATGCACTAGTTCAGGGAAAGATCGTGAGAAGTTGGTAGTGGACTTGTATTTTTAGTTTATCTTTAGAAAGGGTCCCTGAGCGATATGCATTGTGCTAAGATTAGGGGATCTCCAGGTAAATAAGAGAGGTGAAGTTCCTGGATAACTTCTGGAGATCTAGTTTAGAGGCAGAATAATCAAGGAGGCATATGTATGCCTTATGAAATCAGGCGAGGAGGTTAGCATGGCTGGGCCTTCTGGACTAGGCACGGAACAAGCTGTGGTGTGCTCAGAAAGGGCAGGCCAGAACATGCACAGCCTTGGAGCCCTGGGCTGAAGTTTGGACTTTATTCTAACAGTAGTGGGGTATGGTTGATTGGTTTTAAGAATGGGTGTGACACAATCTGTTTAACAACTTAGAAAAATTATTCTGGTGCAATGCTGTGCTAGGCAGATAATAAATATTTGTATGACAACGACAAAGCCTACACTAGATTGCTACATAGACAAACATTAAAATATCGAATGCTCAGACTCCTAATTACATGTCTTTGAAGGAATTATTCACACAGAAAATGGACTAGTTGTAGGAAAAGCAAGCAGAGCTAGTGGGGCACTGTCCTTGGTTGGATCCCTGGTTCCAGTAACAGCAGTTTCATTTTTGTTTGTTGGTAATTCCCCATAAAAAATAGCCTGGTAGCCATAGCCAGGCCTTCTGGTTGGTAACACTTGGTTATTCTACAAGGGAATTCTTTTCTTCTTGGACCTATTTCCATAAATATCACTGAGGAATTCCATGTAAGCTCCAATATTGTCATTCCTAGGCTCTAACCATCACCCCTTACTTCTTGCCCTCAAAAGTCATGCATTCATTCCCTCCTGCTTGCCGTAGCATGGTAGCCCACAGACTGAACCAGGCCCACAGACAAGTTTTGTTTGACCCACTGAATACTTGGAGAAAAGCATTTATGAGTATTTCTTTTTTTATTTTTTAAGTCTTTTTTATGTTTTTTTATTTTTAAGTCTTTTTTATATTTTTGAGTATTTCTAATACTTAGAAACTAAACAGTTTCCCATAAAAATCTAGATTTTTCTGCATATCTGGAAAAAGAAAGAAGCTGATAGTTCCAGGATCACACAACTGTGCAGGAAAATGGCTGGTCTGAGAAGGGTCTGCTCTGTTAGAGGGGCTGGCATCCTTCCTGTCACAGCAGTCCCCACCCAGACTAGTAATCATTTCCCTTTCCAACACCCCTTCCAGGCAGCTGCCTTTGAGATCCAGGCTGTGGGAATTTGTTCAAGGAATCCATCATTACTTTTCCTATAACAAATGCTGAATGCAATGGAAAGACTCTCCAGATGGTGAATTATTTGGTCATTGGCTATGATTCCATGCCAGATTCTTTTACACCTCTGGGTCTTTGCTTAGGTTTTTTCCTTCCTCCTGGCAAACATATAATACTTCTTCCCTTTACTTGAATACATATTAATTGCCCAAGACTCAGATCCACCTTCTACTGGAATCCATTCTTGACCTTCGTCATCTAGTGTTGACTAGGGCCCTTCTCTGTGTCCTGTGTGGCATCCTTTTTATTATCCCTACTCTGGAAACAACTACACTGCATTGTACCATGTGCTACCTAGTGTCTAGAGCTCCTCGGAGTAGTTCAAGGTAAGAACATAGTAAATACTTATAGACCTGGAAGTGTGGACATGTGTATTCAGTTATGTAGTTATGTGCCATTTTTTAAAATTTTTTTAAAATTTAAATTTAAATTAGAAACAAGGTTGCTTCACGTGTCAATCCCAGATCCCTCTCCCTTTACCTCCCCTCCTCTCACACCCTCCCACAACCCCCCCCAATACCCCCTTATGTCCCTCCATGGCGGTGTCCATAGTCTGTCATTTCATCCAGGGCAGGGCCTAGACCCTCTCCCAAGAGTTCAGGGTGAGAGTGCATCTTTCATTGTTGGATGGGCACCCAAAGTCCATTTGTATGCCAGGGATAAATACTGATCTACCACTACCCAAGGCCCAATAGATTACATAGGCCTCCTCACTGACACCCACATTCAGGGGGTCTTGATCAGTCCCATGTTGGCCCAGCTGTCAGTCTGGGATTCAAGAGCTAACCCCTGTCAGGTCAGCTGTTTCTGGGGCTTAAAACAGCCCTGTCTTAACCCCTTTGCTCATCAGTCCTCCCTTTCTGTCACTGGTTTCCTTGAGTTCGGCTCAGTGTTTATCTGTGGGAGTCTGTCTCTGCTTCCATCAGCCACTGGATGAAGGTCTGTTCCCCACTCTGCCCATGGGACTGTAGACTGGGACTCCCCAGATCTATGTATAAAATTCATATATGACAGAGTACATACCATGTTTCTCTTTTTGTGACTGGGTTACTTCACTCAGGATGTTTTTTTCTAGTGCCATCCATTTGCCTGCAAATTTCAGGATTCCATTGTTTTTATCTGCTGAATAGTATTCCATTGTGTAGGTGTACCACATTTTCTCTATCCACTGTTCAGTTGAGGAGCATCTAGGTTGCTTCCAAGTTCTGGCTATTACAGATAATGCTGCTATGAACATAGTGGAACAGATGTCCTTGTTGTATGAATGTGGATCTTTTGGATATATGCCTAAGAGTGGAATTGCTGGGTCTTGTGGTAGGATTATTCCCATTTTTCTGCGGAATCTCCATACTCATTTCCAAAGTGGCTGTACAGGGTGGCACTCCCACCAGCAGTAGAGGAGTGTTCCCCTTTCATCACAACCTCTCCATCATAAACTATCATTGGTGTTTTTGATTTTAGCCCTTCTGATAGGAGTAAGATGGTATCTCAGAGTTGTTTTGATTTTCATTTCCCTGATGGCTAGGGATGTTGAGCACTTTCTCAAGTGCCTCTTAACCATTTTAGATTCCTTTATTGAGAATTCTCTATATACTTCTGTAGCCCACTTTTTAATTGGATCCTTTTGTTTTTTGGAGTCTTGCTTCTTGAGTTCCTTGTAAGTTTTGGAGATCAGCCCTCTGTCAGATGTGGGATTAGTGAATACCTTTTCCCATTCTGTGGGCTGCTTTTTTGTCTTGCTCATTGTGTGTTTTGCCTTACAGAAGCTTTTCAGTTTCAGGAGGTCCAATGTAGTAATTGTTGACCTCACTGTCTCTGCTATTGGTGTTATGTTCAAGAAGCTGTTTCGTGTGCCAATTCTTTCAAGGGTACCACCCATTTTCCCTTCTAAGTGTTTCAGTTTTGCTGGATTTATGTTGATGTATTTGATCCATTTAGACTTAAGTTTTGTGCGTGGCAAGAGACATGGATCTCTCCACATTTTTCTACATGCTGGCATCCATTTATGCCAGCATGTTCATACATGTATGGGTTAATATCAGGGTGTTCAATTCTATTCCATTGGTCTACCTATTTTTGTGCCAATACCAAGTTGTTTTCAGGACTCCAACTCCATAATAGAGCTTGAAATCAGGGATGGTGATGCGTCCAGATGTTACTTTGTTGAATAAGGTTGTTTTGGCTATCCTGGGTCTTTTGTTTTTCCATACATAATTGATTATTGTTCTTTCATGGTCTTTGAAGAATTTTGTTGGTATTTTAGTGGGGATCGCATTGAATCTGTAGATTGCTTTTGGCAGGATTGCCATTTTTACTACATTGATCCTATCTATCCAAGAGCATGGGAGATCTTTCCATTTTCTGATGTCTTCTTTAATTTCTTTCTTTAAAGACTCAAATTTCTTGAGGTATAGGTCTTTCACTTGTTTAGTTAGCATTACCACAAGGTATTTTATGTTGTAAAGGGTGATGTTTGTCTAATTTCTTTCTTAGCCCTTGTATCGTCTGTATATAGTAGGGCTTCTGATTTTCTTGAGTTCATCTTATATCCTGCCACTGTGCTGAAAGTATTTATCACCTATAGGAGTTCCCTAGTAGAGCTTTTGGATCACTTATGAAAACTATGATATCATCTGCAAATAGTGAAATTTTGATCTTTTCCTTTCCAATTTGTATACCCTTGATCTCCTTTTGTTGTCATATTGCTCTAGCTAGAACTTCAAGTACAATATTGAAAAGATATGGAGAGAGTGGAAAGCATTGTCTCTTTCCTGATTTTAGCAGAATTGCGTTATGCTTCTGTCTGTTTAGTTTGCTGTTGGCTGTTGGTTTGCTGTTGGCTGTTAGTTTGCTGTATATAGCTTTTATTATGTTAGGTATGTTCCTGTTATCCCAGATCTCTCCAAGACCTTTATCATGAAGGCGTGTTGATTTTGTCAAAGGCTTTTTCGGCATCTAGTGAGATGATCATGTGATTTTTGTTTCTCAGCTTGTTTATATGGTGGATTACATTGATGGATTTTTGTATGTTGAACCATCCCTGCATCCCTGGGATGAAACCTACTTGATCGTGGTGAATGATTGTTTTGATGTGTTCTTGGATCTGATTTGCCATTATTTTATTAAGTATTTTTTCATCAATGTTCATGAGGGATATTGGTCTGAAGTTCTCTTTCTTAGTTGTGTCTTTGTGTGGCTTGGGTATAAAGTTTCTTGATGCCTCGTAGAAAGAGTTTGGCAAAGACCCTTCTGCTTCTATTGAGTGGAATACTTTGAGAAGAATTGGTATAAGCTGTTCTTTGAATTTCTGGTAGAATTCTGCACTGAAGCCATCTGGACCTGGGCTTTATTTGGCTGGGAGACTTTTAATGATTGCTTCTATTTCCATAGCATTTGTAGGTCTATTTAAATTGCTTATCTGTTCTTGATTTAATTTTGGCAAGTGATAGCTATCCAGAAACTTGTCTATTTCCTTTAAATTTTTGAATTTTATGGAGTACAGGTTTTCAAGTAATGACCTGATGATTTCTGAATTTCATCAGAGTTTGTTGTTATGTCCCCGTTTTCATTTCTGATTTTGTTAATTTGCATGTTCACACTCTGCCGTTTGGTAAGTTCAGACAAAGGTTTGTCTATCTTGTTGATTTTCACAAAGAACCAACTCTTCATTGCATTAATTCTTTGTATTGTTTTCCTAGTTTCTACTTTATTGATTTCAGCCCTCAGTTTGATTATTTCCTGGCATCTATTCCTCCTGGGTGAGTTTTCTTCTTTGTGTTCTAGAGCTTTCAGCTGTGCTATTAATTCTCTAGTGTAACTATTCTCCAGTTTCTTCATGTGGGCACTTAGTGCTATGAACTTCCCTTGTAGCACTGCTTTCAAAGTGTCCCATAGGTTTGGGTATGTTGTGTCTTCATTCTTATTGAATTCTAGGAAGTGTTTAATTTATTTTCTTATTTCTTCTTTAACCCAGGAATGCTGTAATTGTGCATTATTCAATTTCCATGAGTTTGTAGGGTTTCTGCAATTTGTGTTGTTGTTGAAATCTAATTTTAACACATGGTGGTCTGATAAGGTACATGGAGTTATTCCAATTTTTTTTTTAGCTGCTGAGGTTTTTGATATGTTGCCAAGTATGTGGTCCATTTTTGAGTAGGTTCCATGTGGCACTGATAAGAAGGTATATTCTTTTTTATTTGGATAGAATGTTCTGTAGACGTCTGTTAATCCCAATGGGTCATAACTTCTGTTACTTTGTTTCCTTGTTAGGTTTCTGTCTAGTATTCCTGTCTATTGGTGATAGTGGGGTGTTTAGTCTTCCCCTAAAAGTGTGTGGGGCTTTATATGTGATTTGAGTTTTTGTAATGTTTCTTTTATGAACATGAATGCCTTTGTATTTGGGGCATAGATGTTCAGAATTGAAACTTCATCTTGGTGGATTTCTCCTGTGATGAGTATGTTATGACCTCCTTCATCTTTTTTGATTGATTTTATTTTAAATTCTCATTTGTTAAATATTAGGATTGCTACCCCAGCTTGTTTCTTGGGTCCATTTGATTGGAAAATCTTTTCCCAACCTTTTACTCTGAGGTACCGTCTGTCTTTGAGGTTGAGGTGTGTTTCTTTTATGCAGCAGAAGGAAGGGTTCTGTCTTCGAATCCATTCTGTTAGCCCATGTCTTTTTATGGGCGAATTAAAACCATTAATATTGAGGGATATTAATGACCATTGGTTGCTCATCCTTCTTTAATTTGGAATGGTTATTGATGGTGGAATTATGTGTGGAAATCCACCCTTTTTTCTTTTGGCTGTTGGTAAGGTGGGATTATTTAATGCCTATGTTTTTCTGTTTGTAGTTAACTTCCTTGGGTTGGAGTTTTCCTTCTAGAACTTTCTGTAGGGTTAGGTTAGTGCATATGTATTGCTTGAATCTAGTTTTGTCATGAAATATCTTATTATCTCCATCTATAGTAATTGAAAGTTTTGCTGGGTGTATAGTAGTCTAGGCTGGCATCCATGGTCTCTTAGTTTTGGTAGAATATCTATCCAGGACCTTCTGGCTTTCAGAGTTTTCATGGAGAAGTCAGGTGTAATTCAGATAGGTTTACCTTTTTATGTTACTTGGCCTTTTTCCTTAGCTGCTCTTAATATTCTTTCTTAATTCTGTATATTAGGGGTCTTGATTATTATGTGACAAGGGGACTTTTTTGTGGTCCACTCTATTTGGTGTTCTGGAAGCTTTTTGTACCTTCATTAGCATGTCTTTCTTTAGATTGGGAAAGTTTCCTTACACGATTTTGTTGAATATATCTTCTGCCCCTTTGAGGTGGTTTTCTTCACCTTCTTCTATATCTATTATTCTTAGTTTTGGTCTTTTCATCGTGTCCCATGTTTCCTGGATATTTTTTGTTAAGGATTTGTTGGACTTAAGATTTTCTTTGGAAAAAAAAAAGCCGGGCGTTGGTGGCGCATGCCTTTAATCCCAGCACTCGGGAGGCAGAGGCAGACGGATCTCTGTGAGTTCGAGGCTAGGCTGGACCGACAGCCTCCAAAACAATACAGAGAAACCCTGTCTTGTAAAAACAACAGAAAAAAATGATTTTCTTTGGTTGATGAATCAATTTCTCCTAGTGTATCTTCAACACCTGAGATTCTGTCCTCAATCTCTCGTATTCTGTTGGTTATGCTTGCATCTGTAGTACCTGACTATTTGCCCAGCTTTTCTATTTCTACCCTTCCTTCAGATTGTGTTTTTCTTTATTGTCTCTATTTCAGTTTTCAACCCTTGCAGTGTTTGAATCATTTCTTGCAATTTTTGCTTTGTCTCTTCGTCCACTTGCTGCATTTTTATTTTTGGTTTCCTTTTTCTTCCATTTCTTGCATATTTTGGTTTGTTTTTTCTTCCATCTCTTTGAGGGATTTTCCTATATCCTCTCTTAGGGCCTCTATCATTTTCATTAAGTTGTTTTTAAGGTCATTCTCTTCTGCTTCATTTGCATTGGAATGTTGGAGTCTTGCTGGTGTGGAGTCTCTAAAATCTGGTGGTGTCATATTTGTTTTTCTGTTGCTGAATGTGTTTTTGTATTGCCTGTTTCCCATCCCTTCTTCTAGTGGGTGCAAAAGAGCCCCTTACTGGTCTGGTGGTTAGTGGACCAGAGTTCCCTTTCGGTGGGTGCAAGCAAGTCCAATACTCTGGTAGTTCTTCTCTTCCTGGTCCTAGTCTTGGTCCCATGGGTGGAGAAGAAGACTGGGAATCTGGGGTGTGCACTCTCCCACATGGAGGGGAGACTCAGACCAGAAACAGACCCCGAATTGCCTGGTCTTGTGGGTAGAGAAGAAGACCAGCAAACTCGGGTGCATAGGCTCCCTCCTGGAGTCTCACCTAGCAGTCCCCAGGCACTGGAAGGCAGGCCCAGAGATATAGGGCCTGGTTTACCTGGTCCCTTGGTCCAGTTAGTGGAAGAAGAGATGACCAGCAATCTGGGGTGCATGGCTCCTACTGGGAGTAGAGGCTTTGTGGCAGTCTCCAGCCAGTCCCCAGGCACTGGAGGGCGGGCCTGGTTACAGGGTTTGGTTTACCTGGTCCCATTGGTAGAAAAGAAAACCAGGAATCTGGGGTGTGTAGGCTCCAACCGGGAGGGAAGACTCCAGTCCCCAGGCACTGGAAGGCAGGCTGGTTACAGAACCTGGTTTACCAGGTCCCCTGGTCTCGATGGTGGAGGAGAAGACCAGGAATCTGGGGTGCCGGCCCCCACCAGGAGGGGAGACTCTGTAGCAGTCCCCTGGGAGTCTATGTGCCGTTTTTTTTATTGCAAAGTAAAGATCTGTTGCATGCCCAACCTACGTTTATTTTCTCTTTCCCATTATTAATAACAAAGATTGGAGGATTATTGATCCTTTCTCCCTGAGTCCATCCCTTGGCTTCAGGGTTGTTACCCAGGTTTGGGCCTTATATCACAAGTGAAATGAATACAGGTTCTGGGGAGGAGATGAGGATCCATGTCCTCTCTACTGTGTCCTTGCTCTCTAGCAGTAAATGCCATCCCCTCTAAGTTCTTCCCCTTTTCCTACAGAAGAAGCTTACACTTTTCTGCCAATCAAAAAGTATTTCTCTGGGATGCTTGTGCCACACCTCAGTGTACCAGGACCAGATGCCCTAGCATTTGAACCTTGAATTTGGTAGTTCTCATTGTCCTGGGGTGCCTGCTATTGATTTTCCCCTGGGTTTTATGCTGTTAACTGGCCTCAAACAAACACATAACATGGAGGTCACAGACCTATACCCTGAGCTCCTATTCAAATTTACATACTTGACTTATACTAAATATGTTATGTCTTAGTTTTATGGTAGAACAGAATGATGGAAAATGTACACTAGAAAAATAAAGGTGCTCACCCGCTTACCTAGCAACATTAAAAAATGCCAGCTGTTACTGTAATAGTGCTCTTTGTATATTTTACTTCATGGCTTTGACCTATGTTCATTTTTTAAAGTAAGGTTTCAAATTTAATTCCTTTCTAACTTTATTTGCCTCCCAAAGTCTTTTTTCTTCTTTGTTTTCAATATATCCCAACAGAAGTTTCCCTTCCCTCCTGCTGTGTTGCCTCACCCAGCCTTGATGTGGGGTGTTGTACCTAGTCTCATATCTTCTTAGGCCATGTTCAGTGGATGTCCTTGGAGGCCTGATTTTCTGAAGTGGGAGGAATAGAGGTGGATCTGGAGAGAGGGGAAGTGGAGGGGGAATGGCGAGGGAAACTTCTGTTGGGACACCTCCACTCCCACTGCCAGGGATCCCACGAAAACACCAAGCTGACAACCACATCATATATGTACAAGACCTAACACAGACCCATGCAGGCTCCATGATCCCCACTTCCATCTCTGTGGGCCCCTACAAACCCTACCTAGTTGAAATCTACAGTTATCCTTGACCCTTCTGTTTCCCACATTTCTTCTTCCCCCTTTTCCATGGGGTTACCTGCTCTCCAAGGGGAGGGATCTAATGGAGATGTCTAATTTGGGTCCTCCTCCATCTAGTATTTGTCTGAGGGTCTCAGAATCTTCTCCCATCAGGTTTGAGGACAGGGTCTCAGTGAAGTTCTTTTGGACTCTGCTTTGCTTTTCCATGACACTGTATTTCTCCTTCATTTGGTTTGTTTGATTCTTAGTTCCCTAGGAGGAGGGCTCAGATCTCTCCATTCCTACCTTACTATTGAGTGCCCAAAGCTGAACCTGGTGCTCGGCACTGGAAGCATGACAAATGTTTCTTGAAAGAATCCCTCTCTCTTGACCAGGCCAGCACTAGGCTGATGACTGTTGTACTCAGACCACATGCCCAGTTGGCTTGCTGCCTAGTTTCTTAACTGCTGTGAATGCATGTCCATTACTTGTAGGAGCAGAGATAAGAGAAAGATGGCTTGATAGCCATGTTACATGATTAGATGGTTTGTTTAGTTTAATAAAAGTCTTTTTGCATAGTAACTAAAATATGTCATATCTATTGGAAAAAGAAAGACACTTAGGAAGCAGTTGTTGTATTGTTAGTCACCAGCATCTGAACTGTCACCATGGGATTCTGGAGGCCCCCAGCCTGTACATGTTCCTTTAGGAGGCTGAAGGCCAGATTTCAAAACATAAAATTACATTATGTTAAAGACAAGATTCTTCTGTAGCTGTAAAACCTCACTTCTCTGACTATCTTGTTTGGTTTCACTGACCCCACCTCTTACATTTGCAATGAGAACCATTTTTCTGCCATGTAAGGACATAGTCATTCATTCAGTGATTTATATATTTGTTCATTAACTACCCCATACATAGTGCTGAGCCTGATCGAGAGGCCAGAAGGGAGCCAGGCTTGTCCTCTACTTCAGTGAACTCCCACTTCTAGGACCTGGAGCAAGAGGATATGAAAGCCATTCTTTCCAGAATTTTATTTTAATAGAAATCTTACACATACAGGAAAGTAGTCACATTCTTTTTTCAGTGAACACTCAGCTCTGTTGGTTTCTTACTATGTGTCTGTACTTACATGTATCTTGCCCTTTCTGAGTAGGCTCAGACATTGCACCTATGAAGAAGGTTGAAAAATTAAAAACCTTTGAGATACTGACTAACTTCTGCTTAAGATGTTGACCTTGTTTGACTACAGAGATGATAAGTACCTGCGTATGGCTTTATTCACAATGAACTGTGCTTTCTTTTAGTTCCTGTGGACATCCAGTGAAAATGTTACTACTATCTCTAAAGGTGAAGCAGCTAAGGATAAAAGAATTATATAGTTAATTGTGATCTGCTACTTTGCCAATGTTGGATTGCAGACATGCATTTTCTATTAATATTTTTCAAGCCTCCCCATCCTGCCCAATGCACCCCCACCCCCCCATGCTAGAAATTTGACCTGTATACCACTCTCTCTTTAGCCTGGGCTTATGAGCATACGATTTGGATTTAAACAAGAATCATAAGGGTTAGTTTGTCCAGTTCTAGCCTTAATCAGGCAAGATACTTGTGTGCTCTACAGGCAAGATAACAACAGAACAGCTTCTTATTATTTGAACACTTTGGATCATACCTAAACTTTAAGGTAAATGTGAACTATAAAACAAAAAGCTATTAAAGTGTCTATATTTTAGATCAAAGTTAGACTTCCATTTTGAGAATCATACTTGAGAATAAGGTCTTAAGTTTCCTTCTACTCTAAGTCCCATCCCAGAAACTTTTATGAACCCCCAGACACTGTGTAAAACCTCTTAGAAACCAGCCTTTTCTCCTTTGCAATCTTCCCAAATATGTGTAAACAGGAAGAACAGGTGAATAACTCAATTAGTCCTTTGCACCTTCTCAGTCCCCAGGGCCCTGAAAGGATTCTGTATCTAATATCTCACTTAAAGCTTGTCTCTGTGTATTGAACTGTGGCTACTTTCCTGGTTAAATGGTTGGCAAGGGTCATCAGAGACTCCTATGACATCTTCTGTATCTTGCAGCATGGAGGGGCAATGACTTGGGTGAAGCCTGTGAAGGAAAGTGTGATCTTAGTGGGAAACACTGGGGCCCAAACCTCATCCCCCCAAAGAGCTGCTTCTGTGTGGCTTCTGGGGGTTATAGCCTCAGTGGTGGGTGTCTCTGCCCTCAAAAGGGTGTGCATCCCAATATTATTAGAGAGCTTCCCGAGTCAGGACCCCACCGTCATACCTGGCCTGTTTCTTATTATGGCATTGCTGAGGGGTCTAAACTGTGTGTTAGCTAGTTTTTCCCCTAGTAGTGTTATGTTGAAGGGTTTGGACACTTATCCAATTTAAAGCAAAGAAAGCAATTAGGAGATAGTCTCTCTTTTACCTAATAATTATGTATACGTTTATAATTTCATATTGTTCATGATTTTATTAATAAAATAACTTTTTATTATTGTTTTCAATTTTACTCAACCACTGGTTAGTGAATTTCTTTTTTCTCCATGGACTAGCATCATGCTTTTGGCATTTGAGAACAGCTGGTCCATATGAGCCCTGTAGTCCTTCAGGGTTGACACTGTGTGAACTCCAGAGAGACGTGGGAAGAGTTAGGGACCATCAGAGATGCCTCTTGCAGTTGTCTTGGTATGCAGCCATGTGGTCTGGCCTTGACTTGGGGTCAGAGACATGCCCAGGGATCTTAGAGAGACTGAACCACTGTGTAAATATTTACCAAGCACCACCCCTGCTCTGGGAAACAGCAGCTGGATTTAGGTGGTTTTAGGAGGTGGGGCTCCCGGTTCATGGCCAGGGTTTTCCTCTAGTTTTTCTTCCTATTGTCTGCATGACCTGGGCAGCTCATGCACCTGTGGCCCTAATGTTCATATTCATGAAATAGAGTCCCTTGCAGTACCATGTATCAGACCAGGCAAGCCCTTGACAAAAATTATGCTTAATCTTTACAGACAACTTTTAGGAAAGAATGCACACATGTAATTTTTTAGTAGATCTAGTAATTTATAAGCTTGTGAACACTACATAATAAAAGTTACTATAATAATGGGAATCTATTGAGCCTTGGGCAGCAGGTCAGTACCCATCCCAAGTATACACACGGACTTTGGACTCCCATAGAACAATGTGAGGTGCACTCTCACCCTGAACTCTTGGGGAAGGGTATAGGCCCTGCCCTATATGAAATGACAGATTATGCACACCCCCATGGAGGGCCTCACCCTCCCTGGGGAAATGAGGGGATAACGGGGGGGGAGGGCACGGGAGGAAGGGAGGGAATGGGAGAGGGACCTGGAACTGACTTGTGAAGCAACCTTGTTTCTTATCTAAATTTAAACTGGAAATAAAATAAAAAAAATAATGTTATAATTTTGGTTAGGTTTAAATAAGAGATATTAGTAAAGGATGTTCACATATGAATATTCTAGAAAGTGAGAAGGAAAACTGTCATTGAATATTTCCTTATTTTGGTGACATTGGTATATATTGAAATGAAACTTTTATTTTCAAAATATACCCTCATAATGAAAAAACCTGTTCTCTGAACTAAAACAATTTACAAAGAACTTGCTTTTCTTGAGTTAATATTAAAATTATGCTAGTCATCTTTCTGTTTGTATGAAAATTCCTCAGATAGCCAGACATAGTGGCATTAATCACAGCAGAGGCAGAGGTATTTCTGTGAGTTCGAGGTCATCTTGGTCTACAGAAAGCAAATTATAGGATAGCCAGAGCTACATAGTGAGACCCTGTCTAATATATATTATGTAGATCATATATAATATTAATGCACACATACACACACACGCAGTTTATTTTGGCTCATCCTTTTGGAAGTTTCAACCTATGGTCAAGTGGTCATTACTTTAGGGCCTGTGGCAAGGCAGCATATCATATAGGGAATGCAGTAGGGAAAACTATGCACTTCCTGGTAGTCTAGAGGCCAAAAGAGGGGCCGGAGAGATGGTTCAGTGGTTAAGTGTGTGTACTATTCCTAATTCAGTTCTCAGCACACATGTCAGCCTGGAATTCTAGCTCCAAGGGGAGCTGAGTCCTTTTGGCTTCCAAGGCCACATATACATAGTTAACATAAAAAACTTAAAAAATAATTTTATTTATTTATTCACTTATTTATTTAATCAAGGAAAAGTCTTGGGTCTCAATGTCTCCTTTAGCATCCAGTACCTAATGTCTAGCTTTCCCCTTTGAGGACCTACTTCCCTAAAGTCTCACCACCTCATAACAAAATCACGACCTGGTCACCATACTTTTGCCTTTAGTTTTATGGGCTTTTGTGGGTCACTTACCTAAACCACAACAAAAGCAATCAAGTCACTGTAAAATCTAAATGTAGATTTCCATCTCTTCGACCTTTGTTCTTCAGACCTGGAAAAAAGAGGAAGAAAAGTCCATTAGAAACTCACGGTAGGATATTGCCAGAATAACGCTTGTACATTTGAACAGGAACCACCTCAGCTCCTATTTGAACAGCCGAGATAGGCTGAGAGGGGCTCATGTACTGTAGCTACTGAGTGGTGGAGCTGGAGTTCTGTTTCAGTTTGTACTCAGGCTGTGCACAGCTTATAGTTCAAAGGGCTCAGGAGCAGGGAAGTTGTCCCCAGGATGTGATGGAGGTAGGTCATAAGTCCTAGGCATAGTGGATTTTGCAAGCGGCCTTCGGTGGTATGTGATGAAATGAGACCTGCCAGGTGAACAAGCACTGAGCATGTCAAGGGTCTTGGAAGTCTGTTTATATGTTTTGAATTTCCTTTGGAACATCCTGGGAGAGATTGCATTTGTACAGTAGCCACAGTCAGAGGAAAGCCACCAGACGTTTGCCCTCACTTCCAGTTCTCTGACTACAAGGACATGAACCTGAGAAATCCAAGGAGGCACTTTGAGTGCTGCCATGGCTGCAGCGTCCTTTCTGAGCAGATAGATGTTTTCCTTCTTCCGTGCAATTTGAGAGTGGGCTAGACAGTGCTCCCAAGCAAAAGCGCAGTGAGTTAGCCCCACTCACTGACAGGAATAGGAGCAAATACAAGCTGTCACCCTTTCCACCTTGTGAGGGGCGTTTGACTCAGAGACAGTGACATCAGACATGACTTCATCCATCCAAAGGAAAGACGGTGTGCAGACTGAGAGCAAGGCAGGCTTCTGCCCTTCTCTCTCCATGGTTTGTCTCATTGAGGACAGTCGTGTTCCCACTGTTTCCCACACATTTTCTTTTCTCTTTCTTTTTTTTACGTTCTCTCATTGTTTTTCACTTATTTTTCCTGCCATTCTGTTTATATCTCATGCCTAACTCGTTCTTTCTTACCCATTCCTCCTTTGTTCATTTTCTCTCTATAGATTGTCTGTTTTACTTCCAATTTCCCTTTTCTTGGCTCTCTGTCCTCTTTCTTTGTCAGAATGTATGAGGAACTGGTCCTGCCTCCTATTGACTGCTCACTTCCGGGATCTCAACCAGGCGCTAGCTGTTGTCCTGAGGCCACAGGCCCAATCGCCCTTTCCTCGGGATGGATGGCTGCTCCCAGCACTTTCTGACTTCTCACTGATGTTAGGAAAAGTCCATCTGACTGATGTCTCTCGGTTCCTTCTCCTCATGTATCAGATCAGTTAATGAGCACTTTTCACTGTTGCCTATACCCTTGACATGGCCTGGATTTCCCTCCATCTCCCCTTCCTCGCTTTTTGCCTTCCCTCCATGTTGAGATCCAGAGTTAGCTTGTATGCGATCCCCTTTCCTCTCTCTCCTACTCATGACAGTCTTTCCTTGATGGCTGTACAGATTCTGTGCTTTATAAACTAGAATCTTAGAACGGGAGCTGTCATCTGATGTATTTCATATGCAGAGTCTTTGTTCTTCCTAGCCAACTTGAGGTTTTGGGGAGAGATAACTCACTGGCTCCTCTTCCAGAGGACCCAGGTTCCATTTCCAGCACCTTTGGGGCGGCTCACAACCATCTGTAGCTCTAGCCCTAGGGGATCTTCATTTTCTAGACTCTGCAGTCAACTCACTGTATGGTTCACAGGTGTACAAAATAATAAGATAAAAATAAAGGAAAATTTAAATGATTAAAAACAATGTGATCATCTCCAAGCTTAGTGCTTGGCTGAACCTCCCAGTTTTGTCTCCAGAGCCATACAGCAAGGTTGCACACCTCGTTCTAATATTGTCTCATATGCTCCTGTCTTGAAAACCTATGTAATTACTCTTTATTCCAATTTGTTGTCCTGTAGTCTTACTGACTATCATAACAGTACATTTGTTAGAAGTCTGCTGAGAGACCACATAAGCAAGTATGCAAACTGCCTAGAGCAACACTTAGTATACAGGGAGCATTTCTGAAATGATTAGTTATTTTGAATGCTAGTTCCACCACATTTTCCCATCTTCGGAGTCTGGCTATCCTTAGTCAACCTTGATTATGTTAATAGTTCTGCTATTTCCCTCAGTCACCTAATGCATGTGGGTTGCATGCTCTTCATTCATAGCTATTCAGAGTCAATAGTGTAATCTGGGTTCATTCCATGAGGCTATACATGTTTTTTTTGTGCTCATTCTGGCACACACTGAGTAAAAATCCATCTCCTCCTCAGCCCTTGCTGTTCTCACATTTTTTAAGCAACCGCTTTTTCCCTTGCTAAACTCTTAGCTTATTTTTAGGAAGAGACTGTAATTTATTAACCTATATCTTTAGAGTTGTTATGTATTTCCCCCTCCCCCACAAAAAGATTCGGACATTGGAACAGATCCTGACAGCCTTGGCTGATACCCAGCCATGTGCTAGGAATTCTGGGTAAACATGTAAGCTAGGATTGCCTTACCTTAGCCAAGAAACCTTTGTAGAGTTTATTACTTTCCTCAAGGACCTTTGAAAAATCACGTAAGATGTATTCCTAGAAGAGATTACATTCTGTGTGATAGGATAGCTATGGATCCATTGGGTGGGGGTTGAGGTGGGTGTGTTCTGACATTCTCATCTACTGATTTTGCTTGAGCAATGAAGAGACTTATCAGTTGTGGCCTTTATGTGTGCCTAGTGGGAAATGTTGTTAGAGTCCTATAACTCTTGCATAAATGAACAAGTAAGGCTATCTGTGTCCAACTAAGCCCTCACAGAATGCCTAAGGACACCCACCCTTTAAGGGTTGGGGATGAATGAAGTTCAAGTGGTGGGATCTTAGGGAAAGAGGGCTATCTGTTTGAGCTTGATGAGAACTGATCCCTCTTTATCCCCAGATGTCCTAAGGCCTCCCAGCTAATGCGGCTCTTTTCCCACTGCAGTCCCCTCTATCAGTGGTGCTTGGCAGCCATGTAGTTGTGCTGCACTGACCCAGGAACCCATGCCAGGAAGTGAATGAATCCATTTTCCAATTAAAATGAAACTTCTCCAAAAGACCTACTCACCCGGAGAAGAGAATTTATCTTCCTGGCAGTCAGGCTTGGCTAGAATATATTTCTGCTCCTGAAACAGACTGAGAAAAGCCATTAACTTGAATGGGAATAAAAAGAAACTAGGACAGCACTTATTCATTCATGCATCCATTCATTCCTTATTTCATTCCCACAAACCATTATTTAGTTAGTATATCTCTGTTCATTCATTCACTTATTCTTTCATTCAGCTAGTGTTACTCATCGTCTACCCATCATACACAATTCTAGATCTTATGCATAGATTACAGTAAAACCATGGTTCTATCTTTAAGGAGATTCACTGTACTGAGAATTCCAGGCAGTGAACAGCCGATGGGAAGAGCAGGAATAGGGACATTCACCAGGCACTATAGGTATGATGATTAGCTTTGATTTCCAACTTGACAGTAACAAGAATTACCTGGAACATTTTTCGTGACGATTGTCTGGGTTATGCTGGCCTACGGACATGTCTGTGCGGAGCTGTCGTGATTGTTAATTGTTTTGGAAGCTCCACTCTGAATATAGGCAGTACCATGTCCTGGGCTGGGGACTGGAGAACTCGCTGAGCATAGATATCAAGGAAGGACGTGTTTGCTCTCTTTGCTCTCAGTGTGGATGTGATGTGATAAGCTGCCTATGTTCCAGCCTTGACTTTCCCAAAATGATAAATTATAACCGGGGATCATAAACCAAATAAGCCCTACCCCCTGTGTTTTTTTTTCCTCAGGGTATTTTATCAAGTCAAGAGAAACGAAACTATTGCAGTAAGTACATGCTGCATGGGACCATCCAGCTCAGCTTAAGTGCAGTTTCAGAGTTGAGTTCTCAGGGATGAGTGCATCTGAATACATCTGTACATGCACATGCACACATGGTTGGCTTTGTTTCTCTAAAATGCTCTGACTTACACCCAGATTCAAGGATGGTAACCTGTCCATGAATGAACTGAGATTTGGACGGAAGGGATAACTGGATATAAGGATTAAGAGAGAAGCAGAAACAGAAAATCACTTCTTTGGCACAACAGACATAAAATGAAGGAGGAGGAATCTATTTTGGGAAAGATATCAGGTTTTCTGTATTCAATGTTGGAAGATGAGTGGGACCTCCAAGAGACATATCTGAGGAGCGTTTGAGTTGGAATTTGTTTCAGTTGGTTTTACTTTGAAGTTTTCTGGAGTCAAGGAATTAATTGAGATCTCTCAGTGAGCATGTGAAGCATGAGTTAAGTGGCTGTGCTGTATATATACCCTTCGGAGTATCCATTATTTTAAGATCCACTGAAGAAAGAGGCTCATAATGATAACAGGAAAGCAGTGAGAAGGACATGAAAACCCTGCGTGGAATATTGAGTCGTTCTTTTGTTTTTCCTGTGTGTCCAAACCTTCTCCATTGTTGTCTAACTCCAAGACTTTACATTTCCAAAGCCTCTTCATATTCAGGGCTCCCTTACTTCTCCATAATAAGGGCACTGATCCATAGTTCTGTCATTTAGGTGATAGGCATCTCTCCCATCCTGGCATTTCTCCATTAAAGAAGTGAAACGCTTTTGGGGAAGTGGAAGGCTGAATTAGCACTGGATGGATGTTAAAGATGCAAAGTCTGATTTTTCACTCATCCACCCTGTGACTGTGGTCCCTTTCAGGCACTAGCTTCATAATCTGTGAAGTGAAGGTAACATTTCTTGCTTCCCTGACTTATAGGACTGTACAGGTTGTATAAAATCACTCATATCAAGTCCTTTGAAGACTATAACGGTGAATAACAGCATTGAGGGACTCTTGTTGACTTAGCCAAAATGCACATTATCTCCTGAGGTAAGTGATAGTAGTATGGGAATTGAAGAAAGAGTTTTAGAAAGATACATTTTCCTAAAGGAACACAGCTGGCATGTTGTAGGGACAGCAGTCCAACTCAGGGTTGCCAGATGCCATATTTCTGAGAGCCTGAGCTGCAACCTTATTTCCAAATGCACATGGTGGTTCACATTCATGGGCCAAGTAAGCACTGTCAGTTGCCCTGTATATGGTAATTCTTTTATGCTTAGGAAGTTAGCTGTATTGTAATTAGTAGTTTACCTTTTGGTACAACGCCTCTAGGGTAGGAGAGGAAGAAGAGGGCACTTATAAATACAACATGTGAGAATCAATTGTACAGTCAATTATTTCATTTACCAATGTATGACAGGACAAATCCTTCTGAGGTTGGGATTATGTGCTGAGTAAACTCAGGTTTTTGTTGCTTGTATGTATTCTTCAGAAGTAGCATAGATAAAATCTATTTAATCTTTAAGTTCCAAATAAAGTCTCCTTTCTTGTGTTAGCCAGCCCAGGCCCAAACCCCCTCTCTCTTCTGAACCCTGTCTATGGTTAGTCATTAGAGACAGATATATGACCACACAAAATGCTGTGATAAAGTTATGAGGCTGACTCACCAGGCTTTGGTATCAGACTCATTACATTATTGTCATACATCATATTTTTAATTACCTTTCCTTTGCTCATATCTTTCTCCTGTTCTAGTGTGTCTAGCTTTAAATTCGTTACATCTCCGGAAGCTTTTTTTCATGTTTCCCCTCTGAGTTAGACTTGTCCTTTGCCCTCCAGAAGAAGTTTGTCATTTTGAAGATGGATTTGGACATATGAGTGTATCATCAGTATAATCATTTACAGTGCGGAAAGAGAGACTCTCAGACTCTGTGTGAGCTGGGTTTGCATCAAGGATAGAAGATAAGGAGAACAAGATGGGATGTCAATCCACATAGAGGCAATAGCCCAAACAGAGGCCTAGAACCAGAAGAGTAGAATGTGTTGAGGAATTTAAAAAAAGGCAGAAAGTGTAGAGTGAAGGTTACCAGAGAAGCCTAGATGTTGATCTTAGAAGGAAATCCTAGGAATCATGATGGGTGAGTTGGAGCCAGGTAGAGGCCCAGGAGCTAGGCTCAAGACTGAGAGTGATTCTAGACCACTATAAGCCACTGGACATTTTCAACAAAGGAATGAATTGTTAGATCTTAACTTTTAGAAAGAGGCCTCTGGTGCCCCAAACCCCAGTTTATTTGCCTGTCTGTGGATGGGAGTTTGCAACACACATTAGTTTCTTTCATCCCAGGAAGGTACTGATTGGACTCGTGACCTGCTGCATGTTTTCAGCATCATTTTCTATTAAAATGACATTGAGGACTGGGCTTCCTGAAGTATCTCACCTCTCTGGGCTGCCAGCACATATTCAAATTTCAAAACTTGAATATAGAGTCAGGATGAAGTTTTGTTTTTTTCATGGGTAGTTCTAGAAAATATGAACAGTATGGAAATTGGAGTGTGCAGACAGGGTCCATTATTGTTTATGAAGTTAGGGAGCTCTGGTCTCTTCCTGTCATTTGCTATATACCATAGGTTACCCAGATAGACTCTCTTTGCAATTAATAATAAACTCAGCCCTATTTTCTCATGTAGCCTCTGCATCCTGGTGCCCTTTCTATACCACTCTCGTTCCCCATAATTTTCCTCAGCATCTTGAAGGAGCAAAGAACCCACCACTTCTAGAGACCGCAGTGGGATCAGGATGACTCTCCTCTGCTCAAGGCTCTCCCGATGCCTGTTCTTGAATCTTGGACATAACCTTTCTGCCCCTACCCTCTGTAGAAACCTAAAGCTATGTGAGCTTTGAGGAGTAACCTCCTCCCAAGAAATGCTGTGGTTCTTATGAAGTAATAAATGAGAGAGGGTGAGCTGCTCTCCTTGATTGCTTTCAAGCCAATGGATTGCTTCGCTCAAAGACGATTAACTGGAATGCCGAGCTTTGAGTGCCAAGTCATACACTCCAAATCACTGCTGAGTCTTTGTTTCTTGAGAAGACTAACATTTGTTAGTTCTTTGGTATCTGTAGGACAGAATGATTTAACCCTTTCAGCACCTGAAGCTCCTATTGGACAGGATTAAGATACCTCATAATGAAACACATCAGAAGTAGGCCTGTGTGGAGGGCTTGTACCCTGTGCTCTCTAACTGTTGAACTGTTTATACATGGGGGTTTGGTTAAGTCCACAGAAGTTAAGTAAGTCATCCAAAATGGAAATTGGAATCTCTAAAATATTTTTGGAGGACTTTATAGCTGTTATTGTTTTCCCCTCATGTAAAGAATGGCAGACTCTTCATCAAGACATTTCCAAAGGTCTCAATCCCACAGCTTTGCTAGGAGCCAAGATGGCTGACACTACACAATGCAAGAAATGAGCACTCACATTAGAGCAGACACTTTAGGTGACTTAGGGACAAACTCTTGGAGTCTAACCCTCAGTTCCTACATCCTTAGATGTGAATATTGTATGCTGCCTGATCCGTTTTGAATTGCTCCAAGAATCAAGAAAAAAAATATGGGGACATTGTTGTACATTGTTGAAGGAACAGGATGGTAACTGTCCTGAAGTAGGTTCAGTGGACACAAGAAGATAATTCAGTAAGTCCTCGGCTGGGAGGATGAAGGTTAAAGAAATTTCCATGTAAGACTAGATAAAAATCTATCTTCATGAGCCAATATGGCAACTGATGGCAAAACCCTTATAGATTCCATAGCTCAATGGAAGAATTTATGAGAACCTCTGAGCCATCCAGTCTCTCAAATAGTTGTCAAGCTTCTAAACACAGCTCTGTCTCTTGCCTCTTCCCTTATTGGCCAGTTCATAGATTTTGCTTTTGTAGAGAAAGCAGGGAATATTTGTTAATTTTTCTTCCATGAACATGTGCATTCTTTTTAAAATTTCTTTTCCTTTTTTGAGATTACAATGTAGTCACATGATTTTCCCTTTTATTTTGCTTCCTTCAAACCCTCCCATGTAGTCGTCATTGCTTTCTTTTGAATTCATGACTTGTTTATTCATTAAGTGTTTTTACGTACATATATTATGTGTATATGTATATTCCTAAATACTTCAATACAACCTGCTCAGTCTGTATGATGTTACTGGTAAAGATGTCTGATGCTTTCTAGCCTGTTGGTTCTGGTTTTCATTCTATACAGAGAATGACTGGAGTCTCTGGATTTGATCCACAAAATTGGTATGATCTCAAGAGGAAATACTCCTACCCCCAGGACATTACCAAAAGTCTTGAAGCTCTCTCAGAGATGTTCTACTTGAATATCTTTGTCCACGGAAGCTATTGGTGTAGCTCCAGGCAAAAGACTAGTCATCATGTAAGGTCATTAATAACCCTATATAAAACCTAACAAAAGTAGTTGTTTTCTCAGCTTAGGATGGTTGTTTGGCTTTGGCTAGAAGTAGTGGTTGATCTCTAGGGGTTTGGCAGTTGAGCCATGCTGACTGGCCTTGCATTGTTGGAACTAAGGAAGGAGACTGCCTTTTCCCTGACCACCAACTGTTGCAACCACAAAACACATGGAAGTAGGTTTTTGCGACTATCCAAATGGCATACTGGTAGTTTGACTCATAAAATTTCAAAAGCCACTACTTTCTGGTTGTGACTTGCTAAGTGTACAGGGTTATAAAAGTTCATAGCTGTGTTAGGAATATTTTGTAAATGCTAAGTTTTGGTTTTGCTTTATCTGATGTTAAGATGTATGGATAGGTAAAGAGAAATTTAGGAACCATTTCTTCCTCAATAGAGGCTTTCACATATATGGTAGCAATGGTTATAACACTGTGGCTTTTATGCCTGAGTCTTTGATGCCCTTATTGTAATGGAACCCTGTACTTGAGATAGTGCTTTGACATATAAGTAGGAAAAACCCAGAATTTGAGGATAAAAATATGTAAAAGCAAGATATGTGACTATAAAAGATTTAATAACTTCTAGCACTTGTGTAATGCTCAAAGAAGGCAAGCCACACAGGTGCAGAACCCATTGTTGCCTAACAGGCACCGTGATAGAGATTGACAGGAAAGGGAAACTAAGCAGTCTGTCTAGGAGTTCAGTAGATTTTTGTTGCACCACACAGGGCAATATGTCTGTTTGAAGCTGCCATCCTTCCCTTTAGATTCCCCAAATACCCTGAGCCTATGATTAATTCCCTTTTTTAGTGTCTTGTAACAAAGAATAATTAAAAGCAAGAAGACATAGCAAGTTGATTGACAGGTAGTCTTTCTTACTCTGTCTTCTATCATCTTTATATTCATTGCCTCCGGATGCTTTGCAGAAAGTAGCTGCTTCATCATTTCCAATTTACCACATATCTAGTTCTGTTTATAGGCAGAACTTGAATAGCTTCATTTCCACCTTGATTTTACAATCCTGGGAGAAGAAATGTGCTTTGGCGTGGCTGAGTCACATGTCTATTCCTGGTTTAATCAAATGATTATCATGACAAGACTAGATTATAGCAATGTCCATTCAGCAGCTGTAAGTCCATTCAGTCTATAGGAGGAAAGATATCATAGTGACCAAGGCAGATGAAACCATTGGGTTCCCAGAGCTCCCAGAACAGGAGAAATGAAGGACATTACTCTAATAACCATGTGTGTGGAGTGGGGTGTGGAAGCAGTCATAGTCTTGAGTAGGAAATCTTGGAAACTTACCCGGGAGATTGGTTGTAGGGTTAATCCAAAGGAAGGAGGATGTGGGTCCTGTGAAGGAACAGAGTGGTAAATGAGGAGTGAATTGTCCAGACAGATTTGTTAGGGGAAAGAAATTTCAGCAATAAGAAGAAACTCTTGCTATCTGGCAATACATGTCTAAAACTGTTCCAGAAGTTCTTGATTTGAATGTGCACTGTCTTGGGTTTTAACGTCTTTGAGTTGCTTTTGTGCCAGTTGGCATGTGGGGAATTTCCATGGCAAGGCATGTTGAGATTCTCTGAGTTGTTAGTACAGTTTCTCTCCAGTGCAGAGCTGGTCAGCTCTTTATCGTTTGCCATTAACAAGAGGCTGTGTAGTATAGCCACAGAGTATGCCTTTTCTCCATCCAGAGTGCAAAAGGGGACATAAGGAAAATTAGATTATTTTTAGAAGGATCAATAATTGCCATGTTTTCCTTTCTATATAATACTACTTTTATACCACACTCCCCCAAGCCCTTGAACAGATGTTTTCACGAACATTGTTGGCTCTGTTTTTGTTTTGAAAAATGTGAAACATTTTTGAAAGAGGAGAAGAGTTAGGGAAAAAAACCCTCATAATTGATCTTAATATATATTTAATTTGGCAGAACTTGAGAGAGACTTGCTGGGACAAGGCGGGACATTTCTTTGATCTCCCAGACTTCTTATCATGGAAGGCAACAGGTGTCACAGCACGGTATGTTAATTACATGGCGGATTTTATTTGTGTTCTTCCAATCCTGGGTGTCTCTATATATATATTGCTTTCTTAACTCCCTTTGACTGGACATACTGTTTTTACATCTGCATGTGATTTTTGCATACTTGAAACATCTTGAATCTATCTTCTGCCTCCATGCATATGCCCTAGTACCATTGTTTCCTGTCTTGCTGGGAATGTGAGTATCCAAGGTGAATGCCATTCATTAAAATTGGACACATTTGAAGGAGATGTTAAAATTCAGAGTTTACTACAACTCTTTCTGAAGGTCTCTTCTAAGTGGCAAATTAAGGAGAAAAATATGCTTCCAGATATTAGGTTAGGAAATACATGCAAGGAGGTAGATGTCAGCTGAGTACATGTATTATGAACTTAGGTTTTACTTTTACGAAAATGTACTAGAATTATCCCAAACTACAGCAGTACCTATGGAAAGTCAGCAGTTGCATTTGTGTAACTTACAAATGTTAAAAATAAACTATGTACCACATGAGAGTACTTTTACAAAATACTCATTGCGTGTGAAGTTGTGGCTTCTTGCTGTGTTTGTAAGAAGACAGAGCTAGGTGTGAAACCTCAGTATGGCAAAGTGATGGTCATTTTGACCTCATCTTCAAAGTGTGATTGGACCTTTTTGTCAGAATGTCTTTTGGGACTACCAGCCCCCAAATAATGACATGGAGACCTACTATTAATTATGAAAGCTTGGCCTTTAGCTTAGGTTTGTTCCCAACTAGCTCTTATAACTTAAATTAACCTGTTTCTATTAATCTACATTCTGCCATGTGACTTTTTACCTCTGTCCCATTCTGCAAGTCTTACTTCATCCAAGTCTTTCTGGAGTCCTTTGAGGTCCTGTCTTTGCCCAGAAGCCCCGCCTCACCAATCCTGCCTAGTTATTGGCCATTTAGCATTTTATTAAACCAATCATAGCAATTCATCATCACATATACAAATACCCCACAACAGCAAAGGGGTGTGTGAAAATGATGGATCACCTGACCAGAAGGACTCAGGATCTGTACCTTGCAACCTCTGAAGACAAGCAGCAGTTGGCTAGGGCAGATAAGGCTGTGTAAGTTGAAACAGATGCTACTGGATTGATTAGGTAGGCAGATATTGTATCTAAAAGTCAGCACCTTCGGAGGGATGTAGATCCTCCTCCCTTTCCTTAGTTAAGCTGGGGAAGAGCAGAGAGCAGTGAGACTTCCTCTTCCACCTGTCCTTATAGGGCTAGGACCTTTCCTTGGGGTAAGCTGATAAAAGTGATAGTAGCACAGGGGCTCCCAGAGAGAGATAACAAAGGATGCGTTCCACAAGTTCTTCTTTCTTCATGTCATCTTCCCGCTGCCACCTTGTGAAAGGATCATTAGCCAGAGGCCCCTCAGGGTGGAACGGGTCCATGTACCTGTGAGGATGACCTTGGCAATCCTCAAGTTCTCCACCTTGCTTAAGAGAGAAGGCTGGAGACTTGCAGTTCGCCCTGGACAGTGCAACTTGTCACATTAGAGTCCACTATGGAGGGCAGCGTGTGCATTAAGTTCTCATTCTCAGCATTGTTTTGTTTTGTTTGTTTGTTTGTTTTTGGTTTGGCATTGTCTAAAGCTATTTCTGAGAGGATCTTTCCTTAGTCACTCTTTCCGCTTTTACGCAGTAAAGACTAAAACATTAAGTTATTTTAACCAAATATATGTATTAATCAAAGCTTTGCTACTAAGTTGTGTGTTTTCAGGGCTGGAAATGAAGCCAAGATGGGGCAGCATCTGGGGCCGCTGCTTGCTGCCGCCACTGCCACACACACCCCCCGTTTTTGTCTTCTTCCTTATCCTCCTTCCTCCCTCTCTTTCCCTGCCCTCTCCCCCTTTTCTCCTTTCACCCTCACCCCAAAATCACTCCCAATTCAGCTCAGTTCTTTGATTTCTCACTGGTTCTTACCAATGACTTGGATGTTGAGCATACTCATTTCCTGTTATCTCCTCCTGCATTCTGACACCGACGTTCCGGCTTTTGGAGGCTAGCCTTGACTAAAATGAACTTCACCATATAGCATGCTTACCCACACTACGGTCACACTGGGATGTCTGCTTCTCAATAGCAGTGTGATCTTGGGCATATCTCTTTTCTTTTTCAAGTCTTACTGTGTATTCTTAAGTTGTGATCACATCCCTCTGCAAGCTGGTGAGAGCCCCATTGAAACTATTTTTCTGAATTAGCTCTGGTATAATGATCCCCTGAATCATTTATTGTATTATCTGTGTGTGTGTGTGTGTGTGTGTGTGTGTGTGTGTGTGTGTGTGTGTGTGTACCTTTGTGTGGACATCTAAATTCAAAGTTCAATGTTTTCCTTGATGGCTCTCCATTTTTATTTGTCGAGACAGAGTATTACGCTAATCCAGATCCTGGAAGACTCTGACTCTTGGTTTTATAATAATTGGCTGTCTAGTTCCCTCTTTCTGACAGTCTTTACATTAAGTTCCTGATACAGTACACAGAAGTCCCAATGGTCTTACCATGTTCCGTCCACGGCAAGTTGTCTCTCTAGCCTAGTGTGCTTTATTCATCTGTGAGTCAGTCCTTTTGTAGTTAGTGACAGTTAGATTCTGTGGATAAGCATGCTGTGTGTACTAAGGCACTTGCAAACGAAAAGTCCCTACTGTCTGTCCCATCTCCTAGAACAAGGGAATTCAGGCCTGACATGGAATGTGTCAAAGTACTCTGGGCAACAGAACAGGAACTTGGCACCCAACAAGTCAAGGAGCGGTTCAGGTTTGGCGTCCATTTGGCTCTTTCATGTGCTTGTTTTGGGTGGCTTTGGCGAAGTGAGTGCCAATAAAGCCAGAGGGTGTTTTTCTTTTTTGTTATTTCAGGCTAACAAGGGATTGAATTTCACCTGGTCTAAAGGTTACAAGCTTGTCTTTGGCAATAACAGTGTAAGAAAGTCCTACTTCCTGCTTCCTCCTTCTCCCCCTGAAAAAAATGGAATTTTGTTGTTTTCATTCAAAATGCACTGAGAAAATCAATCCTGGGCCTCTGATTTGTAACTCATGTCAACAATTTCTACTGTACTAATGAAAAGGGTTAATGCTACTTCAATAATAATAATTAACAATAATAATAAATGATTATCTTTATCAAGGGCCTTTCTTTTATCTACAGTAAGCATATTGACAAATGTTAACTCCATTGGTACTCAACAGCCATCTGTTAGAGCAGGTGGTGTTAGTACTATTTTGCAATTTAAGAATCGAAAATTGAATGTGTCAGTAATTTGCCACATCCTAGCCGCTGAGTGGGTAACTGTTCAGATCGTGAGAAGTGGTTAGTCAGAAATGTGAATAATAAAATTGTTCATAATCAGACAAAAACATATTCATATGCACTCATATATTTGTATATAAATGTCCTCTACAGAGATTTGAGGTGATTTTTAGTACACAAAATAAGAACAGGGCTGTATGTATAGCCTTCAGTCACCCGATCAATGCACAGCACAAAAGAAAACAAATGTCAACACAAAGAGAAACAAGCAAACAGTGATTAAAGTATAAAAAATTTAAGAATAAAGTGAAAATAGTAATCCAGTGACCGAGTCAATGCTTCAAATGTTGCAGAAGTTCTGTGTTTCTTTATAGTTTTGATAGATTTATTTGTAAGCTTCTTGGTGGCCCGAATGAAAAGGCAGCATGGGCAGCCGGACCAAAGAGATGAATACATGTAGCTGTCTGGAGAACTGGAACCTCGTCAAACCTAGTGGATCTGACAAAGAACTTCCCGACATTATTAAAGGTTCTTGATATTTCATAAATCATTTATAAGGATGTTCTATTAATTCAATTATAATTTTAAATAAGCACTTGAAAACAGTTTTAAGTTTACAAGAACATCGTGAATGTATGCGCAAAGCATTCTTAGATGCCAGATGCCAAATTTCCTGTAACTTACATATTAGTATGTGGCATATTTGTTATACTTAAGGAACCAGTGTTGGCATATATCATTAACTATGTTTTTTGTTCAGATTTCTTCATGTAGTGGTGTGTGACACTGCTCTTGGGAGATTTGAGCAAATGACTGCCCCTTCAGACAGAACCAACAACACACCAAAATACATGCACCACA
Organism: Mesocricetus auratus; assembly: GCF_017639785.1. NCBI lineage: Eukaryota > Metazoa > Chordata > Mammalia > Rodentia > Cricetidae > Mesocricetus > Mesocricetus auratus. The sequence goes on along the minus strand of NW_024429197.1, from coordinate 43,478,853 downwards.
AAAAACCAGCTTGATGAACCAGTGAGCTTGTTACTAGTTACTTACAGGAATGTGGGTGGTGGGTTACTTACAGGAGCCTAAACCACTCTAAGACAGCTGCATCACAAAATCCCACCATAGCGTGGGTGTCAGTTCACCAAATCTGCAGTTTGCCAGCAACTTGACAGGTTGGAGAGTATCTCTTTAAGTCAGCTCAGCTGGTTTCTGCCCTTCCCCATCAGCTTTGCTGTTCTGAATGTTTTAGTTATTTAATATGTCTGAGAATGTCTCAGTAGTCCTTTCCACGTATACACACTTGGAGAAGGAGAATCCTACTACAGCTGGTTAGTTTCAGGGGCTTCCTGAAGCTTTTGAGTTGTTTGCTTTTGAGGTTAAGGAGCATCCCTACAGGGTAGAATGTTTCATGCTCCCCTTTCCCCTAGGGCATCATGATTTATGAGCTTCCCTTCAAGGTACAAGATTTTATTGAGGTTTGGAATTTGCTACACGACACCTTCACTTTTTATCCTAGATGGCCTTTCTTGGTTCCACGATACTGTATTGATTGGGTACAGCTTTTTAGCTTCCATTGGCTGTCCTAATTTATCAGACTTTCCTTGTTATGATGATCTTGCGAGTCCGCCTTTATGACTTTATCTGATGTTGTTCTCCAGATGAATATGGGTGGTCTGTTCTGGGGTAGTACGGTGCTCTCATCACCCTCGTCACTGTGTTGCTGCTGTTTGCTTCACCGGCTCAGTGTTGTGTTGTACTCTTTGGGAGGGCTTCCCAGTGTACAGCCCACACTCAGAGTGAAGTGTTGTGTTGTACTCTTTGGGAGGGCTTCCCAGTGTACCTCCCATGCTCACAGAGTGAAGTGTTGTGTTGTACTCTTTGGGAGGGCTTCCCAGTGTACCTCCCATGCTCACAGAGTGAAGTGTTGTGTTGTACTCTTTGGGAGGGCTTCCCAGTGTACCTCCCATGCTCACAGAGTGAAGTGTTGTGTTGTACTCTTTGGGAGGGCTTCCCAGTGTACCTCCCATGCTCACAGAGTGAAGTGTTGTGTTGTACTCTTTGGGAGGGCTTCACAGTGTACAGCCCATGCTCACAGAGTGAAGTGTTGTGTTGTACTCTTTGGGAGGGCTTCCCAGTGTACAGCCCACACTCAGAGTGAAGTGTTGTGTTGTACTCTTTGGGAGGGCTTCCCAGTGTACCTCCCATGCTCACAGAGTGAAGTGTTGTGTTGTACTCTTTGGGAGGGCTTCCCAGTGTACAGCCCACACTCAGAGTGAAATGTTGTGTTGTACTCTTTGGGAGGGCTTCACAGTGTACAGCCCATGCTCACAGAGTGAAGTGTTGTGTTGTACTCTTTGGGAGGGCTTCCCAGTGTACAGCCCACACTCAGAGTGAAGTGTTGTGTTGTACTCTTTGGGAGGGCTTCCCAGTGTACAGCCCACACTCAGAGTGAAGTGTTGTGTTGTACTCTTTGGGAGGGCTTCCCAGTGTACAGCCCACACTCAGAGTGAAGTGTTGTGTTGTACTCTTTGGGAGGGCTTCCCAGTGTACAGCCCACACTCAGAGTGAAGTGTTGTGTTGTACTCTTTGGGAGGGTTTCACAGTGTACAGCCCACGCTCAGAGTGAAGTATTTTCCTTTAACTTCTGGAGGGCAGAAAGGCTGTATATGTCATTGTGAATTGTTTTGTATCGGAAAATTGTCTTTTCAGTTCACTTATTTTTACTGACTTGAGCCAAAAGAAGTGGATGATTAGGCTTCTCAGGTTCAAGAGAAAATGTATATTTTCAGATGCTATGTGCTACATTTTCTGAGACATTACATGCTACATTTTCTGAGACATTTGTATATCCTAAGGGAAAACAGGGATGAATTTTCTAAAATTTTGAATTTATTTTCCTTTGTATCTATATACTTTTATTTTCTGCCCACGTCTACAACAATATAAAATTCTATGTAGGGTCTCACTGAATAGTTTTTCCCTTACTTTAAAGAGATGAAAATGTGGTCTTTAGGAATTGGATGTGGTGATTAGTGCCTATAATCCAAATCCTTTGGAAGCTGAGCCATAAATTCAAGGTCAGCCTGGACTACACAGTGAGCTGCAGGCCAGCTGTGTTAAAGGATGAGATGCTACCTCGAAACAATAAGAATAATAGTAACAAAACCATGCAATCTCTTTTAAAATATCAGTCATTTCCCTAATTTGGTTAGTTCTTTGTGTATCTATCCGTTGGGTTAGTAAGAAATATTATTTGTCTTGTTCGTTTTCCCGTGATTCCTTGCTTTATTTGTCAGGCAGTTGTTCTTGGACTGTTGATCTGTAGACATTTTATAAAGTAATTTCCAGAAGCTCAAAAGTAGCGTTATTATTTATGATCTTATTCCAGTTTTTCATTTAATAATATCTTATTTTTGCTATCAGTATTATTTGAAAATAATATCCTGAACTTTTTTTTTTGGTTTTTCGAGACAGGGTTTCTCTGTATTGTTTTGGAGGCTATCGGTCCAGCCCGGCCTCGAACTCACAGAGATCCGCCTGCCTCTGCCTCCCGAGTGCTAGGATTAAAGGCGTGCGCCACCACCGCCTGGCTATCCTGAAATATTGTAATCAATTATTATAACTATATCCATCTTTTCATTTTGGGAGGGGCTTAATACGGGGTTGTAATAATTTGAATCTTGAAATGTCCCCAAGGCTCCTGTGCTGAAGGCTTGGTCTGTGGTCTAGGTGCTGAGGGGAAAGGGCAGAACCTGTGGGTGATGGGGCCTAATAGAGACAGGTAGGTGTCCCAATTGTGGTGCTTTCTCTCTATTTGCTTGTCCATAGCCATGAGATGAGCAGATTACCCCACCAGGAGCTTCTACCTTAATGTGTAGCAATGTCACAACCCTACAGCCCCTGGGGGTAAACACTTACAGACAGTAACTTCTGAAACCGTGAACCAAAATAAGCCTTTTCCTCCTACAAATAAATGACCTTATATATTTTTTCATAGTAAGAAAAGGCTGACCATCACAAGGATCTTGTTTTAATTCACAATTTCTTATTAAATGCCACCTGATCACCCCAAAGCACCAATGTTTTGTGTAACCGCAGTGCCGTGTGTCACTTAGGATGGTTAAAATTAGTCCTAATCCTTTAAACCTCTTGCAGGTATCTTGCTCTTAAAGGTTTTGAGGGCTACTTACGTTTTCCCTTGATACTAGGGTTCTGACTGGTAGCAACATCATACAAAGAGCATAGGCTAAGAAATGCACTCTTTGAAAATACCAGCTTCCCTCTAATGTATAGAACTGTGGTATACTGGGTGGATAAAGCAGCTCAGAAGTTCATGGTGAACACCATCTGCATGTTCATGTGTTATGTATACACATATGGCAACTGAGCAGGGTGGAAGACTACACACACCAACTGCAGCCTACATTTTGGATCACACTTAGTAGTCTGGATACAGACCTGCTCACATGTCCCCATCCAATAGCAGCGGAAGCCATCTGACCACACTGGAGCAATCTAGGCATGCATTGCCACTGTGTCTTTAACACAGTGACTCAGAATGTGGCCTGATGTAGTCTCTGGTCTCTCAATGATCAGATAATTTTTTCTTATCCTGTTGGAGAAAAGCAAGAAAATGGTGCGCAAGGTCAACTGTGTATGCTGGTGCCACATAGAGGGTGTACAACTTGGGTGGAAATCTCTTCCACTCCAGGGTGAGGAAGAAACTTCCACACCTAGATCTGCCTCTGGTGGTGTGTTGCATTCTATAATGTTTTCTTAGTGCTTGTCTTTCTGCATCTGCATATCTGAGATAGGACAACTTAAATAGAATTACCTTTATTGAGATGTAATTGGCATACTATGCAATTTGTCCATTTAAAATATATAACTCAATGGTTTGGTTATATTAATTTTGTATTCTATGGTATATAATTTCCCAGGTACATGCTAGAGTGGTGCTGATTATATTCACAGTGTTGTTTAAAATTTCACCAATGTTTCCAGAACTTGTTTATTATGCTAAACAAAAACTGTCATTGATCTCCTACTGCAGCTTTTACCAGCGCTCATTAACCTTCAGTCTATTTTGTCTGTTCTAGATAGCTGTGTACATTATTGACCCTTTTATGTCATTATTATTTTACTTAATGGCATTTTCAAGGTTTATGCATATTGTTATATGTGCTTAGGTCCCCTTCTCTTTTATGGCTAGACAGTAATAATATTCAATACAAACACTGCATTTGCTCATCCCTTCATCTGTTGATGAGCGTTCTGGGGACTACTTCCTTCGTTTATACCTGTTGGCTCTTAAGAATCATGATACAGTGAATTTGGCAACTTAGTTTGTTTTCACTTGCTCTTGTCTGGGACTAGATAATCTATAAATAAAAGACAATGTCTTTAGCTCACAGCTTAAATTGCTCAGTTTCTGGTTAGGGCCTCAGGCTGTGTCAACTCATACAAAAGAGCCCAAGTGAGAAAGAGTAGAAGCTGACCCGATGCATAAGATCTTGTTCTCCTGGTCTCTAACTAAGCCCCTGGTCTCAATAGAACTAACCAGTTATAAAAAAGACATCAGTCTGTTCATGACAGTGTTGCCTCCATTACCTGCCTTCCTTCTCACTAGGTCCTCCTCTTAAAGGCCAGCCATCTCTCAGTACTGTAAGAATAAGAACTAAGCTTCTAGACCAACAATGTCCAAAATGTGACAATTAGTTCATAAGGCTATGTTCAAGTACCCGCTTTTAGTTTATTGGAGTATCATCTTGGAGTTGAGGCTGGTTCATGCAGAAATTCTGTGTGTAGTTTTTTCAGGAGCTACCTTTCTGCTTGTAGCTAAAGAGAGTTCCGGTTTCCTCACATTCTTTTTTTTTAAATAAACATTATTATCAGAGTAAATTGGTCTCTTGTTGTGATTTAATAGTCTTTTAAAATCTTAGTGCTCTCTAGTGTAAAATGAAATTGACTCAATTTTGTTCATCCTCGTAGGTAAGATGTTTTGGCTAGATTTGAAGGGACAAGCAGTTATTCATGATCTGTGCTGATGCATTTTGATTCGCATTGTTTTATGGTTGTATTGAAGTATGATTTCTCAGAACAGTGTTAGATAAAATAGCCCTCCTAAGTTCTAGGAAGAATGATTCAGTCTTCTCCGATCAGCTTATTCTTGAATATAGTTAATAATGCTGAGAAATGACCTGTAAATATGAAATTTCATTTATCCTAAGTTTTGGAAGGTAAGGAAGATGTTTCTACTCTCTTCAGAAGATGTATAACCTTTATGTCTTCACTCCTGAGGAATAGAAACAATTAAAAATAATAAAGCTATAAAGGTTGATTCTCTCCTATCAATAAATCTAGAGAGAGTCTTTGGTCCATTCTAAGGGGCCCATGACATCATTATGGTTATTAATTTCTACCACTTTCTCTGTCTTCAGCTCTGAATTCATGCTTGAGATGACTTTATGGTCTACGGTATTTCTGAATGTCCATGATGAAAGGATGGCACACATAATGTGTCCCTAGCTGAGCTAGCCTTATATAAATGATTTTCCTGGGAGATCCGTGTAACACTCCCTTTGCATATCATCAACCAACACTTAAGTTTATGGTCAAAACTACCCAGAGAGAGGCTGTAAAGTGCAGGATTTCAGCCTGGCACCTTTCTACCCAAATAAACTTGGAATTTTTTTACTATCGAAAGGAAAGAAAAAAAGACAGTTGGTATTGGACAGGTTAAAAAGACAATGACAAAACAATCAGTTCTTAGTAAATTGCATTGACCAGTGTCCTGGATATCAATTTATAGAATTTCAAGCATAATCCCAGAGAACAGTTTATGTGATGCTTGTGGGGAAGATGATAAAGACTGAAGCAACCTTGGTTCAGTTTCTATCATTCCCTTATCCACTCACCCATTTATTTTTGATCTGTAGTAACAGAGTACCCATGAGATACTAATTAAGCAGCTGCAGGCTGCGCATTTCTTGAACTCTTAAAATCCATATTAAGTGATGGAGCCAGGGGCTTCATAGATGGCTCAGTGAGTACGAACATGTGCTTTTCTTGCAGAGGACCTAAGTTTAGTTTTCACTACCTATGTAGGGTGGATCACAACTGCCTGTAACTTAGGCTTCAGAGGATCCAGTGCCTTCCTTTAACCTCCACGTTCCTGCACGCATGCGCACATATCTCCACACAGAAACTCAGTTAAAATTATTTTAAAATCTTTTGGAAACATCAAGTGGAGCCAAATGGTCTTTAGCTCAAACTGTTCACTGATATTATTCACCTGGGTAGCCTTGGGACACATTTAATCCCATTAATCCACTTCCTCTTACTGAAGGACAAAGCATCAGTTTGTTTTATATAGAAAGTACAATACCATGGCTAAGATCTCTGGCAGTTTTATCTCACACCGTGGTGTGTGGTGAGGAACACCTCCAGTTGTCCTTCCTTTAGGTCAAGTTTGTCTACTTATTTCAGCAATTTATTTTAGTAATTATTTACTCATTTTTACTTATGTTGAGGCAAATTCAAACACAACTAAGTAGCTCACATGTGAGAATAAAGTATGAGCCTTTCAAAAACCAAATAAACGTGTTTGTTGCTCCCACCAAGCCCTCCAGTTTGGAGGTTCTGTCATAGCTCCTTTAGGGAGGCACTGAATGAAAATAATTCAGTACATGAAATCTTATGAGTGAATATGTAAGGGGATATGATGCTTCCCCTTGCCAGACAGCTCAGGGGCTTAATGTCCAGCAAGAATAAGAAAATGGGCCATACTGGGCCGCCAGAGGCAGGAAAGGCAGTGAAGGTTAAATGTCACACCTTCTCATCCATTCCTAAGAAAGCCCAGGTTCTTGGGATTTCAGTTCTATTGCCGTCCTACGTAGATACAGCTACCTCCCTGTCTCTGTCAGTACCTAGAGGCAGGACGGTCAAGGTGGCGTCTTACATGTTTAGAAGTAGAAGATGGAAAAGGTTAAATAAACATCCACACGGTTTGCCTTAGGGGATTGTTGCCATGTGTGACTGCAGTGACAGTGAGGTGCACCCTTTGTCTGACAGTGTTTGCTTCCTATAAGGCTCTTTCCCAGCTTCTCTGCGGCATCCATCTAGACATACATTTTGTGTGGTTGAAAGATGACAGCGAGCATGGCCGTAATTTTCCAACTGGGTTGACATACATACAGCTTTTCCTCCACTTAACCTTTTATCTTCTGAGGCCTTGAATCATCTTTAGACTTTATTTCCATCTGCTCTTTTAATTTGGCAAAGCAGAGAAATCTCAGAATTTGGTTCCTCACTTACAAATAGGTATGATGGTATATTCTCTATTGACAGTCTTGGAACTGTGGACATGATACTGAAATAAAAACTATTTTACACTTCTGAAAACAATAGATTGTAAGATATTTGCAGTGTAGCTTGCTTAGAGATACCTTTTCTTGAAACCAGGTGAGATGATCTGATGAAATGGCTTTGACCAGCCTCCCTTTTCTTAAGTTTCCCTTGGGAATAGCCAGTTAAGTCTAATCTAAGAATTAGCCCTATGGGATCCGCACTTACGTGGAAGTTCTGAGCCACCCTTCTCTTTTTCTTTCTCTTCTGCTTAGCTTCTTTTTAAAAATTAATTATATCTTCTTTTTGCTATGTTCATTTCCCTTCTCTTATAAAGGCCTTTGAAGAAAAATTTTCAATGTTATTAAGAAACTGCTGTCAGGGAACCCTTTCCTCTAAAGTCATTTAGAAGATTGCTTTCAGTTTTGTTAATGCAAAAAAAAATGCTAACCTGTATTGTTAAAATGTTCCAAACACTGCATTCATTAATGGAAACGCTCAGTTTTGTTTCTTGCCCAGGTCTTACTCCTTTCAGAATGTGAACCCTATCCCCTGGCTATCTACAGCAGTCTTCAACTCATCCATCCTCCCAGTGTCCTCACAGTTTGAAACCTCCCTGGGTCTTATCTAGCAAGGTAGCCCTAAAACTTTACGTGTTCCAAATGCCACTTTCACCTGTTTCTGCTATGCTTTACCTCTTCCCCAACACCCATCCTTGCTTTATATTCTGTATAAATTGAGCTGGAGATAGTTTCAAAGAGGTGCCTGGGCTTTTAATTAACATTGGCAGCCCGTCTGCTTGGGGTTTTGCTCTGCAGTCTCTCTGGAAGGCAGGTTGGTTAGAGTAGGGAGGGGAAGGAGGCTCTGAACTAGATGTGTTCCTGGCGGCTAGCCCTGGAGACTTAGAGCTCTGAGCCAACCATGAAGTCATTTTTGAATTTAAGGAGTCTCGCTAATCCAAGGCAGTGTCTCTTAAGTTGACAAAGGAAAAGCTGCATGATAAGCAACTCTCACTGGGAGCTCTGTGAAGCTGGGTGATTCTAAGTCTAGATTGTGCTGAGGAAACATGGCCACGTGGAAGGGTAGGCTTCCTTTCTGTTCCTCACAACTTCTCCTTTCCCCCTTGTCCTTTCTTCCTCACTTATTTGGCCCATTTAGCACTGCAGTCTGGCCTCTGCAGTGGCTTGATGTGAAATTTGAGAAACATATGTAGTTTTCTATTTCAGGAAAATGATCTCAGGGATTGAATGTGGGTTTTTTTTTTTTTTGGCTGTTAAGCTCTGATCTTGCCCAGTGTGGTTTTTTTCATGATGGGAAAGAGGCTTCAGAGTGCATTTTATCAGAATTTCATTGCAATAAGGCTTTAAGATTGGTTTCTTTACTTTGGCCCCTATCCCCTCCCAGGCCCACGACACAGTGTCATCTGTTCTGTAGAAGTGGGAAGAAACACACATTGTTCCCATTACAATGGCTTCATTGCTACTTGCACACACATGGAGAAAAAAATGGCCACTGTGTCTGTCCATCACAAAAGCGATTTTAACTGTATTTCAGTGGAGGACTCTGGGGGTGGGGGTGGGGCGCATCTGTGTACTGTTCTACAGAAAGGAAAAGAGATCCTGTAGGGGAAAGTCTGCCTTTGTCTTGCTTTGGAAAAGAGATGGACTCCTGGCATTTCAGTTAGAACCATCCATTGTGAGCTGTGTCTCTCTCCTCTGAGTGTCTGTAGTAGAATAAGGCATGGCCCAGGCTTCTGAGGAGCGTGTCAGCCAGCGATGAGGAAAGGGCTGCAGGAGTAGAGTTCTATCCATTCATATGACTTGCTTCTTAAAGACAGTGGCATGCTTTTCTGTCTGGGTATCCAGGGAATGCCCGCTGAATTAGCAGGCAATAATGGACTGTAATGGAAGTTACCACAGGACATGCTAGTGGTGGAGAGAGACCTGTCTACACCAGACTGGATGGATTGACGTGGAAGGCAGAGGAAAAAGCCAACAGAACGTTTATCCTGTGGGAAGGGAGCTACATTCTGTGAGACTGAGCATCTGTCCTAGGTGGTCTTGATAGTGTGTCAAGGAGCATCTATTGGATCACAGAGCTGCTAAGGACAGAGAGGCTGGGTCAACACCTGGGGTTGCCTCTTATTGTGATCTTCCTTGCAGGGAGAAAGGGTGAACCTTCTAGTTCCTTTTACTCTATACTCAAGTCTACTTCCTTTGATGTGTTTCAGTGAATTGCCTCTAACCCTAACATGTTCTGTTTGTTGAAACCATTTGGAAAGGTTTAAAGGATTGTCTGGCCATGGTGGAGGAGGCATTAGGTGAAACAAACGCAGACCTTCAACATCATGTGGTACAGTCGATTCCTGGTGGGATCAGAGCCCTTCTGTGTGAGCATTTCTGATCTCTGACCAAAGGCACCTGTATTCTCAAAGCCAGACAGTTGTCTTAATTTTTGTTTTTTCATTATAGATAAATATTCCTTCTTATCCTTGGTTTTCTGTTCAGAATCCAGGATTGCCTTTCCAAAAGAGTCTCCACATACAAGTGCCTAGTCCCAAAAATCCCAAATTTGCCTTTGGAAAGTAGTGTGAAAGCATCCTTCATGGAAGGAAGGAAGTGGGCTCAAGGATGAGCAGAGTTTGGGTGCTGGAGCAGAAGCCACCAATCGACTTCACATTATACCAGCCTCGCTTTCTGTTTCCTTATGTGCTCATCATTGCTTGGTTTGTAGGTTGGAAGCGATCATCTGTAGAAAGCTTTTAATTTAACAGGATGAGGACTGAATGCACACTAGTTGTTTCTGTGGTAGTTATTGCCATGTAAGGCTCAGGTGGCTGTTTGCTATGAGGGTTGAATATAAAAACAGTCACCTTCAATAGAGTGTCCCTGCAAGGACATCGTGAGCTCTATGTTTAAACCTACTTGAGAGACAGTGAGGTGGCTCAGCAGGTGGTGGGTTTGCTTTCGATACTGATGATTGACTTTGATCTTGTGAACCTACGTGATGGAAGGAGAGAACCAACTGCTTTCTGAAAGTTGTCCTCTGACTTCCACACACGTGCCATACTGATGGTGACTCTCCCCAATAAATAAATGTAATAAAAAATTAAAACCAACTTTATGCATTTATTTCCTTGCTTTCTGTGTTGGTAAGCTTTTTGTTGCTCTAACAAACCGCTGAGTTAATTAGTTCAGAAAGAGAAAAAAAGGTTTATTTTGGCTCACATGAGCATGTTGGCCCTGCTCATTTGGAGTGCAGCATGTTAAGAGTGTCAGAACAAAACTATTCACATCACAGCTGGTACGTGAAGGAGAGAAATGAGTTAGAGACGTCCAGTTAGGAGCCATCGTGTTAGAGTTTCCACCCCTGCTAACTGGTGCTAAGTTAGGAACCAAACCTTTAAACACATGGGCCTTTAGGAAACATTTAAGTTCCTGACCATACCACCATTTTTGAGCACTATGAACATAGCCTCAAATATATTTTGAATTATTTGAAAAGCTTGATCTTTTTCTTAGCACCCAGACTGAGCAGCTTTTATCTCCCTACATTCAATATAAGCATTTCAGTCATATCTGGCATCCCCAGGCTTGGGCAAGTCAGCCTTTGTGCGTCTTGTCTTTATACACAATGTTTTTCTCCTGAGAAGATTAGTTGTCCGTTCTTCTACATAGTCATCTGTGGATCATCCTTTAAGATCCACCTTAAAAATCAGATTGTTTGTGAAGCCATTCAAACTGCACTGCATGGTTGAGACATGCCTCATATTTTGGATTTTGATCTCCTACCCTCCCCTGCCAGACACATGTGTTAAAGGTTTGGCCCCTAGAGATGGTCAACCTTTAAAGGCTTGACCCTAGTGGGCGGTCTTCAGGGTATGGTGCTGTGTCCTCAAGGGCAACAATGAGTGAGATCCATGCAAATCTGTTTTCCTTTCTTCCCACAAGGTGAGAAGGCTTGCTCTGCCATGCATTTCTACCTCATGGCCTGCCTTGCAGCAGGTTCAAAGCAGAGGAGCCAGCTGATCAGACTGACATGGAAATCTTTTCTTTGTGCACTCTGAGTATTCCATGCATTTCTTAATGTAATGCAGAGCTGACTGACTCCCCTTCTCCATTGTTCCTGTAGTTCTAACCGTTCTCACTCTGATCTGTGATCACTTCCTGACATATTTCTTCTTGAAGCTCAGAAACTCACTGGATGATTTGTTTCGATGTGTTCACCTTCATTACTGTTTATTCAGTGTGCATGACACCTGTTAGATGACCTGGACCAGCAGGTTCCTGGGATGGAAGACCGGGGAGAGGGGGAAATCAGAAATAGAAAAGATAATAGCAAAGTTGGGGTAGGGAAGCCTTGTCCAAGCTATCTATGTCTTATGTAAAACAGAGTTTTTTGTTTTGGTTTTGCTTTTTTTTTTAAAGATCAGCATATTGTATACTATTTGCATGGGAAAATAGAACAGAGTCAGCAGGAAATGATTCCACAATGGGGCAGAGTTAGCATGATAATCAAGTGAGGTTGCACAGAAGGAGCATAGGACATCTCAAATGTTCACAGCTGCCTGGGAACTGATCACATTGTCCTTTTCAGGGAAGAGTTTGGTTCAAAGTCACAGGTTCCCCAAAGCCCTGGCTCTAGGCCAGCACTGGTCTTGCCAGTCATGCTGCTGGCTTTGGAACATAGTTCCTTGTCTATACATCTGCACCTAGATAAAACCTTGGATTGACCTGGCTCCCAATTGTTAGATGCTGAGAAATTTGGAAAGATAGCTTGAAAATAGTTGTTCTTTTTATATTACTGTGCTTAAAGACAAACTTTTGTTGTAGAAAAGCTATATGGTACATATTTTGCCATTGGTGGGTTTCCTAATTTAAGAAATGTTTTGAAAGCCTGATTGGTCTTCCACTTGGGATAACTGTAGTATGTCTTTGTTTCCCTGCTTTCAGTCATCTGATCAAGAAGATAGTGTTCTTAAACACCTCCGTATGTATATCTTTCTTGCTAGTCTATGATGATGTGAGTGCAGAGACAATACAGCTCTGTCTCCAGTTGCTGTCATATTATGATTTGGTGAAGCAAGACCACACCTATGATGATGGTGCCATTAGATTGAAATTATTGGAGCTAAACATTTCCTGTTGCCTATCATGTGTTTGTAGTTAAGCTGAGGTTTCTATAAGACAGACAGTGAAAAGAATTAGTACCTTTTTTTTTTGAGGTTCTTTGCTTCACAATAATTTTTTTAATTTAAATTAGAAACAAGCTTGCTTCACATGTCAGTCCCAGCTCCCTCTCCCTCCCCTCCTCCCCCACTACCCACCAACCTCCCCTAACCCTACACACAATTCCCTTTAGATCTCCAAGACTGTCATATTATCCAGGGCAGGGCCTAGGCCCACCCCATGTATCCAGACTGAGAAAGTGTCCCTCCATGTGGCATGGGCTCCCAAAGTCCATTTGGATGCTAGGGATAAACACTGATGTACTACTTGGGGCCCAGTAAATTGCCTCCTCACTGACGCCCAAATTTAGGGGATTTGGATCAGTCCTATGCTGACTTCCCAGCTATCAGTTGGGGTCCATGAGCTACCCCTTGTTCAGGTTAGTTGTTTCTGTGGGTTTCACCAGCCTGGTCTTGACCCTTTTGCTCATCACTCCTCCCTCTTGTCAACTGAGTTCTAGGAGTTCAGTTCGGTGTTTAGTTGTGGGTGTCTGCCTCTGTTTCCATCAGCAACTTGATGAAGGGTCTAGAATGGCATATAAAGTAGTTATCAATCTCATTATTGGGGAAGGGCATTTAAAGTAGCTTCTCCACTATTGCTCAGATTGCCAGTTGGTGTCTTCCTTGTAGATCTCTGGAAATCTCACTAGTGCCAGATCTCTCCTCAAACCTATAATGACTCCCACTATTATGGTATCTCTCATCCTGCTCCCTATTCTTCCCCTGACTCAACCTTCCTGCTCCTGCATTGTCCTCCTCTCTCTTCCTCTTCTCCCTGTTTCTCCCTACTCCCTCTTCCCAACCCCCATGCTCCCAATCCTCTCAGGAGATACTGTTCCATTTTCCTTTTCCTGTGTACCATACATATCTCTTAGGGTTCTCCCTGTTTCTCATACGCTCTAAAATCCACATATGCATGAGTACATACCATGTTTGGCTTTTTTTGTCTGGGTTACCTCACTCAGGATGGTTTCTTCTAGTGTCATCCAATTGCCTGCAAATTTCAAGATTCTATTGGTTTTTTCCCATTGAGAAGTACTACATTGTGCATATGTACCACATTTTCTCTATCCACTCTTCAGTTGAGGGGCATCTAGGTTGCTTACAGGTTCTGGCTATTACAAATAAGGCTACTGTGAACATAGTGGAACAGATGTTCTTGTTGTATGAATGTGCATGTTTTGGGTATATGCCTAAGATTGGAATTGCTGGATATTGTGGTATACTGATTACCATTTTCCTGAGGAATCTCTGTACTGATTTCCAAAGTGGCTGTACAAGTTGGCACTCCCACCAGTAGTGAAGGAGTGTTCCCCTTTCTCCACATCCTCTCCAGGATAAATTGTCATTGGTGTTTTTGATTTTAGCCATTCTGACAGGAGTAAGATGGTATCTCAGAGCTGTTTTGATTTGCATTTCCCTGATGGCTATGGATGTTGAGCACTTTCTTAATTGTCCACCTGCTATTTTAGACTCCTCTATTGAGAATTTTTTACATTGGAAAAAGACAGTATCTTCAACAAATGGTGCTGGCAGAACTGGTGCTGGCGTGTGGAAGAATGCAGATAGATCCATGTCTATTGCCATGCACACAGTTTAAATCCAAATGGATCAAAGACCTCAACATCAATCCAGCCACACTGAACCTCTTAGAAAAGAAAGTGGGAGGTACCCTTGAACGAATTGGTACAGGAGACCGCTTCCTGAACATAACACCAGTAGCAAAGACACTGAGATCGACAATTAATAAATGGGACCTCCTGAAACTGAGAAGCTTCTGTAAGGCAAAGGACATAGTAAGCAAGACAAAAAGGCAGCCCACAAAATGGGAAAATATATTCACTAGCCCCACATTTGACAGAGGGATGGTCTCCAAAATTTACAAAGAACTCAAGAAGCAAGTCTCCAAAACACTAAAAGATCCAATTAAAAAGTGGGGTACAGAATTAGTACCTTTTAAAGTAATAAAAGTTACTTTTAATGTAGGTTAATTTCTTATTAGAAGAACATATTAACTGAATTTAGTGCATTCTAAGTACACAGTGTCTATAAAGTATGTAGAGGTTTAGAGTGATGTCTCAGACACTCACATGGACTCAATGTGAGTCAGTGGCTTATCAAGAGCAGCTACATTCAGGATGAGCAGTCTACAGAGGCACACCATTTGTCTTTCGTAGTGTGTGTGTGTGTGTGTGTGTGTGTGTGTGTGTGTGTGTGCGCGCCATTTTGCTATAGTGGACTCTAGTATTTAGTGCAATGACCAATGACATGCTATACAAAATTCTAGCTTAGGAGCTCTCAGTTCCACTACATATTGTAGATATAAAATGAGCTGTAGTATCTTGGTTTACACAAGAAGTATACTCTGTGATACTTTTTACCTAACAATGCATTTTGTGGAATGCATTTTTATTGTGACACCATGCATGACTCTTTATCAATAGCCTTAGTACTTTACATTAATACTTACTTTTGTTAATGTCCACTAGACAGGGATGTATCTTATATATAGTAATCCCTGCAGTGTTCCCAACATCCATATATATGTATATATATCATATTCTATTGTTATTTTGTTTTTATAATTATTATGTCAGAATATAGTGTGCCCTCTAGATAGGAAAACTCAGGCGTAAAGAAGGAACCTGTCTATGTTCACACGTTTAGTGAGTCATAGAGCTGGGATTTGAATCTAAGAATTTATGCTATTTACTGTTCTGGTTTGTGCTGCCTCTGATTGGTACCTATTAATGTTTTTTTTTAACTTATTATGAAAAGAACCATACAAAAAAGTAGTTTTGTATGGACCCATACACTCTATGCTCACTTTTCTCCAAGTGTAGAACCAGGTTATTCCCTGAATAGTCTGTGAAGATGGATTATAAATGCATCTTCTGTGTCCTCATCCCTGGCCTACTGACTGTCCCAGAAGGGACAGAATGGTCTGTTTTAGCAGATTTTCTGGGGGACTTTGATGTCTGTTAAAGTTTGTGACCCACTATTGAAGGCTCAATTATTTTCTCTGGAAAGTTTTACTTCTTTTGTATTCTTTAAAGAATTGCATGTTGGGAGAACCTCACTGGGAGCTGTGTTACATTTTTGTGTGGAAACCTGGCTCTGTGGATGTCTGTTCTAGAGTTTCTGTGAGTTTTGACGTTTGGGGTTTATCTGTCTCGATGTGCTGTGGTTTCCTTTGTTTCTCCCACCTCGGCTGATGGCTTTCAGGCTCATGTATGTGCCCTCCTGCATTCGTGTCAGATGTCTCAGGCTCCCCTCCCTGGTGGTGAACATGGAGCACAACACTTCAGGAAGTACAAGAGACAAGAAAAAGAAGTGCTAGGAAATGGGGAACCAAAGTTGTGCAAATCATCACGTTTCTCAGCCGAGCCCCAGCCATATTGACTGTTGGATTATGTATATGAAAGACAAGAATTCCAGCGTTGCAACTGGATGGGCTTGCAGCTAGCTACAGATTCTTTACCATTTGAAAGTAACTGAAGTGTTAAGAGTCTCACAGTAGGTCATGTCATGAGCATTTGTCAGACAGTTGAGAGACATGTATGTGATGCTGCTATGTTGGAGGAAAACTAGAAGAGGTCAGTTTAGCCATTAGCATCATTGTCAGAGAATATTCTAAGAAATGGATTATAGATTTTCCAAGTATTGGGGAATCGGGAATGCACCAGAATGGCTCATATTCTACAAAATGGAATTCTTGGAAGTCCAGTAGCAGAATAAAAACCAGGTGTCAGTTTGAAATTCACTTGTTTTCATAAAGGAAATCTAAAAGTGTTTTTAATACTGTCAGAATTTAGATGTAAGGTTTTCTCTGTATTGAAGGGTTAATTGCTAAAAGTCAAGACCTAATGCCTGAAAATATGGATGTACTTGTCAGAGGTGCATGGTATTTGAGCGTCTGTGAACAAGAATCAATTATTGCATTGTGTGATACTTGGGTCTGCAAAAACCAACCTTAATTCCACTGGTATTCCATTGCATGACATGCCATGACTGCTGATATCCAGGGTAGGATAGTATGATTTACTAAACTCAAAGTCAAGTAACCTCAGATAAGAATACAGGGAGACTTCCTGAGTGTTAATAGCCACGGAAACAACTCAAGTATTTGGTCAATGTGTTGAGTTTGGCCGGAAGGTATCCAGAATACAGGATCAAATCAAGGTGAAAAATAAGTAAGTATGTACAAATAGACCAAAGGCCAGGCAGTACTGAGTAGACTCCATGTCAAGCAGAGGGCCTCTGAGGGAGACTTTCTCATGGATGGCTGTAGGACTGTGGAGAGTGTGAGGTTCATTAGTGTCTGTTTGCTGATGCCACGCCCTTCACAGGTTGACATTAATGGTGGGCCATACACCGCAGAAAAGCAGAGCGATATTCTATGCCCTGCTTAAAGGAGAGCTCAGCTTACAGAGCGTCATTTTAGTATTTTACTTTTCTTCATTGACAGAGCTTTAGGAGCAGCCTGTGTAAGCCCCAGACTTCAAAGGGAGCTCGTTCTTGTTTGACAACAGTTGCATCCATTCCACCGACTTTTTAACCTCTGCATAACATGCACTCAGGTCAGAGCTGTCAACGTCTGTAAAAGAATCCATGCAGATCAAGGACTTGATAGTTTAAAGAGCACATCTAAAGAATGGGGCCTTGCTAATTCTGTTTTTCCAGGAATGATTTTTGGGGAAAGCCAGCAGCTGCTGTAGTCTTAGTGAGACAGGATGCAGGAGAGTGGGCACTGGGCCTCAACTTACAGTGTGATTATGAACCCTTTATTGCAAGATGCACACCATGGATGCTCTCAACCATTCACATCAGCATTTTTCTCCAGCTTCATTTAATTTTATCTCATGATTATTTGACTATAAAAGTAAAAAAAGCAGTGCTGGGGAGATGGCTCCGCAGTTAAAGCACCTGCTGTGAAGGCAAGGGGACCAGAGTGTGGATCTCAGAATCCCCATAAATGCCAGATAGGCATGGTAGCTGGCTTGCAGTGCTAGTCCTAGAAGGCTGAAACATCAGATCAAGCTGGCTTTATTGGTGAGCTCTGAGTTTTATTAACAGACCCTGCCTCAAAGCGTAAGGTGGAGTGTAATAATGAAAAGTTCCTGAGTTTTCTTTGGCATGTTTCAAGTAGTTGTGACATCCTTACAGTTTTCAGAAAAGAAAATCTGTTAAGTCTGGTTTGATTTAGGCAGGATCTGGCTGGCAAATTAGCATTATAGACTCCAGTATAATTACTTCTGTTTCTGTAGAATAGTAGCAGTAATATTACCCTCCACTTATATAGCCCTGTCTTCTTAAGGATGCTAAGCAGTATCTTTTTCTGTATGAACTTCTGTTTCCCAAATACATCAATTTAGCATGAGATGTTTAATGTGGCTTCAAATGACAGATGAAGGCTTCATGCGTGTGGTGATGCTGTGGGAATCATATTAGAAGTACCTACATTTGGGATAAATAGGACATATCAGACTTCTAGTAGCTATTATCTAAGGGGCATCTGTGTCACCATTTTCTCATCTACATAAAAGGTCAATAACAATCAGTACTTAGTAGGATTGGTGTGATGGCTGATTGTGTTTTAAAACATGTAGAACATTGATACGGTAATGCTGCTACATGCTGAACTCACAACAATGCCCTTGTCTGCATTAGTTTTAACATCAGTCAGTTTGAGATGAAACGTCCCCTGTCTGTTGCTAATTGTGCATTGTCTGTAATAACAGTAGTATTTAATACTATTGGTTGAATATAGACTTATGTGTTAGACACTATATGGGCTCCTTTATTTGCATTGTTTCTCATTTCATGCTTTAGCTTTCTGAGGTAGCTATGGTTCTATCCATTTTGTAGATGACCAAGCTAAGATTTAGAGAAGACACTTATTGTAACAACAGAGTTAGACTGAGAGTCCAAACTGTTTTGCTGAAGCTCTTGGTTCCCAGGAAAGGCCCCTCGGTGCTAGTTTTATTAATTGCAACAGGAATAACAATAGCACCTTGTAAGGACTGCTGCTTGTCCTGGTACTTGCTGGGCATTCTTGACATGACACACAGTGATACTGTCATCTCCAGCTGTGTTTCTTTGCAGTTAGAAACCTCCTCTCCTATTATTACAATCTTACATGTGTTCGAGATGTTAAGAAAATTCTGAAGAAGAGATTCTTGCATTTCCAAGAACTTTAGACTCGTGCATGTCATCTAGTATAGTACATACCTGGTTCTGTGTGTCTGTGTACCTTGATTTGCTCTGTGACTGCAGGGATGCTAAGTCTGGATGCTTGCAGGAAAATCCCAAATGTTCAGTTCATGGACTTTAATATGAAAACCTCTTGGCCGCAAAGTTTTGCTTTTCTGTTTGTTCTGAAAGTTGTTAAGGAAACTGGCTCAGCTAAAGCCAAGCATTTATAATCAAATATGTTTGGATGGCAGGGTGGAGTACTCTTTATACATTCGTTTTTGGCACTCGAAAGCAACAGCAGTTTTAGACTGGGGTGTAAAGATGTAATGTATTCCATGCAGTCTCAGCTTGTATTCCTTGCTTTAGCAAATGGAAGCTTTTTGTAAGTTGGGCTTTGGGACTCCACCCGTTTCTTTACTTCTATAGTCAGATCTTCCATATAAATGATCAGTAACCATTTCTTTCATCTATTTCTTTATTCATTCCCTAGTTCCCTACAATAGAAGTTTCACCCCTTTCATCTTTCTCAGAAAATATCAGTGATTTCATATTGTGTTTTTTTCTTAATATAGCCCCTAGGCACATCTGTTTACCCGAACCACTGCCAGTCACTTCTAGACTCAAAGTCTGGAGGGAGTGTCCTGATGGGCCACATTTTGAGGTCTGCATTCCAGTGATTGGTTAGCAGGTGCAAAATACCAAAAATGGAACCTACATTTTTCTTCAACACTTCCCTTTCTGTGCTCTTCATGTTTTTATTACATTTATGTCAGGTTATTATCAACATTCTTTTATACAGTTTTAGAGTTCTTTGTCTCTGTGAAATAAAAAAAGTAATGAAGTTAACAATCTTTTAATTTATCTTTATAAAATGTGAGGAACTTATAAGTATAGTCTGTTCTTGGAAGACCCTTGACATAAGTGGAGCATGTAACAAAATTTTATATATAATTCTGTGATATAATTTTATGTTCCAAGTACTAGACATAAACTGTGATGTAAGGGTTAAAATTGTAAACCTGTGCTTTTAATAATACTTTACTTAGTGTCACTTGACTTTTTTTCTAAAAGTCATACTCAAAAAAGCCCCTATTTCCTCTTTTCAATTCATTCAGCTAATTTTCTCTCCTTGAAATTTGGTGAATTCTACTTTTACATTACTTTATATTTCCATAATCATTGGTATATAGAATACAGTTTCATGGTAGATGGCCTGGTCTACTGGCTCTTATAGCCTTTATGCACTGTCTACCATGTAGCTCCCTGAACTCTGGGTGTAGGATTTTTGTTGCAAATATGCCAATTAGGACTGGCACATCAAAGTATTCACAGCATTTTGACCAGTTTTGTTTTTTGTAATACTTTTCATCTGCTGCAAAGAGAAGTTTCTTGGATGAGGGGTGAGACCTATACTTATCTGTGTGTACAAGTATACCATTTAGACTATAGTTAGAAATCATCCTAGTTTAGCAAAGTGGCAGTAGCAGATTCTCCTTTAAGTTCCATGCCTTACCAGCCATGGGTTCTTGGCCATGTTTACAGTACCAGGCATGAGCCTGCTTCAGTTGAATAGACCTTGTAGTCCAATTAGATTGCATTGGCTATGCCCAAGATAGAAGTGCCATGGGCCATTCTGGTCATTGTTGTGGTTCTCATGAAATCTCAAGAATATAGTCACTTAGACAAAAACTGAAAAATGACAATATCAGTTGACATGCACGTGGCGAGAATCTCACAAGGTGAGATGCACCACTAGGTGTGCAGCTACAGGTAATTAACTGCTTCTGGGAGCTGACATCAGTTCTCTAAGGACAAGCCCCCTGAAGGTTATTCAATCTAAAGTGATAGTGGTTAGTTCCAAACACACATACACATGAGCAACAGTAAGGGACTCAGCGTGTTGTAGTTGTAAATTTATATGAATGTATAAGCTGGTATGTAAGTATA
The DNA here is from genome assembly GCF_017639785.1 of Mesocricetus auratus. Taxonomy (NCBI): domain Eukaryota; kingdom Metazoa; phylum Chordata; class Mammalia; order Rodentia; family Cricetidae; genus Mesocricetus; species Mesocricetus auratus. The sequence goes on along the minus strand of NW_024429197.1, from coordinate 43,458,143 downwards.
GTAGTTAATTATTAGTGTTTTATATTTAGAACAATAAATGTACATTTTAACTAACATGTGTTTAACACATAATGTTCTTAGAATTTTGCAACCATATTAGATATAAGTTGTTCACTTATATTTGGAAGTAAATGTTGTATTTATATTATTGGAATTGTTCTAATGTGTAGATATGATGGACACCCTCACCGTTAGGTTGTCATTGAGACACTTATAGATGATGTTGGAATAATTAATGCCAAAGACAAGACTGACTATATCATGTTTTTTGCTGAATACTGTTGGCATATATTCATAATTGAATTTCGTTTTAGGAATGTAGAAAATGTTGAGAGGCTAAGATGCTAAGTGATTGCCCAAGATCACATGTCTAGTTATGTTGGTGGGAGTGAAATGATGAAACTCGGACTTTTTATTCATGTTAGTCCTCTAAGCCACTCACTCACTATTCATGGATTGAATGTATCAGTTCCTTAAATGACCTGAGTTTAGTGATGGAGGTGTATATTGGAGTTTTAAGTGATGTTCCAGGAATACTAAAGCTGGAGAAGAATCGGAGGATGTGCAGGAACCAGCATGTCATTGAGGAGGCCCGAGATCTATTTCCACATCTTCCCATGGAAGCCTGTCTTTCTCCCTGTCACAGGACATTCTGTTTAGTTTGATGCATTTGTGTGATTCTCTCTAGACTGAAAGCCTTTGAAGGACAAGAACACAATCGATTTCAGCACTGCTTTCTCTCCCTCCCTCTTTCACTCTCTCCCTTCTTTCTTCCTCACTTCTCTCCTGTCTCAAAATGGAACCTAACTACATTCTCCAGGCTGGTCTTGAATTCCGGGGCTTAAGGCAACAGTCCCAGCCTTCAAAGCAGTAGAGAAGACGGACATGCACCATCACAGCACAGCAGGCCATCTTTCCTCTTTAGTTCAGGAAAGGGTGACTAACAGCTTCTTCATTACATGTTGAGTATTGAGTGAGTGAGCTGGATCTCCTGTATGAGTAAAGTCGGACACAAGACAAAGCAGATGGAGGTATGGATGCGAGTGGGCATATAAAAATTCACTCCCTGTGTAGGAAATGGTCAGAAGTATGGATTAGAAAGAGCAAGGTAATGTATTATAATCTTGCAAAGGTTTAAGTTAGCCATGCATGCTGATGCTCCATTGTTTTAGCTAGGGTTTTCTAATGTTGTGAAAGAATAAAAATTTTAAAAGGGATAAAATACTGACCAAAAATGACTTTGGAGGGAAGGCCTTTCTTTTGTTTTGCAGCTTATAAGTCCATCATCAGGGAAGTCAGGGCGGGAACCTGGAGGCAGGGACTCATGCAGAGGCCATGGAAGAGCACTGTCTGCTGGCTTGCTCCTTTGGCCTGCTTGGCCTGCTTTCTCAGGACCACTACCCTGGGGTGGTAATGCCCACAGTGAGTTGGAACCTACCACATCTATCATCGATCAAGAAAGTGACTCACAGGCTAATTTGATGGAGTATTTTCTCATCTGAGCTTCCTTCTTCTCAGATGACTCTAGCTTGTATTCAGTTGACAAAGCACTAGCAGCACATCTGTAGTGAAAATTAGGTTGTGCAGTTTTGGAGTGTAAGTGTTTTATGAATATCTGAGCAAAGGTCTAAGAGATAGCTGTATCATGAGAACAAAAGTTACTATTCTTATATTCTACCTCTGCAGCCTATTAGCTGTGTGACAGTGTGACAGCGTGTCATCAACTTCATTGTCCTACCCATCACATAAGCGTTTTGTAGAATTGCTAAATAAGGTAATTAGAATCATTACATTATTTTGGTAGGAAAGTTTGAGGAATTTAAAGTCTGGTCATGCAAAAGACCTAGCACTCCTCAATACTTATTGCTTAAACTGTGGTATGAGCTTAGTACTGAGGGAATGGGAGGAAGTTTTTTAAGGGTTTGTTAGTACATGGAACACTGAGCTTTTAGATGGAGTAGCAGCTCTGTGGTTTAGAATGACTGGGAACTAGAATAGAGCTCATTTAGTGGTTGGGGCCTGAGGAGAGGGAATGGCAGTATCCTTCTAGGAGGCATATTTGAACAGGGAAACACAAGGAGTAAGGAAGGCACCTTGTTCTCAGTGGAGTTGTGAAGCACAAAGCAATCCTTGTGATTCTGCTCCTGGCCAAGAGGGCTGGGCATGGAAGTGCTTGACTTTGAGACTTTCAAACCCATGCTATGATACAGACATCATAATTGATCCAGATTTCCACATGCAATAGAGTCTGCATCTATTGCTTTTCTCTTGTTGTGTCTGAATGGGGCTCACCTTACTGCTTGTAGAACTAGGGAAGGAATGAACACATCATGACAGTCAAGAAGTAAAACAAAATAAGAGCTGTCAGTGCACTGAATGCTTCTGGAAGAATGTCACATGTGGTATTTTGTTTTTATTTTTTTATTTTTTGGGGGATGGGGTGTATGTCATGATATTAAGTATATTAGTTCTTCCCTTTCTTCCTATAAAACATTTCAGGGAAGGTAGCATTTGTCTAGACTGACTTGCACAAGACTGGGTCACAATGTGTACGTACCCAGAGTCCATATGTAGAAAACCTGTCTGGTTCTCTAAACTTCACACATTTTGCAAAGTGTGTTTTATGTCCTCATTTTAGGAGACCTTTAAAAGAAAGTACATTCCATCCAGATGTTAGCATTTGAATGCAAATCTAGAAGACTCTAGATTCTGCAGTAACATAGTGGATGGTAGTCAACTCTCTAACAAATCACCAAGCAAGAGGTTTCTGAGCTAGGTCTTGAAGGCTGTGGCAGATGTTAAAGGGGCTGCCTGCCGCCACAGCACTTGACAGACTGGAGGTACGGCAGTCTTGGCATAGGTCATACACAAGTCACATGCCTGGGGCATGTAAAGAAAAGAAGTTAGGATCGTACATGCTATACTCAGGCTCAAGTCAAGAGGGCTATCAAGACTGAAGCTGTAAACCTGGGCCTAATACTTGATACCAGTATAATATTGGTCAAGAACTTAAATTTTTCTGTCCCTTAGTTTACTCATAATTATAGGAAATGCCTTACAAGGATAATTTGAAAAACAGTACAAAGCAAGTCAAGCTGTGACTAGTATTGCAGTTATTAAAATTAATTGTGATATATCACTCTATAGTTAATGACTAATGGTGACCAATAACCAGAAGTTCAAGCAAGGTATATGTTGCTGGGAGCTGAATGCTTCTGGGATATGTATCCCATTGATAATATTTATTAGGTATATTAAAAATTGCTTTTTCATTTCAAGTTTATTTTTATTTTCATTCTGTCTTCCAAAACCTCAAAGACTAGAGACAAATAGACCCGGAAATAAATCACAGAATAAATGCTACTGGAGTGGAGGGACACTTGAGCTGTGGGGGACGGATTGGTGACATGCCGATTACTGACACAGTCAGTGTCTTGAATCATCTGGAGAGTAATAACAACCTATATGAAGTTCTTCAGAGCATCTGAACTCTGCAAAGTGTAATGGGGGGGGCATTGGGCTCTGCAGAGTGGAGTGGGGGGAGCATTGGGCTCTGTAGAGTGGAGTGGGGGAGCTCTGGACTCTGCAGAGTGGAGTCGGGGGAGCCCTGGACTCTGCAGAGTAGAGTCGGGGGAGCCCTGGACTCTGCAGAGTGGAGTCGGGGGAGCCCTGGACTCTGCAGAGTGGAGTGGAGGAGCATTGGGTTCTGCAGAGTGGAGTTGGGGGAGCCCTGGACTCTGCAGAGTGGAGTGGGGGGAACATTGGGCTCTGCAGAGTGGAGTGGGGAGGCACTGAAGCTGGGAACTGTCAGAGCTCGAGGCCATGCTGCTGAGCCTCCTCATGAGAGCCGGGTAGATTTGACTGGGTCTGGCGAGATTAAGTGCTGAGGAGGAGACCTGGCCATCCAGACACTGGCTACACAGACTCCATTTATCTGGGTGCCATTTCTGCTGCATGTGCTCTCCCTGAGCCCCATGTGCCCCTGTGTGTATAGCTGTGCTCCATGCCGTCTTCATCTGACTTGTGTGTGACACACGATGATGAGCATATTTATATAATGTGTGGCTGGAGAAGTCACGAAAGCTTGGAGCTTCCCCTTTCAGTCCCAACTTAAAACTGCTTGTTAAGCAAAGGGTGTAATTCATTTTATCAAACACGGAGATGTTATGTCGGCCCCTTGAATCAAAGGCATTCCACTAGTGTTTTCTTTATTACAAGCCTTAAACTTTAATTAGAATTTGATTACAAGATCCTGAAGGCTCGAGTGAGAAGGGCAGATGGAACAGCAAAAGCAGCTTAGCGAAGCAGGATTCAGAGTTTTGCCTGCTCACGGCACAAAGGGTGAGCAGGAGGCTAAATGATCAGGCTTTCTTGCTACCCCGATGCCTTTCAGGCCTACAAGTTAGCTGTATTCTTGGTCTGAAGGTGGAGAAGTTCATACATTAGGATTTTATTTCGTTTTGTTCAGTTGTAGTTATCAGAGTAGGATGATACGTAGAAAATGTGTCATGTTTCTTCTAGAACATTTTATTGCCTGATGTACACATTGGGGGCTTAAATCACGGTCTGGGTCTTCTCATAAGTGGACATCAAATGAATCCTGGAGGAGGTTTCCTTAGGGATGGATGGGGAAGGTAATCCAGGTTGAACAGGTCTGTGGGGATGTGGGGTGTTCTGGGGTGCTCACCTGTGAGCCTCTGTGGCCCTGCCTGCACAGGCCCTGGCTGTTTCCCCCAGGAGTCATTATGCAGGAACATTCTGAACCGTGTCCTTTAGTCACACTGTGAGGCGTGGCATGCTCAGGATGATCTCCTACTGGGATAAACAGTTCTTTTTGCTGTTGCTTTTGCTTCTAGTTTTTCTTTTCTTAAGAAAATTTATATTTAGCATTCCTTTCCCCTTAATTACAAGTTCAATGAAGAAAAACCAGACAATAGAGAAAATGAAAAAGGAAGAAAAAAAATACAATAGAACAACAACAACAAAAACCATAGTTCAGTCCCTGCTAGGAACAACTTTTAATATTTTAACATCTATATTGATATTGATGATCAGTGCTTTGTAGTCATTTGTGTGCGTATGCTCTCATAGTCAGGGTTCCTATTGCAGTGGTGAAACCCGGTGGCCAGAAGCAACGGAGAAGAAACGGTTTATTTTGGTTTACACTTCTACATCATAGTCCATCACTGAGGGGAGTCGGGGCAGGAACTCAAACAGGCCATGGAGTCATAGACGCAAACGTTGTGGAGAAGTGCTGCTTACTTGCTTGCTCCTTATGGCTTGGTCAGTCTTCTTCAACACTCAGGACTACCAGCCCAGGGATGGTACCCACACTTGGGCTGCACCCTCCCATATCAATCACCACCCAAGGAAGTTCCCCATAAGCTTCTAGACAGGCAAGTCTGGAGGGGGCATTTTTCTCAGCTGATGCCCTGTCTTCCCAAATGACTCCAGCCTGTATCAACTTGATATAAAACTAGCAGCACACATGCTGAGAGAGGATGGCTCTGATTGACCCACATTCATGTTCTCAGCTGAGGCCAAGACGACAGCAGTAGGCCCCTCAGTTCTCACTGCGTACCGCCGACCCTTCCGTGTCTGTTAGTGCAGTGAAGTCTCATTTTTATGGGTTTGGTGGTGGCCTCACTGTTTAAAGTGAAGTGCTGAGCGAATCTAGTGATTCTGAGTGCGAGATGGCTGCAGTGTACCTTCTAGGACAACTCCATAATAGATAAACTTCCTTTGGGCAGGAGGTAAGTGGTTATTGGTTGTGAGTTCACTGCTAATGGATCAAGATTATATGTTATATGAAGTGCTCGCAAACATAAGCACAGAAAGCAAGATCGTATTGATCAGCTGATTAAAATGCAAGGAGGGTCAAAGGACCCTATTCTGTGGATTCTACTAGGAGCCACAGGTTAGCATTCCCTGTCCCCTGACTTGGGTTTTTTTTTTATGGTGTGTGTGTGTGTGTGTGTGTGTGTGTGTGTGTGTGTGTGTGTGTGTTATGATTGTATGTGACTGTTGTGTCAGCTCACACTTCTGGATTCTGGATTTTGTAAATTGTCTGTTGTCTTGCCCTTTAGTCAATTTGTTCTTACATCTGTTTATCATTGTCACCCTGCTGTCTGCTGTGTTAGAGGCTTGACCCTTTCTCTGGCATTTTGACATCAGTAAGAGGTGGAAAGGCCAGACAAAGAGAGAAGCCAGAGTCTTTCCCCCTCCTTCCCTGTCTTGGGGAGCACCACGGGCAGTACTCGCAGTTCTCTGGTGCTCTCCGGGCCTCTGTTTCTATCTCCAATATTGACCTGGGAATTGAGCTAAAGTCTCCTGTAGCTTGTCTCTTCCGTCTCATTCCCCAAGTACAGCATGAGACTCAAAGACCAAAGCAAGACCAGAAATGAAGGGATGGTGGCAAGCGTTTCTCACCACAGATTTAAGAGATCAGCAAAGGAAAGCGGAGGCTCAGCCCAAGGCCTGACAGGCCTGTGACACCACCTTGTAGGCACAGGTTGAGCAACTCTAATGCCACAGATGCTTGGAGAGCAGCCAGTTCCTCTCACCGGAGCCTGTTTGTCTGGAATACGATTCTTCTGAACCTGACAGGCTCAGGCACCCAGAGAAAAAACATCCATCCTGGTAATTATTCTGACAGGGCCCTAACGGTGCCTCCTTCCCAGGAATGTTTTTTCTCTTTCTGGTCTCTTAATTCTCCTTTTCGCATTAGGGCCCTTTCTCCCCAGTGTGCGAGGTCCCTGTGGGCTCTGCTGTGTGCTTTCTGAACTTCCTGTGTTGGCACAGACCTTATTAAAAATGTATCTTCCTTGAGACTTCGCTGCACCCTCCCCCCCACACACACACACACATGTTGATTAACAGCATGCTTGGCCTTTGGAGCCAAAACACAAATTTGAAGAACAACTGTCCACATAGAATTGAATATTTGTTACCTGCTACATGTAAATTGTTCCTCAGCCTTAACCAATGGCGAGCACAGCAAAGCTGCTTTTTTGCCTCGCTGTGGTATTTTCCTGTCCAGTACAATGGAACACTTCTTTGTCCTCTTGTGTGTACTGGAGAAGTAAGATTGCCCTGGCATAGCGTTCAGGGGGTGGCCAAGTTGTGTCTAATGGGGCAGAGCACAGAAACTGTGGCCTGCACAGTGTTCCTGCCAGCTGTGGGCCTCTGGCCTTGAGAGCCTGCTTGCTCTGTGAGATAGGAGGACGCTGCTGGCTGCTGCTGCAGTTAGCCAGCTCCTGGCCCCTGGTGGTCCTGCTGCCATGGAGAATTCTCTTCCCCTCCTCCCTTCATGCCTGTCTTTGGGACTTTACAAAACTATGTCTAAGCAGCCTAGAATAAAATACACTATGTTTGACAACTGAAACACTACTTAATGGTTAGTTGGAGAATAAACTGAAGTGGTGCTCACATATCCATTGCTGTTTTGGGAATACCCTTGTTAAGATCTTTTATTTTTTTTATCTTGCTACAGAACAGTAGCAGTATCTCAGCGGCATGGAGCCAATGTTTTTCATACCTGAAAACTTGGAGAGATTTTGAAACAGAGATACACATGCTCAAATATTACAGTCTTCCCTATACGTGTGTGTGTGTATAGAGACATACATACATCTGTCAAAAACGCATGCTTAAGTTTCATTTTCTTACTGTCCCTATATCTGTTACTCCCCGTTCCTCTCACTAGAACTGCCGGTCCTTATTACAGACACAACCACGAGGAAGGAGGTATAAAACCAAATGGCTGGCATGTGGGGACAGTTTGCATTCCTACAAACTCTCAGAGAGCAGCTTATACTTGGGTTTTTAGGCACTCTGAACAGGAACCCAATTTCACTTTGATTCCTGCTTCAAAATGAGCCTGTTGTTAAGCTCATGAGAGCCGTTGCTGGACATTCTCAAGCCCATGAACTAAGCTCCATGAACCATTTGATCTTATTTGCAGCTTCAACCAAATCAGCCTTTCCCGGGTGTTGGTTTTCTTATTTGGCTGCTTTTACTCTTGTAATTAGCCCAATTTCTCTTTCAAATCTCTATTCTCCCCTGTCCTTTTCCTCCTAATCTCTCATTTGTCCTCAGACTTTCCTCCAACTCAGACTATTTAAATCTAGCCTCTAGGAAGTGTCTAAAAGCTAATACACATGCATGTATAGGCATACCAGGAGGGGGCAAAGGGAGGAGGGAGAGACAGAAGAGCACTATTATTTTGTTGTTTTTTTTTTTCTTTAAGGGAAGATTAAGCAGGTTTAGAACACAGAATTCCACAAACACTGATGGACATGTGGAAGGGGCATGTGAATTTTATAAACTATCGACACTTTCTCACTTGCCTCTCATATGGACTTACTTCCTCTGTGAGAGGCCCAGGAGCTGAACTGCAGATAGTTTCGACAGGAAAGGACTGAAGGGATAAGTGCTTCCAGGCCCTGAGTGATGGAACCTCAGCTACTAACCATGCTTTGCGGAAAGGAGAGGAGAGGAAGGGCCCAACGAACATCCATGCAGGAGCTTTCTCCCTCAGCTTGATGGCTTGTCCACACACTGGGTTCTCAGGATCATGGGAAATGTCTTCATAGCTCAGATAGCACTCCCAGGAACCCAGAGAAGAAGACGGTGCTGTGTTTCTCATTTACGACCTGACAGTGCAAGCTCCGGCTGTCACAGAAACAAAGATTTAAGCGGGATTACAGAGAATCCGGAGTAACCACCTAGCGGAGTGCTCTTCTCTGCCAGCCCAGCTCCCCCTGCTCTGCATGGCCTTCTTTAGCTCAGTCAAAAGAAGTGACTAAGGTGCAAGAAAGCTCTGTTGTGCTGAGTGCCGTTTTGTGCAGTATGTATGTATATATGGTGTATCCCCCTATTAAGAACCCCACCCCAAAGAAGCCATCCTCAGGACCTAGAAGACCTTGCCATTACTATGATCACTAGGACACAGGGGTTGATTAGGGTGTGGACCTAGGTGTGACTGGAGAATGTTTCCTATGAGTATACTCTGTTAGCCGTGCCATCAGTACCGGATCCATAGTACTAGGGCAAAAAAAGAGTTGATAAGATTTAGTCATTTCTACTCTGTTGCAGTCTTGTTGAATTTCTTATAGAAGAGGGGTTTCAAGTAGTTGGAGGGCTGATGCTTTGGTTTTAATTTCTTTGGAAGCAAAAATAGTGACAGCAGTGATGTATGTGAATGTAGTATCTGTGAAATATCACACAGCATCTCATGCATGTTTGGCTTTATGGCAGCTCTATGAATATTTCTCAAGATTTACATCTGTGTAAGTTCTTAGGGAAGTTGTGGCACTTGCCTGTCCATGTCAGAGCTAGTACTCGGAGGAGTGGAGATTTATACCTAAGACTTAATATTCCACAAGTTTACACCTTTATTTCAGCTTATGGGACCTGGATTCCCAGGAGCAGATGTAGGGACTCTAAGTGGTGATTTATAGGAGTTGGGGTACTGAGAATTAAAGAACGCTGACTCCCATAATGAAGAAATTATCCCTTTTAAAATTGTTTTACAACCTCTTGGAGTATATCAAGGAGGAAGTCTTGGTATTGATATGTCTTTTGCAACTTTCCAAGGGAGAACATTGTTGGACTCTAAAGCTTAGGCAGGTAGCAGTATCTACAAAAACAGAATGGCTTTAGTCACTCTATTTTTAGACCCTCTTGTTAAAATGTTGGCATGTTCATATGTATATAAGAGTATATTGCACACACCTATAAAGTACAAAAAATAGTATAACGGACATGGACATATTAACACCTGTTGAAAAGTTAGACAAACTTCAGGTAGACATCTTTCTCCATCATCACTTCTTCCTCTCTTTCTCACTAACATCCGATACTGTTATGTCATTCATACATACTGTCACTTACCCTCCAGACCTTACTCAGTGATGCCTGCTCTCACAGGGATGTCTGGGACCATTCACAGTGCCCTTCATCATCACACCTTCCTTGTCTCCTTTTGTCTGGTATGTTTTTTTTGTCTTTGCTTAGCTTTCTTGACTGTGACCCCTTGAAGAGCTCTGTCTGATGCTTTGCAGTTTCCCTCATTTGGGGTTTGTTTGATGTAAGCCCAGGCTCTGTTAGTTGGTGGGAAAGGCACAGAGGAAATGTGCTATTCATACTTCGGCAAAGCAGAGGCATAGTGGTGATTTATACTACCCTAGGATTACCAACCCTAGACCTTTGTGTAAGGTTTGCCTTCTAATATCACACCTGTAGTGTTACCCCTTTTTCCCTCTGTGATTAATACTTACTATATGAGAAGATACTTTGAGACTTTGTAAGCATTGTGCTTCTTATCAGTCTTTTGTCCACTAATTTGAGCACCCATTGTTCGTGCTGAAGCAGTTATGCCTGTGGATTAGACAGATGGTGCTTTTCTCTGTTTATCTTCCTTCTAGACTTATTGACTAGACACTACCGCAGTGTCTCCCTTGCCACACATGTATTTGTTCAATTACTTATTTGCATCAGGTTTCATACACACACACACATATATATTATATATAATAAGATATACTCACATATATATGTGTATACACACACATATTCTTATTCTGTTCTATGGGATATTATTCCATTGCTGTTATCATTTCATCGTAGACATGGACTAGAATTGGAAAACCCTTTATGTTGATATCTGGTCTCATCTTGTGGGTATGTTTTTGCTCTTTGGATCCACAGAGCACTGAACTAATGTTGTGCTTTCCTCTCAGGCCCTGGGGGAATTATACTCTCACAGCTGTGTAGCTTTTCCTCTGTCACTCTGTTGCTGGCTATTATCTGAGCTCTGTGCTCCCTTCATACCTCCAGGGTGTGTATAGCAGAAGGCTCAGACTTCTGTTCTTGTAGAATCCAAGAAGACATGAAGTGGGAGGCACAGCCCACCATGTGAGTGCTGACAGTCCTGGAGAAGGGTACCTGGAGGCTCCTGGGATGAGCCCAGTCAGTTCCCAGAAGCAGGGTGCTCGGGTTTTCACAACTAGAAACCAAGAGTCCAATTTATTGTTTTTCCCACTATCTTAAGATTTTTCTACATTGGCTCAACATTTTCTTTAGATCTCTGTGGGGGCCAAATGAAGAAGTCTGTATTCCAGATGTGCCCCTTGGCTTGCAGCGTCTTCAGAAATAGTCTTTTTGGGATAACTGTATGTGGTTTGGTTTTGTTTTTCTGACTTAGGGCTAGTAACTTCCAAGTAATATTTTCTGCTTTGTTCATCAAAATCTAACTGGCCACTATGTATTGGCATGGGGCTTTTTTCAAAGTCATCTTCTACCACTAAGTTTCAGGTTCAAATCCTATAACAACTTACCCTGTATTGCCTGTTGCAGTTTAACATTTTACTGGATCTGGGTTGATTCTTGGTATCTGGCACACAATGTCTTCAGAAATCTACTATAAATCTCATTTGAATTATTCTGAATAGTTTTTAAATGTCTCTTTTTCTACCCCAACCTTTATTTTGTCATTCACTCAGCTTTGGAAGTAATGTAACTAAACTTTCACCGTCCTGCCTGTTTTATAATTTTAAGACTTGGGGAGAATTTTTAATTTATCAAGTTACATAGCACAATGTCCATTTGAACAAAGCACTGTTACTGTAGAGGCCTCACTCTTCATCTACACAAAATAACAAGAGTGTTTATCAGTGTTATAGCTGACTTAAATGACAAGCATTGAAAGAAAGGCAAAGTTCATCAGTTGGAGTTCTCCCTAGAGGATTTCAGAGCAGTCCTCTTCTCATGAGCTGATATGACAGTGTCAATTTCAGTTTTAGTACCACCGAGACCCTACATGATGCTTGTGGAAGACTCCGAGGGAGTTTGAAAGCATTTCTGCTGACATATCAGTAGCTTTTCCTTGTGTTAAATACTTGCTTGGGTGAAGTCAGTAGAGTCACAGTGGCAGGAGTTCAAACCGAGACACTGAACATCACTTACAGATAAGGCCATGTAAGGGAACCCATGCCTCTGAAAGTAAACAGATCTGACCTCTGCTCACAAAGCCAGGACGTGCTCTGTGCATCTCATTTCTGGATGTGGTCCTAGAGGTCATCTGCTTCTGCTGGAGGCTTTGTCCAGCTGTCCCAGGGACAGGCCCTGCCCAAGCAACCCTCAGGAAGGGGATTCTGTGGGCCTTCTTCCTCTTATTTCTTGCCAGTTGGCATTATTTGTTTTAATGCAATGCCACGAGCAACTGTCCTGGGATGACATGAAAGTGCCTAGTTGACTGTCTTGTTCTTTGCTTCCTTTTGAGGGTAATTTGATTTTGGGATGATGGATTAAACTGTGTGTGTGTGTGTGTGTGTGAGAGAGAGAGAGAGAGAGAGAGAGAGAGAGAGACAGAGACAGAGACAGAGACAGAGAGACAGAGAGACAGAGAGAGACAGAGACACAGAGAGAGCGCCTGATCCTTGGTATTAAAGATCTTAGTTCAATCAATACAACTAGAAGGATTTGTGAGAATCCTTGAGAATTTGGACACCCAAAGGTACAGTTTTTGTAGTTAAAGTGTGGACCTTGGAATCAGAGTTTTCTGGGTCTGAGCCCATAGGCTAATTTATCTGAGTATGTTTGTTTGCTTGCTTTTAATTTTTAAAATGAGAGCCGTAATTCCCCTGTGGGATTTTTATGAAGGTTAATGAAACAATGCTTGTGGAGCCCTTAGTCAAGTGTCTGGCACATAGTAAACACTCAATGAATGGTAGTTATTGCTGTTATTATTAGAATAGCTCTTTTATTACTTTATTGGCTTGTACACTGGTTCCTCAGTGAGCTCCAATTGTGGATTCCCTCAAAATAGCCACAAGTTGATGGAACTTTGATCTCAGTTCCAACTGTTGTTAAACTATGCTTAATCAGCATTCCCTGTTGCCTACTTCCTAATTAACTTACTGTTTATTAGACGAACACTCTTAGGATATTTTCTATGTGCCAGAGACTGCTTTAACCATTACACATGTAAGAATGAGTGGGCTGTTAGATTTCACTATTTTATTTCTTGTTTCAAACCAAGTCTGTTTTATTGTTTTCTCATTTCCGCCCCCTGTCACCTTGTTTTGGGCTGATAGCTCATGTATAGCTCTACCATGTATCAAACCAACAGATTACTGTCCTTGGTGTAAATCTTAATCTGATGCTGTATCTCCTCCTCTAGGGAGACCCCAGGCTTTTCCTTGGTTCATGAGTTTGGCTTCTCCAGAGATATTGTATAATATGAGGAGAGTGGTGCTTTTGGCCTCATATGGAAAAGGCTGTAGATACAGTTAAACATTCCATGCTAAGCAGGACAGCCCTCAGCCCTGCACCATCAGCTCTAGATGATGATGGTGAGTTGAGAACACCTGATTCAGTCTTCAGCCATAGTAGAGATGCAAGCTTGCTTCCTGGTGTCAGGCGGCCTTCCGAGAAAGGGTCAGGGGTAGAGTGAACTTAGAAAGTGAAGTCACAGCCTCTGTGGCATGTCATTTGATTTGTTTGGGGGAAAATAAGCAAGATGCAGAAAGCAGAGAGACAGAGCCACAGGTGTGAAAAACATCTGGCCTTGAACACCCAGCTTAAATCATGAATTGTGTAAGGTGAAGCTGCTAAGCTGTCAAGAAATGGTTTTGCTTGTTTGTACATACACTAGCTCAGTAACCTCTGGGGTTTCATTCCACATGAGATGACAAGTGGTTTCTAATAGTCTTCACTCAGGCTGTACATCTCAATTAAAAATCCCACTTGTTCACTAGTTTGGTCACCAAACCCCGAATGAGGAAATAAAAATGTAAGAAGCATCCTCACGCCTTTTGCAAGGCAGAACTGTACCTCACCCTGAAATCAAAGCAAGCAGGTATATATGGGTTCTTTCCTCCCATCTCCATCCTCACTCCAAATGTAGTGAACACAAACGGTATCTCCTGAGTGTGTCCTAGGGGCTGGATCTGATTTCATTGCGAGCTAGGTGCATTTCTGAGACTACAGATTCCAAGGCGACGGTGTCAGGGAAGCTACTTCGCCCAAGTCCTCATTCCTAGAGATGGTGGCCAGCCTGTGGTCCCTGGGGAGCCTTTGGCAGACAAGGTGGCAGCACAGGCATAGAGTCTTTTAGGTATAATGCATTGAGCGACATGGGAAAGTTAGAGTTATCCGTATTGACAAGCCCTCCCCGTTCCTGACGTGTCTCTGCCCCTGTTTGTGCGTGCATCTGAGCGTGAGCAACCACAGGTGCTCCTGTTACATTGCTTGCTTTGGTTGCCATTCCAATCTTTTCTTGATCCTGCATCTGGTCTTAAGACATCTTCCCTTGTCACTTTTTCTCAGCTGCCTACACTTCCAGTTCCTGGAGCACCCTAGGAGATTTTCTGCCTTAGGTGTTTAGAATATAATTTTTAAATTAGAATTTTTTCTTTTGGCTCTTTACATATTTTCAAAAAATATTAGTTTAATTTTACAGAGTGGCATTTGAACAAAATAATGAAATTGAGTTTTGAGGTGTTCATTTTACACAATGCCAAGGAATAAGAATTTAAGAGTTTATATTTTAAATTTTTGAAACATAAAATGTAGTGTGTTTAATCAAGAAACTAGTTCTAAAGTTTATGTAGGTCTGTGAGTGTAATGAGTGTTTCTCTGTCCCTCCAGCCAGTTCCCAAGTAACAACACAAACATTTTATTAATTAGGAAAGCTAGACCATAGCTTAGAATTTTATCCAACTAGCTCTTATAACTCAAGTTGATTCATTTCTATTAATCTACATGCTGCAAAATGGCTTGTGGCTTCTACCTCTCCTCCTGCATGTCTTGCTTCCTCTCTGTCTCCTGGTGACTCATGGCAAAATCCCATTTTCTCCCCAGAGTCCTGTCCATCTAGAAGTCATGCCTATCTCTCCTGCCTAGATATTAGCTGTTCAGCTTTTTATTATAGCAGTCGCAGTAATATACTTTCATACCATGTACAAATATCCCACAACATATGGGCATTACTTTTTTGAGATCAGTTTTCTGTCTTTGGTCATCCTTAGATCTCTACTGTCTACTTTGCAGGGGTGAAAGGTGTTTATCACACAGCTGCCCTTGCCCACCTTTTCTGAGGACCTTTCTCTAACTCAGCAGCCAGGAATTCCTATTTCTGTCTCTAATAATGCAAGAGGGATGGCACTGCCAGGGTCAAATTCCTCCTTTCCCCTGTGAGAGATGTGTAGGGATGCATAGGAATTACAGAGTCAAGTGACCTGTTGGTCTTGTCACGAGGGTGTCTGAAGCAAGGGGAGGGAAGGAGGGAAGTAGAGGTGCAGTTGGGAGACTGAGGAAGGTTGTGGACTGATGTCTGAAATAATAGCATTTCCCTCAAATTTTAAAACATGATAAATGCAGTCATAATGTTCTTCTAGCCAGTCTTACCTCAGAAGATTCCTTGGGCAGGCCTCCCCTGAGCCACTGCTATGAACACCTATACATCACTATGTTTGTGCTCTCTTAAGTTACTGCTCTCCAGAAACACATTGCCTGATTTTTGTTTTGTCTGAATCCTTGAGATGCAGTCTAGATTTCTTGAAGTTAGTGGCTCCCATTCTTTCTTTCCTGAGCCTAAAATGTGGCAGTATTAGTTGGAGGCAGGGAGATAGCTTAGTTTGTGAAGTGTGCTTGGTGTTGTAAGCATCACGAATTCAGTATCCAATACTCATGAAAAAGCCAGCCGTGTTGCTAGGCACCTCTAATCCTAGCATGGGAGAGGCAGAGGCAGGAGGATTTCTTGAGCTTGCTAGACAGATGGCTTCTCCGAATCAGTGAGTTTCAGATTCATTGATAGAACCGAGCATTTGAGGAAGACGCTAGACAATGACCTATTTCCTTCACATGTATATGCACATGCCCATGTGCCGTTGAACACACAGGCATTCACATACACTCTACATGCACACACACAAAATAAATAAGTGAATGGATAAATGGATGATGAAGTAAATCCTTGGTCAACTTTGGTGACTATTTGTTGAAAGGGTGGATGGGGGTGGTTGTAGGGACTCAAAGAGCCGTAAAGTAATGTGATTTCTGAAGCTCTGGGTTGTGCATATGCAGGCTCGGTGATTGTTTGGCTGATTATTATTTATTTTCCAAATCCTACTTAATGCCAGACATGTAATTGAGAGAAAGAAAATCTTGCAACAGATGGTACCACCTTCAGTACAAGTAAGTGTATTTTTTTTTAAAGGCTCACCATCCTCTCCTTGTTGGATATCAGTAAACGAAGTTGTTGTTGTTGTTTTAATTCTTCACTTGAAGAAGGGTACATTTAATATTCTGAGTCAGGCAAGAAAGGTCTGTAGCCACAAGGACAGCTGGAGAGTCAGGTCCATAGAGGGTACCCAGGGCAGGTGAGAAGGCGCCTCCCTGTCTGCCAACAGCAGCTGGGTACTAGTGTTGCCCTCCCCGCAGACATTCAGTTGAAACCAGTGCACTAGGAGATTCTTCCCAGCTGACTGAAGCAGATGCCTGCGGGTAGCAGAGAATCTGCCTGTGGCACCAGTGGCTGAGGTGCCGCTTATTTATGACTCATGAGACAGGAGATGGCTGAGGGGCGAGTCAGTTGCCTCGTGTTCCTCAGCTGGCACAATTCCCTTTGACCTAGCTTAGCTCTGCATGAAGCTTCCCGTGCCCTGGGAGAATTTCCCTTGCTTATGTCCCAGTAGCGAGACTGGGTCAGAAACATGCAAGCCTCTACATCTTCCATTAAAGCCTTTGAGACACTTCAGTGTTCCCTCCCTTCACCTGTCACAGGAGGGTGCCTGTCAGAATTGGATTACAAGCAATTTGCTAAGTGCAGCAACTCCTCTCTTCAGTCCAAGGAGGGAAACGAGGCCATGGCAGCATCTTCCCTTGCTTTGCTAGGATGCATGGGCTGTCCAGAGAGGTAGAGTGGGTGGTAGACGTGTCAGTGGGAAAGAGGGAGGCGGCTCTGTTCTTGACTGGGATGGTTACTTAGTATACGAGATCCTTGGCAGTCATGTAACCTTTGGTCTTCTCATCTCAAACAAAGGCTGGACTGGGGACGGAAGATAAATCAGTCAGTTCTTGTGAGTTGTGAAGTGCTGTCTGGAACACAGTGGAGGGGATGATGAAAAATTCAGTCTCTGCTAAGTGAGAAAGAGCAATCAACTATTGATGTGAGCTAAGTGTGTGCATGGGGGTGGGGTAATCACACATGCTAAGTGTAATTCAGTGGTAACTTCTGCCTCAGGTATGCTCTGTCTGTTTTGAGGTGATATTTCTGTGTTATAATTTTCCAAGACTCTATTATGATGTTGAGAAACATACATTTGGCCATTATTATATTTAAGATTATATTATTAAAAATCCTTATAGTGTGGTTTGGGAGATGGTTCAGTCTGTAAAGGTCTTGCTGAGCAAGCATGAGGATCGAGTTTGGATCCTCCACACTTGTATAAAAACCTGGGCCAGGCAGTATATACCCATAATCCCAGCAGCTGGAGACAGCCATCTTTGAAGCTCTCTGGCCAGCCACCCTAGCCAAATCAGTGATCTCCAAGTTCAGTGAGAGATCTGTCTCAGAAAATAATACGGAGAGCAATTGCTAGCAATTACTATATCAACCTCTGGCTTCCATGCCCACATATCCCCACAGCAATCCATACAGGCTTATTCATATTTATTCTCTCTCTCTCTCTCTCTCTCTCTCTCTCTCTCTCTCTCTCTCTCTCTCTCTCTCTCTCTCTCTCTCTCCCCTCTCCCTCCCTCCCTCCCTCCCTCTCTCTCTCCCTCCCTCCCTCCCTCCCTCTCTCTCTCTCTCTCTCTCTCTCTCTCTCTCTCTCTCACACACACACACACACACCATTCCTTATAGACAGGAGGATTAAGGATTAAGGATCATAATGTTTAACAACTTGACCAAGTAACTCATCTAGTAATAAATAGAGCTGGAGTTCAAATCTAGACCTTTCCGTCTCCAGAGTCCTGTTGCCGAATGGCCACTGTGTCCTGCTTCCAAATGAAAGCATTCCTTAGTACAGGTTATCACTAAGTTTCAGTGTCCGTGGCATTGCTTGTGGGTACTCTTGGATCAGAAAGGTGTGCAGTGGCTCATTTGCTGCTGACAGTTTTAACTCTTCCAAGTTTAAGAAGTATTCTCAAAGTAACATGAACATACACTGAGTGACTAGAGACATGCCGGATGCTGTACAGAATGCTTTATTGGAATGAACTCATTTAACCTTTACCAACTACGCCTTCTTTCAGATAAGACTTACACTTAGGCAGCTTGCCCCAAGGGCATGCATGCAGCCAGGGTTGGGTAAAAGCCTGTCGAACCTCTGGAGTTCATCATGGTGGCAACTTTAGAAGAGATTGTAAGTCAGAAAGGTCATGTGAGAGTCTCTTTCATCTGGGTCTGTTCTATGCTGCAAAACCTAGTGAACATCTTAGCATACTCATTAGTGTCGAAAAGGGTGTGACCCAACTGCTGTTTCTGTGCTGGGCTCTCCCTGGGTGACTCCTGCCTGGGCTGGGAGTCCTGGGAAAGCCTGCAGAAACAGGCCAAAGGGAGACTGATGCCCATGGCGCCCCCCCCTTTGTATGAAAACAGTCAGATGCCTGCCCCACTGCATGTGGAAGAAAGGACCAAGCAACCTGGGTACACTTTTTGAAAAGTCAGTCCCTTGGAGGTCCTTGTGAAATTAATGATAATAATTCTAGGGTATTTTTGTTGTTGTTCCAGATTATCAATTTAGAGGTCAACAAGTACGTGTATATATGCATGCAGAGATTTAAAGTTCATGAGATTACAGACAATCTTCAAGAAGTGGAGTACTGTTTTATGCTTGACTAGTTTACCCGCTTGATTGGTTTTCCGTGGGTATGTTTATATTTCCCTTGTCAGTCCAGTTCATTTGGTGCTATTGATTTTCTGAAACGTATTCTGGGAATTTGATCAAAACGGACCTGAAAATACAATCCTCAAATTGCAAATGTCAGAGAATATGGAGTTTGCTTTTCTAGGGTTTAAGTCATTTGCCAGCAGCTTGCTGTCTCATGCCCATCTGCTCCCCACCCTCATCCAGACTGCCCACTATGATCTCCATTCTCTTCTAGGCTTTCCTTCAGGCCTATTTCCTGACACACACACATGTCTACCCAGGCTTACAAACCCATGTATACACAGGTGTACATACAAGCACACGTGGACATTTCTGATCTAATGAGTAAACTAAATCAGCAGCATCAGATCACTGAGCCTCAGGCCTGTCTGGTTTGAATCCACACAGCTTAGGAAATCAGGGTTGTAAGTGAGAGACAGCAGGTGTGGATTTTGTTACTGCCTTCTGAACTCAACCCATAGTTCTTTCTTCGATTCTTTTCATCCAGCAACATTGCCTGAATTGTTTCCAATGAATTTTAAAGCTGCATGATCCTGTTTCAGAGCTGAAGGGAGATTTTCTCTCCATGGGCTAAATGGCATCCAAATCAAAATACCATTTCCTGCCCCCTTCTCATTCCTTAAGAAGCAATAAGGAGTGAGCCCCAGGCTGTAAGTGCCTGCATCTAGTATCCTTAGGTTTTCATGTAAAGAGCTAATTTTCTGGTCTCATTTTAGGAAAAGCCAAGAATTTAGCTGGCAAACAATGAACCATAATTGGAGAGAAAATAATTACTGGGGCTTTTCTGCCCTGTGATAACCAATTGGAGTCACTGCCAATTCTTACAGCGCTGTCCACACCCACTTCTGTTCATAACAAAGTGTTGCTCCAGGCCCTTGAAAGTGGTATCCAAATGTTCCATGTGACACACATTGATGCAAACTACCCCATATGCTGGCATTAGATCCATTTCATGTCTGTTTGGTACAGAAACCCAGAGCAGCAAGAGGTTTTTTATATACTAGAGACATGAATGACTCTTGCAGGTGTCAGATGCATTGTGGGGCCCATTTATAATAAACTTATTGCTGGGCCACATAAGGGCTCTTTCAGGAACTGGATCAAGTCTGCATGGAAAATTATTCCTGACAAGGGCCCATTGTCTTGTTAACCTTTACTAAATTGTTATTTTGAATATGTTTTCCAAAAAATTTTCTTCTCCAGCATTTCTGTATTTGGGTAGATGGTAGATGCCCTGGGGGATCATGGATGCATGGAGTTATAGATGGGCTGATTGGCTGTTTTATCTCTTGTTTACAACAAACATCAGTGGACCTCTTCCATTTATTACTGAAGGTTGGCAGAATAAAGTTGATTATATAGCTGGGGCTATCAGAGTACAAGAAACTGTCATGCACACCCACCTATGAATTGAAATACCACTGTCACTGATGAGTTACCAACCTGAAAGTCAGCCCTGTACCTTCTGTGTTATCTGTAAATATGAATCTGATATTGTGTAACTTTTTGAGGTTTTTCAGTAGCATTCTACATCCTGTAGGAAATGAGCCCTGTGACATCCTGTAGGAAGTGAGTCACTGTGACATGCCTGCCTCATTGTGTCCTAGCTGCTCTCTGAGTCTTTGTTCTTGCTCACTACAGATGTCTAGGAATGCAGGTTCAATGTGTGCATATCTCTTCATTCTGTCTCACCACTGTCTTTTTGCTTATGTTATTTGTTCTGCAGTAGTGACTTTTATTCAATTGACTCTCTCTGTGGTCTCTTCACTTTTATAAGAGTAGGATTATATTATCATATAATATATAATATATCAATGTATATAAAATTGCATGTCTCTTTTTATTTTAGTTTATCAGCAAGCACTTTTCACTCAAGCATCTAGCAACTAAAAAGGTTTGTGTGTTGTATTTATTTTCATGTCTGAGGAAAACTGCTTTCATGATAAACCTCATATGCTAGAACCCAAGGATGCTAACTAAAGTCCCTTACACAAAATAGGACAATACTTTCCTGAAAACTTACAAATCCTATATTTAAAGCAATCTCTATATTTCATACAATACCTAATAAAAAATAAAAACAGTACAGAAATTAATGCTATATTTTATACCGACTAATTATGAAGAAGAAGTCCATGTGTGTTCAGTGTTCGGTGAAGACACAGTGGGATTTCTTTTTCCGAGATGGGGATTCTCTGTGTAGCTTTGGAGTCTGTCCTGGAACTCACTCTGTAGTCCAGGCTGGCCTTGAACCCCCAGAGATCCGCCTGTGTCTGCCTCCCAGGTACTGGGATTAAAGGCGTGCACCACCACCACCCATCTCACAGTGCAGTTCTTTTCAAATATTTCCCATTGAGGTGGTTTGGATCCACAATATGGAGGCCATGTTTATGCAGGGTGGTAATCAGGTGTACTATAATTGATGTGATGCCTTTTCTGCATAATCCCAGAATGTGATGCCTTTTCTTCATAATCCCTGATGGAATTTCCACATAACTCCCTTTGAGCAGCAAAATGAAGAAGGGTGAAGGAAGTGCATGCCTTCTCCTTCTAAGATGAAATATGTTTTATCTCTGTCCCTGTCTCCTGTTTCCTAGCATGGCAACCCTAATACCCTTGCATTTTCTGAATGGTAGATAAGCTCAGATCAGCTGTTATTCTAATATTTCATAGCTGCCCCAATTTTGTGACATAGAACTCCTTTATCACTTGGGATGCCCTGGGTGAGAGTAGCATTGTTTATTTTAATGAGGCAACACTGGGTGGCATTCTGGGTCATTTAGAATGGGGCCTACTCTCCAGAAAGTCCAAGCCATGGTTAGAAGCTTGGAACATTCAACTATAACCTCCTCATGCACCATCTTTCTGAAAGCATAGAAGTGGTAGAGATTGGGTTAATTGATCATTATACATGATGAGCCCTACCCCCTGAACAATAACCCTATTAGAGGGAATTTGAGACGCTTCCAGGGTGGTGAGTGTACCATAGCTGGAGGTATTATATTGGAGAGGGAAGGGAGAGTCTGTGGCTTTCCTATGTACCTTCTCCGATGTCTCTTTCCGTCAGATTCTTCATTTGTATTCTTTAAAATACCCAGCTAAATAAAAGGTTTCGCTGAGTTCTCTGAGCCATTGTTGTGAATTATAAGAACTGGAAAGAACATTTTGGAAACTGATTTCTAGCTGCTCATTCAGAAGAATGGAAAACCAATGCTTTCTGTTGACATCTGAATGGCATCAGTCTCAAAGGACAACATTGTTGTTTTCCTGTTGGCTTAGTGGCTGCACCTGAATCTACTGATATTTTAACTATTTTTGGCCCCACTGGCACTGGCTTCTGATGCTACTGTCAAATACAGTTTTTAATTAAGTCTTTGTCATTCTGTTTACCAATAAGGACTTGGGAGTCAGATGTTAAGGTAGAAATCTGCTAGCTCAGGGAAGTCGAGAAACAACCAGCTGACCTTCCGTTTTGGTCAGAGACCCAGCAAGAGAGCATCACTCCTACCATCCCAAGCCAAAAAGACAGAGAAACTCCAAGTCCCTCCCTACTCCTTCCTGTGTATCTATCTGTCTTCCTGGCCTCTCCACAGTCTCTATGACTAATTCCTGTCAACTAGTTCCTGGCTCTGCTCCTGATCCAAAGTTGCTCTTATTAACACAGTCTCGGGATTCATACTGTAATCAAATATCCCTCAACACTACACCCATAGTTCCTCGGATGTATGTAGGAACTTTAGAATTGAAATATACGATGTTCAATTGGTATCTGGAGAGATGGAGAATTTCTGTGAGAACATCCTGTTCAATTTGGTGTCAAAGCATTATGAGCAGTGATTTCATGCTTCCTCTTAATGATCTTATTGTAATAAGTGTCATACATATATCTATCTAACTTCCCTGTCTGTGCAGTACCCCATGTTTCTGGGTCCCCAGTTCTGTAGAGCTGATAGTAGCAGCAATGGCCATAGTGGACTGGGCAGCAGTCCCAGCAGTAGAATGCTGTGCAGAGTCAGTGTTAGCAGCAATGGCCGCAGTCACAGGAGTAGGATACGGTGCAGAGTCCATCTAGAAGTTCAGGCAGAGAATACTTTTGAACCTAGGGTTCTCCTACTTCAAAGCTTGTCACCAGGGCTTCAATCCAGTCTCACTGAGTGGTAATTGTTTCATTATGGAGTTCTCTTTCCTATTAGATTCTGAGTGCCTTGTGAAAAATGACTTTTCCAGTTTACTGTGCATCTGTGGAGCTCAGAGGGAGGAGGGAAGGAGCCAGGAGTCAGTAAGCATTTCGGATATTTGAACCAGCACTATTGATACCTGGGACCAGGTATTCCTACCACTCATTCTCCATCTCCAGTCCAAAAACACAAAAACAAACAAACAAACAAACAAACAAAAAAACAGTGGCTTTGGGTGTTGCCAGATGTTCCATGGGAGGTGAAATCTCTCCCTAAAGATGGTTGATTACAATTCAGCGAAGGCCAAACATAATGGAATAGTGTTCACCATCCCCATGAGCACTTCTGAAACTGGTGGCCTGCTGATCCCTGCTGATGTGTGTTCCAGGCCTATGTTTATCTGGAGCAGAGAGTGGTCCAAGCATCCCAGGTTACCTTCCCCACTTGCTGCAGTGGTCATAGTCAGCCAAGCCTTACCAGGGAATACCGAGGGGAATCCCTCTGGAGGCAGCTCCAATGGCTCATGGGATTAGCTGGGTGGCTTGAGCTACCTGGTGAAAGTTCACCTTCACCAAGGTATGCCTTTGTAAATTTCCTGGCATGGCCGGGCTACATTCTCTTCCCTGTTCTCCTGCACCTGTTTTTACTTCCCTATGGGTCAGCGTCAACAGTTCAAAACCAGGAAAATCTCTATTGGAAACCCACTTCTCATTCTCTGCCTACTGCCGAAGTCAGCCTAGGATATGTTACCTTTGTGCTAGTTAGGGCCTGGATGTCCTTTTCACCTTGAGGGTTTGAGAGCTACAACATGCTGTAAGAAGAAAAAGACGTTCTGGATGATGCCTTAAATCAGGACCATGCTTTGTTCATAGACCTTTCAGACCCACTCCTAATTAGAGCTGGCTGTCAGCTGCTGCCCTCTGTCTCTGAAGACCAAAACAGGTCTTATGTTCCTCATCCTCTGTGCCAAGTCCTTTAGGGCTGCATTTCCTAATACTCCTCCCATAACTATTGAAAACATGAAAGGAATAAGGGTTTTGCTATTTTGTTGTTTCAGGTACCTTGTGTTTTAAGTTTGTGCTATGGGTGAAGATACCTGCCATGCCCACACCTAGCTCTCCCTAGAGATTCAACTAGAAGGGAAAATGTGTGCAGAGATAAACTTCTTTCTCCTTGATGACTGGCTGTTTACCCTAGGGCCAAGTAATCTTTGAAGTTGGAGACTTTACACCAGCCATGCTCAGTCACAGTGAGATGCAGCTGGAGGACCTGTCGGATATTTAGTTAACAAGGGGCGTTAACAAGGGAATTGAATCACTGGCCCTTTCTTCCTTTTTTCCTAATAAAAGTATTTGGAGACTGATAACAACACTCGATGGTACAGAGCTCTGTTACTCCAGATGTGAGGACCTGGGCTCACAGCATTGCAAAAAAAGGTATTTATGACCTAGCTCCGTTCCTCCTTTCCTCTATTTTGTGTGCTGCTGGAGAACCCTGGCCCTGATATGTAGGATGAGCACTCAACCACTGAGATACTCCACCAGGGACTTTGCTGATCTCTAGTTCCACCAACACTACTGCCCCGTACTCTATGCACATTGTGGTGAGTAGTGTTTCTTACAGAGGGTCTGGCATAGAAACTGATGTTACTAAAGTTTGTGAATAACTTTGGCTGGGTGACTCTTACTCAGATACTTAGTTTACCAAATTATTTCCTATTAACTACATTGCCGTGAGGGAAAAATCAATGTGACAAAGTGGCTAGTGGGGTGCTGGCCTGTCAGCCTACACCACCCCTTCTTTTGGTCATCGTAGTTGTCCTTTCCTTCCTCATCCATTCCTCTTCACTGGGCAGTGTTTGTCCTGCAGCCTCTACTTAGATATTGGTTTCATAAACAATCCACTCCTTAGCACTCTCATCATAAAACTTTGTATTGCTCTACACTTGCTACACACGTGCACGTGTCTACATGCGTGCTCAGTACTGGCTGCTCATGCCTCACTCAGGTGACAAATACCATTTATTTCCTTCTTTCCCTCCTGTGATCAGTACCCAACAGACTTTCTGGTAGACTCAAGCTGAGGTCAGCATTTAGTGGTATTTGTGTCATCAGTTCTATTGTATTATGTTTATTGCTGATTGTGGAAAATATTAAGTATGCATAAGAGCAAAAGAATGAATGCCATATATTCTGCATCATTGATATGTAGTGTCAATGTGTCTAGGAAAGTCCTTTGGGGGACAAGTTAGGGAGATAGCGCAAACTAGACTGATGCTGTAACTTGTTGAGGTGCAGGTGCTCCAGAAGAGGACATCAGGGTGCACATGTGAATAGCAGCAATTGTGCTTTTCTCTCATGGACTGTTTTGGGGTATGCATCTTCATCAACATGTCCCGTTTTGTAGACTTAACACAAATATCACTAAAATATGAATAACTGGATCTCTTGTCAAACTAAAGGAGCATAAAAAGAAAAGTAGCCATGTTCCCTAGGAATCGCAAGAGTATGAATAGTGTCAGGAGGAAAATCTGCCCTTTCTACCTAATCTCTGCCCCAGAGAGAAATACGGGGTTCTAGAAGAAGTGGTCATTGGGTGTGGAGATTTTCTATAAGACTTGATGTGTGGCTCTCTGGAGAGGTCTCTAATAACTATGTTTGTAGGCTCACATGACTGTCTAAATGTGGACAGTGGAAAGGAAGAACTGTGACTACCAATAATAGAGGCTGTTTGCGGAGGATCTGTCTGGGGCAGAGGCTATGCTGGGTGGTCCTTTATAATAGTATTTTTATTCCTTACAACATGGTGTTAGATTCAGTGTCATTGTCTCTACTTTAAAAGCAAGAAACTGGAGATGCTGGATATTCCCATATCCATTCAAATAACACGTGTTTAGGCTGGAACTGTAGGGCTACCCTTTCCTACTCAGCATCCAACATTCCTTTGACATTGGAGATAGTTGCTCTTGGGACATTATGGGCTTTCTCCTTTATTTCATTATGCAGCCAAGAATGTTTTACACACACACACACACACACACACACACACACACTGCAGCAACAGCTAGTTTTAAGGTTTAGGCATATCAAATACCGTTTTTTTATTATTTATTTATTGAGAATTTCATATATGAGCACTGTATTTACACTCCTCCCCTCTAATTCTTCCTGTGTTCTCCCAGTTGTCTCTCAAATTCGTGACCTTATTTGATTATTATTGTTAAACATACATATACAAGTATATATGTGTGTAGATATACATAACCATATATGAATAAATGAGTCCATTTGGTGTTACTTGTATGCACACGTGTTTAGGGGTGACCACCTAGGATTGTAGTATCCATCAGCAAGCTTATCCTAGAAGCAAACTGATTCTCCCCCTCTCAGCAGACACTGATTTCAAAAGCTCTTCTTCTAGGGATGGGGCCTGTGAGATTATCCCATCTACGCTGGCATGCCGACTGGAATTTTCCTTATGTTAAGTCTTGCTTAGGCAGCCATGTTATTGAGATTTCATGGGTGCTTCCCTGTCATGTCTAGAAGACACTGTTTTGTAGCAGCTGTTCTGGTCCTCTGGCTCTTACAGTCTTTCAGCTCTCTCTCATGGTTTTCCCAGAACTTTAGGTGCGAGAATCAGGTTGTCGATGTACCACCTGGGGTTAGGCATTCCACTGTCACTAACTGTCTTCATGCTGACCAGTTGCAGATCTCTCTGACGGTTTCCATCTGTTGCAAAAGTAAAGCTTCTTTAATGAGGCATGAGCATAATACTTACCTTAGGGTGTTAGGCTAAGTATTTAGAATTCTTTTTAGAAATTTCATTGGTGTAGTAAAATGGCTAGATATGAGTGTTGTCACTGTTGCACACTGGGGATATCTTACCAGGCTGCACATTGTTGTGATTCAAAGAATTTACTGCTATGGAGGAATATTGACTGCTTCTCTTCTGTAGCAGCTTGCATAGCACCTTAGGTACTTTGAGAGACAGTCTCCAGATAGGAGACTTCTATGACAGTTGCAACTTCATTCCTTCAAGTTCTGGGACTTAATCAAGGACAATGACAATAGCTTGTATGGTTTGGGGAATCTTTTCCTCTTCCCTACCAATGCCTCAAAGGGAGGTTCTCCATGCTTGGTACTAGGATTTTTGTTAGTCTGTGACTTTTGGAGGAAGCATTACTACTACTTCATGTGTTAGAACTACATTTCTCTCTCTCTCTCTCTCTCTCTCTCTCTCTCTCTCTCTCTCTCTGTCAGTCTCTGTCTCTGTCTCTCTGTCTCTCTCTCTAGTATGTGTCTGTGCATGAGTGTGTATGCATTTTAAAAGTAAGCTTATAAAACAATACATTTCTCTATGGACTTTTCAATCACAGTGTTATTAATCTTTCTTCTTCTATATTACTCTCCCAAGTTGAAGTCCCCCCCCAAGATTTTCCCCTTTCATAGCACCTGTGTTGTATTCCCCTGTGTGCAGAAACAGCCAGTTTTAAGGTATAGGCATATCACTATGTATTTTTTTAAGTAGCCAACATTAGTGTTTCTTTGCTTCTGGTTTAGAAAGGTTTTTGGCGTCAGATACTCATAATGGCAACATTTATAAATATTCTCTGAAAGCTACA
This sequence comes from Mesocricetus auratus, assembly GCF_017639785.1. NCBI lineage: Eukaryota > Metazoa > Chordata > Mammalia > Rodentia > Cricetidae > Mesocricetus > Mesocricetus auratus. The sequence goes on along the minus strand of NW_024429197.1, from coordinate 43,430,442 downwards.
GTCCATCCTTCTACCTCTTCTTCCCTAGGCAAAAACAAGACAGAACAAGGCAAAGACTCTGTGGGGTGCATTAAAGTGGATGCCAAGTCCAGTCTTGTAGATACATGTCTTAGTTAGGATTTTGCTGCTGTGGTGAGATACCATGGCCACGGCAGCTCTTCTAAAGGAAGATGTTTAATTGGGGCTGGCTTGCAGTCTCAGAGATTTCGTTCGTTGCTGTCATGATGGGAAACATGGCTGCATGCGGGAAGACATGGTGCTTGAGAAGCAGCTGAGAGTTCCTCCTGGAACAGCAGGCTGCAGGAAGAGAACTATGACACACTTCTTCCAGTAAGGCCACACTTGTGCCAAAAAGCCCACACCTTTTAATAGTGCCACCTCCTATTGGCCTATAGGAGCCATTTTATTCAAACTACCACAGTATGTTTGGTGTCTATCAGCTAATTGCTTAAATTATAACTTTTCAATATTAGAAATTCTGGTTTGTTAGTTATACTAGACACTACTATTATAAAATTATTCTACTTGAGTGGGATGGTCATTGGACATGAATTTATTTTTCCACAGGAATAATTATCTTTTGCTTCACACTTAGAGATTCACAATTGAGTCACTTGAATGATCGTAAACTCCTATGTCCTCAATACAAATAGGCTTGCTCATATTAAATGAGGCCATTCTCTGTTCCAGCATGATTCAGATAGCCCTACATCTGTGTCTATTTATAAAGTTTATAATAATAAATAACTGATGAAGTTTTAGTATTTACCTTTTAGTATGTTTCTCGCTTCAGATTCCTCACAGCTCCTCAGGGCCTAACTGGCATTGTCCAGAATCTGGGCATCACAATGTTGCATATTACATCTGACTTCTGCCATAGTGATTTATGGGCTTATCTTCTCTGCTTGTGAACTGAGGGCTAGACCTGATCCCTGTGTATTGGACACCTTGTGAAGAATTTGTAGGTCAGAGTCATTCAATGGATTTGACAACTTAGATTGTCTAATGGATTTCAAAGGAAGTGTGCAGTTTTTCTTCAAGGCCATAAATTAGGTGCTGTCTATGAATTGGAAAAATCTCAGAAATATTTTCTTTATATTTTTTGGTGGAAACTGAAGAGGTTAGCAGTGGGTGAAATGAAGCCACAGAATCTTCAAGCCAGGATAATGTATTACTAATAAAAATACTATAAATCATCTGTGTTATCCAGCCCCCTCCCTTCAAGCCAGGTATTTCTCCAGCCACATTGAAATGATGGGTTCTCCTTTCATTAGAGACCCATGGGGAAGGCCAGCAAGGTGTCCCAGCAAATAAAGATGCAGACTACCAAGGATGGTGCCCTGAGTTCAGTTTTGGGACTGTCATGATGGAAGAGCTTTGAGAGAAGAGAATCCCCTTCTATATCAGCAGGACTGTATTATAGGCACACACGCAAAGATAGATAGATAGATGGATAGATACATAGATACATAGATACATAGATACATAAATACATGGTCTTCTTGAGATACTGCCATATTGTCTTGTGTAAAGTTATGGTTGTCTAGTCCTATCAGCGGCTTCACCCAGAATTCAATCTGCCTTGCTATAATTATGCTCATTGGTTTCATTAAATGTAAACAAAGATGTTTTCAACTAAAAACCATTTTGCTTCCTAAAGTTGGTTATTCCATATTCCACACCCTTCTCTTCTCCAGACACAGTTTTCCTTTGTACTTCATATTCCTTTTTGTTCTTCATTTCATTTCTGGTCCGTTGGACGCTATTCTCTCAACTTACTGATCTTTGCCTATAATAACTTGTGCTGGGTATGATTAGTACACTGTCATTGATTTCACATGTACATGAGATACAGGTCTCATACCCTCAAAATCTGTCTTGTGGGTCACTGGAATACCATTACCCCACGTGGCAGGTTGAGGCATCTTTTAAACCTGCCATGGATCATTCACCTCTCACTTTCTCCAGTTGCTTGATTTATGAGATGTGATTTGTTTGTTATATACTGCTTTACAATGCTCAAAAGAAGCAAAAATGGTACACAAGGGATATTAATGAATTTTAGCTTGTGTATTTTCCCCTCATATCTGATTTATAAATAAGCCTTAAGAGTAGTCTCAATTATAGAGACGCGTGGTGATCCTAGGGAAATTGTAAGCAAGTTTGGCACAGGACAAGTGCATTTTTTCCTTTTCTGAGGCTTTTCACTTAAGAGGCTCTACAAGCTCCTTGTTGTGGGTCATTAGAAAGATATAAAGCAGGCAGCCTCTTCTTCAGTTAAGAGTTTTTTATTTATTTACATTTGAGCAGAAACCTCCTATTTGTCTTTGTTGGTGGCTTTGCTTGTTTTTAAAATGAATCATCGAAGAAGACATCATGCATTAATAGGAGTTCAGTCATGGAGAGCAGACCGCCATGCAGGAATGAAGTAGCTATTTATATATGTGGAAAGTAGTTAAAGAAGACTTCAGGGATAGCTTGAAATTCCATGAACCTTTAACATCTGTTTGCCAGCCTTCCGAGGAAGCCCAACATGCTGAATACACCAGCTATGCTTCAGGGGCGCAGAGCAGAGCAGGGGGAAGAGTGGCCATTTAGGAGTAAGGGCTGATGACAGGAGGCAGCGATATCACACAGGACAGGTCAATCAGTCCTGGGTCAAATTCCAAAGAAATAATACCTGAAGGTGGTGGAATTTATCAAGATTAATACTTTGGGTATTTAGTAGCGTGTCAAAATTAAGACTTTGTGTCTAATTAATTTTGACCGGTGGTGTTTATTTGTGAGTTTTTAAATTAAAGTTAAAAATTATTTTAAAAAGATTTATCACGATTGTAAGAAAATACAGGTGTTTCTGGAATGCATAACCAGGCCCATCTGGCACTGATTTCAGAGAGCCATTCAAAATGATACACATTTGTTTATGACAGAGAATAGGCAAGCTGTTTCTGGCTCAGTACTGATATTGGGCATGTGTACCACCACCATGGTTTTTGTTTCAATTTTTCTGTTATATTTCTTAATTGATGCCTATAACTTACAGGAAATAATTATTTAAACCTTCCCAGCTTCTTTCACGCTTTGTAGATATCCATGTTAAAAAAAACTCCTTACATTGATTTTTATGTGTTTTATGTCTTGTTATATAGCCCAAGCTGGCATGAAACTCACTATCCTCCTGCCTAAGTCCCCTGGAGACTGACATTATGGACTCGCACCAGCACACTTGATGTTGTATTGCTCTCTGTGTTTCTCTTCATGTGTTCTTTCCCTTATGTTCTTCTGAACTATTCAAGGGGTGAGCTATGTTTCTACAGTGTCATGTTCCACATCAACAAAACTATGTTTGGGTGTTAATAAATCCTCCAGGAGAGGATAGAACATTCTGAATGGTTTCTTACCACTAAATGGGCCAAGGCCACAGGATATGGAACCAACATTGATTTCCAAGTTGAAAACATGAACTAAAAGCTCAATTTTCAGTTCAGCGCTGTCTTGGGTTGAACAAAGCTAAGTCAGGTTGCTCGTACCATTTCATTTCATTCAGATTCTAGGTATCAGATGAAAAGCATCTCATTTCTCTGTAGCAGCCTTAGTCATGTGTTCAAACAAATACTACAGTTTTAATTTTAAATTTTCATTCCTTATTTTCGTTCTCAGAGGGAACTAGGTGATGATTTTGATACTGATTAAAAAAATGAGGACAAGATCAGTACTTTTTGTTGGGCCTGTGATCTATGAATTTCTGCAGCACTGGTATTGTAACACATTTGTGAAATAAGTGCTTCATTTAGTTGTCATCACATTTTGGGGGGTGGGGCAGAGGATGCCTCAGTAATGACAGCATCACCGTATCTGACCCAAACCCTAACCTCTGCTCATGCTAACTTTAGCACCTTTCTGTAGTGGTTGGGGCCAGTTATTCCATGTCCCATATAGAGCCAAGAGCCAGAACTGGGTACCCTGCTTGACTCATATCCTCAAACTTTGTCTCCTGGTGCACAGCTCTTCCCTGCTCAGGACTCTTCAGCAAAGCTTCCTTCATATGTGTAGGTGTAGTTCCTCTTCAGTCATTCCACGTGGGCGTCTTGTTCTCCCTGTGAAATTCTCACCAGTTATGCAGATAGTGTTCCTAGGAACCTTTGCGCAGGACCTGGAATTGAAGGCTGAGTGAGTTTAAAGGCAGGCCTCTCATATTAGCAGACATTGGGGTGTTCTCATCCCCTGACCGACTGTTCAATCCCAAGGTCAGAGAAGTAATGCCAGCTTCTCCTCATTAAATGGCCTGGTCCCAGAATTTCTTCTGAATAACTAACATCGTTTTCTCCCAGTTTCTGGACCTTGATACCTAAAGACTTTTGCAAACTTTGCTTTAAGGTCATTTTTATGTCTCTTTCCCTTTCTTTTCTTTTTTCTTTGTTTTTAATTTTTTGAGACAAGGTTTCTCTGTGTAGCTTTGTAGACCAGGCTGGCCTTGAATTGCACAAAGATTTACCTGCCTCTGCTTCCTGAGTGCAGGGATTAAAGACATGCGCCACCACCGTCTATTGTTACTCCTTAAAGACAAGAACTTGTATTGGTTGAAAACTTAAAATGAATCACCAACTGGGATATAAAGCTGATTCTTTTTTCAGTTACAACTCTGTCATAATTTCTCTCAATTGCTTGCTCTCCCACCACACCACTTTTGGGGTGGATAAGTGAATGAAAAGTAATTGATAGAGAAGTGTAAAACCCCAAACAGAAATCCATTGCTTCAGAATGGCCATTCGAACATACAGAAATTCGCTGACATTTATAGTTTGGGACTGGGCAAGTGTTTCCATAAATTAGCCATGTGGTATTTTCAGTTGTGAGTAAATTTGAGTAGAGTGATTTTAATTTTTTTCATGGGAACTTCATGTTCATACTTGTAATTCAGCTCTATTTCAAAGTTTTTGCTTCCTTGCCTTGCTTCTTAATCTGACTTTGCCCTTTGTGTCAGAGAGATGTTCATCTATGATAAAAAAAACTTTTAGACCTGAGAGTTTAGTAAGTAAGTAGACAGCTACTGAGATGCCAGAACAGCTGGCACTGTAACATAAGGACCCTGGCATCACCATGGTGCTCTCCTGGGCTTCTTGTGGCCATCATGATAGCCACCTCAGCCACCTCGAGGACAGAGGAGGCAGTAATGATGTGTTCCCAACATGTTTTCAGCATGGGAGAAGCATGCCACCATTTCTAGACTGTGACTCAAGTTGACAGAGGAAGAAGGCAGGCAGGAAGTCTGCTAAACACTCTGAGGGGTTTTGAGTTTCAAATCTTGTTTCTGTCATTGGGAAAGTGGCAGCCAGTTTGGACATTGAGTGTGAGGAAAATCACCATGTCTTTCAGCACCATCTCTCCAGTCATCTTCAGGCTTTTTAATGCCAGGCTGCACACTATGAACCCTGGGTGTCTTCGAAGCTATTTGCCTTTCCATGATTGTTCTTTACTGTTATTCTTAATTCTTAAGTCTTAATATGTTGACTTTATAACAATTCTGAAAATATTCATTTCTACTTTTTTTAGCTAAAGCAAACTTGGGATTTAATAAAGATAGTTGACTATAAGCTTAATTAAGCATGAGGGATTGAGAGAAGCAACGGTGACCAGAAGAAAGTAAGCCACACTGAAGAGCACGGTGTAGACTCTTCTGAGAAGAGCCCCAGAAAGCAAGGTCTACTGAAGAGTGGGAAGTCGAGTTTCACCCTCCAGGGAGTGTCTCCTTGTTGTCCTTGGCTGTGGTGCCAATCTCCTTTCTGAACATCTTAAGTTTTATGCTTTCTTTAGTCAACCTTCCAGTGATTCTGAGGCAGCTAATTATTTGCTCTGTGTAGCTGTTCAGTTTTGGTTTCATATTTTGTCTTTATTAAGAAGAAAAGAGGGTACCAGGCGTTGGTGGTGCGTACCTTTAACCCCAGCACTCAGGAGGCAGAGGCAGGTGGATCTCTGTGACTTCGAGGACAGCCTGGTCTACAGAGCGAATTCCAGGACAGCCTCCAAAACAATACAGAGAAACCCTGTCTCAAAAAACCAAAAAAAAAAAATGTTGAAGAGGAATGGTGTTAGCTCAGCGGTACAACAGTTGACTGGGACATTCAAGACCCAGGATCAATCCTGAATATATACATGAACATTTACATTTGCATATGCATACAGACAAAAGAAGACATAGAGAAGGGAAACAAAGGAAAAACACTACATCAAAATTAGTTCTCTTTCACGTCTTGTTTTGCGTTTGCAGTGTCTTATAAACACCATTTGCTGGATGGGCCTGAATGAACACGCAGTTAACAACAGAAGACTTGATTACACCTGTGTGTGTGTGTGTGTGTGTGTGTGTGTGTGTGTGTGTGTGTGTGTTTGGGCACATATATGCCATGGCTTGCATGTGGATCAGAGAATAACCAATAGAAGCTGGTTCACTCCTTCACTGTGTGGATTCCAGGGAATGGAAGTCAAGAGTCATCAGGCTTGGCAGCAAACACCCTTACCCACTAATCCATTTCTCTGGCTTTAGTAGTAGACTTTAATTGATCAGAACAAGGTATCAGCTTTTGCCCACTCCTTCCTAATGGATTCAAGTAATTGCTCCACCTTGCTGAGCTCTTTGTCCTTTTCTGTCACACGGGGCTGTGGCGTTATCTTCTCAAGGTTACTGTGAGGTTTAGTAGCCCACACAGACAGTGCACAGTGCCTTGCACAAGCATTCCATCCCTCTCTGCTTGTCCACTGCTTTTCATATTACCCCTAATTAATATCATTTAAAATGATTTCAGTCAAATGTTAATCCTCAAACCCAAGGATTTCACTCAGATTTTGGAATATTTTGGCAACGGCTTTTTATCTTTTGTTTTTGACAGTGAGATGTCTTTCTCTGAGAGCATGGGAAAACTACTTCAGCTTATTTATTCTTTTCATGTTGTCATGGCCACATTTGAGCTGTTACCAGCAAGTCTAACTGAAAAGGCAACTTAATATTGCCCTGCACTTGTATTATTATGGTCTGTCAGGAACCTGTCAGCAAGTGTTGATGAAGTGCAGAGCCGGCATTAACAAGCCTGAGTTCTGACAGCTTGCTAACAGAAGTAGCTCCAATTGGTACAGTGGTATTTCTTCAGAAAGAAGCCCCTCTTGTCCCTTTGCTGATGTGATTAGTAGTCCAGCCTGAGCCATTGTTATATCTCTCCTTGAGCGATATCTTCAGTGCTGGTAACTCTGTCCTTTGGATGCTTTGAAAAACACAGAGCCATCACAGGCCCACGAAGTGCCAAAGGCTGCAGCCAGGAATATCTTAGTAATTTATCCCCATCCTTAACTCTAATTATTCTGTTTTTCCCTGGCTTGCTCAACTGAGACTCTCCAGGTTCTACATTCCCCAAGCAGAGAACAAAAGGTTTCCCTTGAGAGTGGGGCCTGGCAGTGTGGGCGCAGTGAACTGTGTATAAATTATGCAGCAGTGCGGCTGGCTTCCTTTTCATAGTCTTGCTGGAGAAATTCCGGAGAATGACCAGGCCCCTGGAACGGGGCTGACTTACTCTTCTGAGGTTGCCTTGCTCTGGGTGAATCAGGAGGGCAAGAAATTCCCCTTCTCTTTACTGAGGCTGCTTCAAGTTCTGCAAGATCTACAAGTGTGTTGTCTTTGTGTCTGGGTTTCTACCTGTCTGGGAAATCAGAGAATGATGATTACAACAGGTGCCTGCTACCACTTAGTTTCGCTTGGAGTGGTTTGGCTGGGCTATCCTTTCTGATTTCTCAGTTAACCTTACTTTCATGAGGCTAGCGCACTACCCGCTGCACTACCAGGCTTCTCTCGATTAACCTTCCTTTTAAAAAGTTGAATATTTCTATTAATTCTTTGAGAAGTTCATATACTGTTTTGATCATATTCACCCCAGCCCCTCTCCATAACTCCTCCCAGATCTATCCCCACCTCCCAGCCCCGTAACTTTGTTTCCTTTTATAAATATAATTCTTAATTCCCTCATGTGTTGCACACATGTTCCTAGGTGTGGCACCAGCCACTACAGTGTTGAGGCCACACCCTTAAAGAGAAGCGACTCTCCTGTCCCCCAGAAGCCATCACTATCCAGAGCTCCTCAGTTAAGGGTCCGGGCTAATGAACTCTTCACCTACTATGCTAGAATGTTGACTGGCTTGATCTTGTACAGACAGCACAGGTGACATGAGAGTGTGAGCACAAAGGTCCTGTCATATCCAGAACGGACTTTTCACTGTAGTTGTCTCTCGATTCTGGCTCTCCCCCCATCTCGTCCCATTTGTAGATGAATGCTCCATTGACACTCACTCTCTGCACCGAGGTCAGTTGTGGGTTTCTGCACTGTCCACCATCCACTGCACAAAGAAACTTCTCCGATGAGGGCTGCACTGATCTACGGGTAAAGAGATACGATTTTAGAGGGAAGTTTGATAATCTGTCCATTATCAGAATAATAGTAAGTTCAACCCAGGGCCTGTGAGCTCTCACCCATGATTGACTTCCTTTGTGTTACTGCTGTTTAGGGGGCTTGTGTGTGGGTGTGGGGGGTGTGCGTGTGTACATATGTGTTGTTTGCCATGATTTGATGAATTTCTGCCAAAGCAAATCTTCAGCGTATAATTTGCCAGCCAGAGCTGGGATGGTGGTTGAAAAGGAGCTTCAGGCCTGTCTTGCAAAGTCACAGATTCTGACTTAATCTGTCTCTGGTCAAGGTGCTTTTACCCTTAAGTGAGCCTTGTTCCCTGCTCACTTTGAGGATACCTGGCCATCATCTCTTTTCAGGGTGTGGGAGATACTGTGTAGTCTCTCTCCGTGACCTCGTGGACTTTGCGTGTGTGCACTCACGTGCTGCTGTTCACCAGAGGCTGCTGGCTGCTCTCGGGGCTCCCTTCTCTACCTCCAACGATCCAGCTGCCTCCAGCACCTCTACTTCAGTCTTCTCAGCCACACGAGTTGCTGTGATTTCCATGGAACCCCTCTTCCTATGGTGTGGTCCAGCCACATCTCTCTGTGCTCAGTTTACTGTTTTCCTCTTAGGGGTGTCTTTCCTCTTGTCTTCCCACTGGTCTAAGGGCAGGGAGTGAAAGTCGGTGTCTGTTCTCCCATTCTTCTTCTTGCTTGCTTCATTCCCAGTTTTTATCTTGAATTGATGCTGCATGCTCGCTGATATGCAGAGATCATTTTCTCCCCTTTAGTAAAATAATGTGGTAATGCACCCATCTGTCTTCTGTCACTAAGAAATCCTTAAATATTGCAATTTTTTCTTTGTTGCCCATATGTGTTTTTTTTCTTTGCTTTGCTTTTTGAGACAGGATTTCTCTGTGTAACAGCCCTGACTGTCCTGCTTTGTAGACAGGCTAGCCTTGAGCTCACAGAGATCCGCCTGCCTCTGCCTACCGAGTGCTGGGGTTAAAGGTGTGTGCCACCACAACCTGGCTAGCCCATTTGTATTTTTTTTTGCATGTAAAATTTAAATTTGTTTGTATCTTATGTAGACTTTTGTAAGCATGGCCTAGTTTTTCTGTGTCTTATGATGCCGTTGTTGGGATTTTGTTACATATATGTTAGCTTTGGTAAACTCAGGAGCCATTGTTCTGGAGTCACAAGTAATTGAGAGTGACCTTTTCAGTGAATATTTGACTTTCTAGAACCATCTGGACCTACAAAGTTTTATTAAAGAGATGACTTTAAACTCTTAAAACACTTTCTCTTAACTCCATTAAAGTTTTCTAGTATCTGCTTGATAAGTTCTGCTTTTCTGCCAAATTGTCCATTTGTCTAAATTTCCACAACTCCATATTGTTGCTCATGTTATCCTTTGGCTTTTTTTGTTGTTGTTGTTAATGTTTGCCTTCTCCATGATGATAAACCTATTTTCATCTATGATGTTTGTTATTTTTACTTCTCACCTCTGTTTCCTGTCTTTCCCTAACCCTGTTTTCACATTGAGTAATTGAGCTTTCATCTCTACTTCCTTTTAATCTTTCAGTCTTATCTCTTATTGTTTTTTATGATTTTCCAAGTTGGCTAATTAGGTTGTTAATTTTCAGACCTCTTTTCCAGTAAAACCCATTGTTAACTATCACTTATGCCATTCAGTGCTTGCCTACAAAACATTTTTTCCTCCTCCTGTACAAATATTTAGAACTGAGTGTGTTCATTATATCCATGCCCTTTATTTCCAAAGTAGAGATAATTATATTTACTTTTGTGGTTTACATATTTAAGTACTGAATGTACAATAATATATTTCAATATAATTGTCTATGGTTTTCATTTCTGCAAAGTATTATTATGTATTTTGTGTGTTTGTAAATGTGTATGTATGTATGTGTGTAAAGGTGCCTATGTGTATATATGGGTATGTGTGTGCATGTGTATGTGTATAAAGACCAGAGCTCAACCTCAAGTGCTATCCTAGGTTCTACTATCCTACATTAATTTTTTTTGAAAAAGCAATAAATGCCTCTTTGGGCTGGAGTTCACTGATTAGCATTGGCTGGCTGCTGGCAGGCAGTGAGCTCCCAGGGTCTTCCTGACTTCATCTACCCGGTGCTTGGATGTCACATTTAAAAATGTTGGGTAAAACTGGTTGATGTGCCATCTTGAGAGTGTGAGATAAATCCCAGAAACCCATGCAAAGTTGCCCTCTGACTTCTACATATGTGCTGTGGTATGTGCCTACATTCACTCACACCTCAGACATCATGTACATGGATACATAATAATGATAAAAGTAAATGAATAGGAACTGGAGAGGTTGTGCAGTCGTTATGAGCTCCTTCAGCTTTAGTAGAGGACCCAAGTTCAGTCCCTGGCACCCATGATAAACAGCTCACAAACTCTCATAATTCTAGCTATGGGAAATTTTGATGTCTCTGGCCTCTGTGAGCCCCAGCTCAGAGCCCCCCCATATACATAATTAAAAGCAAAAATAATTCAAAAAATAAACTTTAGCATTTAAAAGAGTATATCTTGTTTTTGTAAACCTATTTTAGAAATAACTATCAGATTTAAGAATATTAATTGTAAATATTTAGCTTCTAATGCTCTTTTGATTTTTCTCTTTTTTAAATAGTTGTGACATTGATACCATTCATTTTTGGCATAATGCTGTAGTTACTCTCTTTATTCCCTCTTATTCTTATATTAAATTTACATTGTTTCACTCTTCTCTATTTATTCTATGTGGTTGCTTTTCCTTCACTGCCTTCATTTCCCCCTTCATTCAGTTTTACTTCTTATGATTTTTAGGATTCTGATCATCTTTCGTCTCTGTCAGTGCCCGTATCCTCTCTTTTCTGTATCCAACATTAAACAGTAAGAAAGCTTAGTTAATCTTCCCCAGCAGGTGACAGAGCTAGCCTCTGGGTCGCCAGAGAGGGAGAACTAGCCCAGCCCCCAAACCACCTGCAGCACACAGGAGAGAGGGCCCTATCCCTCACCCAGGCAGCACACTAGAGCTGATCCTGTTGTCAGAGTCTCAGGTGAGCCAGCCCTGAGGGTATGAGAGTAGGAGAGTTGGCATTCCTCCACAGCAATCAGGAGAAAGGGCCTCACAAAACAGTAGAGTTGGCCCTGTTGATGTGAGTGAGAGAGACCCAGAGCTGGGGTCCCTAGAGCAGGAGAACTATCCCCTGCTCCTTGCTGAATGCATCACTGGGTTAGCTAGGTGAGGCAGAGCTGGAGAACTTCCCCAGGTAGTGACAATGAGGTAAAGCTAGCAAGCTGACCAATCCAACTACCACCCAGACCCAGAACCAGGCCTATGAGTTGGCCCACCCCAACATACACTCAATCTATGCACTGCTGGAGCATGTGAAGGGAACGAAACTACAGATCCAAAACAGCAGGATCTCCACGACATAGGACAAGAACAGTATATCCAAGAGGAGCCCCAGTGAGAGCCCACTATAGGTAGCATAACAGAAACCAGAAGTTTTGAGCCAGACCATGATTTTAGGCAATGAAAATTTGCAATTAAAGATGAATGGACTAAAGCAGAAATTGTGTGAGTCAACAAGCCAAGCTACAACTTCAATGACAAGATACTTTTTGTTGGTTTTGTTTGGTTTGGTTTTTGTTTTTTCTTTTAAATTTGGTTTTGATTTGTGGGGGAGGTTGCAAGGGCAGAGGGCAGTTGCAAGGGCAGAGGGCAGATGCAAGTGGGATTGGAATACATGGTGTGAAATCCACAAAGAATCAATAAAAGTGTAAAAAAAGGCTTTCTCTTCTCAAGAAAAAGCACATCAATTAGCTGTTCAATGACAAAAGGTCAACCCTGAAAACATACATGCAAGTCATATTATACTGACTGAGCGACTGAGCAGGTTATATTTAGGAATATATATGTATGTATATTCATATAGATGCATGCATGTAACAACAATTAATGAAAAAGAGAAACCACAAATTTGAAAGAACAAGAGAGAGGTATATGGTAGTCTTCGAGAGAAGAAAGGGAAGGGGGAAATGTTGTCATATTATAATAAAAAAATTAATGATTTAAAAACAAAAACCCTTCCTTGGCCAGGTGCTGGCACTTCAAATTGGTTAAACTCCCATCTCTCTTAATTATGAGAAACATATTTTTAGCAAATGATTGTTTAGATTTTTATTTTTACAATAACAATTTAATTATAAAATTTATCCTTTCCCTTTGTTCTCTTCAAACCTGCCCATACATCTTTCCCCTCTTTCCAAGTTCTTGGTTTTTTTCACTAATACTTATTGCATACCTATAATTATGCATGTATATGGATAGGTTATTTTAAACATAACCTATTCAGTCTGTATAATATTAACTGTATGTATGTTTGTAGCGCTATTTGTCAGTGGACAACAGTTTGGTGTGTTGTTCCCTGGGGAAAGACCGTATCTCCCCTTTCAGTTTTCTCAATTGCCTATAGTGCTTTGTGTAGGGTTGAGGCTTCCTGGGCTTTTCCTTGTCCACTTTGGCATGTCTGTTGGTTGTCCTTGTTAAGCTCAGGTTTGGGCAGTCATGGCGAGACTTTATTTGTGTAGTTTCTGATGTTACTAGGAGACACAATCTTACAGCAAACTCTTTGTTCCTCTGGCTCTTACTGTCTTGCTACCCCCTCTTCTGCAATGTTCCCTGAACCTTAGGTGTGTGAGTGTTTTGTAGCTATATCCCTTTGGTACTGGGCTCCAAACTGCATTTTTATTGATTTTGGTTTTCTGTAGTGGTCTCTGTCTGTTGTAAAGAGAAGCTTTCTTGTCGGTGGGTGAAGACTATACTTCTCTATGGGTATCAGGAATCATGTTATAGATAGTAGTTAGGAATTATATTATTATGTAAATTATTAGTTGTAATTTCTCCTCCAATACCCATTATTTTGCTAGCAATGAGTAGGTACCTAGGTTTCCAGTACCAGACATGGTTTTCCTCTTGTTAAGTATGTCTTAAGTCCAATCAGAGAGTTGTTGATTTCCACCAAGATATGTGTACCACTACTGCACACTTAGGGTTATCATGCCATGCTGGTTGTTGATGGGGCTCATAGGCATCATTGCTAGGTAGAACTGTTGGTTGCTTCCTTCCTTTGGAAGCTTGCATGGTGCCTTCTGGTACCATGAAAGCTAGTCTTCTGGAAGGGGACATTCCGGTCAGTTCTAGCACAGGGGTCTCTTAGTCCTCTTGTCTGAAGTGCATGGTGTCTTCAGCAATAGAGACTTACCTTCCACCTCTGGGCAGAATCCAAGAGCAACAGAAATAGGCTGTATGTTTAGGGATTCTCTTGGACAGCCTTGACCAAGAGCTCAAAAGAAGGTTTCTCATGTCTGGTAGGACTTTTTTCTAAGATCTTTGTATCTGGAGGAACCACTGTTAGCTCAGTGGTATTTTGAGACAGCGACATAGACTAAGACATGCCCTTACTTAATCTCTAACATTGAGGCTTTACCTAATTTTTTTTTTCAGTTCTAGGCCTTCCCTTGGATTGTACTTGTAATACAGCATGCCTGTTGTGCTTTCAGAAAACCCCAAATTACAAGCATTGTTTATGTTATCATCATCCATTTAGACTATGTTTTAATCTATGTGTGTATACATGTGCACATATGTATGTGTTGAAGCACATACAAATCAGCATTCACTATTATGTATGTACACATGTAAGTATACATACTTGGAGAAAGAAAGATGATACGAATGATGTAAATCTGTGTCAGTCCTCTTATTCCTCTTGCTCGCTCCTCTATGCTGGCATAGCTACTCTGAACCAGGAGATAACTTGTGTGCTTTCTCAAGCATTGTCCTCAGAATACCTATGTGGGTAGTTTACTTTTTGAAACACTTGTATGTTGAAAATGCTTTTCTTTTCTTTTGATAACTGAATAATATTTTGTGTGGGTGTAGGATTCTTGGATCAGCCCTTCTTGGTGATCTGTACATTATTTCCATGCTTTCTGCTTTCCAGGGTTGTAGATGAGATTTCCATAGCTTTTTTGGGCCCTTAGGTATTGTACACAACTTAGTATTGCTTTCTGGCAGAATGTATAATTTTCTGTTTACTCTTGAAATTCATGTGTTTCCTGGACCTAATGAGAACTTTTAATCTGCAGGCTTAAGTTTCACCTTGGTGCAGTTATGAAGAGCCTTGTATTGCATGCATTTGCTTATAATACTTTCCTCATCTGTTCTGTCTTTTATTCTTTTGTAGCTTTTAGAATTCCCTTCTGGAATTCTTGCTATGCCCATCCCCATGCTATGCCCCTCCCTTTGCTATGCCCCTCCTCTTGTTATTCCTACCTTTGTGTCTTTCCTCCTTGCTATAAGACATTCCCTTCGTCTGCTATTCCAGGGGCATTTGATTGATTTCCACCTATAATATTTACTATTATCACCAATAGTGTATGCATGCAAGCATACGTACGTGTGTGTGTGTGTGTGTGTGTGTGTGTGTTAGAAGAGACATTCATTTGACATAGTTCATATGTGGAGCCTAAAGGACTACTTGTTTGCATCACTTCCACCTTTATGTGGGTTCTGGGAATTATACTTAAATTGTCAGGTTGGTACAGCAGGTGACTTTATGTGTTGAGCCATCATGCTAGCCTGGACAACTTAAGCTTTAAATTTCAATTTTAGATTACTTTTTTTATTTAGAAATCTTTCTAGTATTTTATCTTGTGGTTTTCATCATTGATGGGTTTTCAAAATAGTTTCATGATTTCTTCTTCACTGGTATTTGCCTCTTTTGGCTGCTTTTGATGCCATCTCTCAAGTGATCTTGCTCTCTTATACATATCAGCTATAGGTACTGTGTTTTATCTTATGTTTCATTGTTATTTTGATATACTGATGGATCTGGTTTTGGTATTTGTATGCATTTTAGAGTCATTTGGCATCAAAATTTCCATAAGAATCAGAACTCCTGTCCTGACATTTTGGCTGACTGGGAGGAAACTGGCCAGTAGTAGAGGACCAGTAAAATACTTTGGGGGTTGTCAAAGCCTGCATTTTAGTAGAAACTTCCAGGCAAGGCACACTATTTATTCTGCTAGTAGTACTTTGCCATTATTTCACTGATAAGAAACCATTTTAGCTTTCTTCCAGAGGGCCACTGACAGCCACCAAAAGCCTGTGACCTTAGATGCACTCTTTAAGTGTTGCTGATTTTGTTGCATCAGAGACATCTTCATGATCTATCAATTAATTCTAAAGAGAACCAAATGAAATGGACTAGCTATACATGGTAGCACATGTCCATAATCCCAGTATGCAGGAGACTGATGCTGCAATATGGCCATGAGTTTAAGGATAGTCATGACTATAATGTGAGTAAGTTCCAGGCCAACTGGGTTAGAGAGGTAGAGAGAGAGGAGGGGAGGAGGAGAGAGGGAGGGAGGGAGTAGAATGGGGTTTCCAAGGAATTTATATTCATAAAACTTCTTGCCTCCTGGTTCAGTATTTTTCTTCCAGAGAATTAAAATTTACTGTAAGAAATAAGGGATTACTATTCTTTTTCTTATTTAAGAGGGAAAAATTACATTTAGTCTGATTTACTTATATTGTGAATTAATCATTGCTCAGCTGCAAACCACCATCAAGTTTTAGTTGTTGAACCCAGGGGTCACTTATTTGGCTCATGGGCAGATTATTTACACTGAGCCCTAGTGGGTGGTTCTGATCTCAGCCATACTCACAGCTACCTTTTCCTAACTGACATAAGACAATCTGGGCTTTGATCTAAATCTGATTAAACTGATTCTTGCTGCCCTCTCAGTTGTGTGATATCCCCTATGAGCTAGCCCAGCATGGGTTCCTCGTGGAAATGATGAACGCTTAAGAGAACAAACCAACACTCATAAAGTATCTCAAATTTTAGGCCAATAACTGGCATGCAGTCATTTCTGAGTCATTTTTTTTTTACCAAAATGCAATCTTGAATCATTGCCCAAAATCTAGAAGAAGGAAAGGAGGCCCTTTGAACAGTGTAGGGGTAAAGGGATGGTACTCCACTGTCAAGGTACATCGCAAAGGGTGCAGATATGTAGAGGGATAAAGACAAGAGGCCATGTCAATCTCCCTGAGATATTTAGATCTACAGTGTAATAACTGTAGCTTACCTGGAATGTTAAAGAAGGGACTATGAGTTTGAATTTGAGGTCAAAAGAAACATACACAGAGGAGCAACAGCGAACTAGATTGTAATGAAGACTTGAAGTTTACCAACTGGATAGAAATGAGGAAAGCAGCAATACTTAATTAAACTGGAAGGTACCAGAGACTCTGAATGTTGATGGGGTATTGGGCAGTGAGGAGTTGGCCCATGTGCTTGTGCCAGCATGTGTGTGATTTCTTTGGGTTTGAATCATACCTGTGGCAATATAAAGACATATTTTCAATATCTTTATTCAATAAGTATTCACTATGGATAGATATACACCTTCATGAGATAGGGAATAGTGATACAGAGACAAGCAGGACATTTTGTAATGAAAAGGTGGCTCTCTTAGCAGGAGAGTAGGAGAAAGGAATAAACATATAGCTACATTTGTCAGTATATGGCAAGGATATGTTCACATAGGCACATGGAGAAGAGTCTTTTGGTTCAACATGTCCTTTAATGGGGCTCCCTAGAGAGAGACATCTTGAGATGACTTATGGTAGTTAACTAAGAATCAAGTGTATAGTGGGATGACCATTCTAGGATAAGTAAAGAGAAGTGAGAAAGAAAGGCTAACTATAGGAAAGTACTGAGGACTTAGGACTGTTCAACAGAAACTGCAGGGGTGGGAATGGCCAAGAACAAACAGAAACAGATGCAGACATGTCACAAAGAGTTCATGTGAAGGTTGATATTACAGGTTTGTAAAATATGGAGACAAAATATGGAGAATAGATTGAAGAAATATAGGTAATGTCTATGAAAAAAGCAGTTAATTACAGTGTGATAAAGGTCACAATATACAGCATACTCTGTGGGCTCAGATGTAGATTAGCGGTACAGTGCTTACCTGGTACACATAAGGCTCTGAATTTGATCTCTAGCACTGGAGGTGTGTGTGTGTGTGTGTGTGTGTGTGTGTGTGTGTGTGTGTGTGTGTGTGTGTGTTTGTGTATGCGTGCGTGTGTGCGTGTGTGTTTCATCTTTTGAGAGGTAAGAAAGAAAATATTTAACCATAAATTAGAGTTTCATCTTGGGTTAAAATAAAAATTTGAGCCTTCAGAATGAAGACGGTTGGGAGAGGTCTTTAAACTGCAAGAGGTAGAGCAGAGGCAAGAGCATGACTCTCTCAGAGACATGCGTGTTATTTTAAAAGAAGAATTATAGAATACTAAGGGTGACATTGAAAATTGAAGCTGAAAGGAAAACACCTTCCAGTACTGAAGTATTGATTTAGATTATAGTGACATATTATTGACTTTATAGCAGACACGGAAAAGAAGCATTTTTATTATAGAGAACATGGAAGATCTATAAAGTAGATGGCATCAAGACTCCTTTGAATTCATCTGTCTGCTCCAATGGCCAGCAGCCCAGACCAATCTTATCCAACCATTCACAGCACCATTCACTCCCCCTTCTTGAAACATGCTCCCAATACCATGTCATACATGAATATGTCACATGCTGAATGATAAAGAACACTTTAGTATAGCCTCACCAATATTACATTTAAACTTGAGATGTTTACTCAGTTTCATCAAATAACTAATTAGTAGTATAATTCATAATTATCTCACATGTATTAAATAAATGTAGATGTAAATGCAAGTGTTCACTTACTATGTTTGTTTGGTCAGGATCCATATAGAAGACTGAGTCTCTTCTGAAGGCAAAAGGAACTAGTGTTCATTCCCAGGTGTACATAGAGTCCTTTATTTAAACAGGAATGCATGTGTAATTACTGTTTCCTCTCCTGCCACCACACTACTGAATATACCAGGGCAGGTATTTGGGAACATATTAAGGAATATGCCTCACATTTTTGATCCTACCTCTCTCCAATATTTCTAGGTCTCTCTGCTCAC
Source organism: Mesocricetus auratus (assembly GCF_017639785.1). NCBI lineage: Eukaryota > Metazoa > Chordata > Mammalia > Rodentia > Cricetidae > Mesocricetus > Mesocricetus auratus. The sequence goes on along the minus strand of NW_024429197.1, from coordinate 43,411,918 downwards.
TGGTGTGCAAATGGACATATTCAGCAGAGAAAGGTTGGGATGACAGCTTCTGGAAGATGATTGGTTTGGAAGATCTCATTGGTGATAATTACAGCAAAATAGGTAAAAGAATAGAAAATCCAAAGAGTGATGGTTCATGGGCATATACAAGAATATTTGTGATTTTTTTGTTTGAATTACATTATGAGAACTCAGTCCAGCTTTTCTTTGTTTTCAAGACCAGGTTTTTCAGGATATGTCAGCCATGATGAATAAACCATGTCTTTAGGCTGCAGTTTTCTGACTTGTTTGAATTGGGTGTTTAACTGAACTTGTTCATACAGCACTTCACTATTTACCCTTGGGTATCTCATCCTAGCCTATGGTCATGCTTATTATTGGAATTACTGTGTGATTGGTGAGTAAGTAAACTGAGAGGATGGTATTAGGAACGTAGTGCTTCAGGCTTTTAAAAGCTGCAAAGGGAATCTACTGGTCTTAATAGCATCTTAACTGACTTAGATCCACCTTAAACTCTTACTTTGTGATTATGTTGAGATTTTCTTAATTTTTGCTAATCTTGTACAAAATATATGGTCAATTAGTGTATTAGTTCTTCTAGTAGAGCAATAGATACAAAAATATACATTAAAAGTCCATAATGTTGACCTAGCAGAAAATTTCCAAAGTAACCTTATTATATTTTACCTGTTAAGTTAATATATTTTAATAGATATCAGAAGGAGACATATCGTGAACAGAAATTTGTCTTACTCAAATTAAAACTCAACCATTCATCAGAATTAATTGTGTGACGTTTCTCTTGATTTTCCTTTCTGGTTGAGCTTGGAGTGTCAGTGTGATCACAAAGCATAAGCCATTTAAGAGGAGAGTTTGAAGTTCAGAAACTCCTCGTGAAGCCTCTTCCAGATTCTTTAGCAGTTCTTGGAACTGTGAAAGATGAATCTCGGAAGTGTTCTGTCAAGTATTAAGCACTTCTCGTGGTCTCATTGCCCGTCAAGATGTGGGCAATGTGTAGCACAAAAGCTTTTAGCAGATTTGAGCATCGAGTGCCGTGTGTTTGAGCATTAATACAATTACCATAATTTTCTCCATGTGCAGCTTTTAGCCAAGTCTTTACCAGCCTTCTTTGGCTCAGGCTGTAAATAAATGCTTTCCCTGAAAACTGAACACCTCAGCAACAGAGAGTCTTATGGAGGAACGCTTTTGAAATAAATTATTTATGAAGTGTAAGTTAGTGATCAAATGCAATATTTATATTATATGGTGCATCTCAAGGACAAGGTAAAAATTGACATTTGGTTGGTTTGGTTATGAAACATTGTAGAAAGTAAGGAAAATAATTTTGTGGGTTAAAAGAATATAACAGGAAATGTATTTAGAGACTGTTGTTTTCAAGTTGTGACTGATGGAGAAAGTACAACCCACTCTGTCTGCCTCTCTCCCTCCCTCCCTCCCTCTTCTCATCTTTCTCCCTTCCTGGCATCTTTCTTTTCTTTCCTTTTAAAAGAAGGGATTATCCACCCGTAGTCCAATAAAATGATTGGTGTCAGTAAATTTTGACCTTTCATTCCAGGCAAATCATTCCCAGGTCACCTATTTAATCCCAAGCATCTATCCAAAGCTGGCAGGAAGGAAGACATCAGCAGGGGCGGGTCCTTAGGAAGAGAGACAGCATCCCACCTGTTCTAATCGATTATCCAGGCTCCCTTTCAGCAAATCTCAGTTGCCCTTTTACTTCCTGGGAAAAGCATTTTATTGTCTTTACTGGAGAAGGCCATGTCTTGAAAATTATTGGACCAGCATGACTGAATTGTTGAGAGATTGTTTGCACTTCAGAGTTGTGTTATATCAAAAGATTCAGTGTACTAGCTTTTAGATCACTCGTTATTTGAGACTAGGGAAGCCTGGCAGGGAACAAATGCACGGGGTGAGCGGAGTTGCTGACTGAACTGAGAAACAGGAACAAAGACTAATGCAGAAAAAGAGACCTTCCTGAGGGAAAGGAAGGTGCCAACTTATTAAACTGGTTTTCTTTTCTAAATGACACCATATTTTAGGTTTCTCACACTGTGGATACACGTAGCATACAGTAAGTACTGATGAAATGCCTGTTGGTAGAGGGAATATATGTTTGAATAAAGGACTTGATAAAAAAATCTCTTCTTAGCTTTAGTTATTAAAAGCTCTAACAATTCTTTGAAGTAAACGATGGTTCTAGGTGAGAGTAGATTTTTTTCACAATGTCAGTGCTCACAGTGATCTTCACAAACATCTTCTACTTAAGAAGGGACCCCAACAAGAACAATAGCTGGAACCTGATGCCATTCCTTAAGAGACTTTTCTAGGCCAGGAACTATTTTAACAACAAACACGTTTAGGAAGGTTGTAAATTTTACTTTTCCACAGAGTAACATAAATCTTGTATCAACTGACACAGAGGTTTAAATATTTTTGCCATTTAGGCTCAAATTTTTAAGTAAATATTACTGATGAATGACAAGTGCATATTGGAGATGTCAGTGTGTCATGACTCCCCAGTGTTCCCTCTGAGCTCTGACTAGAATGGAATAATTGTAGAACCCACCTGAGGAACTGGCACTCTTGGCTTTAGTCAGGGTGAATGGCAGAGCTGTGGGTCCTTTGCCTCTGCTTTCAATCTGGCCAGATATTAGGCTCTTCATGATACTGACTCGCCTACTCCCTGGAACAAAGAAGAAACAGATCTAGTTGTATTTTTCTGGTACAGGCTTCATTCAGTTTGCTTGGTTCATGGGATGAGGGAGGCCGCTGTCTTGAGTGTAGGTGAAGACGCCCATGGCAAGCCTGTCCTGATGCCATACCCAGGATGCACCCAGACCTGTCTGACATAGCCTTCCAGGCATTAGATAAGGGACCCCTCTTCTTATGGTTGGAACTAGTGAGTAGTGCAAAGTCAGAAATGGGAATGTTCATATGGTAGAGACCAGAGAAAATCCCCCTTTGGTAATATTCTTCAGGTTTCCTACCAAACAAAATGAGTCATGACTAGCATGGTGATCCTGAATCTAATGATGCTGTTTGCAGTTCTGGGGTTCGTAAATCCTTCTTAAGCTCCTCATATACATTGTTTTAAATGCTGCTGTTAGAATGGGGCATGCTACCAAGGACTTGTCCATTTGTTTATCAAAGGCTTGCTTTCCATATTGGTATTCATGAGCTATGTGATTTGTGGTCTCCACTCTGTCTTTCTGGGGCTCCTCTCAGCCTGTTGCTGCCACTCCATCTTTGTTGTTTGTTATTTCAGGTGAAGTTTGTACTAATACACGTTGGGAAGCCTGTGCAGTCTTCAGCCACAGTTTCTTCCAGCCTTTTTATTGGCTATATGGGGCCTGTCACACTACTTATCTCCCATGACCAAATGGAGGTCATCCACTGTCCCAGACTTTGCCTTCCCAGTTCCTTCTGAGCCTTTGATCTGGCTGCATTTTTATTACTTTTCATATTCCTATCCATCTTAGGTAACTATGCCTTTCTAATTGTAAATGAAAAGGAGATATCCCCTAAATATTGTATGGTCTAATTTTACCCTTTCAAGACTGTCTTCTGCCAGAGGGAATGGCTTAGAGTCATGATCTATGCAATAATATATGCATGCAACTAGTCAATACTTTGTTTGCCTCCCGTGTGTTGGGCACGAGACTAAGTATATAGAATGAGTACCAAAATAACCTCGTCCATCTGCTTGATGATCTCTTATCTATTCAGGCAGAGATGTATAAATATATAAATTTATGCTACCAAAATTTTTAATAAGAGGGCTGGAGAGATGGCCCCAGTAATGTGTACTGGTCTTGCAGCGGACCCATGAATTCAGTTCCTAGCACCTACATTGGGCAGCTCACAAGTACTTGTAATTATAGCTCTTGGCGGTTCCAACATATCTGGTTTCTGAGGCCATTTGAACTCATGTATACATATTTCTGCATGGACACACCCATATACATATAATTTATAATGATTTTTTTGGTTGTGAGCCTAGTCTTTAATGGCTGAGCCATCTCTCCAGCCCAATTTATGATTTTAAGATATTATAAAAGGATATTTAATGTGTGTTGTGATACTCCTGTCCCTAGTACCATAGAGAAGCAGTATAAGACTTGTTGATGTTGGTGGTGATACCAAGGATGTCTTCTTAGGAGGTGGTACTGGAAAAGCAACTGAAAAATAAGAATGCCCTTTATTAAGAAAAAGAAGGAATGCCTTCCACAGCAAAACAAAACAAAACAAAAAAACAGCACATGCAAAGGCATGGAGGCAAGAAAGAATGGGCTTTCTTCAAATTGCTGGATGGGGTAGGAGAGGGGACAAGGGACTGATATCTTGTGGGACTTCTATCCTTGCTTGAAGATGGACCACTGGTAAGAGCCTCAGTATAGCAGGATTTCTTCAATGCCTTTAAGAGAAGATCTAATTACTACTTATGCCAATCCACAAATAAAATGGAAAGCAGCAAGGGCAACCTTGGCTGTCTGAAACTTCTGTGAAGATGAGTGTTTGTGTATGTCCTGCCACCGTCTCTTGTCTGTAATCGCATGCAATGCCTACTTCCCTTTCTACAAATGTCTGCCATGAAGTATGAAGATAAAGTGTGATCTCAGATGTCACAGCACATGGTTTATGCAGCCTGTAGGAATGTTTTCTGTTATCTTTCCTAAGTGTGCCTTGGAACCTGGTGGACGGGATCACTCACTTCCCAACCTTCTTCCAACACTGCACTCCCACCCCTTAGGTTCCCAGAAATACCCTTTTAGCTGTTGTCCCTTCCAGTAACAGCCCCAGAGAGCCAGAAGGACCAGGGAGCAGTGATGACCACATCGTGATGTGATGATGCCAGTAATGGTTTTTAGAAGCTTTCTGGGTCTGCACTGTTCCTCTCTGAAGTTTGGCATCTGGAAGATGATTGGAAACCCTCAGAAGTAAGCTTAACCCTTACATTTCCTTCATCCTTCTAAGGAATCAGTAAATATTAGAACTTGAAGGAACAATATCCTCGATTTGTAGATAAGAACCAAGACACGGAGATGTGTGGTGAATTTTCTTGATTTTGCAGCATTTTAGTGACACAGGTGAGACCAGAAATCAGGCCTGTTACATCCCCACTGGCCACGGCCACTGCCACCAGGTGCTTGTCCCTGTGACTTTCACTATTCTGTGCCAGCTCTCCTATTTGAGGTTTTCAACAGTGTTGCTTTATTAAGGCAGTCTAGGTGTTGTCAGCCTAGTGGGAAGAAGCGCTCATCAAGAATGTAATTTAGGTCACTTGACACCGGAAGCTCTCCTCAGCAATGTCATGCTTTGCCCAAGTAGCCAGGGACAGTTGAATCTGAGAGCATAATTTTCAGTCAGTCTCTTAAAGTGACTGGCTGATGGAGACTAGCAAGCATAACTAAGTGATATGTTAGTTACCTCCTACATGACCAGATGTAGGCTGACCTGATCTCAGTTCTGGTCCTGCCACCTGTGAGCCATGCAAGCTTTGTCATATGCAACTTGAGCTCTTTGAACCTGGATCGGTGTATTGCAGGGATTGGTAAGTGTAAAAAAGTAATGGAGGTAAAGCTCCCTATCATATGACAGTTTCCTAGCAAACATTTGTTACTATGATAACTTCTTATTCTCCTGAGCTTGAATGCCTCCATATGACAGGTCATATATGCTAAAGATAGTACCCTGGAATAATTCCAGCAATTATTGCCTTGATTTAAATAGGGAAGTGCCTTTTTTTTCCCAACTACTCTTGGGAATCACACAGCCTTTTTCTAAGCAAAGTATAAGATAGTTAGACCCTGGGAGGTCATCTTAGCTGGAATTACAGACTTGCCTAAATTCTTCAGTTACATATGGCTGGCGATTTTTAAAAACTCATCTTGTTTGATTGATTTTTCATGAACCGAAGGACATACAGCCATAGGCAAATTGAAAGTACAAATTATTTTGGTGATAGTTAGGAGAAAATCTATGGCTGATATTCCTACAAAATGCTTTACAACTTCTAAAGAATATTTTCTGTGTGTTATTTATTTTCCCATCAAACTTTCAAAATGAGTTTAACTTCTGATTAATATTGGGGAAATCCAGAAATCATGAGCTTTCAAGTGAGAACGGCTTTGGATCAGATCCCAAATATACGAGTGACTGGCTGTATAAAATAAGAAAGTTACCAACCCTCTCTGAGATTTGGTTTCTTCACTTATAATAATTCTTGAAGGGCTGTAATAGACAAGGATGATGTGTGGCAAATGTGTGACTTATGGAAAGAACTCAAGCACCTAATTAACCAACACAGCATTCAATAGCTTATACAAAGGTATGACACATATAGAGTCATTACTGGGCTGCTGTCGAGCCCATTCCAGTGAAGATCAAACTGTTAAAGGGCTTTGATAATTATATTCAGAGGAGGGACACTACAGGAAATGGGCTCATGGTATGCAAGATAAGGTTATATTAATGACTGAATAATCTTTCATTTCCTTCTTAGCTCTAAGTCACTGACTCAATGTGTTGTACTCTTTTAGATTCTAAGTACAAATGAACCAAAGGTCGTGAGTTTCCTGACTTCCTACAGCTAGCATTTAAAGGATTGGAACATTATAAATCACTACAGTGCCTCTGTGATAAATATTGTAAAAGTAGGCCAATGGACTTTTAGGAATATATGTCTATTGATAAATGTCTGAAGAAGATTTTGACCATCTTAGCTTTGTATAGTAACACCCAGCTATATATCCCTAACTAACAGAATAACCTGAAGATGCGGTCTTGGACTATGTGAAAGTGAAACTGAGTTTCTGAGAGATAGAATATGATCATTATTTTCCTAGTTTCCCAAAAGTTTGAACCCTAAAAGTTATAGCACCAAGGTTATTTGATAAAGACTCAAGCAATCATATTACTTTATATTTACCTAAAATTATATGCAGTATACACACAAATATATGCTATATACACAAATAATAATATGTATTCTTCTTATTATATATAAAGTAAACGTATACTACTTGGGTTGACCTAAGACTATGACCATGGGCTACCTAACAAAACCCCCAGTACCAGACATGAGAAACCTTTCTAGTTGTTGGTCAGGGTAGTCCAAGTGACTCCTAAAACAATCTAGGCTGTTACTATTGCCCTTGGTTACCTCTCAGGGGTTGAAGGCAGGTTCCTGTTGCTAAGGCACCAACACTTAGTACACAAGTCTCAGATTATTTAAGCTGCATCTAGCCTGAAAGCCTCTTTCCTACCATCTAGCTTCCATAGTACCAGAAAATGCTACGCAAGTTGCCAAGAGAAGGAAGCAATCAATATTCCTTTCCAACTGTGACACTTATGAACTACAGCACCGATCAGCATGGCAAAATATCCCTAAAGGTATAATAGTTGCACTCATATCTTAGGCCCACTCAACAGAAAGAAAACCATGCCCTGTACTGTAAACCTAGCCAGATTCCCAGGGCTAGTGGGGTCATGGATCTTAGAAGAGAATCTTGAGATAAGTGTAACTATCACTTATCATCAAAGAAGCCTCTCTTTACTGCAAATGGCGACCATTACAGAAAACCACAATGGTACACAATGTTGCCATCAGCAGAGCCTAGTCCCAGTGGATATATCTGCAACAGAGTTCCTGTACCTGAGGCTCAGGACACATCATGGAAGATGAGCCAGAGGAATTGTAAGTAAGAGCCAGAGGACTGAGATTTTGCTGTGAGACTGGCTTCCTAAGCAAGACACGAACTGTGACAATACCAGTAGACATGCTAACTCACAAGGGAGAAAATCTCACAGAATCCCAAACCCTAGACAAAGAACCATATTTAACAAATGACTGCTGAGAGAGGAAGAATTGCCCTTTCTCAGGGATATGATCCGTAATCAATTTTTCAATACAAAGTAGTTAGCCCTAAAATCATAACACGTAAACAACAAAATGAACTCAGAAGGTTGTATTTATATATATTGTATGTCTATGTAGCCATTATAATCAAATGAATAGAGGCCATGGATTTGAGAGGGAGGTGGGGATAGAGGGACATGGAAGGGGTTCGACGGATATTTTTGTCAACAGATATTTTTATCAGGCATACATGCACAGTCACATTATTTTGTTTAAGATGCAGGAGATGGAAAAATGTAGCTTCTCCATGGTTCATATGAATGTATACCCAGTTACTTAGCTTGACTAGAGTGTTTGGTTCCTAAGGGCCAATAAACGAAGCAAATATTTATGTGTTATGTTATCAATCGCTTCTCGGGATTTTGTTAATACTAACTTATTAATCTCCCTAGTTCTCTTGGTAGTAACATTGTGTCGTTTTACTGAAGAGGAAACTAAAGTACAGGGAGTTCTGATGGCCAAGGTCATAGAAGAGTCAGAGATGAGTCTGTTTTGGGATCTCCTGGGTCTGAAGTCAGTGCTCAGCTCAAGATCAGTAAGGACCCAGATTGCATTTGAAATCATGTGCTCTACTCTGAGCCTCACGTTTGTAAAGGCCACAGGGATGGGGTAGGGAGTGGGATTTTTACAGGAGCCAGGCCCTGCATGTAGTACTCAGTTTGAGAAACAGTTGAGCAGTCTGGGGTTTTCTTATCTCCTCAAACTGCCTTTCCCAGTCAATCATGTTAGTCATGCAGCAAGATTCCCAGTCTGCCTGACACTGGAGTCCCTTGGTGCTGATCGGCAGAGACTGCTAACCTCCACTGAGACTTCCTTTTTCTCTACCACAGCTGAATCTGAGGAGATGGCTTCTGACCGTTGGGAAAGATGGAACAGACGTTACCTTAAAAGGCTGCACATGTTTTAATAGAATCAAAGTGGCGATTCAACTTGCTTTTCCTTTTCCTGATGGTTGCATTGAGATCCTATGCACACCGGACACCATGTCATCATTGACATCCATTTAGAGATAAATCCAGTGTTCTTGGGAGGCTTCCTCAGTGCATGACTAGCTTTCAGCATTGCATGTGACACACCATCACTCTTCTGCCTCACTTCTCTTGGTCACAAAGATGGTAAGTGGTGACCTTGGTTTCTGAGGTGACCTACCAGCTGACTCCATGATTCCTCTGTGGTTTCCCTCGCCCCCGTTCTGTGAGTTTTGACTTACATACTCATGACCTTTGCAGTTTCTCAGCACAGACCAACCTTTCTGAGAATCCACTTCAGAGGGCTACTGTCGCGGGGTTGCCAGGTCACTGGTTGACTAATGACTTTCTTTAAGACCTACTGGCAGGCGCTGCCTTGCCTCCAACCCTATTGATCCCAGAAGTTTGCCTGACACTCAGACAGCCTCTGCAGGTTCTGTGAGGTAATGAGTCACAGATCCACCTTCCCTGTGACCCATCTGTTCTTGTGGTGAGCAGAATGCAGATGATCTCTTTGTGGCATCATAAAACCTAGAAAGACATTAAAGTTCTGTTAAATTTTCATACCCTCTTAGCTACTGAAATGTACAATATTTTGCGGGGTAGGGTAGAGGCAAGCAAAATCCTCTATCAGTGTTCTTCCCTGCTCCTCTTACTTCAGAGGCTACTTAAGGGACAAGGTAATGATTTTATGAGGTTTATTAATACTTCATGCTGTGCTCCCCTCCTCCCACCCTTTTCTATCAAGGACTTTGTAACTTGGCTTTAAACTGAAGCAAAGAAGCTGCCAGGGGGTTGTTCAGAGGCAGAGTCTTTGTGATGTTTGGCTTGTTCTGTTGTGGGCACCATGCACAAAGGTCTGTTGTTGACTCTTGCTACCAGGGAAAAAACAGCATTTGGTTTTCAGATGTACTTTGGGGTAATGGTTGTAGAGGCAGGCTAACACAGGTTTGCAAACTGACCCTGCAATGTACTATCAAACAAGTTATGTATCCTATGAGGGGCTCATAAAGAAAGCAGTGTATCTACCTGGTAACTTCAGTGACATAAAGCCCTCCTTTTAAAACTCAACCAAAATATGTTTGCATCATTTATCCTTTCCTCTACACCCTCCTATCCCTCCTATGTCCAACCTAAATTCATGGATTCTTTCTAAACAACTGTTATTGTTAAATATGCATATGAACAAATCAACATATAAATATAAGCTACTGAGTCCTTTCAGTGTTGCCTATATTTTTATTTCTAGGGCGAACTGCTCAGTATTGGATAACCAATCAGGGGACTGGTCTCCAGGAAAGACCAAATCTCCCTCTCTCAACAGTTTTTAATTGCCTAAGGCTCTTCTTCTAGTGGTGGGACCCATGAGATTTCTCCCATCTACATTGTGATGCCAGCTGTTGTTCAAATTGTCCAAGTCCTGTTTAGGCAGCCATGTTGTTGACATTTCGTGTGTATAGTTATGATTATATAGTGCTATAGTTGTTTAGCTGGGAGGAACAGTCTCCCAGCAGACTCAGTGATCCTCTGGCTCTTACAGTCTTTGCATCACATCTTCTGTGATGCTTCCTGGACAAGAGAAGTTTCAGGGATTTTGTTGTTGTTGTTTGTTTTGTAGCTTATCAACTGGGGATAGGCACCCTACAGTCAGGTTTTTCCTGCATTTTAGCAACTGTGGCTTTTTATAATGGTCTCCTGCTGTTGCTGAAAAAGTCTCCTTTGATGACTGGTGAAATCTATACTTATCTGTGGACATACAGATAAGTATTTAGAATACAGTTAGGAATTAAACTGGTTTAGCAAAATGGAGCTTGTGTTGTTAAAATGTCTATGTTCCCAGCCAGGGAACCAATGCTGTTAAAATGTCAGGGTTCCCGGTGAGGGAACCAATGTTGTTAAAATGTCTACGTTTATCCAGTAACGAGGCACAAACCGTGACTCAACGATCCCACGTGGAGTTTTATTGGTGGACAGGGAGGGAAAGGGGGGTGAGAGGTAACTAACCAGTGCAGGGATGAGACAGAGAGAGAGAGAGAGAGAGAGAGTGAGAGAGAGAGAGAGAGTGAGAGAGAGAGAGAGAGAGAGAGAGAGAGAGAGAGAGAGAGGAGATGGAGAGGAAGATGAGAGTAAAAGAGAGCATAAGAGGGCAGGGGTCAGTCCTTTAAAGGGGTCCTTTGTACCTTCGTGGTTCTCACAGAACTCTGGGCTGGCCAGAGTGCTGCCTGAGTGAATTCTGCCAGGTAACAGGGCAGGCCAGTGTAATGCCTGAACCTTTCATTCCCACCTTTATTTATGATTAAAAAGAGGTAGGGGTGTTAGACGTGGTAGGTTCGGGATCGAGGACGTTGAGTTCTTAAGACTGCTTCCTGCTGACCTGGCAGTGTTGATCATCTTTGGGGGAACCTGAGAAAGTTTGGATGTTGCCACGCTGGTTGTTCTATTGTAGTACAGGCTGTATGGGACTCTCTGGTGCCTCTGTAGATCTGGCAAGATGTTATCAGAGTAGAGGACAAAGTTAGGTTTAAAATTTTCTTTCTTAGGTCCTGGTTTTGAGAGGAAGTTCGTAAGATCAGGGAGGGGTTCCCCAGGGGTCCCAAGATAAGGGAGGTGAGTCCCAGGACCAGGGAGAGGTTGAATAATATCTGGATGGATGGGTCCAATTTGGCTTCCTGGAACTTACAAGAATCCTTTGAGTTTGTGAAAACATAAATATTAGACATATCAGTAGCATATTTGTGTTAGAAAAGACTTGGTTGAAAGCATTAACATTTTTTAAACTGACAGATATTTTTAGCACTATGAAAAGCACCTTAGTTTTTAGCTTATAGTTATGATTATATAGTGCTATAGTTGTTTAGCACTCTATTGGAATTAGATTAGTAGCTTATCAGAACTTTATTGATTAATGTTAAGAGTATAAAAAGTAGTATAATGAAAGAGAAACCTGGAACATACTTTATTTTTTTAATGTCTCAACTTACTTTATTACATTACCATCTTATATAGATAAACCTTAGAATACCTGTTCCTGAAATCTTTTTGACAGAGCTTTGCCTTGTCTGTTTAAGCTGGCAAGGCTACCAGCCATCAAAAGCATCAGAGTTCTTGAGAAGGATAAGATTTTACCTGAGATTGGAGAATGAGAGACTTAGTAGCTGACTGTATGGACAGCCACCCCCAAGGGCCTCCACAGTTGTTGAAATCAGAGGCTCCAAGAACACCTGCCTTTTGCTGATTGTGAGACCTGTGGATTGGGGACTTTTTAGGAAGACTTTCCTACCTTTGACCTGAGTAACATGGAGAAAGTTGATTCCAGTGTCCTCTTGTTCACAGACTGAAGAGTCCTTTGAAGCAGTTGAGGTGAAAGGCAGGGTTGCTTAGTGACCAACGTTGCCACTTTTGTGGGCGGAGTTTCTTCAGTGTCCACCAGTCTTCTTGGAGGAAATGGGGTGATGTCAGAAGCTGGCCTGTCTCTCTGTTATAAAAAGCTTTTAAATAAAACATCTAAATACCGTGTTCTCTAGATCTCTGAGCATTTGAGGACTGTTTGCCTGTTTAGTATATCTTAGTATACAAAATTTATCTTTAGTGACTTGTCTTTTTTTTTTTTTTTTGGTTTTTTTGACACAGGGTTTCTCTGTATTGTTTTGGAGCCTGTCCTGGAACTTGCTCGGTAGACCAGGCTTGGTCTCGAACTCACAGAGATCCACCTGCCTCTGCCTCCCGAGTGCTGGGATTAAAGGCGTGGGCCACCACCACCTGGCTAGTGACTTGTCTTAAGTACATTGGTAACTACAGAAAAATCCCTCTTGTAATAGCTTTACCTTTGTATACAGCTTGTAGGAACGACTGGGTGGTATAAATACTTTGTTAATTTGAAATAGACCCGTATAACTTTAAATGTTTATCATCACTTAAAAGATATAACAATTTGGAAATATTTGATAATTTAGTATAGTTGAATTAAAGTTACCTTATTTTTTACACATGCATATAGATACATTAAACAGGATTGGGTAAAAGTGTTTGACCCACACTTGTAGCAAACAGATTTAAAGAGACAGTGATGAGAAGGAAGATTGGTTGTAGACAGAACAGGGAACCCTGGAAAAGCACAGTATTCCATAAACAAGCCATATGCAGCAGGGTCAGTGAAAGATGAAATTAGAGACAAAAATAAAAGAGCAAAAGAGACAAAGTAAATGAATTGTATCTGTCAGCAGGCTTGGCCAGCAGAAGCTGGCTGGACTGAGTGGGCATGTCTATAGCTAGGTCACATGTAAACATGGCGGTCTCAGTAATTAAACACGTTTCCAAAGTAGGCCACATGTTAGGCCACATGGTTAATATAGCCAAGATGGCGGCCTCCATAGGCACATTCCTTAGAGTGTCCTGAGCAGACACTAACCTAATCCAGGCCATTGTAAGATGCTGGCATCTGTATGGAGAAGAAATACAGTAGAAGCAAAGCTGGATAGAAAAGAGGAATTTGCCATTCCAAGCTGAATGAACAAGAGAGACAAAATAGGCGGTTCCCTCCCTGAGGCAGTTTTAGCCATGATGGGAAGTGGTGGGAAGCCTCTGTGACGGGCGGGAGTTTTTTAGGTTTAGCTTTTAAAGCTAGAAGAATGAGATTTAGAGGAAGAAAGAATGTTGAAGAGAATGTTTAGCAGAGAAGTAGAGAAAAGCTTGAACATAAGGTAACTCCTTCCATTGACCAGATGGCTGGCAGTGACTTAGAGAGGTCCCGTAAAATATCCTTTGTCGGCTTGTTACCCATGAGCCAGGTCTAAAGGAAAGAAAATGGCAAAATCAACTCTTCAGAACTCGTCAGCCTGAGAGTCTAGCCAGCGCAGAAGAGACCACCCGAAGAAAGGAACCAGAGTCCGAAAGGCGAAAAGCTACCGAAGGCTCAGAAAGGAGCCGAAAAGGTTGCCACTAGGCCGTGCCTGTGGAAAACAAACCAAAAATGATTGTCAGATGATGGGGGTCAACTGTGACCTTGAAGATCATGGTTGGGTGAATTCCCCCCATTTCCAAGAACACTGTAAGGGTGACAGACGCTCAACAGTCAGTCCTTAGGGTTCAGGGAAACGTTTACGCCAACCTAGAGGGGGTCCTTACCAAACTGCAACCGCTGTTGGATGTAAAATTCAGCATTCCAGTCGATGGAAAGTGGACCTTTGGTCCCATGTTGCAGGTTACCTGCATGGCAGCTGCCAGGTTAGCAGGCAGCCAGAGCTGCAGGGAGAGCCTGTCCGGGTCAGGGAACCAATGCTGCTAAAATGTCTAGGTTCCTGGTGAGAGAACCAATGTTGTTAAAATGTCTACGTTTACCCAATAACAAGACACAAACGGTGACTCAACGATCCCCCATGGAGTTTTATTGGTGGACAGGGAGTGAAAGGGGGATGAGAGATAACTAACCAGTGCAGGGATGAGACAGAGAGAGAGTGAGAGAGAGAGAGAGAGAGAGAGAGAGAGAGAGAGAGAGAGAGAGAGAGAGAGAGAGAGAGAGTGAGATGGAGAGGAAGATGAGAGTAAAAGAGAACATAAGAGGGCAGGGGTCAGTCCTTTAAAGGGGTCCTTTGCACCTGCATGGTTCTCACAGAACTCTGAGTGACCAGAGTGCTGCCTGAGTGTATTCTGCCAGGTAACAGGGCAGGCCAGTGTAATGCCTGAACCTTTCAGCTTGTAGGTCTTCTTCTAAGATCTATGTACACACTTCACAAGCCATATGTAGATGGCTAGGTTTAGTGCACCAAGCATGATTTCCCTTCTGTTAAGTAGACCTTGGGTCCAATCAGATAGCTGTTAGTTACCACCATGATGTAAATGCCATGGTTGCACTTGTGTGAATGTCTTGCCATGCAGGTCATTGGTGTGGTTTATAGGCATCATAGCTGAGTAAGACTATGTCTTTCTTTCCCCTCAGCAGCTTGCATGTCACCTTCTGGTACTGTGATAACTAGTCCTCAGGGAAGAAGCTTTGTAAAGCACTCTTAGCGTGGGCTTGATGGGGTAGATATTGTCTGGTATGAGAACCCAGCATATCATTAATTTCTCTTAGTTTGTCATAATAATCACATTCATTTTCTCTGTTTTTCATGGTCATCGCATTGAGCAATTTTCAAAATGTCCCTTAACTCCTTTGCTTCATTGAGTTTATTAAACAAATTGGAGACTCATTTGTAGTTGGCTCGTGAGCACTAATAAATTCGTCTCAATTTTGTTTCTCTCTTTGGATTCATTTACTCTTTAATCTATTTTATCTTTGCCTTATTGTTATAAGCTGCCTAAAGCATCCTCTGTACTGGGGCAGCACATAGGAAACAGATCAGAGCATGTGAATAATCAGTAGCTATCTGGGAAATGACTGAAAAAATAGTGGGCAATAACCACACAAATAACTACTCTGGAGGAGAAGTAAGACAAGTAAAAGGAAACGTGATGAGTTTGTGCCTCAGGAAGAAGGGATGCAGTGTTGGTGTATGCTGGGGAAGCAGGCAAAGATGGAGTCAGAGTGTGGCTGGTTTTGGATGCTGTGGATCTGTTTAATCATCTTTAGAGAGGTCACAGAAGTGGATGTGAGAGAGTTTGAGGAATTCCAATCTATGTAAGACCTGCAGTTATCTGTAGAAGCCATAGATGCAGTCAGACCAGGGATAGTTAAAATAGAGAGGAAGCGTTTCCATGGCTATAAGAGGAGGAGGAAAGAACTGAAAACTGTCCATATGCAGAATAGGGTATCTATGAAGACCAGTGCTCTGTCTCCCAGTTTCAGAGGCAATCTGCTGGTGTCTGATATTGGTTCACTTGCTGTGTTCTCATGTAGCAAATAGCAGAAGGATAAGAGAGAGAGTAAACCCACTACAACAAACTGTTTGCATATGAACGTTACTGCATGAATGAAGGCACAGCCTCACAACCACAATATCTCCCTAAAGGCCCACCTCCCATTACTTTCTCTGAAGATGAAGTTTGCCACGTATCAGTTTTAGTGGCCATATTCAGACTATAGCAGAAACTTTAGTGAAAGGTGCTTTATTATAGCAGGACAGAAGATAGGAGTTGAGGAGTAAGTGGTGTTTATTACAACAGCCACAACTAACAGATAGTGAACAGTCACTAGATGATGTACCAAGAGCTTAGAACTTCGGAAACTTGAGACCTGGAAAAGTTAATCACTTGAAATCACACCATTGCTGGTGTTTGAGTCAATGTTCACACCAAGATGGTCAGGTCAGACACGATTTTGGAGCAGGAATGTTTACACAGCACTTAAGAAACTTGGCTGTCCAGAAAAGAAATAGAAATGGGATGGTCACTAAAGGAGAATGACTATTCAAAATAGATGGAGTCCCTCATTGCTTGTTTGACTGACAGAAGAGAATTGCTTGGCATTGTTTAATTGCTAATGGGAAGTATCTAGCAGAGCCACTGGGGTATGGACACCAGATAGAAAAGGGAGAATCAGAATTGCAAGGACTCAATGGAAGAAGGAATCATTCTCAGGATATAACCGTATTCAGTTAATGAAGAAAGCAGGCATGGTTTGAAGCTGGGAGGCAGGGAGTAGTTCCCTTCACAGAACTTCTGTGTTTGTGAAATGAGAGTAGGGCAGCCATCTGAGGGCGTGGGGGAGACACAAAGGCATGGGGGAGAGGGTGTTGAGAAATGGAGAAGGTGTGAGTGGAAGTTCTGATACCCAAGGATCAAGGAGATTAAGAGAACATGGAGACAGCAGGGGGTTGAAAGTCTGGCAGAAGGACAGTTCCCTTTGAGGCTACCTGGGGTCCTGAGTTTTCTCAAACATTCTGATTGCAAGCAGATAGGAAAAAGTAGTTCTTTGTTTTGCTTTGTTCTGGGATCAGTGGCTTCCCAGCCTGTTCTGCAAGTCCCTGCTACCCCTTTTCTCTTCAGCCACTGTATCTAATCCATTCTGAGATGGTGTTATTGTGGGCTCTACTCCATGGTCACTGAACTCCTGTAAATGATGTCAAACTGGTTTTCCCTAGTCTCCCACTTGGTCTACTCAGTAGGGCTGTCCAACTTTTTCCTGCTAGGAACTTGCTGCCTCTAATCCGTTCTGCGCACAGCAGCTAGTGCACCTTTGATGAAGGATTCCCAGCAAAGCTTTTTCAAGTCTTTCCATTGCTCTTAGGAGTCTTGGAAGTGGCCAGGGACCGTTGTCATTGTCCTCATCACTCTGTCCTCTAGTCACTGAACTCTTTACTTCCTGAACTGCCCAGTCTGCACCATAGTGCCTCCTTTGTGATTCTGTGGTCTTTCTTCCAGTGTCAAATCCATGCTTTTGGCAAAAGGACAAGGGCAAGGCCAAAAGTATACATGTTAACTGAGCCTGCTTTTCTTCTCAGGTCGTTCTGGCACCTTACCTCATATTATGTTTCATGGCCACAAATACATTTGAATACCACTATCTCAGATTAAACCTGAGAAAATGTAATGCAGTCTCCAAATATAGTGAGAATCATGTACTTTAGAGAAAGGGGGAGCAAGATGGGGACTAGGTGCGCAAGTTGGAGACTCTTGGAGAGAACCTGCTAATTGGCCTCAGGACGCTGCTGTCTGATGAGCTATCAATGTGGTGAACGCTGGGCACAGATTCCCCAGGACAGATTTCTATGGGCTTGGTTCAAATTATACTCTCCATTGTACAATGTTAACACTTTTGACTTTGAATTCATACAACTAACAGACTAAGATAGTGAACTTAGAGGCTTCTCACTTGGTTATATGGAGACTTTCCAAGGGGTTTACTGCCCAGTTACATCTCAGCTTTGGGCATATGAAGAAACATGTGTTTTCCCATGGGAACACATGTGCTGGGATCTGTTTCATGGAGAATATCATAAAGATTGATAGAAAAAAATCTGTTTTATAGGCTCCTATTTCCTGATGTATATGCTAGCTCAGGACTTTGCTAACTACTTTGTTGGCCAGAATAGTTGATTTATTTCCCCATCCCATCACCACTCCACTGTGTAAGTACAGGGAAAACATTGACTCTATAACCAGATGCTGAACAAGGTGTGCACTCTTGTAGATACACTAAACTACTCAGAAAATTCAGGTCCGAGGGTACAGATCAAGGATTACAGAGCTCCAAACAAATGTGTTCATCACATTGATGACCATGTTTACTGAGATTCCTTTCTCACCAGCTGAGACCTCTTTTGATGGTTTAGGTCTCCCAGGAATCATTTTCCAAAATAGCTTGATGTTAGAACTTCCTGTGGGCTTGCCAGGCATTTGTTTAAGTGAAGCCTTTGTGCTCCAGAGTTCTCACCACGGGCACACAAATGTGAATCATGGAGAAATGTTTACACTCAAGTGTGTTGGCTTGACTGATTGTTTGAGACAGGGTCTTGCTTTGTAGTTCTGGCTGGCCTTGAACTGGCAATGATCTCCCTGTCTTTGCTTCTCCAGTGCCAGAATTTGAGATGTGAAACATCATACCTAGCTTCTGGGAAGTTCTTGCTTTACACAAAACCCTTGCTTATTTAAGGTGATATATATGTATGTATGTATGTATATATATAATGATTTTCAGAGAATTATAGCTTTATTGAATGTATATAATATATAAGTTACGCTGGGCGGTGGTGGCGCACGCCTTTAATCCCAGCACTCTGGAGGCAGAGGCAGGCGGATCTCTGTGAGTTGGAGGCTGGGCTGGACCGACAGCCTTCAAAACAATACAGAGAAACCCTGTCTTGTAAAAACAATATATATATATATATGTGTGTGTGTTACACACACATACATACATACATACGTGCATGTGTGTGTTACATGTCCATAAGATAAAGTATTATTTATTATAAGTACCAGGAAATGGCATTCCTTTTCCTGTCTTACAGATAAACTGAAATTCAGTAAGGCAAAACATCACAAAGAAGTGCTAAAAATTATAAAAATGACTCCAGGGAAACAACTAAATTTCCTTTGGGGATCTCTGTTTTCCTCTATAAACTGAAGGGACTGGATTTTCTTATGAGTTCTCAAATTATGGCCGATATAAGATCTGTTCCTCCCCCAAGAATATCATAAAATGCCTTGCTATCCCTTCCTGCTTAATGTTTCTGAATCAGGAGTTCTGGGTGGGACCTGAGAAATGATATTGTTAACAAGTCCCCGTGCAACACCTGTAAACACATCACCCAGTTCTCAGATTCCTTCTAGCTGTGCTGCACAGCAGCAGCAGCAGCAAACTAACTCCTCAAGTCCTCAATCCCCTGCATGGAGGAATCAAAAAAACTTCAGAGAATGATGTTACAGTAAATTCAGTTTGCCAGATTTGACAGTTCAGGGAAACACAGCATGGGTGCTGATGAAAATACTCCCCTCCTCATCAGTTTTCTGGTTGTTTTAGTCAACATTTATCAAGTGTAGCTTGTGAGAGCATTGCGTATCTCCAGCATGTACACAGAGGCTCTACACTTGGTCCCTGTCTGTGATGCGGTCATAGACTGTGGAGAAAGTGATCATCTGTACTGTTACAATTGAAGGAGACTTGGGAAAATAGGCATCTTCTTTGAGACTTGTGATGATACCTTCGAATTTTACCTAAGATGGGTTTATTTTCTACTGTGGTCTTCAGTCAGAGAGTTGTTTTGTTTTGACTCTTATTCTTTGCTTTTGAATTATGTTTTGCTATTTAGAGTCATCAAGTGGCATTTGACTTAACGTTCTCAGTCTAAAGATGGCCTTTCTGTCTTGAGTGGAACCTTGGCTTTTCTAAAATTTGCATTTCCTTTTTAGCATGTGAAGACAGTTTAAATGAAAAGCAGGAGCAGACACTCTCATCTTAAGCAATTTCCTCACTATTATTCCAATTTCCATGAAATTAGAAGTCTTAGGGAGATGAATTCAAATAGTCACTTCCATCCTGAGCCTTGCCCCCAGCCATTTGGCTCCTTGGAAGATTCAGGGTTCTTGCTATAAAGAGAGAGCCGAAGGAAATTGCATAGTGAGAAGGCTGGCACTGCTTTCTAAAGATTTAATTCAAAAAATGTTCAAGAATTTCATACAAGAGTTTGTATTTACATTGTTTCTACTCCCTCCCTTCTTCCAACATCTTCCATACCTACTACTCCTTCTCAAATTCATGACTTCTTTTTTAGTTATTATTGTAATGTTACACATGTGTGCACGCACACACACACCCTACAGAATTCCTTTAGTGTTGCTCGTGTGTACTGGTGTTTAGGGATTATTTAGATAAACTATCAGAGGCTTGTCCCTATCCAAGACTGAATCTCCATCTCTCAGAAGTCATCAGTTTCCTGGAGCTCTTCATCTAGGAATGGGCCCCTTTGAATTTCTTCCATCCACTTCGGCATGTCTAGTAATGTCATTATACAGGTGTTAGTTAAATGACTATATTTTTGAGCTTCATTGTTATATATAGAAAAAACTATGTCACAGAAAGCAGCCTCGTCCGCTAATCCTCTAGCTCTTAAACATTTTTTCTGTCCCCTCGTAAGTGGTGTTCCTTGAGTCTTACATATTGGTCTTGTAATGTAGATGTATTAGTTAGGGTTGAGCATCTCATGATGTTTTTGTTCCCTGCCTCTTCTGCAGTGTGTATTTCTGTGATAGTCTCCATCTACTGCTGCTGCTGCTGCAAAAAAGAGGGGGGGGGTCTCTTCTGAGGAGGTGGGGCCATTCTTGCTTGTGGGAATGCACTTAGGAACTGGAGTAGTTTATTATTCCTGAGTATTACTTATGTCCAGTCACCACTGTCCAACATTTATTATGAGTTAATGAGTTATCGGATTAATACCCTAGTGAATAGACAGTTGTGGGTATTATTAGTATTTCAGCTTTATGTGTGAAAACTGGGGGTAGACAATTGAACCAGATTCTCAGAGTTACTTGACGGAGGACAGGCCTGCCTGCTTGCCTGCCTAGAAAAGCTCATGATTGTTTTTAGCAAATACATTTTCAACCCTTGCATTTTTCATAGGATGCTCTGACTCATTTGGCTTACTGGTTTCCTGACTCATCACACTAAGCAGGGTCAAATTCAGTGCACCTTGAGTATTCTTTCCTGGGTGCTTTTCCTACTTGCCTTTGCCAAGTTCTACCTGCACCATTGTCTTCCTTCTTTTCATAGGCAAATGGGATTCCTTCTCAAGGCTATTAATTACTTCTGAATCTGGTAAGCTTGTCAAAGAGTAAGCGTGGATGCAGTCAGTGGTCTCATATTAGTTAAAAGCGACTTTCCATCATTAATAGGACTTTTCATGAGCCTCATTATGCATCCTTGTCATTAGAAAATGCATTGGTAAGTAATGGATGGACAAAAAGGGCTCTACCATTTGCATTATTTTAAAAGATTTGGTAATAAAACACACTTAAATTATTGATAACTCATAGCTGATATAAAGTAAATAGCATGGTTTCGAACAAAATTTACCATGATAGTGATGGGTGTATGGGTGTGGAGCTTTATTTTGTCAAAGACTTACAAAAGCCTGTACAAAGTGTCCTGTGAACCTATTGGTATGGAGGCCCAGCTTTTATTTTTCTTGGCAAAACATTCTTCTACTCTTCAAAGAGTCGGTGGTTTTATTACTTTTTTTCAAGCTCCTTAAAATGGTTCAAAAGTCTTGGCTAGCAAACACCTTTTTAAAAAAATCAATTTTCCAATAATCTAGAGTGAATCAGACCCATCTAGCTACATTTCCCTTCAGGGGGCTATGCTTTCAAAATGATTAAAGTGAGACAGCTGTATAGATCCTGAGGAAATGTGCTTGCAAGTGTTCTGTGATTTGTTATGAACCCCAAAGCCTTGATAAAATGAAACAGAACTCAGATCAGCGACCCAGGTTTGCTCCAGGCATGGCAATGGTATGGGGACTCAATAGCCATGCAAGCTCATTGTCGTCCCCTTTTCTACCCAAATCAAACTTAACTGGACACTGGGCACTTTGAGGCCTGAATCCTCCAGCTTCCTCCACATGTCAGTTTTGGTCAGTGAGATATAAGCAGGCAAAGAGGAGGTGTGACTTCATCCTTTCCTCCCATGGTCCTGAGTCAGGTGACTGAAGACGCAACAGCTGCTTGGAGTCAGGACAGCAAAGGTTAGACCCCAGGGGAGATAAACTGCTGAGGTTCTTGGAAGCCATCCTACTATGCATAAATTCTGTCTGGGTTTTATTTTATTTTATTTTTAAATTTAAATTAGAAACAAAGTTGCTTCATGTTTCAATCCCAGCTCCCTTTCTCTCTCCTCCCCTCCTCCCAAGCCCTCCCACCAACCTCTCTATCCTCCCTCCCCCAATTCCCATTCCTTTCCCCAGGGAGGGTGAGGCCATCCATGGGAGGTATCTATAGTCTGTCATTTCATCCAGGGCAGGGCCTAGGCCCTTTCCCAAGAGTCCAGCTGAGAGAGCATCTCTCATTGTGGGATGGGCACCCAATGTCCATTTGTATGCCAGGGATAAATACTGATCTACTACCCAAGACCCCATAGATTGCCTAGGCCTCCTCACTGACACTCACATTCAGGGGGTCTGGATCAGTCCCATGCTGGATTCCCAACTATCAGTCTGGGGTTCAAGAGCTCCCCTTTGTTCAAGTCAGCTCTTTGGGTGGGTTAAACAAGCCCAGTCTTGACCCATATGCTCATCAATCCTCACTCTCTGTCTCTGGGTTCCTTGAGTTCAGCTCAGTGTTTAGCTGTGGGTATCTGCCTCTGCTTCTATAAGCCATTGGTTGAAGGTTCTGTTTCTCAGACTTTTTTTTTTTGAAGAAATTTATTTCTACAGTTTGCATCTTTTTTAAGGCACAATTTTGTAGATCTGTAGCTGCTTCTTATCTTAATAATTAATAAAAATTGCGGCTCATCAGGTTTGTAGAACACAAGTAAATGAGCATAGGGTAGTAGGTTTAGCTGTTGCTAGGGAATACTTCTTATACCTCAGAAAGGCTGAAACAATCTTAGCTCATGTGGCTTACATGCCCGTCTTCTAAGGCACCATTATCCTCTAGCAGATGCACAGAGGTTACATCAGATGCCAAGATTTACATATCCAAGTCAAGAGCTGAAGCCAGTCAGTTTAGTGCTCTCTCTCTCTCTCTCTCTCTCTCTCTCTCTCTCTCTCTCTCTCTCTCTCTCTCTCTCTCTCTCTCTCTCTCTCCCTTCTCTCCTCATTTATTTGTTTATTTATTTAATTTTTCCAGATAGGGTTTCTCTGTGTAGCCCTGGCTGTCCTGGAACTTGCTGTATAGGCCAGGCTGGCCTTGAATTCAGAGATCCACCTGCCTCTACCTCCTGAGTGGATTAAATGCATGTGCTACCACTGCCCAGTCTAGCTCTTTAACTTTGTTCTATTGTTTGGGAAAGTAACTTGACATTTTAAGAGCAAATGTTCTTAATCCTTAGGTTTTCTCCATGTACATAGGCATATTTATTCCTAAGCTTTATGACTAAGTACATGAGTGACTTCTGCCTCAGAGTTTTTGCTTCAAAGGGCCATAGTAGTACTTGACATTCTTGTTAGTTACCGTGTACCTAGCACTATGTTCATAGTACCCTTGTCCAGAAGCAGACCGAAGACCAGTTGGTGAAGCAGGACCTGACACATATCAAAAGGCAACAGTGAGAGGAAAGCAGTGAGAGGAAATGGAGAACAATCACAACCACGTGACCATGTCCAGAAAAAAAAATGCATGGTAACGGGCATGTGGCTAGGAACCAAGAAAAGCTTCTGGAAATGTGATGATATATGGTGATATTTTGTTTGTGATCCAACAAATAAAGATTGCCTGAATATCAGAGTGCTGAGCTAGCCACACTAGTTAGCCATAGATGCCAAGCAGTGGTGGCACACACCTTCAATCCCAGCACTCACTGGGGGTGGCAGGGCAGAGGCAGGCAGATCTCTGTGATTTCAAGCCCACCCTGGGCTATACGAGATTGATCCTGTCTAAAAGAGAAACAGAGTCAGCCAGTAATGGGTCACCCCTTTAATCCCAGTACTTGGGAGTCACATGCCTTTAATCCAAGTGCTAGGGAGGTGGAGACAGAAATGATATGACTGGGTGGAGAGAGGAATATAAGGTGGAAGGAGACAGGAGCTCATTGCATTCAGTCTGAGGATTCAAAGGGACAGGATTGCACCTTTGGCCTGAGAATTCAGTAGAAGTAGGAGGTCTCTCTTGTGGCTGGCTCCTTTACTTCTTTTACCATTCAGCATTTACCCTGATATCTGACTCCTGGTTTTTATTATTAAGATCTACTAGAGCTCATGCTTCAGTGACACATGACCAACTGCACTGTAAGCACAAGAAATAAGTGTTGTGAGTCAAAAGAGGATGTACTTTGGGGTCTGAAGGACCAAGTAAGACATAGGGTGTTGTTTCGGGGTGGTTGAGTTGGTAAACAAAAGAACCTTGAAGGTCTGACAAAGTTTGTGTAGTTGGTATGCAACTTTGGACTCTCCCCCTTGTTCTTTCTCTGCCCAAGGATCAGTTCATAAAACACAGTGCAAGCTTCTATGCTTCAGTTCCCATGCAGACATCACTCTCCCAGCCATTCTCCCAGCCTGTCTTCCTAACCAAGTTCTTATCCTCCTGCTTGTGAAAAGGATGACCCTACACAGTGAGTAGACTCTCTAGTGTCATCCATATTTCACTTAATCATATGACATAGGTGTTTGATTCTATAGGCAGTGCATACTGTGAAAATTCCACTAGCCAGAATTATCCTTGAAAACATTTTTGGGAGCCAGATCCACAGTGGAAACCGATAAACTGTCTCCATTAAATCCAGCACAGGCAATTATTTTAACATAGACATAAATGATGTCTGTGTGTATACACATACTTTTTAAAGAGCTAGCCTATTTTACAGTCCAGGTTCAGTAAAAAAAAATCTAGGCCTAACGTAGCCTTCTATATACCCAAAAAGTGTCATGAATGTGGGCCCTGATTTAAACAGCACTCTTTGAGGTGTTCACTCATACAGAACTGTATACCATGGATCTATTTTAAATATGTAGCAAGAAAAAAAGTTAATGTATTTGAAACCAAAGCTAGGAGATTTGCATCTCATTCCAGGAGTGAGCTCCCTGCAGGATGTTGAAAACATGTATGTTATTCATATTCATTTGCTCAAACAGTTCCTCCCTTCCCTTTTCAATGTCATGTACCACTGATTTGGGACAGTGCGTCTATGTACACACCACGACTCTACTTCATACCCTGCTGTTCATCTATCTGAGTTTTTCATTCATTGTTTGCAAGTACAAATTTGATGTTTCTTGGTAGATTTTTCATTCCACTAGGGAAGGGCTGTGTCCACCCTATAATGTTCTTGGTCTCAACACCTGAACACTGTTTGACACACAACCCTCTCAGGTATTTCCATGTAAACACTAAGGTGGCTTTCTGCTAGCCTGCTATGTTTAGAACATTGACAAGCCTCTTTGATTTCTATGGCTGCCTGCCAAGGCTTATCTTGTAGCATGGTGGAGACTCAGCTTGCCTACACTGGTTCTTATAGATGATCCCCATGCCCAAACTGATCATTATCCAGATATTTGATAGCTTAGGATCATTTTGGCTAATTGCCACCTCATTAAAGTTGCATTTCCAGCAGCACTTACCCTCAATGCCTTTTTCTCTGTTTTGGTTTTTATTCTAGCAACAGCAGCAGCAGAAACTTCTTTCTTTTTCTTTTTTCTTTTTTTCAAAAAAGTGCAAAAGAAGGAACCAGTGAAGTTGCTTAAGGGTTAAAGCCTTTGATGTAAGTAGGCTTGATGACTTGTAAATTTGATCCCAGGAACCATATAAAGGGAGAAATGGAGAACTCACTCCACAAAGTTGTTCTCTGATTTCTCATGCATGGTTTTCTATGTGTACCCTGCACCCCTGCAATCCAGTACACAGCAATAATAAGAAATGAATTTTACTTTAAAAGTATTTTAAGACAATATATTCTTATCATGCTTTCCTCCTCCCAGATTCTCCTCATTTCCCTCCCTATCCAACTCCAAACCATTCCTCACTCTTTAAAAAGCAAACAGAAACAAAACAGAACCAACAAAACTCAAGGCGCACATACACACACACACACACACACACACACACACACACACCTCCCACAAAACAAAAATGGAAATCAAAGTATATAAGCAAAAGACAAATAAGTCAAAAATATCTAAATAAAACAATATGAGACAAAAAGTGTAAAAATAACATAGATTTCTTTTTGTGCTGGCCAGCTAACTATTCCTGGGTATAGGGCCTATCCTTTGGTTAATATACCCACTGAGACTCCATTGGAGAAAACCAGTTATTATCTTTACCAGTGATTATCAATTGCAGATAGCTTCTTGGTGAGGGGTGGGAGATCCTGTCTACTTGCTCACCTCAGCATCTGGACCCTGTCTGGCTTGCATCTGCAGTCCCTGTATGTACTGCCATAGTCTTTATGAGTTCATGTGTGCACCAGTCCTGTTGGATCTGGTAGACACTATTTCACTGGAGTCATCCGTCTCCTCTGGCCCTTACAATCTTTCTGCTTCCTCTTCTGCATAGATCCATGAGCCCTGGGGGAAGGGATTTGATGAAGACATCTCATTTATGACTGAGTGCTCCAAGGTCTTTCATTCACTGCAAATTGTCCAGTTGGGGGTCTCTGTGTTAGTTCCCATGTGCTGCAAGAAGAAACTTCTCTGGTGATGGCTGAGTGAGGCACTGATCCTATGAGTATAGTAGAATGTCATTGAGTCATTTTGTTGAGACATTTGTTGGTAGTAGGCAATATCATTTGTTTTTTTTTTTCTCTAGGCCCATGGCATCTAGTCTCAGGTTCTTGGCCACCTGAGCAGTGTCAGGCATGGGTTCTGTCCCATTGAGTGGGCATTAAATCTAGAGTGGTGGGTTACTCCCACAGCACATGCCACCATGGCACCAGAATGTATCACAGGTCTCTGTTGTAGGTGACAGGCTTTGTATCTGGGTTGGTGATTACCTTTCTCCATTGGTAGTGTGTAGAGGACCTTCCAGTACTACAAATGGTATTCAGTAGAGATTAAGCCTGTAAGTTGGGTACCAGCTCTATTGTGTAAGTGTTGTCTTCAGGAATAGGACCTTACCATCAATTCTTGGAGAGCAACCAATAGCCTTGGCAATAACCTTTTATGTTTGGGGGTTTCCAGTGCGACCACTTTGGCCAAAAATTCAACAAAATGTAACCCATTGCCAGAACTTGAGATTTCCTTTGGTGGTATAAGATATGTAGCTGAGGCATTCTGTCTCCCATTATTTGGTGACTCTAAATAAATAAAATACATTTTCAAAAGTTGAAAGATAAGATCAAAGAAACTTCAGAAAATAGATTAAAGCAGAAAAGCAATATCATCACTTTAATATCACCACATTTAGTTCACATTGTTTTTTTCCATATCAGTTCATCTGAGTTGAAACCTACTTTATATGCTATCTTGTAGCCTAAAGTTTTAAAGTAACATTGCTGCATTTTCATATTTACATCTTTCCATTATGATCTTAATGAGGTTCATTTAATAACATACAATCTCATCACACAGTCCTAACATATTTTTTGCTGTTGTTTTGAGACAGTGTCTCTATGTAGCCCTGGCTGTCCTGGAACTCACTATGTAGACTAGGCTGGCCTTGATCTCACAGAAATTCACCCTGCTTCTACCTCCTGACTGCTGGGATTAAAGGCATGTGCCAGCATGACTGGCAGCCTTGTGATATTTGAAGGCCCGAAGATTAAACAGTTAAACAGTTCATTTAATTATCTCTCTAGTATATAAATGTTATTCTACAAGTACATACTAAATCATTGCGTAGAGGTTCTTATCCTCATTGTCTGTAAACACAGATAGCTAGAGACTGAATTCCCAGGTAAAATTATACTTTATTTCTGATTATACCTGATATATACTTGTTATAAAATACTTGGAAAATAGAAAACAAAACAAAAAATATTCCATGTAGCAGTCCCCCAAGAAATACCCACACTTTGTGTATATTTTCTTTGTTTCTGTCTTTTTATGTTCAAACATAAGATATGATACATAATACATATGTACATATTCATGTCATAAAACTCCTATTAATTTTTAATTTGTTGTATAATGCAGTGATTTAATTAGCAACATTATTCTCACACCCATCTTTTTTCTGGGTTTTTATTTAGATGTTTTGTTTCTTTTTTACTGAATTTTATTTGTAATCATTTCTGTAAGAATTAAGGATTTCTCAAGGTATTTGTCTATGTAACAAGCAAGCTTACCATCCTGATTTCAGACCCTCTTTACTCCTACTTCTAGAAACCTAGGCTTATCAGTGTTCTTCATGGCAAACCAAGTTTCATTTTGGTTTTCCTCATAACTAACGGCTGTTCAGTATTAACTAATTTGCCATCTCCATCATTCATCACTACGCTGGCCTAACTTTTAAATGTTCTTGCTATTAGTTTGTCTCACAAGTTTGGCTTGATGGGTTGGGTTTTTAGAAGAAATATCCCTTAGACTTCACACTCACTAGAATAACTCCCATCAAAAGTGATGAAACATAGGATTGGGTATGGTGTGTCTTCATTCTCATTGAATTCTAGTAATCTTTTTTATTTCTTCTTTGACCCAGAAATGCTGCAATTGTGTGTTATTCAATTTCCATGAGTTTGTAGGGTTTCTGCAATTTGTGTCGTTGTTGAATCTAATTTTAACACATGGTGGTCTGATAAGATGCATGGAGTTATTCCAATATTTTTGTACTTGCTGAGGTTTGATATGTTGCCAAGTATGTGGTCGATTTTTGAGAAGGTTCCATGTGGTGGTGAGAAGAAGGTATATTCTTTTTTATGTGGATGGAATGTTCTATAGATGTCTGTTAAACCCCACTGAGTCATAACTTCTATTAGATCCTTTGTTTCTTTGTTAAGTTTCTGTCTGGTATTCCTGTCTAGTGGTGAGAGTGGGGTGTTGAAGTCTCCCACTATAAGTGTGTGGTGCTTTATATGTGATGTGAGTTTTAGTAATGTTTCTTTTACAAACGTGGATGCCTTTGTATTTGGGGCACAAATGTTCAGAATTGATACTTCATCTTTATGGATTTCTCCTGTGATGAGTACGAAATGACTTCCTTCACCTCTTTTGACTGATTTTCTTTTAAAGTCTAATTTGTTAGATATTAGGATTGCTACCTCCACTTGTTTCTTGGGTCCATTTGATTGGAAAATCTTTTTCCAACCTTTAACTCTCAGGTAATGTGTGTCTTTGAGGCTGAGGTGTGTTTCTTGTATGCAGCAGAAGGATGGGTTCTGTCTTTGAATCCATTCTGTTAGCCTGTGTCTTTTTATGGGTGAGATCTATAATTAATACATGGGACCTCGTGAAACTGAGAAGCTTCTGTAAGGCAAAGGACACAGTCAGCAAGACAAAAAGGCAGCCCACAGAATGGGAAAAGATATTAACTAACCCCACATCTGACAGAGGACTGAACTCCAAAATTTAAAAAGAACTCAAGAAGCAAGTCTCCAAAATACCAAAGGATCCAATTAAAAAGTGGGCTACAGAACTAAATAGAGAATTCTCAATAGAGGAATCAAAAATGGCTGAGAGGTACTTGAGAAAGTGCTCAAAATCCTTAGCCATCCGGGAAATGCAAATCAAAACAACTCTGAGATACCATCTTACTCCTGTCAGAATGGCTAAAATCAAAAACACCAATGACAATTTATGCTTGACAGGATGTGGTAAAAGGGGAACACTCCTCTACTGCTGGTGGGAATGCCAACTTGTTCAGCCACTTTAGAAATCAGTATGGAGATTCCTCAGAAAAATGGGAATAAACCTACCACAAGACCCAGCAACTACACTCTTAGGTTATATCCAAAAGATGCACATTCATACAACAAGGATGTCTGTTCCACTATGTTCATAGAAGCATTATTTGTAACAGCCAGAACTTGGAAGCAACCTAGATGCCCCTCAACTGAAGAGTGGATAGAGAAAATGAGGTATATTTACCCAATGGAGTACTATTCAGCAGAAAAAAACATGGAATCCTGAAATTTGCAGGCAAATGGATGGTACTAGAACAAATCATCCTGAGTGAGGTAACCCAGTCACAAAAAGAGAAACATGGCATGTACTCTCTCATATATGGATTTTAGACATAGATCTGGTGAGTGCCGTCCTGCAATCACATGGCCAGAGAGTCTGGGAAACAGAACCTTCATCCAATGGCTGATGGAAGCAGAGGCAGACTCTCACCGCTAAACACTGAGCTGAACTCAAGGAATCCAGTGACAGAGAGGAAGGGCTGATGAGCAGAGGTTAAGCCTGGGCTGGTTTAATCCCCAGAAACAGCTGACCTGACAAGAGTTATCTCTTGAATCCCAGACTGATGTCTGGGAATCCAGCATGGGACTGATCAAGATCCCCTGAATGTGGGTGTCAGTGAGGAGGCCTAGGTAATCTACTGAGCCTTGGGTGGTAGATAAGTATTTATTCCATGTATACAAATGGACTTTGGACTCCCATCCAACAATGAGATGCACTGTCACCCTGAACTCTTGGGGGAGGGTCTAGGCCCTGCCCTGGATGAAATGACAGACTATGGACAACCCCATGGAGGGCCTCACCCTCCCTGGGAAAATGAGGGGATATTGGAGGGGTTGATGGGAGGGTGTGGGAAGAGGGGAGGGAAAGGGAGAGGGACCTGGAATTGACATATGAAGCAATCTTGTTTCTAATTTAAATTTAAATTTAAAAATAAAAAAGCAAAGAAAAAAGAAAATAAAGTGTTGAAACAAAATAAAATGCAAAATATATGCTGATGTGCCATACTAGTGGAACATAAAATAATACTGGTGTCATGGAAACTGCAAATCAGCTCCTCAAAGAGAGTAAATAGAACCCCGCATGCATAGGGAAGGAGGTACTGAAATGCAGTGAAGCTCTGTTCACCCTTCAAAAGCAGTGAGGTGTGCAATATACTATAACTTGAACGAACCTTTGTGTTTAGCCACATTATGTAAAATGATACATGCCAGAAAAGGGAAAATACTAGATGAGTCCACCTAAAGGAAGTACTACTGTTGCTCCAGTGTATTCCCCCCAATTTCATGAGTTTCCAGGGTAGTTCCCAGTTTCCTATGGGAATGGTATTTGGAGATGGGACCTTTGGGAAATAATGAAGATCTGATGAGGTCATGAGTGTCAATGGCCTCTGTGCCATTAGAAATTCATAAGAAGAGACAAGTACTCACACGCTTGCTGGGTCTCACCCTATGATACCTCTTGAGATTCCGACACCATATTCTTTAACCTCACATCTTCTACAGCTGAGTACCACATGAGCCGTCATTCTTTATTCGAATGTCACCCAGCCTTTGGCCTTTCACTATAGCACCAAGACCATACGAAAAGCGTCATCTTAGCTGTGTAGTCGGCCTTCCCCCACTATAACAAGGATCTGAGATAGCCATCGTACAAAGAGAAGAAGTTTCTTTTGTCTCCGAGTTTGTGAGGCCGTAGCCCATGCTCAGCTGTACTGCTGCCGTGGACCGGTGGCATGGCAAGGCAAGGCAAAGGGAGCACTTGGCGAAGGAAGGGTGTTTCCTGCATGGATGGGAAGCAGAAGAGAAGGGCTGGGATTCTCTAGTCCTTCCAGGAGCCTCCAGTGTCCTAGAGACTTCCCAGTAGGCTGTGCCTTTTATGGGTCCTAACCACCTCCCAATGTTAGTTAGTTGCCTGTCAGGAGATCCAAACTACAGTGCTTGAATAGGCTAGTTCACAGAGACAAAAAGTAAAATGAAGATTGTGTAGGATTGTGGGACAATGGGGTGCTAAGGTAGTGTCTGATGGACACAGTTTCAGTTTTGCCAGATAAATATATCCTAGAGACGAATGAAGGTGGTGGTTTCCTGAACAGTGTGAGCGTTCTGCATACTGCTGGACTGGATTACCAGTGAAGATGATGACTTTGTATAATATATATTTTATCACTGTTTTACTTAAGTAAATGAATAATTCTGTGTTTGGCTCTCTTCTTTGAGGCATTAGAGACTAATAGTTGTGTTCAGTCTGTTACTTAAACTATAAGTCTCTTCTGTCTCATCAGGTAGGTAAAGAAATGGAACTTTTTTTGAAGTTAAACGACACCCTGGTCACAGAGGAAGTAGCTGGTAGCTAGGATTTGGTGTAGTATGAAGGAAGGCTAGGACTCTCATCCTCCTGCCTCCTAGATAAATAGACTCACTTCTTCATAGCAATGAGTATTCAGTGAGTGCTGACTTCAGCACTCTTGCAGGTAGCAAGAGGACAGATAAGGTTATATTGCTATACCATGTGAGGCGGGCAGCCTGGACAGTGTGTACATAAGCAGACGGAGGCCACTTCTGATGGGAATAAAGATGTCTGGAACATAGGTGAGCAGGGCTTTTCTAAGGAAGAGAATTCAGAATTGAGACTCCATTGGGAAGATGGTTTCAACAATGTGACGCATTACCCATCGTGTTCCTCACAGAAGCTGTGGTAGACATAAAGGACAAGAAATGGGAATTTGTCTGATATGTTTGAACTGCTCTCGTGTAATGTGATGAGAGAGGGGAGAGACAGGAGGTGGAGTAGGAGACAGAAGGATGTAGACCCATGCGAGTCCTAGAGGAACCCAGTGTTCTCTGAATGTAATCGGAAACTACTGTGATGGTTTGCAGAGAGTCAACATCCAGTTGGCCTTCCCTCAGTAGACCCCAGAAATATACAATTAAGCACTGTTGCACACAAGGAAAATGCAGTCTGGTGAAGACTGGAGGGCAGACGCCATCATTACAACAAACAGTATATCAGTGTGCTCTTCAGAGCCAGTTGTGATTTGAGGGGAAAATAAATGTCCGTGGTGAGACAGCTGAGAGTGGGGGTTCCTACCCTTGTGTTTGTAGTCTGTCATTGCACAGCAGCACACTAAAGTCTCAGAACTGCATGGTGCTCCAAACCTTTCAGCTTGGCATTTCTCTGTTCCATTTACACCAAGAGCTGCCTTCCATCAACGTGCAAGTGTGGTTTTGAACCAGTGTGTAAAATGCTCGCAAGTGCTAAATTCAGGCATGTGTTTGAATGGTCACACATCTCTCTCAGCATGTGGGGTAGGTGGGCATTTTCCTAACCTCCCTGGACATGGTGTGCTCTACACTGTCTCCTAGTGGTTGGAGAGAAGATAGCCACGTGACCACGTGAAGGAACAAGGAAGGATATTCACGGAGAACAGCCTTGAGCCCAGACAAGGCCCATTCATCAAACCTAGGCAAGTGAGTTTGCAACCTTCAAGCAGGAAGAGAAAGAGAAATTGTTGAAGTTTTCTTTTGTTTTTCATCTTGGCCTTACCAACTTTTAAAAAGGACAGTGAGTAGGAGAGTGTGACCCTTCAAGTTGAGAGTGTTATAGGAGCTGCTGGTTTCTGCTGTGCAGGAGGCCTGGTCCTCTGCCGGGTCTGCTCAGATGGTTCAGCCACCTGTCTGCACCTTTCTCCTCACTCTTGGAAGGCCTCTCGAGGAAGGGCAGGCAGAGCCCCACATGTATGAGTCTCCTGTATCAGCTGGCGCTGCCCTCCTGAAAGTTGGTTCCTCTTAGGACCCATGGCTCCGCTGACACTGCCTGGCTATTTTTGTCTTCTTATTGTCTCATAATATTCTCCCGCTGACACCCCACTGCATTTTCTTCTAGGCTCACTCAGATCTGACTTCTGCATAATTAGAGGCCTTCACGTTGATCTCTGGAAAGGCATGTTCATGCACTGCAGAACTGAGGGAACAGGCGCTCCCGAGACGCCCGCGGTGGGAGCTGAAGGGCCTGTGTGGGAAGGGAGCATCGCGGTCTCCTTGGCATCCCCTCTCGTTCACCTTCCTATGCCACGGAAGACAATAGATTTCACAAAGCTGAGCTTTGGGTTACTAGGTGACTAAAGAAAGAACCTCTTCCTAGTCACCGTGCCAAAGGTTTCGGTTATTTTCAATTTTCTAAAAAGCATGTCGCTAATTATTTCAGGAACAAAAAGAAGGAGACTGGAGGGTTGCTAGCGTCAAGTCACTCAGCTGGTCAGGGGCAAGACCCTTATTTACAGGGAGGTTGTAAGTGCAAAGCCCACTTTTCCAAAATTCCATCAAATATTCTTACTGTTGAAGTATAATTTCTGGGATTTTTTGCTTCCCTTGGCTGATGTATTAAGATTTTTGTGGGATCCTTTAAAAGTACATATCCTAGAGACCTCCTTCATAACTGCTGACCAGTCAGAAGAAAGGCACAGTGATTTGAGTTCTCCAAAACTCTTAGGGGACTTCGTGCATCAGAATCAGCCAGAGGCCGGTGGTGGGGGCCCTAGCTCTGAGTTTTTGCTTCAGTGGTTGAGGGTGGGGCCTGAGCAGATATATTTCTTAATGTTTTCAAGTGATTCTGAGTAGTGACAATCACAGAGTAGTGACTCTGTTGTACCACTGGTCTAATAGAGCAGATGAAAAATGAGCAGCTAAAATACTAAGAACGCAGGAGCTCTGGAAAAACGGGCTTAGTGTTTCCCTCTGTTTCTGCTCTTCCTGATTTCCTTTCTTCCTCCTTTGCCCATGAGGTTTGTTTTGGTTGTCACCAAACACTTTTGTTAGTCAATAGGGAGAGAGGTATGTTGGAATATGGTTTGGGTTCAATCAGCTGCTATCAGTTCCCAATGTTACTACTTACCAAGCTGTAAACTGTTTCTCCAGATGAAGAGTTGAGCTTCTAATACCTGCCTGTAAGGTAGTAATAGCCTTAACTCCATTTATCTTCTCCCCTTCTACTAACCCTATCAGATCTAAAGGCTTCATCCTCATTCTTTTTTAAAAAATTATTTGTTTTATGTGTATGTGTGTTTGACCTTAATATATGTGTACAATGCATGAATGTCTGGTACTCGAGGAAGCCAGAAAAAGGTGTCAGATTCCCCTAATGGATTTACAAAAGATGCCTTGGGACTCCTATTTCCCTCTGGGGAGGACAGAAAAAGGCTATCCAGATTCCCATTCTTTTTCTTACGAGTGGTTCATGAACTGATTGTTGTCACACATCAATTAGAACCAAATGTGTGATCCAAACTGTAAGATTTTGTCCTTGTCATGCACTCTGAACTCTGCCTATTTATCTGAACCTAAGTCAGCTCACAGCCCTTCCTACAGGGCCCTGTGCTAGTCAGAGTTCTCAAAGACCAGAAGCAGAGGTGAGGGGAGTGTGTGGCAGGGGTGGAAGGGGGCTTACTATAAGGGATTTTCGCACACAGGCTAGCAAGTCCCTGGAGATGTTGGTTTAGGGCCAGTCCACACGGAAGGCCTAAAGATGAGGAGAGTCCATGCTGTATCTCTAGTAAGGAGTCAGAAGACTCCAGGGACACAAGGAAAGAGCAGTCCTTCAAGTCCAGAGGCAGGAGAAATGCTAACCAGCTGGAAGGCCACCAGGCAGGAAGTATGTCTTCCTCTGGAAAGTGTGAACGCCCTGAGGGCTTCACTGATTAATTGGAAAAGGCTCATTTATATCTCAGGTGTGAACATAAGACTCACACCAAAATACCTCACAGAAACACTCAGAATAGTGATTGATCTAGATACCATGTGACCAATCGAGTTTCTCAGTACCTTCTGATAGGAGGCTGGCTTGTATGAGAAATTCCCACTAGCCAATCACACATCTCTCTCACCTCATCTCCTAGCCTTGTTTATTCCTTTCTGTGTGGGTCAGCTTTCTACTCCAGGGTAAACACCCCTAACATAAAGTGAAGGAAGAGAGATTTAATCTGGCTCACCATTTCGGAGAGGTCAGTGCACAGTTGATTGACCATGGCCTTGGGTTAAGTGGCGACATGAAACATTGTGGTGGGGAGTGTGAGGTGGGACACAGCTGCTTCCCTCATGACTGGTAGGATAAGGAGAAAGCGGGAGAGGCCATTATTACCTTTACATTCCTAACTTCCTTCTATTAGGCCACAGCTATGAAAGGTCACCACACCTTCAGACAGCATCAGAGGCTGGTGACCAAGCTTATGAGACTTTGGAGGCCATTGAAGATCTAAACCACAGTTCTCCCTGGGAAAGAAAAGTCCCTTTGCCTACCTTGAGACTTGCAGATCTCATGGTCAGATTATCTCTTTTCCTTTACAGTATATTTTGGAATAAAATCTGTTCTGGGTCTGGATTGTCCACTTCTAAGACATTGTAAAATAATATCACATATCCAAATCTTAGAGCATGATAGATATCCCTGTGTGTGTGTGTGTGTTTGTGTTTTATGTGCATGTTTTTGTATGGTTGTGTTAGCACATATATGCACATAGGCATGTAAAAGGCAGAGGTCAAAAATATCTTCTCAAGCTCTCTGCCTTATTTTTTGAGACAGGGCCTCTCTCGAACCTGGAGCTCACCAAGCATCTGGACTGGCTGGAAAACAAGCCCCACAGGTCTTCCTTTCTCTGTTCCCAGGTGCTGAGATTACAGATGTGTGTACTGTCACTCTGGTCTTTTTTAAAAATCTGGATGGTGGTGATCAAACTTAGTTCTTCAAGATTGCATAGCAATCACTTTACCAAAGGAACCATCTCCAAAGCACCAATGTGATACATTTTCTAAAGGAAAACATGGTACTCTTGATGAGGAAAGACATCTGTTGAGCCTAAAACACAGGATTTAAAGCTGTATAGACATATTCACTCTTCTACATAGACTCAAATAAGGCATATCTGAATATTTTAGAGAACATTGATACTTTGGAAGAGAATGATAGTTTCTCATAAGGTATTTCTAGTTATCTCTGTGAGAGGAAAATTTAAGGGGAAGGGATTTTTCTCTTTTTGCTCTTTAGGTTTGTATTTTCTGTAATGAAGTCTTACTAACTTTGACTTCATGTTCTCTACATATTTGCCTTTTAAAAGTCAGTTCTGTCATTTATGGTGGGCTTGGTGGACTGCTCTTGTGGGTATCCAGACGAGTGATTCCCAGAGGATGTACAACCCCAAATGCCATTTCTGGTAACAACCCCAAAAGGTGACTCTTAACTCCTTTCTCCCACCCTCCCTTCCTTTCCTCTCCCTGGCCCTCTCCTCCCCCCTCCTCCTCTTCTCTCTCCCTCTCTCTTTCTGTTT
This sequence comes from Mesocricetus auratus, assembly GCF_017639785.1. Classification (NCBI taxonomy): domain Eukaryota; kingdom Metazoa; phylum Chordata; class Mammalia; order Rodentia; family Cricetidae; genus Mesocricetus; species Mesocricetus auratus. Next base: position 43,374,838 of record NW_024429197.1, on the reverse strand, counting down.
TTCCCCTCCCTCCTCCAGTTTGATGGAACTCCAGAGCCTGTTGGAGTCTGGAGCTGATTCCTGCTCTGTTCAGCGCTTCCTCTGGAGTCCTTCTTGTGGCCTGGGCAGAGTGACTGATGACTCTTCTGGGCTTTGAATCCATTGTTTTTTGTTATTTTGCCTAAAATCCATTCAGTTTCCCAGATCCTCTGTCTGAAGAATGGGACTTTTAAAATGAATACATTAGATTTTGTTTCATTTATATAGCTTGAACTTTCCATTTTGTACCACTTGGCCATTTCCCCCAAAATTTATAAGGTATCCTCATCACAGGAAACCCAGAGATAGAGAGTTAAAGTGCTGTGAAGTTACAGCATTACTTTGGAATCTTCTTTGTTACAATCCTATGGGTTCATAGATTTAACTTCAGTATTTTGATTAAATGCCAACTTGGCCAACCCTCCTCTGTATTGGAGGGCAGATGCTCTTTACCTAGAGTAAGGTCACTGTCTTCTGCTCCTTTTCACCTTCTGCAGAAGCCTAATGTGGGGGGGACTTTTTTTTTAACAACCCAGACAGCATTCCTTCTCTGATGTCTCCAGGTGGACATCAGATGACACATGTATGATTCTAGAATTGAACCTCAGTTTCTTAGCCCCTCAGTCTGGGTCCTTGGGATGGGAAAACTAATGCCTACCTACATCAGTCTTTGGGCATTTTCCTCTCTACTTGAAGCAGAGACGAATTATACTATGTCTCCAGAAGCTTCCATTCCAGGGGGAGAAGGATCCTGGTTGTTGGAGAAAAAGTTTAAGAACATAGTCATAGTCTATTTCTTAATTTAATTGACTTGTCTCTGAATTCTGATGAAATCTAAGGTAAGAAAAGAAACTATTGTCCTGTCAGAAGAACTAAACTATAGCCATGTTGGCACTTTTGTCTTTATGTTCTATTTTTATTTACAGTCTGGCTTTTGAAATATGATGGCTGTTACATTCAAGTAAGTCTTTTAACAACATCTTCTCTTGGTGCCCTTGTGTGCTCTGAGTTCCCTTTGTCTTATGCATATATCTGTCCTCTGTTTAAGGAGTTCAAATTAAGCCTGTCATCTCTTAAATACTGTTTCTGTGCTGTTGAGTTTTGCCAACAAACTTGACTTAGGAGCCACACATTATTGTCTACTTTTCATCATCTGTCTAGTAAAATGGTTGGTTGTCTGGACAATGGCATAGAAAATAGGTCATTGATAACCACATGAATTCTTTGAACAAACTTGACCAGAGAAAATTCCAGCATACGAATGAGATAAGGGTTAAAGAAGAGGAAAAGTTCCAGACACACCCTTCCTTTTACAAACTTGGCATTTCCCTGTAAGAATCAGTTACCACTGAGGTTGGTCATGATTGTATTGCCTGTGCTGAAAAACACACAGGCTGTGTTGAACAGTATGCTTGTCAACACACACACACACACACACACACACACACACACACACACACACACACAATCACCCTCTCCTGATCCCTATCTGCATTCTTAATGGAGAACCTGAGGGCTAAACAGTCACTTTGGTCCTTCATAGTCTCCATACCAGACACAAGAAGCAACCAAGACACATGGTAGGGACAAGTGCTCTTGCATCTCACAGACCGGTTTTATTATGTCTATCTACAAAGAATCTGAGTTTAGAGGACTCAAGGCTCTGAAAGTTGGGGCATGCAACCGAAACCAGATCAAACTGACTGCAGAAATCACACTCTTCATAACAGCACACTGGCTCCCCGTCAAAAATGTTAGGAGTAGGGCTTTTAAAAGAGCACTTCTAAGATGAAATATATGCTTTTCAAAACAATAGCAGAAAGCCTTTTCAAGGGTAAAATGGTGGGAGAAAAGAAATAATATGTAATTTAGTGTTCATTGAGAATAAGCAATTAATCCTGCCCTCTGGGGGTGAATTTAGTCTAGCTTATTTGCACATGAAAGTACAAGACTGGCTTCCTCTCTATGAAAGTAAGACATCTGGTTGGAAAGTGAAAAATTTGGTCAATTACCTGAATCGTGTTTGGTCTACATGATAGAAAAGCCCCAGATGTCTTGAAATCGCCAGATGTTTGGCCTTGTGCAGTTACCACGAGCCCTGCTGACTGGCCCTCTCCTGTGAGAGTTGCTGCTTGACATCCCATAGAACTACCCATTGTTAGGAGCTTGTTGTCATCTGTGAACCAACAGTGTGCAAACAGGAGTCTAGACTGCTCACCCACACTGGCCCCTGACACAGTGTTCACTGGACTATGCAGAGTCAGTAAATGGAATCACAAAAGGAAACCCAGTTAAAAAATTATCCTTTATTTTGAGATAAATCATCTTCCTGTCTTTTTTAGTGACCAAGCAATCTGTCCAATTATGAATCGATGGTTTGTAAAAAAAAAAAAAGTCATTGGGGACAAAAGTTTAAAACAGAGAAAGCCAAGTCTGTCTGTAGTTTCTTTATGTAACTTTCACTGAAATGAGAAACAACAAATCAAAGGAGTGAAGAAACCCCTGTTTCAAACCATGGAGTGCCTGGAGCAGAAATGTCAGCAAAACCATTCCTTCCCAAATCTGCCTTGTTTTAGATGTGGGATATTCCCCATGGCCGAACTGTTTACCTAACCCGAGAAAGCCATAGCCGTCTGACAGTCCACTGTTTTGCTGACAAAATAACATTATTTCCTTTTGAAACCATCATTTAGCACTTAAAATAACTCCAAAGATAACACTTTCTACACTCATTCTTAAAGCATTTCATTCTAAAGACATACCATAAAAACATGATCACAGGGAGACAAACTGAGTTCCACCACTGAGTAGATTAACACCTTTCACAAGCATGTGTCTCATCATGCGCTAACATCATAGACCCTCAAGCTCTCCAGTTAATTCAGTTAATATGAACTATGTGACCACCTTGTGCTAGGCAGTGTCTGACATGACAGATGCCGGGGGTTCTGAGAACTGTAATATTGTCTCACACATGCTGGTCTTTTGTTATGTGTGGGATGCCAGCAAATATGCTTCCTTGGTATTATTTTTGATGAATTATTTTTTGTTGGTTTTTTTTTTTTTGGTTCTTGTTTTTTGTTTTTGTTTTTACGAGACAAGGTTTCTCTGTATTGTTTTGGAGGCTGTCGGTCCAGCCCAGCCTCGAACTCACAGAGATCTGCCTGCCTCTGCCTCCCGAGTGCTGGGATTAAAGTCGTGCGTCACCACCGCCCAGCGTATTTTTGATGAATTATTAAGACCACTCTGGGAGGAAAAGAGCATTGCTCTAGCATTCTTAAAAGCTTGGAAGTTTGCAAGGAAAAGATATGCCTTGCCCAAGGTCATAAACCTTGAGAGTAGTAAGACCATGAACTGCACCCAAAGCTGGGTATTAACCTAACCTGAATTCCAATAGTTATTCTAACCTCCCTGCCTGGGACAATACAGTTGAAAGAGTTGTGGCCTCCAGCCATTATCACTGAAACTAGTAGAGTTAGGTGCAAGGAAAACAGCCTTTGTATATAAAGAACTGAATGATGTAATTCCACACACCATGCTGTGGATTCTAGAGGAAAGAGGGATTAATTAGGATCTACCTAGGGAAGGGTTTTAGGAGGTAGCCTTAGGCTAGGGGAGAACAAAATAGGTCACCAGCAATTATCTGGAGAATTAGGTCATTGTGAGTGTCAGAGCTGATGATTTCGAGCTAAAAAGACTACAGCTATGCCCTGAATAGTTCAGACTGCCTCCCACACCTCTGGAATCTATTGAATTTTGCCAACTATTCTAGGCTCCATGTGACTTATGGGCCTGGTTTAGGTGAACTTCCTTCTTCATGTTGGGGGAGGGAACAGAGTGGCATATTTAACAGTGGGTATAGATCATAGAGGAAACCTTGTGAGTTGGGAGCCCTGTGTTTAGTCTAGACTCTATAACTGCTCAACCCCCAGAGAGCTAGTTCCTGCTCTGGCTTCCTGGTCTGGAAGGGCCAGTCTAGGATAGGAGAAGGTAGAGAGTTTCAGTATGTTGGAATTTTGTGGCTCTTGTGATTTTTGTTCCTATACACAACCTGTTAAGAGAGGTGCCTTGCCTTTCTGTCTACTAAAGTCCATACCTAACCCCTTTCCCCAAATTGCATGGAAGGTGGGGAAAAATCCCAGGGTCTAGAGTCAAACATCTGAATCCTGACCCCAATCCAGTCCTTGGATGAAATCCCCCAGTCTCTTTACTCCTAGGTAATTGAACACATTTTGAAATTTTTGTACCTTTGTCTCTGTTCTTTAAAATAATAAACTCTAACATTTAGGCTTTTAAGTAACAAAACCAAATTCTATTGCTTTCCAGAAGAATTTGCCTGCCACTGATTTGGTACTAGGATGGAAAGTTATACCAACAGAAATGTTTTCAAGAACAGTTACCAAAGGCTCATAGACTTGATTGATTACCTGTTGAAATACAAGTTGTATGTACTGCTCTTCAGCTCGCTGACCTGTTGCAGTAACTAGTTGCTAATTGTACTCTTTGAACCAGCTTGTCCAGCTGGGAGGAATTGAGTGCTATTTTCTTTAAGAACATGGCATCTGCAGACTCTCGCTGCCATAGCCTCCTCTGTGCCTAGGGAGAGGTGATAGCATGCTGACTGCCATTTGCTGGGTATGTGCACTGCCCTTGATGTGTTCCATTATTCTGAGTTAGAGATGTTGGACTGGACCACTGGTGGGATTATATTAGGGTATTTACCCCGGTAGCATCCAGGATTAAGAGTTAAATTTAATTCTTTACTGTTTACTTTCTCCCGGTACTCAGTATATGTGGTCATGTATAGGTGTGCAACTCAACCTTTCTGTCCAAGTTGATTGTTCTTTCTCTTGTTCCCACTTTAAGTATCAATTTTATTAAGTGAACATTACTTTAAATATATATTTTAGAAATTTGAGAGTGGAGAAAACAGGTGTGAAGAGAAATAAAATAGTCTGTGAACTATTCTCTTTCCACTGGGAGAGGTAGATAGAACCTAACAGGGAAACAACATGTGAGGGTTATTCGAAAGTAGATTGAAAATATAGGGTATATGATGGTTTGAATAGGTATGCCTCCCATAGACTCATGTGTGTGAATGCTTTGCCTATAGCCAGTGGCACTATAAGGAAGTATGTCCTTGTTGGAGTAGGTGTGGCCTTGTAGGAAGTGGGTCACTGTGGAGGGAGTGGGCTATAAGGAGTCATATATGTTCAAGCTATGTCCACAGTTGGACAGTTCACTTCCTGTTGTTTGTGGGTCAACATGCAGAACTCTCAGCTCCCTCCGCAGCATCACAACTTCCTGCAATCTGCTTTGCTTCCCATCATGAATGTAATGGATTAAACCTCTAAAACTGTAAGACACTCCCAATTAAATGTTTTCCTTTGTAAGAATTATCATAATAATTGTTCTGTTCACCACAATAGAAATACTAAGACAGGGTGTGTTTATATATTAATACCAAGTATAGATGAGAATACAAAGTAAAGGATCTTATTATTTATCAAACAGTCCAAAACACGGAGTACTTAAAAGACATATTAGCTAACAGATATAATTCAGAAGTAGTGTTAGAAAGGATTAGTACCTGCTACAAAGATCTCCTCTATCTCCATCCTTCATCTATTTTCTACTCTGGGGCAGTGTATGGCACACAGCAGATGTCTATTAACTGTTTCTTTAGTGAGTGATGAAAACATCATACAGTTTGATATGAAATCAGTAATGGACTTTTAATTGGTAGTTACAATGATTTCTAGAAGGCATATAAGAAGCCGTCTTTAAACAAGTGGCAGAAAAGTGCTAGATTTTGGGTTTCTTATTTATTCTCTGGTTGAGTAAATCATTCTGGACAATTGTAACTCCAGTTCAGGAGCCAGAACTACTAGGAAATCTCCAGAGCTGTCCTACTCACATGATCTGAGTCAGGCTAGACCTTCCCATTCTCCGGAGCCATTCAAGCATGTTCCATGTTTGTGTGAGACACTGAACTTAACAACTGCCTTTGAATACTTTTATATTATGTCCAGCGTAGTATTTGAGAATTCTATGGTTCTGTATTTTTCTCCACTTTTAAATCAGATTGAAAGTAGTAGGTTGTTAAAAAAAATTCCAGGTCTCTCTCCACTGGCAAGGCAAAAAGACCTTTAGCACAGTCTTGGACACAATCTGATTGACCTGTTAACCTTGCCCAACCAAACTGGTGCTAGCATTCCATAGCTAAGCACAAGGAAGCAGGGTTGTATGCCACCCACGCCCAAACCTCTCTGACATTTCCCTGGGCCTGGAGCCAACTCCCCCCATGTGTTTCATCTCCGTCTCAGAATACAAAGGAACACTGAACCTCCCAGTTAATTCAACACCCTCCCCCCTTCCTGGAGAGGGTTAACAGTTCTGTTGACCATTATAATGCATCTTCTGTCTCCCAGAAATCCACATAGTCATTAATTTCTGTTGCTGACATCAGGAAAGAGGATTATGTGTGTGTCTGAAACTGTTCCCAGAGTGCTCATTAGTCATAGATAATTGAAAAACTGGTAGGGGAAGGTTTGCTGTAATAAGAGCCCCTGCTCGTGAAGGGGGCTGCAGCCACCCTGATAATTGTAGGCTCCAGCTTTGACCACGCAAGCCTAACCTGTCCATTCAGATGGGAATTCATGGAGCCCAAGAGTCCTCAGGGCCATCTGACATCCCAAGGTGTGCGTTTATACACACACAACCAGGTGGATTGCCCACGGGTTTCTTTCCTGTCTTCAGTCTCAGGAATAGAACTTGGAAAAGATGAAGGGAATCTGCTTTCATTTTGTTTTTGCTTAAACTTAAGCTAATTTGGTTTGATTTAAACAAATAAAGTTGAAATCTGGAAGCCACACAAATGGTTTGGGAGAATATATCACGATACATCCTCATCGGTGCTGCCACAATAATCAGTGGTTTTCTAGAAAATTTCTGGAAGTGTGTGGGCTTAAATGTTTGAAGTCTTTAAAAGGATCACCAATGTGATCATCAGATGAACTCTCTTCTGCATGCTGGCCTGTCCCTTAGTTTATATTGGACTCCCTTCGAAGATTCACACTTTAATTCTTGACTTCGTGTATTTTAGTGACTATATGGGATTCTGCTGAATAGATGTGTTTGTTCATTTTCTTTTATAAATATCAGACCAGAAGAGAAACACCTTTAAAACTATTGTACAAGAAATGTTTGTTCAAAGAAGCACAAAAGAAGCCACAGGTTAATAAAAAGCACATATTCACCCACACCCCTACTGGAAACATTTCCTGTGTCTTACCTCCAAGGAATGTAGTTTTATAAATTCATCTCCTACCTTTGTCATTTTTACAGTGAAGTCATATTCTGCATAATATCTTGCAGCCTGCATTTTTTCACTTCTTCTGGTGTTGGAAGAAAAAAAAATGTTTCCCGTGCTAGCCTTTCTTCATACTGTAGGTTTGTCTTTTTAAAAATCAAATTTGAGTGTCAAGAGTAGGTAGACTCTCACTGGTTTGCTATCTGTAGCCCTACATTGCCTCTCTCATAGACTGTTAATGTATTCCCTATCCCTGCTCAGTGCCCATTTTGCACTGAGCAAAATACCTTAACTCCTGGCCCCCTACAGTGAACCACCATTTATTTTAATGGAGCAACTTCCTAGAATATTCTAATTCTAGTATGATAACATCATTTTCCACCTTTGAAAGTCATTCCAACCTTTGCCCAGGTGTCATCGCTGCCTTGAAGATTCTATTTATTCTCTGAGGCCAATGTAAGGGGTCCTTCTCAGTTCTTTCAGCATATCGTACACATTCCAACTTTCTCCTGTCTTCTACACAGTTTAGTATCTTAGTTTCCCACCATTTTAGTTCCATACTTTACTGTGAATATTTTGAAGTCCTAGGGGCCTGTTTCACTTATTTGCCAACACCTAGAACTTGGTATGAGGTAGGTGAACATTGTTGTAGACCATCTTCTAAACCCTGTTCCTAAAATGTTTGTGAAACACATGAGTGAGTGGTTTTAGGGACATAGAGAAATCGCAGATGCTGATTCAGTGATATCTTGATTAGCTCTTGGAAGAACAATGCTGTGGGTTATTAAATTTCATGGTGAATGAAAACTTTTGGGAAAAATTGTAGGATGGCATCTAGCATTCCTAGACCCACTAAGGTGTTTCTGGATGAGAAAATGAAGGTGTGAGAGATTTCTTTCCTCACGATGTGCATTTCCACTTTCCTGTCTTATGCTGTGTCCTGGTTCGGATAAACAGAGCTACTTTTTGTTTGAGGTCAGGCAGATGATGCCTAAAGGCTGTGGTTCCAATTTAAGGAAGGATATTCATCATGGTGAACATTAGCTTTTATTCCTAGATCACTAGCCTCAGAAGACTGGCTCACTGCCCTGGGCTGAATTCTTTAGGACCAGAGCTGAGATAGTTAACTGAGTTGTGAGTTGTTAACTGAGATGGTTACCTGGGAAAATGGGGGACCGTGAGTGGTGAGAGTTCAAAATCACCTTGGCCAGCCAAGCAGAGTGTTTTGGGGTGAAGGGCACTTGGCAGCCTTCCTTCCTCCGTCACTGAGTCACAGGCCAGGGGCCCTAGAGACAGCATCTGCAGCTGAGGATCCCCAAGGGAGTTGAGGCTGGCAACTGGCCACTGTCTGTACCCTCAACCAATTTAGCCAGTCAGCTTTTCTTTTCTTGATAAGGGAATTCAAGCCATGGCAACTTCTCCTCCTCCATACTCCCTGCATTAAAACTAGCACCATGAGCACAAAATCTCTCCTGTCCTTTCTGTTCCTGCATCCCAATTACTCTTGCCTTAATGGCACCACTCTGGATGACTGAAGAACTTCACTGCTGTTTTCTTGACTCATGTCAAGCATACCCTGTCCTAAGATGTTGCTGGAATAAGTGTCTCTGTTGCATCACCTCTCCCATGGGATCTGGTACAGTCAGTGCCACGGCCCAAGGACTGCATTCTTATTGTAAGGCCTGCTCCTTCTAAGCATCTCTGACTGTTGCCTGCTGCTTCCAACCCAGCCTGTGCTCCATCCCCTTTACCCAGCCCTGAACCAATCACCCATGGTATTTACTCTCTTCTATCCTGGTTCCTGTTCAAACTGCTCTCCCTGTTGAGAGATCTCCCTACCCTGTGTACACTGACACCAGGTCTGCTGCTAGCCCAGGACTCTGCTCAGTCTTCCATAGCCAAATTAATTCATTTACCAACTAAACTTTTTCTCAGTCTCCCCTGAGAAAAGAGGTCTTCCATGCTAATCCCCATTCCTGTCTAAAACTGCCCATGGAAGTTGTAGAGCTTGAAGATCAGCTTCTACAGTGCTTCTAGCCTTTACTTTCTTTTAGAAATCAAACCTTTAACTCTGTTGGCAGAATTTCCAAATGGTGGTAGTTTTTAAATGTACAGTAATGCTTGTTTTAGAAGTATGGATCTTGATCCCTTCATTTAGTCAAATTGTGTTTGAGAATAAATTGTGCTTTGGTAACATAGTACAAGATTTGGTGTTAGAGGGGAACCTAAGGCCTATCTCCAGCTCTTAAGCTATATTGCGGAAGAAGACAAACTGTTCTAAACATTTCAATTTCCTGACATCCACCTGTGAGATACGGACAAAGTGGATACTATTGTACCCATCATAGATGTTGTTAGAAGTGACAAAAGGCATGCTATGTTCTTAGCACAGTGGAGAGATTAGAAGAGTTCATCCCAGGAGGGATGTTTATCATATGTTACAGAATACATATGGTGACATGATGAAGACACCATCCAGAATCTCTAGTATGGCTCTTTCATAGTTCTTACGTCCTGAGAATGCAGCGCAGACCCATGGCTAGCCTTCTTCTACCTCTGAGTTTGTGCATCTGGGCTGTGTTTGCTAGACCAGCACAATTCACTAGATACAGTGAATGAGCAAGACAGGGAACGTGAAACTTTTCCAGTCATAATGATAAAGTTTAAAAAGTGTGAATTAATCCTGATATGTCTTATTTAACTTAATAGATAAAAAATGATCACTTCAACATATAATTGGTCTAATAATTCTTTTTGTTGTGCTTGAGAATAAATCCAGGATCCTATCCACAGTAGGAAGCACAATATCACTGACCTACATCCTCAGACTGATATAAAATTAATAGTAAGATACTTTACATTCACTTTTTCAGACTGAATGAATGTTTGTTATATGGTCCGTGTTTTACACCGAATACAATTCAGATACTAGATTTCCATTGGAAATGCTTTTTTTGGAAATGAATGCTAGAAAAATAAATGTGCATGTTCATATTATTTCAAACATACTTTGCTTTTCAGAACACAAATTCTATGTGTTTTTTAAAATAATTAAAATCAGTATTGAACCGGGCATGGTGGTGCACGTCTGCAGAGGCAGGTGATCTCTGTGAGTTCGAGGCCAGCCTGGTCTACAGAGTGAGTTCGAGGATAAGCTCTAAAGCTACACAGAGAAACTCTGTCTCAAAAAGCAAAAAAAAAAAAAAAAAATCAGTATTGAATGAAAAAATCTAAAACCCACCACAGTGATATCAGTCTTTTGGGGCTAACCTACTTTCAGAGTTAGTTATAGACAGAAGTTTATTATTTAAAATAGAGATAAACATGGACTGGGAGGAGCTTTATTTGCAGTTAGAGGGGACTATTTGACCATTTACCATCTTCACCTGCAGTGTGTATGTATTTGTGTGTGTGTGTGTGTGTGTCTGTGTGTGTGTGTGTGTGTGTGTGTGTGCTGAGAACCTGAGTCACCTCTGCCCAAACCTGGCACTCCCTAAACAGCTATAAGTGATGCTTTCACACTAAAAGAGCTAATAACACACCTTTGGAATCCTCAAGTCCTGGGGCTCAATAGAGATTACAGAATGCAAATGGTCTAAGTCTTCCACAGTCCCCGCGAGGCAGAAATCCTTATTTTTCAGAGTGGAAGGGGGGCAGTCTCTGTTAAACAACTGACAACGGATAGATCATCTTATTTTTTCTGCCTCACATGTTTTTCTGTGTCCTCATCTTCCTAGTTAGGTTGAAACAAGAACTGCTTTTTGCAGCCTGGCAGTGCCCACACAAAGCTAGACAATTGATAAATTATTAACCAAAGGCCTGCCTGACTGTGAGACTTCAAGGTCACTTGAAATATCAGGGTCACTGTATTGCAAAACTCCTAAGAATTGTTTCTGTGCAAGCAGTAGCCTCATAGAATCCCCCAAGGTTTCAACTGTACTATCTTATCCAACTGGAACACAACAATTTAAGAAATTTTCTCTTGGAACAAAGTATTTCTTTCCCTTTCCCTGCAAAAGGAAGTAACCACAGAAGTCACTTCTCTGTTTCTTTTGGAGCCTGCGTCCACATGCCTATCAAAGACATATACCAAGGTCACAAAACGAGCAAAGGGGTGTTTCATGGCTGCATGGTTTCTGTCTCTGTGAAGTTGAGAAAATGCAGGCAGGGAGGATGGAGCAAAATGTTTCTCCTAACAAATCAAAACAAAAAAACCAAAATGCAAGAAAACCCTCTGTTCACTTTAGAGTATTCCAAGCTGATGGGTGTTTGTTTTCTCTCATGTCTACCCAGGAAATCTCGTGCTGCCTCCTGGAACTTCTCTTGGAAGTGGGCTCACACCAGAGGCAGCTAAAGAGCTGGGTCTTCCCCCGGGGATTGCTGTGGCAGCCTCTCTCATTGACGCCCATGCAGGAGGACTAGGTAACTCTTCTTCCCCTCCCAGCACTGGCTCTGTGGGGTCTCTGGGCAAACAGAATGTTGCCAAGAACCCATGATACTTCTTTTCTGTTTACACAGCAAAGGTCAAAGGCTACTCATTCAAGGTGTAATAATGAAAGGCCTTTATACAGGCAGGCATTTGAACAGAATTAGAAAGCTTGTAATTAAAACTAAAATTTATAAGCTATTAATTTCTTAGTACATAATAATATAAAATTAATCTAGGTAGTTCTCTAGCTTGCTGAAAACTTGAACAGAATATATTCACTTCCGTCTACAGTGTGTGATGGTAGAGTACTTTCATGAATTCTTTTTTTAATAATGGTAGTGCAAAATCTTTATAAGCATAATATATTTATTTCATAAAATATTTGGCTGTTTTCCTAAATCCAATTACTTTATTGAAGCCTTGATTTAATTTCCCGTATAACTTTCAAGTCTTCAGTTCATACATTTATTTATTCATTTTTCAAAAACCCATCGCCTGCTTGCCGCGTACTCTGGCACAGTGTTAAAGGCGAATTTCAGACAAGCCTGGGGCTGGCGCTAGAGTTGAGTGCAGAAGCACTTGCTCGGTTTGCACAAGATGCACGGCTCAGTTCTCAGCACCTCGAAAACTGTGTAAATAAAATGGGAAAAAATCAGCTTCTCCTCCAAAACTCTAACAACGAAGCAGAGAACTGTAGTTGAATGTGGTGATTCTGTTCTTGTCTTCATCTTAAGTGCAATTTCCTTGTGTTTCTTTTTTTGGCTACTATGATTCTCAGAATCTCTCAGTTATACTGGAGTCATATATTTTTGCTATTGTTCCAGTACAGCAGCATTTGTTTCAAATCATGGCTTGTAATTTGTAAGGCAAGTGTGTACCAAGATGTGATATTGAGTTTTCAGAATAGAAAGAATAGTAGGATATAAAGCAGAACGGGACAGTATGTGTCTTGCTTGATAGGGTAACTAAGTACTGTGCTGTTAGCCTGTGTTTCCATTTATAAGTATGAGCATGTGTATACCAGGCCATGGCTAAAATGCATTTCTTACAATGGATTAAGGTTCCAAGACTTTAGTCAAGTGTGGTGACACACACATGTGGTTTTAGCTACTTGAGAGGTAAATCAAGAGGTCAACCAGTCAGGTGGCATTGTAAGACTCCAGTTCTGAACTGCCAATTCACACTGCCCCTTAGAGCAGCTGTCCTCACCAGTCGGGTGGCATTGCAAGACTCCAGTTCTGAACTGCCAATTCACGCTGCCCCTTAGAGCAGCTGTCCTCACCAGTCGGGTGGCATTGTAAGACTCCAGTTCTGAACTGCCAATTCACACTGCACCTTAGAGCAGCTGTCCTTACCAGTCGGGTGGCATTGTAAGACTCCAGTTCTGAACTGCCAATTCACACTGCCCCTTAGAGCAGCTCTTCTCACCAGGACCCTTTCATGCGGTTGCTTAAGACCATTGGAAAACACAGATTTTTATATTGTAATTCATAACAGCAGTAAAGCTACGTTTATGAAGTAGTAATGAAAATAATTGTATGGCTGGGGGTCACCACAGCATGAGGAACTGGAGTAAAGTGTCCCAGCATGAGGAAGGTTGAGAACCACATCCTTAGAGTCAAGATTTGTCTCTTTCAAGGACTTGCATAGGTTGTGTTTCCAATTCTCATTCCATCTCTGTCTTGGCACAAGGGTTATCTGCCTAGAAATGAGAGTTGTAATCTCAGTCTACTTTGCACTGTTATAATAGCATTCCCAAGGCCACAGACACCAAGAGTATAGATGTATTCTTACAGTTCTGTAGCCTGGGAGTTCAAGGTCAGGAGACTCATATGTAGTACCGTTCTGTCTGTGTTAGAATGTGGGAGGACAAGCATTTTTGCACACAAATGAGAAAGGGAATTACTTTCGTTGGGAACCCTCTCATTAATATGTAACCTACCTCTGCCGTATTGAATGCCTCTGACAGCTCCTACCTCTCAGCATTGTCCTAAAGGGGAGGCTTTCCAGTTACGTGATCCCTCCAATGTGATGGTCAATAAAGGCTTTCTCCTTTGCAGGTTGTTCCGTGGAACAGTCACATTTAGAAATTCTGCGAATTATGCTCCTTTCGTCATATGTATTTATTTGAAGAAATGATCACATTGTGTTGTAATTTTATGATTGATATGATGGTGGTTTATTTTTTCTACCAGACTGGGAATTTCTTGAGAACAAGGACACCACAGTATTCATCTCATACACCTAGTGGTGAACATTGTATTGTGTTTTATAGGTAGCTGAGAAATGTATTGAGTAAAGTCACATTAAACTTTAGAGTGGATGACAACCATCAGTCTGCGAGCTCGGCCCCTGTTCATCTGTCTGTTCTCAGGCTCTGTCCCAGAGAGAGAATAAGCAACAGGACTGCACATGGAATTGTAGGCTGACGTGTGGTGTGGCTCTGACCACAGGCAGGGATGCTTCTCTCCAAGGTTTCCCAGTATGAACAGTGCTTCTGGGTAGAGTATCACACTTTGAAGTACAAGCACAGACAGAGCTGGAGGTGGAGACAGACATGGGGCATTCATAGCTACCCTGACGGTGCAGATCATGAAGATGGTCAGGGAAACTTGCAATTTTCCCTTGACTGACAGTCTCAACCATTTGCCTCGCCCAGGTGACAAACACTTGGCTGGGGCCACTGTGTGCTACAGGGAAGAGGGCCTTGTAGTGGGGAGCCTCAGGCACTGTACTTCCCTTGTCCTCTCCACTGGCTTCCTTAAAGATGTGTCAAAGCGCACCTTCTTATTTCTGCCCAGGACATTTTGTACTGTCCAAGAGGGGGAGACTCCAAGATGACCCCCCATTTGCTGTCTAAATACAGAGCTCACTGACAGAAATTTTACCTCCAGAAGGTTTGGCTTATGCCTTCAAGTTCTCCCACATGAACCCATTTCCCACCTCTGAGAAGTAAGTTTGAGAAGTGAAAAGATAGAATAAATTCCTGAATTCTTAAGGGGCAGAACTCGGGTGTCTATGCTGACAGGAGAGGGCAGGGAAGAGCTTCTCATTGCTATGGGGTAGTAAGACTTACTGATAATTCTGATCACGTTTTGTTCTTACAGCATTTTACCCTCCCTCTTTTTCCCATCATCTTTCAGCCAGCTCAGGATTAGGGAATCTAGGAAAGTAAAGAGATCTGGAAGCAAAAATTATGCTCATTTTTTTTTTACTTTGTGCCTGTCACATTGGGTTTGGAGGCAAACAGAGGCCAGGGAGACCTGAAAAGACCATTTGACCACAAGTGAACTAAAGATGAATATCAAGTGTTTGTGACCTGCCTGTGCTGGGTCTGGACACTGGAGATTGTTAGCAGTGAACAAACCAGACAAGGACCATTCCTTCTGGGGAGATTTCCATTGTTCTCCCTGCTCTATGTTTATGTAGCTTCCTCGTATTGGTTTGAGTTCTCCTGACTGGGCTAAATTCTTGTATTGCCTACAAACAGGCTACCTCTTCAACTTTTATTTTCTCTTTTATAGGAAGAGCTAGCAATAGCCCTTTATGGTTTTTCTATGAAAACTGCTGATTATATGCATCGCCCATGTGCACAGACCAATACATGCATATATGTGCTCACACACACAGACACACACACATTCTCTGTCTGTCTGTCTCTCTCTCTCTCTCTCTCTCTGTCTCTCTCTCTGTCTCTGTCTCTGTCTCTGTCTCTCTCTCTCTTTCTCGTGTGCAATATTTCTCAGCAGAACTCCCTCCTTTTTCCTGTGAATAGTCAGGCAGAAAAGAAGAACCCGACCCCTCTGTGTTCCCGGGAAGTGCCTTGACTGTCCTCCTCATGACCTTTAAAGGAATGTGGGGTCCAGTATTCTAAGAAGTTATGTAGGTGTCAGTCAGAAACAGCCTTAAGAACTGGGAGAACGAACATGGTGCTAAGCAATCCCAAATGTCATTAAGAGAGCCTAGCTGTGGAGTGGGAACGAGATGCCATCCAAGTCTCTCACACTCTGCCCTGACAGCCATGAGCATGTCGTATGCTGGCCTGACATGATGAACTGAGGACGTTCAGAGAAGTAGGAGGGGTCACCCTCAGCAGAGCTGCTCCACAGACTCATTCCCAAAGACAGCCTGGGATGGGACAATGATAAAGATCAAAAGCAACACAACTCAATTCACCAGTTTTCCAGCTCTGGAAACAGAGGAGGAAGAACTTTGTGGGAATGAAAACTCAAAGATAAAAGAACATTTTGTTCTTAAGGGACTGGTTAGTGAGTTCTCCAGCAGACAGCCAGCAGATAGGAGTAGTTTTGTTTGCACTTTGTGGGGGCGGTTCTGGCCAGGGCTCCTGCTGCTGGTATTTTTCTTGCTTGTAAAAATAGCATTAACTTTGTTCCAGGTCTGTTCTTGGCTCCAGCGCCCCAACTGTCCTGAAAGGAAATAACAACCTCATTTGTCTCGGGGACCCCTTTCCTTTCAGTGGCTCTTCTCTATCAGATAAGCTTCTGACTGCCCATCAAAGCTTGAAGATGCTGCCGTCTTCTTTGGAAAGCCTTCTTGGCTCCCAAGCTAAATCTCTCCTTTGTCTATGTTCTTGTATCTTGGATTTGCTGGTTTGAATGTCAGCATCATCTCATTTACTCTTCTGTAAACTCTTGTAGATACAGTCATTTCATTCTGAGTAGATAGTGTCATAGTGAGTGAGTGAGTGAGTGAGTGAGTGTAAGAGCAGCACTACCTCCCCAGTGGATACTTCCTTCATCAGGGAGGTGGCTGTCTTTGTATGGTAGCTGTACCTACTTCAGTTCTTCAGGAAAAAGCATTAAGTCCAAGCAATTCATCAGCCAATCCTAGATGTCTGGAAATCTCCACAATTTTCTTTATACTCATATTAGCCTGTTTTGGTCAAAATTAAACTTTTTGCTAGGTTAAGCACAACTTATAATTACTAACATTGGATTCTCTGTCAGATGCCACATTGTCTTAAATTGCTCATCTGAGTTGCAGTGTTGAAAAAAGGAAGGACTTCCTTCCTTCCTTCTCTCCCTCCCTTCCTCTATCCCTCCCTCCCTCCGTCCCTCCCTCCCTCTATCCTTTTCTTCTTTCTGTGTTTTTTTTAATGACAGAAAAACTTGTTTAGCCAATCTTAGGAAAAGAACTTCTGGTTCTTGCCTTGCTAGAACAACACAGTTTCTTCCAGTGACCAGCAAACCATGCCAGTTTCTTAACTCACCATTTTCTATGTTCTGGAAGACAGGGTAGGCAAGCAGTAGATTCCAGTAATGTGATTTTGAGGAGTGCTTATTTATAATTAATATGCATACATGGATATGAGATGTGGAATGTTTGGTGACAAACATTGTTGCACAAGCAATGATCTCTTACATTTCTAAACTTTAGACCGCAGAAACACATTTCTGCTCAGTGTAGAATCACTCCTCAGAGCAACTTTGTAGCCTAATGGGACAGAGATGTGAAGCCTTATTTGGCCATGGGAGCACCTGCAACTCAAGGTTGAGTTATAGACCGAAGAATAGACTTCTACTCCTTATCTCACTTGTTACCTCACACTTAGTACAGGAAGAATCTTTTTACACACTGCTTTTCTGTTACACTTGCCAAATGGGACACCAATGGCTCATATGACTGCCTAGCGTTGTCAAAAACTACATGGCAAGGTGGAGGTTTGTGATTAAGCCTGTCTGGTCAGATTCCATTAGTCACACATAATACTGTGTGATGCGGAATGATGGACCTGTTAATATATGGTTGGTCTACTTTTGAATGTGTCCCCTAGAATATCTGAATAAGTACCAAATCTTGAGAAATTCTTTCAGCAAGTATATACTGATAAGTGACTTCGCTAGCTGATAAAGACGGAAGGTGAACGTGAGAAAGCACTACAGTTTTGGGAAATTGCAGCCTAGTAAACGGGCAAGTTAGTACAGTAATTACAGTTATTTGTGCTAGGTGTGGAAGGCTCTGATAAAACAAAAAGTAGTCCCAAACTTGAGACAGGAAATTACAGAAGGATCCATGGGTAAGTGATGCCTGGAGCTGTGCTCACAGCAGGCCGTGCCATTATTATTTCTTGGAAAGTAGAATGTGTTTCTTCAGTCACTTTTAAACTTTAGTTAAGCATTATTTCTAATAATACATCGATAATACAGACATCTTTAATAAGAACCACGGTTCATAGTACAACGCGGCCATTTCCTGCCTGTCTTCTGTGGCTCCAGGACGCTGCCTGGTGTTTCATGTACTTTATTTTTACCTTTTTACAGCAATCCTTGTAGGTGAAGATTGGTGTCCATGTTGTAAGGCACACAGTAACAGTTCTAAAATCCCATAACTAGTGTCTTAGCTAACTTTGCCCCTTGAGTTTGAATCTGTAGCTCATATTATTTTCTCTAGGCTAGTGGATCTTACACAGGGGTGACTTTAGGCACGTGAAGTCCACTTAGCACAGGGTGATCAATCTGATGAGGAGGAAATATCACTGTCATGTGACAAAATGAAGCCATAGATGTTGCTAGAAATACTGTGTGCTCAGGCCAATCCATGCAAAAAAAAAATCACCCAGTCATGAACTTAACCAGCATGATGGCTAAGAAGTCTTGCTCTTCTCCAAATACCTACAATGGTAACATGTCCCATTATCAGTTCAGCTTATTTCTGTAGAAGCAAGAACTAAACCAAATGGTTTCACTAATGTGGTACTTTGTAACAGTAATATTGTGAGACATGAACTCCTCCATAAAAGTAGTCAAGTGATTAAAAGAAATGGAAGTGGAGATTGAGGTGTCAGGACATGGTTCTTCAGTTCCTGCCCAGATGTTGAACTCTGGGATACTTGACCTTCTTCGCATACACACATGCTTTCTGCCTCTTCCTTCTTTCCTTCCTTCCTTCTTTCCTTCCTTCCTTCTTTCCTTCCTTCCTTCCTCCTTCCTTTCCTTCTTTCCTTCTTTCTTTCTTTCTTCCTGGTTTTTGTAAGACAAAGTTTCTCTGTGTAACTTTGTATTTGTAGACCAGGTTGGCCTCGAACTCATGATCCACCTGTCTCTGCCTCCTCAGAGCCAGGATTAAAGGCGTGTGCCACCACCGCCTGGCCCTGCCTCTTTCTTTTACGTCCATGTTTCACTGCTGAGCACAGCTCCTTCTCCCCTACACATTCCTGCACAGTCGTCAGCACAGCCAAAATACAGTGTTACCTCCACTCTAACTTCTCCAAATCCCACTCTTCAGAGAGTTACCCTCTCCGATGCTTCTCCTGTTTGTATCCTACATGTTTCAGCTGTCCTTCAGGATGGTATGCCTGCCATCCACCCTGAACCCTACCGACAGGACAACTATGAGAAGGTGCTGTGAACTTGCAAGTAGGACTTCCTAAACCAGGAAGAGGGACTTTGCAAAACAGTTTTCAGATCCTATTGACTCGTGACCTGGATCTAGCTTTGTGTTCACAAGGTGTCACCTGGAACCCAGAGGAGCCAAAATACAGAGACACCCTGGCACTGAAGACGTGGGTTCAGGGCAGTCGTGATGACAGGTAGGCAGAGGAGACCAGAGCTGAGTGCTCCAGACTCTGGGCAAGAACGGGAAGCAGCAGGAGGCTTTTTCAAAGGGCACCTAAAAAGGCAGAAAGTCCACAGAAATAGAGGGGATTCCAAGTACCGATAAAGCCATATGTGGAGTCTGGAAGGAGAAAGGCCGTGCCAGGCCCCAAGCAGATAGCGAATGCACAACTTGAGGGAGTTTCTGGGTCTGATCAGAAGCAGAAGGAAGAATGTGCTAATATGACTTGAGGATCGCGGTTTGAAGCTGAGGTATGGTTTAATGAGCATCACCTCTGCATGAGATCTCAGCAGCTGTCTGAGTGTGGCAGGCACATGCACGGTAGAGGGGCACAGGGGACCCTTGGGGGCTGAGCACTTGGGAATTTCTGTTCCCACACCCCCCAGGGATTTCTTGGAGAGCTTCAGAGGACCAGCCTCAGCTACATGACCAATCTTTTACCTGTGGACAGAAAGCTGGGAGACATCCAGGCCTCGAGGCTGCAGCCAGTTCCCCAGCTCACCCCGTTTTAAGTCTGGTGCCACATAATTCAGAATGTGAAGCCGTGACCCTGCCATGAAATCAGAATGTTTGCAATTTGATACACATGCTCCTCTTTGGATAATGAGTTATCATATGGTTTGGAAAGAAAAGTGCTACCCAGAGAGTTTCTATACCAAATTCTCTAATTTGCAGTTGAGAAAACCAAGGCTCAGAAACACCATGCATTGCCCAGGGCTTTACTAAAAAATCACTGTCAAAGCTGGATTGAAAATCTGTGTGTTCTCTTTTGGCTTGGCGAGGCAACCAGGGCTCTGCTCCATTATGTAATACCATCTCCAATTAGGAAAAAGAATGAGTCCTGGTATGTTATTCCATTCCTTACTGTAGATTGTATGTAATGGCTGTAGTCTATGTCACAGCCGGCCGTTAAATGGGTAAATTAGTTTTTCTAAGCTATGCATGAATAAGTCCTTTGTTTTGTTGTTGAAATCTGCAAAGCTCTGAAATGTCTCCTGCAATGCTGTCAATAACCAAAACACATAGCAAAAAGCTTCCTTTGAAGAGCTCAACCTACTTGTTTTTGTTTCACCTACAACTCAATTGAACACATACTCTGTGCCAAGTGTTTGGTTAGGGCCTTTAACAGTTACTGCAGTAAGCTGAAAACCACTCTGAACTACCATTGTTTTCTGCGTTCAGTGCTCATGGAAACCAAAGTTTATTAACTTGTTCATTGTAATGTTTTTAAATTTTACTTAATTTATTTTACATCTCAACCTCATTTTCCCCTCCCTCCTCTCTTCCCATCCCCCTCTCTGCTCCCCGCCTCCATCCACTCCTCCTTTTATTCTGTTTAGAAAGGAGCAAGACTCCCATGGGTATGAACAAAGCATGGCATATCAAGTTGCAGTAAGACTAAGCACCTCCCCTTGTATTTAAGCTGGACAAGGCAATCCAGTATGAGGAATAGATTCCCAAGAGCCAGTCAAAGCATTAGGGACAGCCCCTGCTCCCATTGTTAAGGGCCCCACAAGCAGATCATGCTACACAACTGTCACATGTATGTAGAGGGCCTAGATCAGTCACATTCTGGCTCCCTGATTGTTGGCTCAGACTCTGTGAGTTCCTGTGAGCCAGGTTCACTGATTCTGTGGGGTTTTCTTGTGATGCCCTTGACCCCTATGGCTCATATAATCCTTCCTCCCTCTCTTCTACAGGATTCCCCAGGCTTGAGCTAATGTTTGGCTGTGGGTCTCTGCATCTGTTCCCATCAGTTGCTGAATGAAGGAAGGCTCTCTGATGACAATTGGGGTAGTCACCAATCCGATCACAGGAGAGGGACGGATCAGGCTACCTATCTACAATTGTTAGAATTCTCAGCTGAGGCCATCCTTGCAGATTGGTGGGAGTTTCCCTTGCATCGGGTTTTTCTGACCCTGAAATGCGCGCCCCCCTGTAAATCATCCCTAACCCTATCTCTGGAGTTCCCATCTTCACCCTCCCCCAGTCCACCCAGAAGATCTCTTCTGTTTAGCCTTCCCAGGGAAATCCATGCTTATCCCCCTTTGGAATTTCCTCCTTGTTACCTAGCCTCTCTGGATCTATGGATTGTAGCGTAGTTATCCATTACTCAGTCTAGGTGCCCCTCGTCTCAAAAATGGATAAAGAAAACGTTATATTACTCAGCTGTTAAAAACAATGGCATCAGGAAATTTGAAGGTAAATGGATGGAACTAGATAAAAACATCCTCCTGAATGAGGTAACCCAGACCCGGAAAGACGAACATGGTATGTACTTACTTATAAGTAGATATTAGCTATAAAGTAAAGGATAGCCATTATAATATTTTAATACATGATGCTGTTAGGTCCTGTGCCCATGCTATCCTACTCTGGGTCCTGTGGTTTCCCCTCCTTGTGAATAGTTTATGAACACATATGTGTCTTGGCATGTCCATGCCTTTACTAAACTTAGCCTATACTTACACCAGCCCACACTGGTGTCCCAAACAAGGCAGTAATTCTGGTTAACTTTCTTTGGAACAAGTGCATTTCTAGATCCATTTATGAATGAGAAATTTGAGGCCTAGAACAAGGAAGTGAGTTTGATAGAGTACAATTTCTATCATGTGGGGTTTGCTCGACAAGTCTAGAAATAGGGTAGAGGGAAGAGTAGGATTAATTTTGTTAATATTCATACGAGTTTTACTTGCATAGTATCTTGCCATCTTCAAACCACCATCCCAGGAACAAGGAAGAGTTGTTTCCTTTTGTAGCTGAGAAAATTGATACTTCAGGAAGCAAATCAACTAGCCAAAATTAGAGGTCCAGGAGCACTTGCATTCAGACAAGACTCACCTGTGTGCCCTGACATGGTTTCACGTCTCTCTTGCCACAATCTTTGCAGCAAACAGGGAACAAGCTGTCCCCAGCACTCTGAGTGGAACATCTTGACGCACTGTGAGTGAGTGGCTGTGGCCAGAGCCATTGGTTTGCAGCACACCTTACCTTCTCATCCGCAGCAGTACCTTGTCTGCTCTCTGGTAGGAGCTGTATCCAGAGGGCTGCGGTTAGTGTTTCACTGGTGGGCCTATGGCTGGAAAGATGAGCTGCTGTTTTCCACTGCTGAGCTTAGCAATTGAACTGAAAAGAGCACGTAACTGCCCTCACTGGTTCTGACACTCACCCATCAGGGCATGCCACTCTCCTTGGGGCCTGGCTTTTAAGACCACACTTGCACCTCTAGCAGTTTCTCATGGTCTAGATGCGCGGTGCATACTCTACATGCCGCCCCAGAGCACTCTTGTTTACCATGGTACACACAAGCTGCTGATGCTGGGAAAGGACCCATCTCTACCCACTGTCCGCGAGGCCTGCTGGCCGCTTCCTTAGGATCTCCCAGTAGGCCTGCTTCATCTTCTTGTTTTCAGTTTTCTCTTAACTATTGCATTCAGATATATGTGAGTAGATACTCTATTGTGAATACAGTATCTGAGTAAAGAGAAAATAGCTTTTGGAATTTCCCATCCTGCCTCGTGCCATGTAAGAAGCTAAGGGAATTGGTTGGAATATAGAGACATCTCTAGACTCGAGTTCTATCACCCAGCTGCTCTCCCCTTTCCATGGTGCTATTTTGTGTAATCTGTTGTATGTGTGTTAGTATTTAGGCATCTGTACTGGCCTGCCTTTGGAGTTCTGACAAGATACGCCCTCAGCTGCCACTAAGAGCACCACCTGTGCCTATTCAATGTATTCCCTTTTAAAAAGGCCCTGCCACCTCCCAACCCTCTCTTCTCTCTCTCTCTCTCTCTCTCTCTCTGTGTGTGTGCCTCTCTACTTTCCTGCTCTTCCTGTCCCCAGAGGCCAGTCTCCTTGCTCCCAAATCCCCTTTCCCCTTTTAATGATCCTTTTCCCTTAGTAAAAACCCCTCCTCTTGATTCTGTTGCATGGCATCTTTCTCTCTCGAGCCACCTTTTAAAAATTACAACAGTGTGTCTCATAGAAGAATTTGGCTCTGGAGCCAGTAAGAATTGGAAGTTTAGAGGTAACATATTAGAGTGTTAGTAGTTAAAGACTCACAACTAACCCAAGCCCTGAGTCACAGGCAAGTGTTGGCCCCTTTTGCCATCTGTGAAATAGGAACAATAACAGTAGCTGCCTTCTAGAGCTGTTTAATGATTAAGTGGACATTCAGCCAGTGTAAAAGGCAGAGCTGCATGTAAAGGCCACATGTCTCTCCTCCAAGGGGTGATGAAGGTATGGAAGAGGAGAGTAAGTGAATTCACTGCCTGGAATGTTAGAGCATCATCTAGGATGAAAATTGGGATCTTCACATCAAGAAGCAGGAGAGCATGTGCCAATAGCCTGGAAATAGATAAGGTGTTTCAGCATGGCAAGCTTCCATTGTGCCTGAGAGGCAAGCAGAAGGAGCCAGCCTAGAAGACCTCCCTCCCGAGTGGCACAGTTTACACCATGCAGCCAGGGCCTGGGGTCATATCCCTTCATTGAGCTTAACTGCTCTGTGCCTCCCTTCTCACTATCAGTGGGGTGAGAACAGTGCCTCCTCGGGTGACTGTACAGATGCCTCTCCTAACACACTGGGAGGTCTCAGCAGGCTTAGCCTTGCCATCCTGGAAGTTGCATGCGGAAAGCTTGCAATTCTGAGCCAAAGCGGTTGGGTTTTAAAATGCATCTGAATTAACTGTTTCAGTGGCTTCTTCATCATTGACTGCGACATGAGCAATATGTGCCATGCTCTGCGTGGAACATGTGTCTTTGGACGTGCAGCTGTGCATTATAATACCAGCAGTGAAAGCAAGAAGAAAAAAAAAGGTGCCATCTCATTTTAAGCTTAGAGAAAACTGCACTTTTGTGGAGTGGCCCATCTGCCAGCCTCTGAATGTAGAGGAGACCATTCCAGCCAGTGATTAGCTTCTGGTGTAGCAGCACCCCTGCCTGGTCTGCAGGAAGGTACCTTGCAAGAATGCCGAGCGTTCTTGTCTCTCACCTCCAGCTCCCAGCAGTCCTGTCTCCAGTAGCCTCACCTGAGAGTGGGCAGTGCTGATCATCACACCCACATTCACCCCTGTCCCCACCATTGTCCTTTAGGGAAGGAACCTTCTCTGTCCCCCTTTCATCACCTTTTACCCCCTCATCTTATCTCTTAGTGTTCTTCAAATCTAAACAGAAAATGTAGAGGTAATTCATGGTGACTATTGTGGGAGCTGGTGACTAAATTTGCAGAGCCATTAGGGTGTCTGGACTCACACTTAATGTTTCCATCTTCATTTTGTGGGTGACAGTGACAGATTACCTCCTTCCATGGCTTCTCTCTGCTCCTGTCTTACTTGAAAATTACTGTTTACTGGAGACAGAGACTGGAAAATGCCTGGGGGTACAGCAGGAGAAATCAGTTATTTAGATAACTCCCAATTAGTCACAGTAAATGAATGATGTGGATGAGAGAGAGAGAGACAGAGAGAGTCAGAGAGAGAGGGAGAGAGAGCACATTTTTTTACTTAAACTCAGAGCAACTCACAGGAACTTGTTTGATTTCTAACTTTATTTACTTACTATAAAATTTTCTACACTTGAGTATATGTGTGGTCACCTGCTATATTTGAATATTTAATGTCTCCCATAGGTTCAGATTTTGAAACCTTTGTCTCTGGAGGTACTTTCAAGGAGGGCCCAGAAACTTTGTGAGATGGGGCCTAGCTAGAAATAATGGGTTAGGTCCCAGGGGCATATTATTCCTGGCTGCTTCCTGCCTTACTCTCTAAATCCTGGCCCTCCACAATGAGATCTGAGCTGCCCACCACACACACACACCATGGCCTCTCTGCAACTATAGACTAGACCCCATAAAACCATGAGCCAAAATAAATATATCTTCTTTTAGGTTGTCTGTGTCAGGAATTTGATCAGAGACAGAAACATAACATAACATCCCAATCATTTATAATACAGGCCACTGCTCAGCACAGCTTTCAATGGATGTACTAGGGCCTTGCTGTCTTCATGTATCAACCCCCACTTTAAAGGGCAGTGGGAGGGGACTCCAGCTGCAGTTGAACACCTTAAGTGTTGTGTATTCCTTGAAAAGACACCGATTATACCAGGCAACAGCAAGCTTGCATTTAACATCTGTGTTTCAGAGGTGGAGCAGGCAGGGCTCTTCTGTCTGAGGCACTCATGTGATCACTGTCCTCCCTCAGTGACAGCAACCTGGTGGCTCTGGTGCATGTCACTGTAGCACTAAAAGTATACAGCTTCAAAGAAGCCTGTGTTAACCAACTTGTCTGTGTTTGATTTTTCAAGTGCATTCAAAAGCCTGAAGTCTTGAGGATTTTGTAAAATCAAAGTCTCTCCTCTTCTGTTTTAAGAGGATGTGTTATGCTGTTGATCCACATTGTTACAGGTTCTTGGGCTGAATTTAGCTTAGAGAGTTAAAAGTATGTCAGCCTGTGCCTCCCCACTGTGAAGGGGCTATCTCCTGCTGGTATTGTTAATATGAGTGAAAACTTCCCACACCTTCTATAAACAGAGCTCTCACAGCTGAAACTTGTAAAGAAAAACCCTCACAATTGGATTCTGTGAAATATATCAAATATCCAAAAATAATATGACTCTTCAAAGGAGTTCACATATACTGTCTGCTGTGTTGTAACGTAATATGATTACTCAGACTAATGCATATGGCCCAATAATTCTTTCCACTTGTATATATCCCCATCACTAAGTATAACACATAGACAATAATATTTAAACACCTAAATACATGATGACATTCCTGTTGTCTTCCCCACTTGCACTGTGAGCTTCTTCTGGGCAGTGGTATCTGTTTATATTCTTTTTTAAACCCAGTAATGACTTCAGTAAATGAATGAATATATACATGTATGAATGAGTTTGCTGAATAGCATGCTAGATACTGGACCATTTAAGGTTCAAACACAATAATAAAAAAAATTGAGACACGTGGACAAAGTTCTAAAAAATTCAAAGATGATGATATTAGTCGATGAATCTCAGTGTAACAGAGATGTGCTGAGGGGGCCATATTGTATAATTTATAGCCACCCCAGCACTTGCTCTACACTGTCATTCTAATGAGAACTCCCTCATGTTAGCCATTATCATAGACAGAAGTTTCTGTCCTTCCTGGTCCTGCTGTCATTTATTCCCAAATAAACACAAACAGACTTATACTAATTGTAAATTATTTGGCCAATGGCTCATGGTTCTTATTGGCTAGCTCTCTCTCTCTCTCTCTCTCTCTCTCCCTCTCTCTCTCTCTCTCTCTTAATTATTAACCCATTTCTGTTACTCTGTGTATCTCCATGTGGTCTTGCTTACTAGTGATGCCTGGGACTCTTGCTTCCTTAGCAAATACCTGGTGTCTCCCTGACTCAGCCTACTACTTCTCTCTATCCCTGTTTGGATTTCCTGCCTGGCTAACCCCTGCCTGCACATTAGCCAAAACAACTTTATTATCAACCAATAAGAGAAACATATGTTCACAACATAAGACAGACATACCCCAACATCTCCTCTTTTCTGTCTAAATAAAAAGGAAGGCTTTAACTTTAACATGTGTAACAGAACAGTTATCAAGTAAGAATTATAGTTAACAATATTTAGTTCATTTACATTTGGCAAAATTTAAAGAAAATATTCTATCATTTATCCTATCTTTGTGAGTCTAAAGTTTTATCTGTAACTTATCTTTTATCATAACTAAGGAAAGTGAATTCAAGGCCAGTCTGGTCAGAGCAAGGTCTAGGACAGGCTCCAAAGCAATACAGAGAAACCCTGTCTCAAAAAAACAAACAAACAAAAAAAAAGGGAAGTCATAACCGTAACTATCTGTCTTCAACTCCATCAAAAACCCCAGAAGGGTCTAACATATAAACTCTAGAATTGACAGACACATATCGATGCCTGGACAATCACTCAAAGTTTCTCTGTAGCAATGTGGCATCCATCTTCAGCCCATAGGCCATAGAGTCTGGCAGACTTTTTAATGAAGTAGGAAATTTGAAGATCTGTTTTGTATTAGCAGAATTTGTCAGTTGCTTTCTTCTGTAAAGCAGGAACCCTGAAGGACTATCCTGTCTCTTGGAAAGTTCAGCTGTCACTTTCCTTTGTAAGCTGCTTGTCCAGTTTGGACAGCGTGCTTACTGTCAGTAGGTGAGAAAAGGGTAGTTCTTTGCCCAATAGGTCAGTTTTTCCACGTTGAAGGCAAAATACATAATAGTGTTGCCAGGAGCAGTTGTATCTCATTGTCATGAAAAACCCTAAACCATTTTAAATGCCATATTCTGTAGGGCTTTGAAAGATTTTAAAGAATAACTACCCATTTGAAATATATCTCTGTATATCTAGAAAGCCTTACTAACATAATTATGTTTTGACTACTATAGGTAACTATCTATAATTTGTATTTAATTATACATTACATTTTTAAAAGATCCGTATAAATACAATACCTAAAGAAGAGTAGAAATATAACAAAATTGAACTTAAATTTGTATCAATAAACCAATATCCACACCAATGCAAAGTGTTCATTTCTATATAGTATTCCCTTTTTTTCTTTAGAAAGAGAATGACTGTGATTATTAGCTATTTATAACCAACCCCATTTAAATGAAGACAAACTTTATAAACAACATTTAGGAATTTGGTTATAGTTCTCGCCAAACTGCTTCCTGCTGTTTGTGGGTGCTGTCAAACCCAAGGGGATCCTGAAAAAACCAAGAACCCTGGCCAAATCCTGGCTGTAGAGGTCTGTGAGACTTCATGGTCTCAGCTGTTTTAGATGTTGGATCTCCTGGGCCATTGCTTCAGGGGGTCTTGCTTGATAAAACCACATTAGTCTGGAAGGAATCCACAGCTTTTCATCTTCTGTGGAAACAAAAGTAGAACCTATTTTCCAAAGTAACATATCCTTAGACTTAAATTTTGAAGTCAGGGCATTTTCAAAATATGTAAGTTGGATTAATCCAGCAGCATTCGTAACCAAATGCCTGTTAGCAGCTGTTGCTCCTACTTCAATAGTCAAACAATTCAGAAAAAAAACAATAACATACCGTATCCAGTGTCTAGACTCTGTGTATTCTACATCATGTGTGGCTTTTTTATTACTCCATTTCCGTTACTTTTATTTATTTATTTTTGAAACAGGGTTTCTCTTTCTTTGCTTGTCCTAGAAGTCTTTAGATAAGGCTGGCCCTGAAATCACAGTGATACACCTGCCTCTGCCTCCTGAGTACTGGAATTAGCTCAGCTATTTTCTTTTTTAAGGACTTTCTATCCTTTTTCTTTTCTCTACCAAGCCTACATACAGTTTTAAATACACCATAAACCATTTAGAGCTCCCCCTCCCCGAATCAGTCTTTACTGTGTATCTCTATCTTTTTCTGAACACATGTGTCTTTAATCTGTTAACCTTCATGGCTAGGATTAAAGTGGAGGTTTTGGCTAACTGGCTCTACTCAGTTAGGCTCCAACAGGGTGGGTTTATGTTTACCACCAGCTCTGGGAGTTGCGCTCATTGCTTCAACTCTGGTCTGTGTCACCATCAAACAGCTTGTAGCTCACTGCCCATAAACCTTTTTTGTCTGTATGAGTAAAAACTAAATCTGCCATTCAGCATGCAGTGTGGCTTGGAAACAGCCTCTGTGTGCTGTGGCAGGAATTCTCCACGCTGTGCTCAAACCCGACTGCCACACCATCTCTGCACTTGGCCTACATGAGACTAGGAAGCCCAGGGCTCCATTTCCTTGTGTTCAGAACCCTTTCTAAGCTTTTGTCGGGGTTTATATTGAAGTACTTGCCAAACATTCAGGCATCACATTATAGACAGAAACTTCTGTCCTGCCTGATCCTGAAGCAGTTTAGTCCCAAATAAACACACAGAGGCTTATTTTAAATATAAACTGTTTGACTGGTGGCTCAGGCTTCTTATTGGCTAGCTCTGTCTTAATTATTAACCCATTTCTTTTCATCTATGTATCCACATGGTTTTGGCTTACCAGAGAATGCCCGGACATTCTACCTCCTGGTATTCCTGGTATATAGAATATTTTTCTTTAAATTTTGCAAAATGTAAATGGATTAAATATTGTAACTATAATTCTTCATTGATATCTGTTTTCTTATATATAATTTTACTATGTTAAATGCAAAACATACCTTTTTATTTAGACAGAAAAGAGGAGATGTTGGGGGATGTCCTTCTGTATGCTGTGAATATATGTTTCTCTTCTTGGTTGATGAATAAGACTGTTTTGGCCAAACAGGCAGGATTTAGCCAGGCAAGAAATCCAAACAAGAATAGAGAGAAGTAGTAGGCAGAGTCAGGGAGATGCCATATAGCTGGGGAGGAAGCAAGAGACCCAGGCATCACTGGTAATCCAAGACAACATGAAGGTGCACAGATTAATAGAAATGGGTTAATAATGAAGAGAGAATTAGCCAATAAGATGTGTGGACCATCAGCCAAACAATTTATATTTTTAATAATAATAATAATAATAATAATAATAATAATAATAATAAAAGCAGGATGGGGCAGGACGAAACTTCTGCCTTCACATCATGTTCCTTCTGGGAGGTGGGAGGGAGTAAGTATCTTTTGAAGTGAACCTAGGCCAATGTATGTTTTGTCCGTGAAAAGCAGTGGAAGGCAGAGAATTCTTGACAGAGAGAATAATATGAGAGCACATACAGAAATGGGTTTGGGAAATAAACACACCACCCTTGGACATCTATAAACAATTCATTCCTATAAAGCTATAAAGATCATAGTGGCAGAGACAGATTGGAGCCATT
The DNA here is from genome assembly GCF_017639785.1 of Mesocricetus auratus. NCBI lineage: Eukaryota > Metazoa > Chordata > Mammalia > Rodentia > Cricetidae > Mesocricetus > Mesocricetus auratus. Next base: position 43,344,683 of record NW_024429197.1, on the reverse strand, counting down.
GAGGATCATGGTGAAATTTGACTTTTCCCCTCATCTCTCCTCTGGTTCTGGCAAGTCATTGGGGGTGTTGTTAAGACACTGCTGTGTAATTTGGCTTCACCTACATCTTGATTTGTTTTGGGTCGGTTTGTTTGTTTTGAAACAGGATCTAACTCCAGGTTATCCTGAAACTCACTCTGTAGCCCAGGCTACAATTCTGCCTCAGTTCTCACAGTGCTGGGATTAGAATTATTAGTGACCCCACCCAGTAACGGCTTCATAATTTGGAAGACTTCATATATACATATATGTATATATGCATATATTACACATACACACACCTGTGTGTGCATAAAGGGTTTGTTTAATGCAAGCTGTGGCAATGAGTCTTGAAGGGAAGTTAGGGGATTTGGTATCTACCTATCACAGATCCATGGATTGAGCAAGAATTCTTTAACATTTTGCATGTTCCTTTTATTCTTTTTTTTTTTTTTTTTTGGTTTTATGAGACAGGGTTTCTCTGTATTGTTTTGGAGGCTGTCTGTCCAGCCCGGCCTCGAACTCACAGAGATCTGCCTGCCTCTGCCTCCCGAGTGCTGGGATTAAAGGCGTGCGCCACCACCGCCCAGCTTGCATGTTCCTTTTATTCTTCTGTCTCCTTCTGTTTGACTATTTCTAAACTAAATACATAAATTTATCTTTCTTTTTGTTTTTATTTATTTTCTGTCATGCTTTAGAGAAGATAATAACAGTTAGAGTCCCAAAGTTGCCAGAATGAATCCAAGTCCAGCTTTCATTCCCATCTCTTGTCTTCTGTAGAGATACCCAGAGAGTGAGTCCCCTTAAAGCAGAGTTCTGATTCCTGAAGTTAAACTAGAAACAATGGTGACTTTCAGAAGCTGAAACAGGGTCTACTGACTATAGGAGTATCCAAGGACCATTCCTGGGCTTAGCGATTTAGGCAAAACATGTTGTTGCTTTCCAGTAAGGCAAGCTGCAGCTAGTACACTGTAAACACTAAGCACTATGCTGGACACCCAAGATGTGAGTACATGTGAGCCCACTTTCTTCACCTCCAGGAAAGGAAAAGTGATTGAAACACAGGAGTTACTCATTGCCATGGGATTGTCGAATAAAAATATGCAGGAGGCATTAGAGGTGTCTCAGTTCATCTTGCCTGATCAAGGCAATGGCACTCCACTTCCTTTGGAAAAAAAATGGTGTTGTATTTTCACCTGAAGGTGAGTCAGAGAGAAGAATAAGATGGGGTGGTTCAGTCGGGAGGAAGGCTAGGAGAGAAGCGGGGGTGAGACAGCCTGCCATGCTGCCCAGAAGCACAGAGGCATTGGGTGTTTCGCAACAGCTGAGCTGTTAAGTGTGAATGTTGATGTGGCGGTGTGGGGGAAACAGGAGAGGAACAGATTTTTTTGAAGTGTTTACGTGTAATTTGAAAGTATTTGAAATTTTTGTTCTTGAGATACTAGCTTTTTAAACAGATACCTGGAAGGCAAGGAGGTCAATAGATCAGCAGCAAGCATTGAATAGGGCATAATGAAGGTTGGAACCAAGACTGTATCATGAAGGTAGAAAGGAAGAAACAGTTAAAAGTTTTAAAAGGAATCTAAAGAGCAGTTGTGACCATCATCAGGGTCAAAAGGACTACAGATATTCTTCTCTGCAGCAGGAACAATAGCATGATTGTCTTTGGCAGAAATAAGCAGAGGCTGTGGTTTAAATCTCAGGCCGACCATTACCAGTAATGTGACTGCACAGAATGCTTTGTTAAGTTGAGCTTTTCATAGATCAGAAGATGAAGATCAAGGGCCTCGGGGGTCATGCCTTTCTTTCATTTGTGCATACATATATATTTTGTATGCTAAAATTTCCCTGCTCTTAAAATACTATTGTTGGAATAGTGGTGGTCCTAAATATGAAGTATTTTTGTGATGTATATTTTTACTCATCCATTAGAGAATTTATTGAGCATTTTTGTTTCTGACAAGATTAGGCTATCCTCCAGTACTGCTGAATCAAAATGCTGCATGAAATTCAATGTATGTACACATAGAGCTCATGCTGTATACAGGTAAATCACATGTGCATGCTTGTGTGTGTGTGTGTGTAACACACACTGTTAAAAGTCTTAAAGATCTACTTAGTAATGAGCCTTGAGGAACAAAAAACAGAAAAGTGCCTAGAGCTGAGCTTCTACATTCATCAATTAGTGGTCGGAAATCTGCAGTTCAGTGGTTGAGAAACCAAACACCCTTCTGGGCAGGCTGCAACTGGACTATAAAAATTCGAATGAATGCATCAGGAGCAAGAAAAAAATACTCAACACTCTCTAGGCTTTTAGGTGGGACCCAGTAGTAAAGGTAGCCTAGACAGCAACAAGTTTCAAAGGCTGAAGTCCAACTATGAATGGACTCAACCCCTGATTAAATTCAGTGAATCTGTCCCCACTTCAGCTAAATACAATAAGCAAAATACTGTCCTTTCTAGAGTACAATAAGACAGAGACTCAACTTACATCAAAAATTTTCGTATATATTTTGTGCATTCAGTGAAAATTACATAATAATACATTATATGAGGATTTTCAAAATTCAGATTTAGACAAGATATTGGCAGTAGTAGGCATGGTAAAGTAGAAATTTAAATATCTGTAATTAACATGGTCTAAAAACTTCAGAAGAATGTGGAGGGCTCAGCGGAGAGCTGAGAACTATGTGAAAAAATGGGAGTTTTGTAACTGAAAATCCAAATAGTGGAGAATAAGAACTAGGAGCACTTAATGACTGCTGGGAGAGAAAGAACTAGTCTTGCTAGGAATGAGACAACTGATTAGTTAGCCAATACCAAGTGGTTAACCCTGAAAAATGCATATATACGTGTGTGTATGTGTATAAATATTATATATAAGTCGAGCAACATTAAACAGACTCCACAGTTTATGTACTATGCATGTATATACATATATTATAATCATAAAGAGGCCATGAATTTAAGAGGAGTGAGTGGGAAGGCATGGAGAGAGGCCATTAGAGAGGTTGGAGGAAGGAAAATGAAGGGGAAAATGGTATAATTATTTTGTAATTAAAATTTTAAAATCCTAAGAGAATTAAATGGGTAGAATAAAGAGAACAATCCACAATGCAGCATATAAGAACAGTAAGTGAAACAAAACATAGACCAGAAATAAAGGTTGTCCACCCTCCAACATAATATCCAGAAGGATGGAAAATACATGAAATACACAGATAAGTATGAGATATGGAGATAAGTAAAACACTCTAGCAGCCACATAGTTGAACTCCCTGATTGACAGGATAGAGATAATATAGAAGCTATATTTGAAGAGATAACACACAAAAGTTTTCCCAACTTGTTTAGAATTATTGCACCCTTGAAAAATCAACTAATGTAATTCCTTATTAAAAGGATAAAAGAAAAATTCCATGATATATTAATAGTTGTCTAAATGATACTTTTGCTAAAACTTAGTATACATTCATGACATAAAAATGTTTTGACAAATTAAAAACAGAACTTCTTTATTCTGATTAAGGATACCTATGCAGAAAAAAATAATAAGACATATACCATTATAAAAATGTTACCACTCATTTTGTATCTACTGTACACCATTTTGAAAACACCTAGCCAATGCAACAGGTTAAAAAATAACTTTAAAATACAAATTTAGAAAAAGCTAGTCACAGTCTAGGTTTGCCTTACGTGTGTATGGTAGGAGGTTGTTGGGGATAGTAAGTTGACTGAGTGTTATTAAATCATTTAAAATTTTCTTCACCTATAAAGGGGATTCCAAACATAATATCTCCCTTTGTTTATAACTCATGCTTATCAGTCTTGCATGGTAGGAGTAGAAAATAACACCGATTTGTGATAGAAATACCAAATTTAGTATGATAACAAGTCAAAGATGAGTGAGAAGGAAGATGGGTATGCAGCATGTACTGAAGAGAAATTTGGGTCCAGAAGCCATGCACAACATACACACCTTTCGGGCAGCAGCCCTAAGGGTTACAAAGAAGAATGCTTTCTGGAGCCCGACTCTAGAACTCAGATTCCATGGCCATCACATACTCTCTCTGCTATCACTGCTGATTACTTTACCGATGGTCTGATATTTTCATCTCTGAGATGGAACATAACAGCACTTGCGAGGATTGAGTAACTTAACTTACACAAAGTGTATGGATGGCAGTGGAAATGATGGAGATAGTCATGTTGGTAAGGGCTGCAGCCATGAAGTTGAGGCTCCTTTCTTGTGCAGAACTTGGGGTGAGTAGAGGAGCCCTTTCTTATCCTCCAGTGTGAGTGGTAAGGACCTCAGAAATACTGTACAAGGACCACATGGCAGGTACAGGTTAGCTGCTCCCATAATAAGACTAGTTTGAGAGTCTCCCGAAGGGAGTCTCAGTCTACCTCTGCAGAGAGAGGGGAGTGTGGGGCTGCCAGGTGGTGAAATCTCCTAGAAGACAGTTGCTATACTTCTGTAAGCATTGTTTCACTGCAGCTGGGCTCAGGAAGTGGGTATGGAGTTGAAGCTTATGGACAGATAAGGAGAGATAGTCATTGGGGCCTAGGGCCCAACAGGGACCAGCGCCCTTCTGTCAGAAGAAGCCCCTCTCATTCTCTTTTACTTTTCACTTTTAAATATTCCTCTCCGCTTTACATTGAGACAGGGAAATCGCTCATATCTAAAACGACACTCAGTGGTAGTATCTAGAAGTTTCTCCCTCAAATCCACCGACCCTTTGCCTGTGGAGCCAGGGGGAGAAGGTAGGCATCAGAGGCAGGTACAGGGGTAGAGTCTTCTGGGATGGCCGAATCTTCGAGTCTGTCATTTCACTGTAGTTCTTGAGATATGCCAGTGCTTTCTTTGGAGACTCCAATTCCCCTTTTCCTCTCCCTTTCTGTACTGTTTATTTACCTAAGCCTTTTGAAGCAGTTTCAACCACGTGTCCTTCATTGTGCTAGGACCCTGGGCCTTTTTCCCAGTCAAGCCAGCTGGCCCACATGTCACTTCCTTCCCAGCCCTGAAGCCTGACTCTTACGGGTGAGGGTCACCTTACACCCATCCCCAGTCTCCTGGGGATGGGGAAATAGGGGTAGAATGGAAACCCAGCCTCAGGATCTGTTTTTCCTTTCAGTCCCTTTACTGTCTGAAGCTTGGGACCAGGCATGATTAATCAGTCTAGGTGTAGTTGAGTGCTTGACACTCTCCAGGGGACCTCCTGGCCTTGTAGAAACTTGGCCTGGCTTTGCCCTTAGACTGAATTCCAAGTTTTGGCCTGTCAATGTTCAACTAACCACACGAAACCTCTAGAAGTTTGCAGCAGAACTGAAATCCAGAGAGAGGGGAGCTAGCCTACTAATTGTGGTCTTTTTCCTTGATATGGCAGCCCTCTTCCCTTAGCTCATATGTCCTAAAGACTTTCTGAGCTTTCCCATGTCCACTTGGGGTCCTACTGATGTGCCTTGGGTTGCTTTGTTGGGACTACTGGTTTCTTTTTTTCACCTGTGGGAAGACAATCTTATAAATGGAACCATTTGTCCATTGGCAAGAGAAATTTTGCTGAGGAAAAACAATGCCTGCTTTCCCCAATAGCCCTGTGTTGCAACACAGTCATATATCTCACACATAGTGACAGACAATTTGAGCTTGCCCAGTAATGAGGCTCTGGGCATAATGATGTGGAAGGAAGAAGAGTATCTTTCCTTCATCTACCTTAGGATTGTCTCAGTGGACCCTGGAGCAAAAGACAGATGGCAGATGTGTTGTGAGAGCCTCCTAAGGCCACAAAGACCCAGAGAAACAAAGTGTGGTGTCCAAGTGCAGGAAGCATGGCCCAGCAGCACTGAACTGGGCAGCTTTGTGAGCCCTCTGTTGAGAGGATTCTCTGTGAGCCTGTCTCCCTAGAGAGAAGGATGTGACTTACCTCTTGAGAGCGCTTGTCATGTGGACCCCTAATGGCCCCGCTCAAGGTCTGGGTCAGAAAACCCAAGTCTTTTTCTCCTGCTTCAGGGGAGATGGTGCCTCTTTCTGCACTCTCTCCAGTACCTTCAACACAAAATACTCAAGACACCAGTGCAGCATATGAGACAGCATTTCCTATACCACATTAAACACAAACATTGAGGATAATGACCTAATAAAGTAGAAGGCAGTCTTCTTAGCCTATAGCTGAGAAACCTGGGGCTCAAAGAGATGAATTTTGTGGGTAGAGGTTAACTCAGCAAACTGAAGGTAGAGCTGGGAATCGGGTTTAGAGCTGACTGACCAACCAGTTCTTCAGAGTGCAGACCCTTCTGCTTCCGCTGCTAACCCAGCACACTCCGCAAGGAACCACTCTTCTCATTTGTGCCCTGGATTGTGCTCTTGTCTATAGATCTCCCCCAAATGGCCCTTTTCCTCAAACTCTTGCCTGCTAACTGGTACACTCCTTCCTTCCTATCTCGTTTGCCTCTAGAGAAGCCCTGGCTGTCCCAGAGAGGTCAAGTCTGGAGGCCCCACTCACTCCTGAGACTTAACTCTTTGACTGCCCATTTTGTCAGGATCTCCTGGTATATCTTCCACCCCTAGTAAAGTGGAATCTTGTAGAATAAAAGAAACAGCTTCTATCTTTAATTTTCTACCACTTGATACTGTGTGTCTGGATTCTTGTTAGGGACCAATAGGTAATTACATTAGTTAATTTGTAAGATGCCAACAGTCAACAAGTGATTTAAAATTGCAGTTTGAGTATATTTAAAGACATATTCCATAATAAATATGTGTGGTACTTAGGCCAATTCTCTTATTTTTGTTTTTATTATTAAAAAAATGAATAAATGCTAGACAGTTCTTTGCATGTGGGTTCTTTATAGGTGCAGGCATCTCCTGGCCACTGGAGGCATATTGACCACTCTGTCATTTGGATGAGCTGTTATTGGATTGAAATTCACCCATCATTTCATTAAAAATTGTGGCTTAGAAAATGCAAAAAAAAATAAATAAGTAATTTTTGTGGGTTAACTTAGGTAGGGTTGGATTTCAATTTGATACTTCACTGTGCATGACCCCTGTATGTCTTTTATGAAGGTATGGATGATGTGGTAGGTGTCTGTCATCTGGGTGTCCTGAAGAAATCATACTTTTGCTTTTTTCTTAACTAGGGAATTTGCTAGTGTTATTTAAGTCTTGAATTTCCAAGCTATTACACATTAGCTAGCCTTTGAGATTTGATCTCTCTGGGTAGAGAGGAGGAACAAAGGAATAAGTCTCAATTATTGGAGGGTCTGTTCTTTGTTTTCTGTTTCCTCAACATCCATTAGGTCTTTGTATTAGTTTCATATTAGTTAAAATTATGGAGGAATCTGTCATTAAGACAAAAATGGTTAATACCATCAGAAATTGAATTGCACTTTATATGATGCTTTGTGTAATTGTGACTTTTACATGTGAGCACCTTTTTGAGTTACTCTTAATAATGCTAATGTTGACAACACTAGCCTGAATTGTGGCACTATTCGGTATCTCATCTTCCATACCACCACCTACCACGAATTATTTTGTCATGAACTGTATATGAAGGACAGGAAGCAGATATTCTGGTCCATCTGCGTAAGAGGGAGTAAACCTGACAATGTGTACACCAAGTCAAATAGGTGTGTGAACTCCCATGCGAAGCCCTGTTGCAGCACTAAAACTGTGGAGATGTGAGGGTGACAGGAAGAAAGATGAATGTGTGGAGGAAACTGTCCCAAGCATTATGCGACTCATGTAATCTTCATGGAAGACCTCAGGCTACCATCTGTTTTCTTTCCAATCTAACAGTTCAGGAAACTGAGGCATAAGCAGATTATAAGATTTCACTCATTTGCAAGACTTGAAATCATGCCTTCTAATCCCAGAGTTCCCTTCTTAATCATTATACCCAGTATCTCCATAAGACTTACTCTCCTCCAGATTCTGGAGAAGATGACAGAATAGGAGTGGGGCGATTTTATGTCAGAACATAAAATCTCCCTAGACTTAAATCATAGAACTTTTGAAAATTCAGCTTTACTTTTTGAGAACTTTATACATGGTATTACTTCTATATCATTCCCTCCCTTTCTCCTCCCCTCCAACTCCTTTCATGTCCCCATCACTCCCAAATTCATGACCTCTTGTTTAATTATTATTGTGCATATGTATATATACACACATATATAAACATGGATATAAAATCTACTGAATTCATTTTGCATTGCTCCTATGTACTTGAACATAGTACTTCTTTTAAGACAAATTTAATTTAGGATTTGTCTGGGGTGAGTTCTAGAGCACGCTTCTTTCAAAGTCCAGACAGTGCTGTAAGAACACTATGACTGTAGATGACCCTTTAGCTGACTCTCAACATATACTGGTCTTCAGGTTAACATAGCTTAGTGTCGTGACACAGTGACAGCAAATTCTGAAAGACACTTTGTTCAACTATGCCTTCTCTGACTATCATTGTTAGGAAAAAGGTTTCTTTGGATTGTTTTGTTTTGATTTGATTTGATTTGGGTTTCATTCTTTTGTAGGCACTATGAATTAGTATGGGGTGGGCTAGGTGAGCCAGATAGATCGAGATATGCCACCCAACTCTCCTGTAGTTAATAGTGATGATCATGGGAAAATTACTTCCAAAACCTTTTTCTGAGGTTGGAAATATGGCTCGGCAGGTAAGAACATATGCAGCTTTTACAGGCGACAGGAGTTCATATTTAGCACCACATCAGGCTTCTCACTCATGCCTGTAACTCTACCTCCAGGGAAACTGTTGCTCTGATTTGGCCTCCACATACACATACCTGCATGCTTGTGGATTCTCTCTCTCTCTCTCTCTCTCTCTCTCTCTCTCTCTCTCTCTCTCTCTCTCTCTCTCTCTCAGATTCTCTCTCTCTGTCTCTCTTTCTCTCTCGGATTCTCTCTCTCTCTCTGTCTCACACACACACACACTATTAAAAATAAAATAAATCTTAACTGAAAAAAATTTCCATTGCTATACAATTTCTATTTGCAAAGTGTTAGACTCAAAACAATCTTCCAGTCATAAAAATCAGCTTTAATTTTTATAAGCGGTTTTGACAGTTTTTTAAAAGGTGGGGTATGAAATTTTGTTAATTTTACTATTGCATATGACAAGCCTTTTTATTTTAATGTTTTTTTCATAAAATTTCAGAACATTTGTCCATGATGAATGTGCTGTTGTTGTCTGATAAGTGCCATAAGAGTATATATGACTCATTCCCACAAGTCATCCATTCATTCAGCAACAATAGAAAAGGATTATAAACCCCTACATGGTCAAAATTCCATATGCAATCATTGCATGTTAATTAAAGGAAGGGTTTTCTGCATCTCAGCTTGTTCATTAGAGAAAGACAGCTGTGCAGATAAATAAATGAATAGATACAATGATAGAGGTTGAGAGTCTGCCACTGGTCTCAAAAGATGTCCCGCCTGGCTGGCCTTCTTGGCAGATATAGAGGGAGGTCATGCAGAAAGGTTCTGATGCCAAAAGAGAGGCTTCAGAATGGATTCATGGTCCCAGATAGACTGTTGTGTAGTGAGGAGTGATGCAGGAGAATAGACACAGGGAACAGTATGAGGAAATGCTCAATGACAGAGACATTTCTCATTCAAACCACCAACGGGTACATGCTCCAGGATCTGTGAGAAAGACTACAGGCATCACGTTTGTTCAGACACTGACATAGCTCCTGGGTTGCTTGGCTCTCATTTGGTGAGAACCAGTATGCTTCCTTTCTGTACCTGTCAATCTCCACAGCACTTCTGTAAATTTGTATTATTATCAAGGTCTTTCCAAATGGAAACTAATGTTATGTATCTCTATTTCAAAACACTACCCAAAATCATAGAAACAGGATTGAAGCCTAAGTATTAGGAAAAACATCAAACTAAACAACAGCGAATATAACAATAACAAAATAATAAAATAAACAGCAAACATGAATACAGTGTGAAGCATGAGCTAACCTGTACTACCTGATAAATCACTAGTATTATATGGGGATTTAAATGTAACTTAATTAATAAAACATATTCATATACAAAGATAGGACTAGCCAAGCATTTTAAATACATTAGCATGCATATGAATAATCCTGTGAGCAAGGTGTTTTCTAATTGTATGTATGTGAACACTGAGGCATGAAAAATGATATGAAATGTAATAAAAGTCACAGGATCAATGTGACTTAACTACTTCTTCATTGTGTCAACCCATTGCATGGGGTTCTACATAGTATAAATATTATTAAAAAGAACAGAATTGTTTGTCCAAATGTAGACCAGAGTTAGGTCTTGATCAGACCAAACACTGTTGCTATGGCTCTTGCCCATATTGCGACTTGTAGTTGCCCCAGATTTTCCACGCAGGTGGTCCATGTGGAGTGGTCTTCCCAAGAACACCAACCTGCAAACTAGCTTAGTCAAACAATGCATTTGATCGAATGTGTTAGTCAGCCCAGTCAAGAGTTGATGAAGTCACAAGACATGTCCAGAATTCCTCTGTTATCTTCTTCTGTGAAGGCTTCAGACTGTTATGTCAAGAAGTCTTCTTTCAGGAAGCCAGCACCTGAGACTCACAGACTCAGTAAATCCTTGTGTGAGCCCTACCTCTCTCTGCCCCTGAGACGCATGCAGGGAATTACGTCACATCTCCGAAATTCAGTTCTCTCACATTGCACACAATAAAGGGTGCAGTGTTGGCGGATGCTTGCAAACTCTAAGTACTGTTATATAGCTATAAAGTGTGACATAATTATAACACAAATGCTAGAACTTGGGATGTTTTTCTTCCATATAACCCTATAAAAATTTCAAAGCAGTTGTGGTTTGATAAATTACAGGATAATGGACTCTTAAATCATAACATTTGCAAAGCCTTTTTTATGTAAATATAGTAGGTGCTTAGTGAATGTCCATTTGGAAGCTGGATGGGGGTGTGTCAGCACATGGAGGTAAAGAAGAAAATGCCCATTGTTTTAACTTTTCCTTTTAAGTTTTGTTTTTAAACGTGTTCCTTGATATGAATTATGTCTGAAATTTTGAGTAAATGGGAGACCCTGAACTGGTTCTTTGAATAAGTAAGCTTAGTTTCCTGGTATTTGTTTTCCAGTAAAAAAAAAAAAAAACCTAAAAACAGGTGAGCATTGTGCATGGTTCTGAGGTCGCACACAGTTGAAAAGGCGACAGTTTGTTGGTTGGTGCTTATTTCTTCAGCTTTTCATTCTCCTTGTAAGCAAGCTTTCTGAATAAATCAGAATAAACTGATACTTGTACGTTACATGAAAGATCCCAACATTGCTGAGGGCCGAGCTTGTCAGAATCTCAGCTCGGGAATCACTTCCTGATGTATGCATGCAACTTGTAGGTCTCTCTACAGAATATTAGATGTGTTTATTCGGAAAGGAAAAAGCCTGCCCCTCTCTCACCATCGCTTACTGTTCTCTGACTGCACGTGGGCCTCTTGTCTGAGCACAGCCCCTCCAAGCTCTGCATGGCCTCAGGGAAAGGAAAATGGCACCATTCAGATTCATGTGGTCTCAGGGAGTGCATTGCCTGTTGAGTTCAAGATGGCACCCAGCAGTACAAAGGTCCTTCCCCAAGGGAAAACTGCCAAGGGCAGATTCTTGCTGGTTCAGCCAAGTGTGGATGGTAGCTGTGTCTCACAACTAGACAGTGAGGGACCTAAAAGGAACAGTTTGCTTCCATGTTGCCACCAGGCCTATTAGAAGAAGCACCTAGTATACTGTGTACAGAGAACAGCCGAGAAAGAACCATCATTTGGTTCCATTCTCTCATTTTGGAAATAGGGAGACAAACTCAAATTTGTGGCAGAATTAAGAATTACTAAAACAAGGATTTTTCAAATTGTTGAACAAGATATGCAGTATGTTCCATAATACACAACACTTCCAAGATCATTTACCTTATATAAGACAATTAAATGAGATCATAAAATGAGAAAACAATGATAAATCATGGACTTCAGATTACTAGAGATCAATGTCAAATCTTGACATTGTTTTTTGTATCTGTATTACTCTAAAGACTACCTGAACACTCTGATTCTTTCTTTCCATATATATTAAAGAAAGTATAATTACAATTTAAGGATTTTTTGCAAATATAAATAATTTGCAAACACTATATAACAGAATATGTAAAAAGCTTAGCTGGTACTCATATTATCTTAGACATCTGATGTTTCCTGGAAGCAATGGAAGAATACAATTAATTCTTTAGAAGTAGCTCAAATGAGGGTGATGTCAATAGTGATGGGCGGGCATGATGATGGTGTTGGTGGCCGTGACAAGTCACCTGCTGATTAGATATCTGTTTTGTGAATGTTGTCTCAGTATCACATCAGCAAACTGATTTTGCCATTTGTCTCTTTTTCTAAATTCTACTGTTTTCTCATTTTAACTCGCTAGTAGTTACATTCGAAGCTTAGATAAATCCATAGTGACTACTAACTAGAGAGGACACAAGGAAAAACTTCATCAGTTTCTTCTTTCCTCATTTTTGAGACTTCTTAGAATGGAATGACCTTGTAATGTTGGCATTGCCTGGACTTCATGCAAATGCAACTAGTTAGTAAGATCCATTGGCAGGAAATGTTGGGAATCTCTGAGGGTTGAGGTCTGAGAGGGTAGAGCCTCCCTGAAACCCTGAGACAGTCAGGCACAACAGGGAGCTGATCTCCTTTATTGTTTAACAGTGAGCCCTCTTAAAGTAAAAAAAAAAATAACTGCAGGACGCAGGATGGGAAAAGCATTGCCCAATAATTTTAAAGGTATTCCTGTGATGTATCTAGTGTCCTCTCCCCTCTCAGGTGTGATGACGTCATCCAGTGTGAGTTTGGGCAGCATTTGATTTTCTTAGTAAACACTTGCAGCCTTGCCTCTGTAGCTGCCTCCCGGCACCATGCTGTAATTGCACTGGTCATAAGCTTTGGGCCACTCCCTCTTTTGGCAGGACAGTTGTCAACTTGGGTCACTGCCCCTCCTGCCAGGACATGCTCCTCCACACAGGAATCACTGTGCTCCTCATTACACTAGGACCTAACAGTTGTCAGCTTCCTTTCTGTTAGGGACCTCACGTCAATACTTTTGAGACCCCAGTGTTTTTCAATGTGTAAACAGTAAACATTGGCCACCTGGATTTCGGGGAAAAAAACAAAACAAAACAACAACAAAACCTGTCTTTGTGGTGAAGAGTGAACACTTGGGAGTCAGATTATCTTAGTATGAGTCACAGCTCTGCCTTTTGAGCCCCTGTATCTTGAGGAAGTTTCTTTTCCTTCCTAAGCCTCAGTCTCCTCATTTGTAAAATGAGGATAGTAATGGTCCCAATCACATTAGTAAGTTGTTTTTAACAGAGAAAATAAAACATAGCTATAGCAAGGTCATTCAAGAAAGGCAATTAAAATTCACTCATATTTTGAGGTTCTTTCTGTTCCAAAGATCTGGTGTCCTAAACAGGGGACTCTGAACTCACACAGGAAAATGTCAGCCTTGTGTGTTTCAGTAGGAATTTCATACACAGAAATGCCAGCCAGATGCTGTACCTGAGAAGTTGCCATCAAGTCTTCCAGCCAGGGAAAGAGATCTGAGTTACTGTAGGCGGGATGTGATGGACACTAGAAGGTGTGGGAGCCATAGTGACTTTATCCAGAGCTGATGGCCACAAAACTTCATCTTCAATGTGTGCCCTGGCTTGGATGACAGTACCTTCTTTCCTCCAGTCCTTACATCTCCCGGAAGTGCAGATCTTGGCTGAGACTATGCATTGTATCTTACGGGGACAGCCTCCATCTTACAGAGCAGAACAGTAGGCTTGGTCTGAAAACAAATAGGCCCAAGACCCTGATAGGCCAAGACCCCAGACCTCCATTATCTACTTGGTGGGCTTGACTTACTGTAATGACCAGTACAGAAGTGTTGGGATCCCATGCTACTGGGCATCTGAGCAGCTGAAGGTAGTCTTGGGAAAGATGTTAGAGCATGTTACTGCTCCCCAAAGCCAGGTTCTTGTTTCCAGCTTTGTCAAGCAACTAGTGCGATCGATATCGGCAGACCTGTTGCCTGATGTGACACCCTCTACTCTGCCTTTCTCTTGGCACGTCCTAGGGAATTAGAACTTGAGCCTTGTGGTTTCTGCATGTGAACTAATCCTTCTGGGTTGAAATCCTCCACTTAAGGTTCTCTCTACCTCACTAGCCTGTGAGCATGGGAGTGCAAGGTCTTGTCTAATTTATCGTTGCATTTATAAGCATTCTTACTCTCAATCTGTGCCCCGAGTGAGCAACTACTGTAGGCAGGCCAGTAAGACAGTACTTGATTCTTGAAACCTTTATTAGAGAAATTTGATATTTTAAAATTTCTAGTATCTTGTGCTGGGAGAGTCAAGGTACATAAGAGCACTGAACAGGGAGACTACAAAGTTCCTAGATGATCAGGAAAATCCTTTCTGAGAAAGCAACACTGACTGAAGGATAAACAAGAGCTGATCTGGGAGAAGGGTTGAAGAACAGCAGAATAGTGTTCCGGGCAGAGGAAAGAACTCACACAAAGGAGCTATGAATGAATGAGCAGGCGTACTGTAGATTGAGAGCAAGTACCGAATTGATGCCTTGAACTCAAGCTGTTCCCTCTGCATCCCAGTGTCCTCCCCACCCTGCTCATCCCTCACCTCCCCTTCATAATGAAGTCATACAGCATACTGCTGCACCAATAAATAAATAAATAAATAAATCAATAAATCAATAAATCAATAAATGGAAAAAAAGGTTCTTGATGGCTGTTTGAGTAAATGAAGGTGGAGGAACTCTAACTAGCTCTCTTTATGTTAGCATCCTCACTTGCTCTCCAAGTATCAAGGAATCCAGAGGAGCTGTGTGAACACACCCCCACCCACCCCCACATTGCTGGAAAGCTCCTTGCTGCATGACATTCTTAGAAGAGGAACCCACCTTTCACACTTGGAGCTTTGCAAGGGTGTAGAAATAAGAATGGAGACTTGAATGTCAAAAAGATTGAGACATCACACTGTTCCTTTGCTTTTGCCTTCCTTGACACTGGGGTTAAACGGGATCCCAGCCAGAAATGCGTGCTTGTTGCTAGCACTTTGACCTTGGACATGTCACTTAGCCTCTGTGGATCTGCTTTTCCTTTGGTGTATATGGCATTAATTATATCTGCTATACGGTGTTAATAGCAAGTGATCCTTGTAATACACAGCGTAGAGAAGGGTATTTAATGGGCACAGATGTCTCATGGCTGCTGCCTTTATGTAAATAATTATAGGTGGTATTATTCTGACAAGGTTAGATGCCATACATGAACAGAATCAAGCAAAAACAAAATTATTCTTCCTAATTTGCCCTTGGCTAGCAATATTTTTTGTTTATTTGGTTGGTTGATTGTTTTTGTTATTTTATAGTCTTTGAGATTACACATGGGATTCTTCTTGTTATGTGACCTTTTTAAAATGTATTATTTTGCTTATTTTTAGCTTTCTTATCTCTGTGTCTGTCTGTCTATCTGGTTATCTCTCTCTCTCAAGAAGATTCTGTTTGGTTTTACTTTCTCCCAGGAGTGATTGGAGCAGATGTGAGAGGTTATGGTCTCATCTGTGAGGGACAGCCAGTGACATCACGGCTAGCTGTCATCTGTGGAACATCATCTTGTCACATGGGGGTAAGTGCACCGCAAAGACAAGGTCACCACATACAATGGTGGCAGCCCAGGGGAAAGTCTTGAACTATTGGGTTCTTCACCCCCTCCACTCTTTCTGTCTCTCTCATCCCCACCCTGACTAAGATTTTGCCAGGGCATTTTCCAGAGGCCAACTTGTTGAGAAAGATGAGAGGGTGCAACATGAGTGCACCTGGGTCTCGAAGACAGCAAAGCCATCCAGACATCTCTCCTCACAGGGTAGCTACATCTCCTCTGCAAATGGCTGTCTGTTTTCCTTGGCCACTGAGCTCTCCCTCCATTGCTATAAATCCATCTCCTTGGGAGCGTCCTGATGATCTATAGAACTGGGCTGCATATCATGACTTCAAAAGAACACTGATAAGCAATTTTCACTTTGTTAATTTTTCTTCATGAATTAGTAGAAAGGCTTTCTACAAGATTGCAGTAAAATTCAGTGCCTGCCCTAAAATTTATGTCTTTTTTAAATGCATGAGTCTGAGAGCATTCCATTTCGATAAGTACCCATTTCTACCATATTTTTATTTAAAAGTCATTGCTCTGTTAAACTGAGATGGACGACCCCTTGGATTTTTCCCAGATGAATAAAACCAAGGGGAGAGCGGAGGAGGAGGAGATGAGCAGAGAGTGGAGTAAGCTATAGGGAAAAATTCTTGTAGCTTGGGAGCAGAGCTACTAAATAACTGAGCTTTTCTTCACAGGTAGATGCTTTGGGTAATACTGACTGGATCATACTCTTTTGTCTTGACTGCTAAACTCTGGGACCAAACAGATAGCATATGCTCCCCTATAGAGGAGATGGAATTATAATAAAATATTGTCGCTCAGGGTCCTCAAAAGCAGATTCTGCTTGAGCTCATGATACTGTCCTTAACTGGCTTTAGAAGTCTCAGCCTCTCTCTTTCGGCTGGAAGGACAGGCATACAGAGGCTAGATCTGCTTCCGCCAGAAGTGTGGAACAGCAAGCCAGCTCGCCTTTACCTTGACATGGGTCTAAGCTACAAGCTTGTCCTCACTGAAATGATCTGAACTTGTTTAAATCCCTACTGTCTTCAACTTACCTAGCTCCTCAAGTCCCAGTCTCAGACTCTTCGGCCCCTTCAATGAAGCAGTCCCTGTGGATAGAGTTGACTTCATAGCTTACCTCAGTACCATAGTCTGTTCGTGGGGTGACACTGGCTTTTCCTACTGTATCTAGGTTTTCCAGATTAGGAAAATAAGACAGAAAACTCTAGCGCTTTCCTCAACGTCACAAAAATGGTGGTTTCTGGAACAAAAACTTAAAAGTTTGCTCTGTATGGTTTCAAAGCTCCCTTTTCCCCCCCAGTGCTGCTCGATATCATGTGTGCTTGTCCAGTACAGGATGGAGAGATTGTAGGCTTGCTGGGTGCCAGATACAGGTTGTAAAATCTGCTTGCATCTTTTTTGACCCTGCAACCTGAGTGAACCACTCAACCTGTCTAAGCCTCAGATTCTTTTTCCATCATATAGATGGCAAGGCTGCCTGTACAATAGAGTGTTTGGATAACGTGCATTTTATCTGAATAGGACATGCACATCGGAGACATTCAAAAATAGTGATGATGCTTACAGAAATGTCCCAATAACGTAAATAGTTCACATGGGACAACTGTTGGGGTTTTAATAAATTTGATGGGCAGCTGCAGTTGGGTACAGTGAGTTGTAGTCATGAAATGTCAGTTTATTGTGTTGAACTGGAAATACAGTCCTCACCACCACCCTGCTGTGTACTTGCTAGTGGGAAGAGACCTTTAGGCTAAAGGGATTAGTCATCAGCTTCAATGCTGTGGCAGGAGGGAGACTGTGGTCTTGAGTGCCTTTGATCTCCCTCAGGTTCTGGGAGCGCAGCAAGCAGGCAACAATAACACCTTTGTGAAGTCTACGAGAGGCCCAGGACTGGGGAATCACTCCCAGGAAAGCTCAAGGAACCCTTTGTTGTGGGTCTGGCAAATAAAACCACCAACTGTCAGGGAAAATTCACCAGCAGAACACAGGTACCAAAAGCACCCTGGGTTTGTCACAAAGTGGTTTAAATGTGACCTAAAGGGTTCACTTTCTCCCTGTCTGGTATTTCCAGTTCAATGCATAAACGAGGCAGAAGTCCCTGGAATAGGTTGTGCTGCTCAGGTTGCCTCTTTCTGAATCACCATAAAATAAGAGATGAGTGAATGAATGGCCGAAGAACTGAATATTGGTAAATTCTCTGAAGGTCTTCCTTTCCAGCACCCGGTTACCTCCAGGAATTGGGAGAAAAGGCCTGAGGCAGAACACAAGACATACTAATGGGGCCTTTGATATTTTAGAAGATACAAGTGTGGGCCGCACATTTTCTTCCTTTTGCATGATTTAATTAGCAAGGGGGAAACGCTGTTCTTTTTTAACTTTATGAAAGCAGAGCTGCTTGCTCAGAGTTAATCACTACCAAGTCTTCAAAATACAGGATCACACACAGGAGGGGTTAGCCAGAGGCCAAAAAGTCATGGGGTCAGAGAGAGCTTATCCTTGCCACTGCTCCAGCACCTCCCTTGCAGGAGCTGTCAAGTCAGGCAACAGCTTGGCAGCAAGTTCCCCAGTGAGCTTGTCCGATGGGCAGGAGTATTCTCCAGGATGACTTGGTGGGAGCCGGGAGGTGTGGAGGTTCTTCCATCCCACATGAGCCTAGAGATAGGAGCTCTCTGTCACGAAGTGGCCACCGAGTCTCAAAGGGATGGACTTCTTTCCTGGCCTCCCTACGAAGGGAATTTAGGTAAAATACTCAGTCTAGCAGTGCCTTGTTTCTTTGTTTCTTCATCTACTATATATGGAAAGTGGTATCTTCCAATGGCGATGAAGAGAATTGAGTCAGGTCACCTTTATGAACAACTTGGTAGCATCCCTGGCACAAGAGAGTAGCTATAGTGTTTCTGTTTAAGATAATTCATTAGGGTTAGAGCATAATCCCTGAGTTATCAGGTTAGAATTGAAGAGTCTCCTCCTTAGTTTAGCATATAAAACGCTTAGGGATATGTTTACATAAGATTAGTAAGCATCAACTCCATCAGCTGAGAGGGCAGGAAAGTACACAGATGTAATGAAATATGTGGGGCCAAGTATTTTAAAATAAAGGGGGCATGTTTCACTGAGAGTTCTTGGAGGTGGAGGGGGTAGCACTGGCTTGGGTAATGAATCCCATGGTGGGGGTACCACATTGTGGGGGACTTCATGGCAAAAGTGCTGACCAGCAGGAGAAATCCTGTGGTGAGAACTAAAGCCAGAGACAAACAGCATCCACTCTTGGATTCTTCTTCTCTCTTCCTTTGAGACAGACCTCTAGAACATTCCGTTTCTAGTCTCTACTCCTCCATTCCCTTTCCCTGTGCCCTCAGAAGGAGGGCCTGATCTCCTCCCAGTGGCTCTGGAACACACTGAGAAGCATGTGGATTGCCTATAGTCCGACCTTGGTGCTGTTGGGAAAGACAGATGGAGCCCACAGCTCTGGCAACTCTGGGCCTGGAAAAGTAACGTCTACCTCAGAACACACCATGTTGTTAGAGCTGGGTTCTTTGTGTATTGTCACTAATGGCTTGCTGCAGCTGTCTCAAACCGTCTCAGAAAACCCTCCCCACACTCCCAAAGTAAAGGGTGACTAGGGGTGCTGTGCGTGCAGCACCTGCCAAGGAAGAGGCAAATGCCCATTAAACCGCAGTGAGAGCTTGGAAAGTAGCCCAAGTCAATAAAGTGTCTGCCTCCCCACCATGAAAATCTTGAGTTCAGTCTCCAGAAACCATGTGAAAATACCAGGTCTGGTAGAGTGTGCTTCTTATCCAAGCACAGGGAAAGCAGAGATAGGAGGATCACTGGGGTTCACTGTCCAACCATCCTAAACTTATGTGAGCTCTAGACCAATGGGAGATCTTGTCTCCAAGGAGGTATATGATGTTCCTGAAGATAAACTGAGGTTGTCTTCTAACCTCTAGGTATACTTGTACAGTATGCAACACCCCCACACTCAGAGAGAGAGAGACAGAGAGAGAGAGAGAGAGAGAGAGAGAGAGAGAGAGAGAGAGAGAGAGAGAGAATCTAAAAGTCACACACCACAGGACTGTGACTAGCACAACTAATTTGAAAAGCATTTTTATCAGTTTCTTAAACAGCTATATCCTGCCATTTTATTCCTATGAAAGCTGGGCTGTGCTATCATGATTCTGGAAGCCCACCAGAAACACAACAGGCAGCAGGTGAAAGGTCAGAAAGAAAAGTCTCAGAAGACTGCCTGGCATCTAGCCTGAGCCTAGCTTTCATCAAAAGACTCCATCTTGTCCTAAGGAGCTCTTAAAGTGAAGGGAAAACTAATTCAGTTTCCTCCTGATGAGCCCTGAGTATTTGGGGAGTGGGTGTTAGATGTATTCCCATCCCAAGGACACAGGGAAAACAGCAGAGGGTAGAAAGTTCTAGAGGACACTCTTGATGGAGTGATAGTAACAACAAATATTTATTGCATTTTATAGTGGCCTGTGAGGATATCCTCATCATAACTTCACGCAGCTCTCAGACTTACCCTATCAGCACAGAACGCCTGATCTGAGGCTCAGTGACAGAAGCTAACTAGCTACCAAGGTCACACAGCCAGCTAGGTTTGCAACACCAGCTGTGGGATTCCAGAGCTCCTACCCTAAGCTCGTGGCAGAGACAGGAGACGCAGGCTGGAGGATGGGTTGGCTCGGCACACATGTATTTTGTGGAAAAGAGGCAAGAGTATCACAAGATATATCTTTTCCAAAGGCTGATGGGAACTGCAGAGTTGGGCCCGGACCACACTGTACCACAGTATCCATTTGCCCTTCTTGTCAGCCTTCCAAATCACTGCCATTCAGGAGGTCACTAGCATAAAGAAAACAATAAAAATAAACGGCATCAGTTGTCACCATCCTCCCCCGGGAAGATGGCATTTGTAAGACTCTATTTAATCTTCCTTCTTCCCCTGCTGTTTTGTGGTCACATACTGAATCTGGCAATTTGAAAACATGCCACCAACTTCCCAACTCATGAAAATGTTTTTGTGGAAGAGCATGAAATGAAAAACACATTGATTTTTTTCTTTCTTCTATTTAGTGGGTTAATGGTTCTATGGCTGCTGAGGGAATACGTAGCAGTGATACAAGGGTTTGTGCCTTTCCTGTGGCTGGAATTGATGCTGAAGACAGCCACTATGGAGTCTGCACTGAGCGCTATGCAAGATACCAAGTACTGCAACATATATGAAGTCACTGGGTCCCATGTGGCTTCAACTCAGAACGTCACCCGTTTGTTTTTTTTTTAATTCTCTTCCTACATTCAATTGGAGTAGACAAGCTTCTCTTGCCTATTTTTTTAAATTTTGAATAAATACTCACACCTTTTATTTTTGCCCTTAAGAACAGCTTGTCTGCTTCTCTACTTAGCCAGTGTTTAGAGCCCCAGAAGAAATAACTTCTAAGAGACCAAAGATCCAAACAGAAGTGAGATCTTTGGTGGAAAGTTTCTTTTTAATGGACCTATCACAGTCTCCCTCCTGTCAACAGGACAGACAGTTCAGATGGGAAAACCGAGTGGATATTTTGGCTGTGGTCTCAAGAATTTAGTATATATTCACTTCAAAAGAACTAAGTCTTAAGTGTCAAGAAGTGAAAGTCACTGTCATACTGTAGTGTCTTTTTGAACTTCTAAAGAATGAAGTAAATTGGTGGTAGAGAAAGAGACAGATGCATTACCTATTCTTTACCTTGTACTATGGAGTAATGCCAGAATGTGGCACATGCCACTCGAAAGGGGGTAATGGAAGGATGTCCCCAAATAGTACATGTCTAGTTAACTTTCTCTTAGCATTATACTTGACACATAGTAGATGCTCAGTATTGTAGGTGACTACATGAGCAGACACGCCCAGAAAAATATAAGATAGTAACTATAGAGGTTTGCTGAAATACAGATCACACCTCACTAGTTTGTTGGCTCTGGTGTGGTTGACTGACAGGGAATGCAGCCAGTGGAAGCTTATAGAACATGGAATGGTCAGTTCATGGTGAGTAAGGCTTTGTCTTCTCTCCTTGATTGCAGACTCTCTCAACACAACACAGAGGCCTAAGTTGGTACTATCCTGTGGGAACTGAGCTCTTCACCAAATTATATTTTTCTTATAAAAAGACTATTTATTTTACTTAAATAAGCACTCCATGTCCATGTACTCCTTTATTCCAGAAGAAAGCATCAGATCCCACAGATCCCACTATAGATGATTGTGAGCCACCATGGTTGCTGGGAATTGAACTCAGGACCTCTGGAAGAGTAGTAAGTGTTCTTAACCATAGAGCCATCTCTCCAGCCCACCAAATTATATCTTAAAGCAGGTCAAAAACAAAGAATCAACCAACTCCAGTTGTGAAAACTCTGTTTGATTGGGTTTTCAACCAGTGTTTTTGTTTTATATGAAGTCATATGAAGAATGATCTCTGTAGCTGGAAGCATTTTTTTTGATAGACAGATCTGCCTGGGTGCTTTCTGACATAGACTGGTCAGGACTTTAGTGACTCATACTCCTCTCATTTGGCTGTCTGAATGACCCCAGGTTTCCATGTAACTCATGACTATGTGATTTCCTCTAATTTCTGAAGATATAACTAGACATTTTTTTTACAATTTTTTATTATATATTTAAATTAGAAACAAGCTTGCTTCCCATGTCAGTCCCAGCTCCATCTCCCTCCTGTCAGCCCCCCAATGCCCCATCCAATCCCCACTCCATTCCCCAAGGAGGGTGAGGCCCTCCATAGGGGATCTCTAGAGTCTGTCATTTCATTCCGGGGAGGGCCTAGGCCCTCCCCAAAGTGTCCAGATTGAGAAAGCATCCCTCATTGTGGGATGGGTTCCCAAAGTCCATTTGTGTTCCAGGGATAAATACTGATCTACTGCCCAAAGCCCCATAGATTGCCTGAGTCTCCTCACTCACATCCACATTCAGGGTGTCATGCTGGCCTCTCAGCCATCAGTCTGGTGTCCAAGGTCTCCCCCTTGTTCAGGTCAGCTGTTTCTCTGGGATTCACCAGCCCAGTCTTGACCCCTTTGCTCATCAGTCCTCCCACTCTGTCACTGGGTTCCAGGAGTTCAGTTCAGTGTTTAGCTGTGGGCTTCTGCCTCTGCTTCCATCTGTCACTGTATGGAGGTTCTAGGACGGTATGTAAGTTAGTCGTCAAAATTATTATCAGGGAGGGGCATTTAAAGTAGTCTTTCCACTACTGCTTAGTTTGCCAGTTGGTGTCATCCTTCTACATCTCTGGAGTTCTCACTAGTGCCAGATCTCCCCTCAAACCTAGAATGGCTCCCTCTATTATGGTATCTCTCATCCTGTTCTCCTCTATTCTTCCCCCAACTCAACCTTCCTGCTCCCCCATGTCCTCCTCTACCTTCCTTTTGTCTCCCTCTCTTTTTCCTGGCTCCCTTTCCCCTCCCCCACCCTCTGCTCCCAATCTGTTCAGGAGATCTTGCCTCATCCCACCTTCTCTGGCGCACCAGGCATAGCTCTCTTAGGGTCCTTCCTGTTTCCCTGCCTCTCTGGCAGTGGGATTGTAGACTGGCACTCCCCTGATTCATGTCTAAAATCTATATGTGAGTGAGTACACACCATGTTTGTCTACTTGTGACTGGGTTGCCTCACTCAGGATGGTTTCTTCTAGTGCCATCCTTTTGCCTTCAAATTTCAAGATTCCATTGTTTTTTTTTCTGACGAGTAGTACTGCATTGTGTAAATGTATCACTTTTTCTCCATCCATTCTTCCATTAAGGGGCATCTATGTTGTTTCCAGGTTCTTGCTATTACAGATAGTGCTGCTGTAAACATAGTGGAACCAATGTCCTTGTTGTATGAATGTGCATCTTTTGGGTATATGCCTAAGAGTGGAATTGCTGGGTCTTGTGGTAGACTGATTCCCATTTTCCTGAGGAATCTCCATACTGATTTCCATAGTGGCTGTACGAGTTGGCACTCCCACCAGCAGTGGAGGAGTGCTCCCCTTTCTCCACATCCTCTCCAGCATAAACTGTCATTGATGTTTTTGATTTTAGCCATTCTGACAGCAGTAAAATGGTATCTCAGAGTTGTTTTGATTTGCATTTCCCTGCTTGCTAGGGATGTTGAGCACTTTCTTAAGTGCCTCTCAGCTATTTTAGTCTCCTCTATTGAGAATTCTCTATTTAGCACTGTAGCCCACTTTTTGATTTGATCCTTTGGTGCTTTGGAGACTTGCTTCTTGAGCTCTTTGTAGATTTTGGAGATTAGCCCTGTGTCAGATATGGGATTAGTGAGTATCTTTTACCATTCTGTGGGTTGCCTTTATGTTTGTTGACTGTGTCCTTTGCCTTGCAGAAGCTTTTCAGCTTCAGTAGGTCCCATTTGTTAATTGTCGATTTCAGTGTCTGTGCTACTGGTGTTATGCTCAATTTGTTCAAGGGTACCTCCCACTTTCTCTTCTAACATGTTCAGTGTGACTGGATTTATGTTGAGGTCTTTAATCCATTTGGACTTAAGTTTTGTGCATAGCAATAGACATGTATCTATCTGCAGTCTTCTACATGCCAGCATCCAGTTATGCCAGCACCATTTGTTGAAGATGCTTTCTTTTTTCCATTGTATAATTTTAGCTTCTTTGTCAAAAATCAAGTGTTCATATGTGTGTGGGTTAATATCAGGGTTTTCTAGTTGATCCCATTGGTCTACCTGTCTATTTTTGTGCCAATACCAAGCTGCCTGCTTTCAGGACTATAGCTCCATAATAGAGCTTGAAGTCAGGGACAAGGCAACTTCTGGAGGCATCACCATCCCTGATAACTAGACCTTTTTAAAATTGGGCATGGATCCCTGAGAAGGAAGGGTGACTCACAATAGGAACAGACAGGTACTTTTTTATAAGGATTTACTTTTCTCTGATAAGCAGAATTACACCCTGATCAACTCATAGAGAAGGAGACCATGAATACTAAATCAGATGGTTTTGCTCTTCCTGGAAATTCCTGCACAATTCTGAATTCTAACTGTGCAAAGCAGACTCTATGATCTACTCACTGCCCAGCTCTCACTCATTCCTGGTACCCACAGCTTTCATTCTGTTTCCCAGCACGTGCAGCTCTTATCTGAATTCATTGGGCCAGATGTGTTTAAGCATAAAGAACTACCAGGTCTATTTAACTACTATTGTATACTACCAAATAAATCACTAAGCACCTTTGATATTTGTAATTTCGTAGATAGGGCACGTATACTAGGCCTACATTTACTCTTCCTAAAGAGAGAATATACTCTCATCCCTTACCACCTTCATACTGCACACATATTAAGTATTTACTGTGTTAATTGTTACCCCTGCTGATATAGGCATTATTTTATTGTGAGGTGGTGTTCAGATGAAGAAAACAAAAGAAAGTTCTGAGATATAGGAAGGGGAAGAACTGAGGCAAAACCATCCATGGGAATTCCAGGGTCACAAGACTAGTTGACAGTGTATGTTTTTCCCAGCTGTCACCTCCATGAATCTTTTTCCCTTCTTGTACCATCCTTAGTTGACTGTGCCTCCTATTATACAGCAGGGCTCAGTTGTACCTTTTCTCATTCCATGTTTTCACAAGAAGCCTGAATCCCTTAACAGTTGGGGAAATGTCTACTTCAGTGATCTGTTCTTGGGGCATATATAAAATTTAACACATGGCTTAAAAATCATAAACCCAACACATATATTAATAGATGATAATTTCTATCTCTAGTGAAATGGGTAATAAACATGAAGTCACAAGTTTAAGAATGTAAAATCTTGGTTTAAAAAAGAAAAAATGGTACCTAGGTTTATACATCTTGTTGTTGTTAGAGTTATTACTGAGACAGGTTCTCATGAAGTAGCCCTGGTTAAACAAGAACTCATGGTGTAGATCAGACTAGCCTCAAATTCGCAAAGGTCTCACTATGTCTGTCTCCCAGGTGCTAGGATTAAAGGCATGGGGCACTATGCATGGTTTATAAAGAGGAAGAATTTGTTGGACAACAGGTTAAAGATCAGGGATACACTTATGTTTAATAATAATGATGGCTAGAATGAATCAGATACTTATGTACCAATTTCTTTCCTGGGCAATCTGTATATAGAATCTCTAATTATAACAACTACATTAGAGTCCTTTCCTGGGCAAAACATTCACAGGTATATAGTAAAGATTTAATTGCCATATTTTTAATTAGAATAAAGGTTATTGTTTATATATTCAAGTTCAACAGAAGTTAAAAGTCTTAATTGGGGTTCACATAAAATACTAAATTAATTCTATTTCCTCCTCTATATATGATGGAAGTGGTATCAGAGAGTGATTATTTACATAAATTCTTTGAAAGCCTGGATGAATATCTTATAACTGTCCTTGGGACTATGAGGTATGCTCTTGAAAACCTACCAGAACCTGAAAGGAACCAGATAACCTATAGAGAGAAAGCAGACCCTGTGAATCAAGTCCCAGTGATGGAGAATGGACTTGTTCTTGGTGGTCTTGTTTATGGGGTTTCCTCTTACAAGGAACTGACTTTTTCCTCCATGCTTTTCAGTGTGAAATGTTTAAGGAATTGGATGCACAGAAATTGGGAATCAGAACATGTGGTGTTTTCTTTTCTTTTATTCCTTTCCTTTTTCCAAAGAAATCTCCAAGGAATTGAATGATTTGCACAGTGTCCCACAGCTAAAAAGCGAAAGAGCAACAACTTGGTGCCCATCTAAGCAAACACCTGAGCTATTTCCATGGCATCCTCAGTAACTCCTTCATTGTTTGCTTGAATTTCAAGGATCCTACAGCTGGTCAGCGTCTGGTTTGTTTCAGAAAGTACTCCAGGTTATGTGTCACTAACTGTTACCCTCTCAAACTTTTCTCTTGAGCTGTAAGCCAGTTCAACTCAATTAAATGTGCACAAAACAGACCTGAGAAGCTCTAGCACCAACCATGAGAGTTGATTTAGCAAGGTTTTCTGGGAAGTAGTAGATAAGAATCGGTCGTTTCATTTTACTTTATTTATTTACTTATTAGTGCCAGGCTAATACCCAGAGCTTTGTGTATGGTCAGCATGTGCTCTACAAGAAAGACACACCATGAGCCACAGAATCTGTAATTGTAATGTGCACACAGACTCTTCAAATGGAGGATTTAAAAAGGCCTGCAGCAATGTCATCAAAGGACAGTTGTATCTTTCCACAACTGGTTTCTTGGTCCCTAGCAAAGGACCCTTTACATAGATGAGAGCCAAGATGTGTGCTAGATGGTTGAAAGAGTGAAGACAATAAAACCCTGATGGGTTTGGGGCACATCACAAGGGGTCTCTCAAATCTCCATCCTTTCAAGGAAGATGTCCTTTGGTAGGCTTAGGTCCAGCTGTTCTGAGGAGCCATGACAGTATCTAGTAAAATCTGCTAACAATTAGAGACTGTGGAATTTTTATGTTCTCTTGAATACTGAGAGAGCCTGTTTGTATCTCTCAAAAGACAAACCCAGAAACCAAAGTGCAGATGCACCAGGGCACAACAGGAAACCACAAAAGCCTAAGATCTTTCTGTGTAAATATGAAGCTGGCGTTTACTTTTGAGCCCACAATGCTGAGTGGAGGACCGTGCTTTATCCAGCTTTTTTGCCCAGCTCTTATTTGAGCCTGAGCACAGTTAAAAGGCCATGCCACAGGATGAGAAAGGAAGGAAGGAAGGAAGGAAGGAAGGAAGGAAGGAAGGAAGGAAGGAAGGAAGGAAGGAAAGAAGGAAGGAAGGAAGAGAGACACTTTTAAAATGTTTGGTTTGATCGGGACTTCAACAGGCTTCTTTTGTGTTGGTGAACAATTTGGGACACAGGTGCAGTTTGTACTCGAAAACATGAATTGGTCTCCCTTATTCACCTTGCAGTGATATTTGAAACCTTACTTGCCTCCACAAAGTCATATGTTAATCCATATACATGCATGGGACAGTTCCCATCAACAAACCTCTCTCATGTACCCCACCCAGGACCTCTCTCTGGTCCAGGAGCAAAGTTGATAAACATTAGTAACAATTATCATCCTTTTTTGTTACCTTGCTGTCCATAATCTCATTTGATCACTCCTATTACACTGGGAAGTAATATATACCATACAGCTGATCATCATTTTTGTTTGGTTGGTTTTGGGTTTTTTTTTGTAGTAGATAAGGAAAATGTGGCAGAAAAAAATAACCACAGGTTTTGTGATTAGGGAGGCAGACCTATGTTCACATACAGAATGTCTGAGCTCCAGAGTACCTTCCTTTGTTCAGTACTTACTGTGAGCCAGACAGGGGACAGACACATAACAGTGGGTAGAAGCAGATCTTGAGTCAGTCACAGTTCAGTAGAGGGGATGGATGTCAAGCCGGTAGTCAGAGATGTGTAATTCTAAATTGTGAGAAATGCTCTGCTTCATGCCTTCCTAGAGGAAGTATAAATTGCATAATCACGTCAAAAAACATTTAAGATTGTAAGTGCCCTACAGTCTACTAATCCATGTCTTTGAAAAGCCCGGGGAAACTCTTGCACTTGTGTACCAATATAGACCCAGAGCCTAGTCCTGTATCATAATAGCCCCATTATTAGAGGGCTAAACTAGTATATATTCATATGTTGTTGTACCCGATTAATGAAGAAACTGAGCTGCATATAATGGAAAAGTCAACAATTGTACAATAACATGAAAAATGAAAGAAATAAGTACAGAATTATTACATCCATTGAAATTCTAAGAGAAATAGACGATACAACTTAGGAATTTGTGCTGAGCCTGGGCAGATAAAGGGATAACCGCCACAGATATTAAGACCTTAGTGAATTATATTGGTAGGCTGTGAAGGAGATATATGTGTTCAGGAGTCATCTAGAGGACCTACCATTTGTTAGTGAAAGACACAGAAGCACTTACCAGTTTGCAAGATGTCTTGCAAGTTTTAGCTTTTCTTCTCCTTGTGATACGTGTGCTGCAACCACCGTGAGAAGACCCACCATATGGCATAGAGCTGCATACCTGCTGGTTTTGGTAGATTAGGTCAAGAAGGCTTTAATAAGGCAGTGGTGTTTGAACTGGGGGACTGAACAAGTGACTTCAGCGTAGTCCCAGCGGTGAGGGGGAAGGGTGTGTGTGTCAGTAACTGGCAATGGGGAGAGAAATAGAGGGTGTGACAGCAGATGTCAGGAAAATTCACAGCATTGGTGTGAGACTGGAGGGAAGGCTGAAATCAGCAAGCTGGAGAAGCATTGGGCCCAAATGGACTGGGATTAAGATGTGTGACCAGCTGTGTAAAGACTGTAAGTACAGGGACGACACCTAGGTTTACCAAGCATGTAAATAGTTGCAGTTTGTAGAACATACTGAAGAGACACCTGAGTGGATGCTGGGAGGCCAAGTAGAGAATATTGGGAGTTGGGGGTGAGAGGATGTCAAGACAGTTTGTCTGGGGTTGTGATAGTAGACACTTGAGAGATGGTAGATCCTATCATTAGCACTTGCAGGCATATAAGCAATGTGGTCAGACAGTGATGCAGGAAAGGCAGCTTGGTCAGAGAGTGATACAGGAAAGGCAGCTTGGTCAGAGAGTGATGCAGGAGAGGCAGGTTGGTCAGAGAGTGATGCAGGAGAAGCCGCTTGGCTAAGGAGTGGTACAGAAGAGGCATCTTGGTCAGAGAATGATGCAGCAGAGGCGCTTGGTGAGAGAGCGATACAGAAGAGGCTAGTTGCTGTACTTGCCCAGACTCTCCTGTCTGACAAAAGCAGTAATGAGAGAGGGCAGTGGACTACTTGGCTTTTCTTCGGTAGGCTGAACTTATGGGAGACAGATTTTTCTCATAACACTTCTTGAGGTTTATATGAGAAATTTTATAGGTTTGGCCCTTGATTCTTAACAAAGATCCTCCAAGAAGCTGCCATGTAGATACAATGCTTCTCCAGCCATTATCCTGCCCCAGTGCCTAAACCAAATGTAACAGTGTAAAAGTCTAAGAAGAAATATCAGAAGACCAAATGAAGTAGTCCTTTAAAAATTGCTCTACCTGTTCACTGTAAAAATGCCAGGGTCAGAACAGTTGAAGACATTTTCAGAAGGAGTTCCTGAGTAACGGCTGCTAAGGAAACCACAGAAGACCTCTTGCTGTCTCAGTACTTTCCTACACTAGAGATGTTTATCCCTTATGGCTACAGTCTATAAAGGGCATTTATTGGGATTATTGATATGAGCTTAATAAAGTTTGCAGATTAGGTCATAGAATTTCACCAATGCTTAAGTTCCTGACCAGATAATTGCGCGTGTTGATATGCAAGAATATCCTGTATATATATAATATCTAAATTGAAGTGTTCAGGTAAGAATAAGCCTTGTAGCTGCAAATGCCTCTCAAATAATCCAGACAATTATATAATTCACTGTACATATGTGTTGCTAGTGTGCATGCATGCGTGTGCATGTGCACGTGAGTACACTTGAGTAATATGTATATAGAGACAAAATGTTTACATCGGGAATATCTAGACGAAAACATAAAGAAATTCCATGTACAGTTTTACCCACTTACTGTAAGTGTGAACTCATTGTTGAATAAACATATTTTTTAAAATCAAAAAAGATTGATTTTTAAAAAGATGGGAGGGTGGGAGGTGGAGTAAAACAAGGTAGGAAGGGATGAAAGTCGGCTCTGTTAGCATCTTGATGTGTCACTTATTGTGCCCCATTCAAAATCCCACTTGACAGTTTGTTTTCTAATGTATTGTATGCAGTGGGATTGTGTAATTTTTATTGGGGTTTTTTTCTCAATAAGAATTGTTGTACAACTGGTCATATTTTTCTTCTAGCACTGGGAACCAAAAGATATTGTTACTATAACAAATTGTCACAAACTTAGTCCTTAAATAAACATGTGTACATGTACATACACATGCACACAAACACACACACACATTTAATGTTTCTGAAGGATAAAAACCCAAAATAACTTGCATTCACGAGAAATCAATTATTTGCAGAGCTGTGCACCCTCAGGATTGTCTCCTTCCTCGTTCAGGATTGGTGGTTAATGTATTCTTTGGCTTGTTGCTGTGTCACTCTGATCTTGGTTCCTGTGGTCCTCACCTGCCCTTCTGTCATCATCAACTCTTCTAAGAAGGCCGGTTATGGCTGCCTTTAGGATACCCCTCCCCATTCATTTAGAAGTATCTGCCCATTTTCAGAATCTTAGCCACATTTACAAGTCTTGTTTTTTTTTTTTTTTGCTCTCTCTCTTTTAGCTAACAATGATGGATTAACTCCAGAAGTAGGTGGTCTGTGTGGTTTGGATGAGGCAATATTGTGTATGATATTTGGATTATGAAAAATATAGTCTAGATGAAGATAACAGTATGAGTTGTATAGACATAAATTTTGTGCCTTCTTTTAAATTTATTTTTATTTAAGTGTATGTGTGTGTGTGTGTGTGTGTGTGTGTGTCACTGCGTAAGTGTGTGTCAAATGTGTGAAGGCAACTTCTATGGCCAGAAGAGGGCATGGGATCCCCTGGAGCTGGCATTACAGGAGTTTGTGAACCATGGGCATGGGTGCTAGGTCCCAAACATGGGTCCTCTGCAAAAGCAATATGTTCTCTTTACAGCTAAGCCATCGCTTGAGCCCTGCATTTCTTCGTGTGGATTTTTGTCTAATTGTGTTTGCCATGGACTCTGATATTATATTGATCCATTATGTTAAAAAATATTCTTGGTGGGGCAGTGGTGGCACATGCCTTTAATCCCAGCACTTGGAAACCAAAGGCAGGAGGATCTCTGAGTTCGAGAGCAGACTGGTATAGAGTGATTTCCAGAGCAGCAGGGAAACACTGCACTCAGAAACCCTGTCTCAGAAAACAAAACCAAACAAGCAAAATTCTCATCTAAGACATAATTTACTTAAAATTTCTCCAGTGAGTATGGCATTTTATGGAGACTGTATTAAAATCTGTGTATGTTTTATAAATTGAGGAAATGAGTTCTAGAATGCTTAGAGCAGATGATTAGTAGATCATGCTTAACATCACTGAAGGTTCTGGACAGCATCATTCCATGGCTGCAGAGCTCTACCATAGACTGTCAACCTCTCCAGACAGGGACTGTTGACCCTCTTTCATTCCCAACACACAACCTGGGACTTAATTAGGCATTTGGTAATTATGAAGTGAATGAAAGGGAGGCACTTGATAATTACTTGTTGAAAGCTAGGAAATGCTTTTTGCAAAGTGAGCCAAAATCCAGCTTTTTTCTACTCCCCTATTCAACAAGTTGAGCAAATCAGGACACTGTTCATACCTCTATCCAGCAGCTGCCATGGCCAGCAAGTCATGTGGCATATGAAGGGATGAATGAATGAGTCAATCACACAACACTCTGCTGCCAGCTATTACACTTAGTTGCTAAAGATTCTGAACTCTGTCTGAAATGAAGCCAGGTGGTTAAAGATGATTTAATCATGGAGGAAATAAAATATTCTCTCTAATGGAATAATTGCTTATTTCATTTTCTCCCTAAACTTGGTCATTCATCTCATGCTGTAGTCTTAATTTATGTATGTTGTCCTGAAGTATTGAAACAGATTATTCTGAATTAAGACTTCGTGCTCATAAATGATTGTCTAGTATAGGATGAGAAGGCTCCAGATTCTGGTATTAATTGGAAAGGGGTCGAATATGGTAGCAAGCTTAAACTTTACCTTCATTAGGACAGAGCTAGAAGCATGCATGTAGATTGACTTGGGGAAATAGGTAAAGAAGGCGCATGTCATAAGACAGGCAGTTCAAGAATACCGTAGTTGTTTCCAGTATTTTATGCTGTCTCTAATTTGTGTATGTGCCTCTATTTTCAAAATATATTTCACAAAACACTTCTGTTATAATACCTCTTGTTAGAAAGTTTGGGAATTTGGAGGTTTCTGCATCAAGAAGGGGGAAGGTTAATTTATTTAAATTGTCGTCACAGCTCTGTCAACTTCTCTCCACCTTGAATACTCTCTACTCCAGCTACATAGAACACAGCACCGTAGCTATCTTATAATCTGAGAAGCTTTTAAAGGACCAGAGACCAGATCACCAGTGCAAGGTTTGCTAAAGTATCAAGAGCTTTATCTCCAGGCACTCTGGCATGTAAAATGGAGGTAGAAAATATCAACAGTAAGGACAAAGTAAAGGGGCCAAGACTAGCTACTGTGTCTGAGATAGTAAAGCAGAGAGTAAATGCATGGTATATACTCACAGAAGATAATGAAAAGCAATATATCTAGAATAAGAGTGCCATCTCTAGCTCTTAAAGGGGATCTAATAAAAAAGATCCACTGAAGGACAAGAACCATCGCCAAAATAGCGCTGAGCCACCAGAAGGTTCAGTGAGACTATTTGCTTCTTCATGCTCTGCCATTGTTAGGGAGACCCCTGTGAGGGTCATACAGTGACTTGGCAGAAACACATCCCGAGAGTCAGTTTTGCAACATACCCTGAGACAGGTTGAAATCAGATCACTACTCACTAGTAACTTCCTTAGTGAATCTGTCGTTGGCGAACTCAACGTTACAGTTAGAAGAAGCATAGTGGAGTAACAGAGAAGCCTCTCTATACAATTCTAGCCTAAACCTGAAAATAGCTGTGGCTACACATGGGTGAAGTTTCAAGTAGAAAGCATGGGAATTCAGACCATTGGCATGGGGGGTGCACATAATATCCGGAGGTGCCCCAAGAACCTTAAGGGTATTATTGTCGTTGTTGTTGTTGTTGTTGTGTGTTATAATGGG
The DNA here is from genome assembly GCF_017639785.1 of Mesocricetus auratus. Lineage (NCBI taxonomy): Eukaryota > Metazoa > Chordata > Mammalia > Rodentia > Cricetidae > Mesocricetus > Mesocricetus auratus. Next base: position 43,311,078 of record NW_024429197.1, on the reverse strand, counting down.
GCATGTAATTCAAGTGTAGAGAACACAGAACTAATTTGTGGAGTAAGTTCTTTCTTTTTCCCTTCATGTGGGTTCCAGGGATAAAACAGGTCTCCAAGCTTACATAGCAAGTGCATTTACCCTCTAAGCCATCTTTTTGCCCCTGGACTTTTTATGTTTGAAAAAAGTTGAAATACTATGTATCCTGTATGAAATTCTATCCTGGAATATGGGAAACATTTGAAGGAACAAATACAACAGGAAGTGGAGATAGAGAAAGCTAAGACTTCTTGGCATGCCTGTCACCATGCAGCTGCCTCCGCAGATGACGCACACAAGGCTCTGCGCATCTCTCTCTACTCTAGTACTGATAGCTCTAATTCTACATTTCATCATATAAAACTACAACATGAGGCTGGATGAGACTAGGGGTACATGTCTGCAATCCCAGCACTTGGAGTGGAGACATTATGAGTTTCAGATTACCCCTGTCTCAAAAAAAAAAAAAAAACAAACAAAAAACAAATCTTACAGTATGCTATGGCATCTCCTGACCCAGTTCCGTTTTTTCTTCCTAGACCCTGACCATTTAATCTCATCATAATAACCAGGGAGGTCTCCTCAAATAATAACTCTGATTATGTCATTCCTTTGCTCAGCACTATGCAGAGTTTTCCCATTTTGTGGAAAATTAAAGTTACTGGCCTAAAGAAGACCCAGCCAGCCCTACCACAGCTGGCACTCTTAACGGCTCTTCATTTTCTCTCCACTCCTGCTCTGCAAGGTAGTGAGTGTGCTTATACATTTCTACATTCAACATAATATAAAATGGAAAGAGTTTATGGAGCCACACTCTGCTCTCTTCAGTTAACACAACCCATGAACACTTGAAGAGTTACCGTGGGGTAAGGATTTCAAAAATATTTATACTTATTCTTATATTGTCTTTAGTAAACATTGTTATCCCCACCTTAGTGCTGAGAAAGAATGAGTTACCCAGCTGCATAGTGAGTAGCAGGCCTATCTCTGAACTCATTCCTCAAAGCTCAACTCTGTTCCTTCATAAATGAGCATGAGCAACTATTAACTTTGTTGCAAGAGGAGGCGTGCTGTTATGATGATGGCCATTTACTTACTTGATGAGCCATCAGAATGGAGTCATGGGACAAACTTTAAAGGGATTACACCCAGTACTCTTATTTGGGGTGACAGAATAGATTTCTGCATCGCTTCCCCCTTATCTAATCCCTGACACAAAGCTGACACTCATGATAACTGAGTGTGAATTCTGGATGAAATACCAGAACTGCAGAGGGATAAGCATCTTGCCACGCTGTCACACCACTCTATAATTCATACTCCGTAATATCACACCTGTGATATCCAGGTGCTGGCCTAGAGCCATGGCAGGGAGGCAGGAGGGTCTAGGGGGAATGTGGAGGGGCCTCGTCCCCAAAGTTATGATCTCAGAGGGTATGTTCACTGCCACTGAGGACAAGCTGCTCTGATGTCTTTGATGATGTCTGTACCTGTAACTGCAGCAGCTTTCTTCTGGCCAGATCAACACTTTAAACTAAATGAATGAGGCACTGTCTGGGGAATGACTCTAGAGGAGACCAGTGGGTGATGGCATGGGAGACATGTAAGGGTGTTTCTGATCTCACTCTACTTATATACATTGTTTTTCAATATTAGGTCAAAAGGCATAATAAATAAATGAAAAGCCTTTATTTTTGAACTTGAGTGATTCATTGGTCTTTATAGATGCTCTATCTTTTCATGAAAAATAAAGTTGCTTACATACTTTCTGGAGGTATCTAGAACTATGTAGAAACTGCCGAATTGCAGAGATCCTGAGGGGAAGCTATGTGCCTGAGAGGAGACTGTTTGATGGTCATGCATTTGATGTGGGACATCTCAGTGTAAGAACTTCTTTGCCTTTGACCGCATGAGCATAGTCCTCCTCCAGGGTGTTGGTCTGGCTGGTGCTCTGTACTCTCCAGCTCTCAATGCTCATCCTCACCAAGCTCTCCAGAGCAGAGAGAGTGGTGGATAAAGTATAGCTATGCAAACGGGATCAAAGGAAGTTTAAATTCAAATGAAGTCCCCAAGACAAGATATGCCATGAGTAAGGGAAGACATGAACAGTTTGCTGAGATGAAAGCTGAATCTTGTCACTAGCAGGTTTGAAGCCCGGGCTAGGGTTCTTTCCCCTTTGAAGTATCCAAGGCTAGCCTTTTAAGAGTTGTCTTTCTACTTGAGTTGGTTGAATAACTGAAAAGCCAAGGTCAACACAGCAGGTTTGGTACATTGCATGCATGAAGAAGCAAAGGGTGATGGCGAGAAGCTAGAAAGATGGTTCAGGTTAAGAGCACTTGCTGCTTTCCAGAGGATCCAATGCCAGCATCCGGCACTCATATCTAGTGGCTTGAAACTTCCCATAATTCCTGCTTCAGAGGGTTCAATGCAGTCTTATGACCTACACACACACACATACTCTCTCTCCCTCTCTCTCTCTCTCTCTCTCTCTCTCTCTCTCACACACACACACACAAATAATAGTAATTTATTAAAAGGGGCATGGGAAAAGGTGGATTTAGGGAAAAAGATAGATAGATTGAAGTAAGGCAGTGAATTTCTGGAGAAACTTATTTCAGGCTCGGTGTCTTCTGTTCTGACTCACCAAGAGAAGAAAGTGCATGTGCTTTCCACCCAGGGCCAAGGTGGAGCTCTGTGAGCAGCACTTACACAGCCTGTGACACCCCAAAACTGTCAGACAGTAGAACCAATGACCATGTCTTATGCAGATGCAGATGAACCATCAGCCACATCAGCCATAGGCTTGGAGACATCTAACTGCAGAGTGGCCAAGATGAGAATGGGGATTATTTCTCCATTTAAAAACAACACAATAGAACTCTCACTTGTTCCAGTACTATTCAAGAGCCTTCAGAGTCTGCCCTCTGCCTGCCCTTACACTCTCAGGAGTTCACACATCTCCTGCTCCATAGCAGTGACCGGGGACACTGAGAGTCTTACGATTACATAGTGAGTTTCATTACAGTCTGCGTATACTGAAGCTAGAACTTAGACGTCTGTTCAGGTACCTAACAGAATGACTTGTCATTTGGGGGTTGACTGTCAGACATTCCCAACTCCGTTGAGAAGTTGGACAAGTCCAGTATCATTTTCAACCATCTCCCCAAAGTCTGAAAGACTAAGTGAAATGCTTACTGAACACCTGTGCCTCTGTTCTAGGCAGATTTGATTTTCAACAGGCTCCAGGTTCTTCTGGTTCTTTCCTGCCTTTTATCAGACGACTGCTCTTTCAGAAACCAAGATAGTTGCTTAGCATATAAGATCTCAGTTAATGGCCCTGAAATCCTAGGAGGCAGCTGTTATGTAAAGTCTCCTGGGATGAGTAGAGAGCATCAATTAATACAAATGCCTTGAGTGTAAACATCAGTTATCTTCTTACATCAACCCATTAGAGGCACAAATTGAAAACTGAGCAGTCTTTGTGGTCCAGCATGAGAATGAGACCCAGATTTCTTTTACCCAAACCCACTTCCATCTTAACTGTCCCCTCCCTATTGGGCCGTCTTTGCTGTTTGCATCTTACCAGGATTAGCTACATTAGTCTGTCCTTTGAACTCAGACAGAAATGTGGATTAAATATTTCCTAGTAACATAGTGAAGAATACAGAAAGTCAAATAATCAGCGCATGGCAATGCAAGACTAAACCGAGCCCCGAGGAGAAGACTGAAAGGGACAGCACATTGTGGCTTTCTATTCTAATGTCCCCTCTAGTTTTCCAACATCCTGGCAAGAAAATATTCCTGCCTGTCTTTTCAAGAAGGGAGCCAGGAAGTAACCAAGCTGATCACTTGCTACATGGAGCTGTTACTCCTGATGGGGGACCAAGATGCACCTCTTCTGTGCCGTGGGCTGAGGGCACAGATTCCGTTGTCTGCATCTCCCCATGCTGACTGAGTTCATCACATGGAGGGCTGTTCTGTCCTGACAAGGCTCAGGGCTTGGTCAAGTAGTAAAGTCAAAAAATAGCTCCTGCGCCTGGAATCTGTTCCTAAGGTAGGAGCCAGGTTCTCAAATTGCCAGCTCAATGGCAAGTCAGATGCAGATATCACATGCAAAAGACATTATGTGTTCTCTTTAATTCACAAGGTTGAAAGTCAGCCTGATTCCTTTTCTGTGCCACCTAGTGAGTGCAGAGAGAGGGCAAGTCGTTGGACTCCTGATGTGGGCTCTGCTCAAGCATAGGGTTTTTAGGGCCCTCACCCTTGAAGAGGTCCATAGACTTTTCCTGAAAACTTATTTCCCTGGAAATGGTGAAGCCTAGGAAGGCAAATGGCCGGTTCCTCAGAACCTCAAATGTTCTTAGACTCGACAGTTCCTAAACTGTTCAGAGGTGGCCACTTAAAACAGGAATTTGTGAAGTCACAGGTCCAAATCAAATCCTCATCCTACCACATGACATCTGTGTGGCCGTGGGAAGGCTTCTAGCTTCAAGATTCATAGTTTCAGTAAACTAGGAAATGCCAGGATCACCATGGAGATTACCAATAAAAATGCACTGTCATGTAGTAACTACTTGGCAAATGTTAGCCCTGCTCCCTCCACTCCCACTGTTAGGCTTTTTTATTTAAAAAAAATAAGGGCAATTATCATTGTCATTGGTTTGCAAACTGAATACAAATTAATAACGTGCAGTTTCCATTTAAGTCACCCTCAGAGGACTGTACCGTATCATGCCATATATTTTACTGACAGTTGTTTTCTTCCCTTCTCTTTTCTCCTAAGGAAGTCCAGATGGGCCCCAGGACTTTCTCATACCCCGAAAGACCTACTCCAAGGGTTGAAATCAGGCCTGCTTCCCATCCAGATGATCTATTCATAACAAAAGCTGCCTCCTGGCCATTGCCCACAGCTGAATCCTGTTACTCCGCAGCCATCATTTCATTTGTTTCTGATTGTTGTACAGTGCTTGCATACCTTACATATTAGTAGGGTCTTTTCTAGTGTACAGGAAGAGGTTAAGCGCCCCCAGATCAACTTTCCCTCAATGCCCTTTCTTCTTTGAGCCCCCCTCCCTGCCTCAGTGTTACAAACCATCTCTCTTTCCTAATAACTTAACAACGGTACAGTTTTTTATTTAGCCTCAGAGCATTGCTATTAAATGTAGAGAAGAGGGAAGAGATAACAGGGATTGTGTGATTCTGCTCCCCCCGCCACATAGGATATCTCACAACCTTATTGAACTGATGGATACAATAAGTTCATGGCCCAGAAGAACTGAGCTGGAGGAAGATGCAGTCAGTCTGCCTTGTCTCTGACTCTTGTTTTCACTAGTTTTTCTTTTTAATTAAACAAAGTGTTTCAGAAGAGAATGACCCTGAGTCAGATTTGGTTAAGTCCTGGTTTGGTCATAGTTGAACACACCTTAAGTTGGAACTTGAGATTTAACTCTCTGAACCCTTTACATTGTTTCTTCCTGTATGACAGACTCAGGCTTACCTGTGTGAGAATGGACACGCAGACCTGGAAAGACGCAGGGCACATGTTCCTTCTGAAGATTTCAGGTCTCTCAGTACTGATCCATGGCAGATTCAGGGGCCTACTTAATGCTGGCAGGAAGGAGGGTTGAGATGACTTCTGCCAGCCCCCTCACATCTGTCACTTCTGCACTGTCCCTAGGTACTCAAGGAATGGGAGCTTTCATCCTGTCTTCTCTAGACCTCCTGTTTCCTCTTGACTTCATGATATCTAACTGTTGCCATTCTAGATGCACTCATCAGTCTCTTTTAAAACATGCCCCTAATGAGCTTGAGACAAGGCTGACCTACATAATGAGTTCTGGGCTAGCCAAGGCTACATAGTGAGACCCTGTCTTTAAAAAAGATGCCATCTTACATATTGACCATGGTTCTCTTTGCCTTTACACAATATGCTATTATTGGAGTGAGGCTTCCCTGTGCTTGCTCCTGTGAGGTACAGGTACTATCAGAGCCCCCTGCTCTCTCCCCTCTCTCAAGCTAATGCAGCCACTGCACTTCACTTGAGAATCCTCCTCTAGATGGTGAGAGACCTTAGTTTTTAAATGAAACTCTTATCTGAATTCCAGGTCATAAATAAGTATACGTTGACAGGTATGTGGGTCATGCAATGTAGCATCATAGGTCAGAGGTTCCTAAATGCACCAAGCTCTATACTAGATTATGTCACCATTCAAGAGTAAGAGCAGTTCTGTATTTCAGATGAAGATCCTAACAACAGAAGTCACACAGAAAGTTAAAACAGAATGTTGAATATTAGAGCAAAGTAAGTGAATGATTAGACCCAGGAGATGGTGTCTGAAGTCAGACACTGGGATAATAGAAAAACATAAGCACAAGGGAAACCCAGGAACAGTTTGAAAGTGATCATAGTTTGACAATATCCCGTAAGGGGTGTATGTCAGAAACACTCTGTAATAGGGGACTATGTATGCGGCCAGAGAATAGGAATGTAATCTCCCTCTATTGCCATCTTCTGATCAGTCCCAGCTGGGAGACTGCTCCAGCCATCCTTCCACCCTTACCTACAGTCTGCAGGAGAGAACTGTTTCTCAATAAAAGAAACACTAGTCTCTATATTTGTGAATCACTTGGCTATTAGTACTACCTTTAGTCTTGGGGGATTTCATCGAAAGAAAATGTCTACCTGGCCACTTGACATTGAAGCAGCAGAGCTAAGACTCCATCTGGTGAAGTCAGAGCGTTCCTCTTCTTCATTAGTTCTCTCCTCTCTCCTGTCCTGTCCTATATGAATGCCCTGCACCCTTCTGGATCCACAGAAGAGACCCATAACTGTCTACTCACCGTAGTTTGTTTGGGTTGTGGAAGAGATACATGATAAGATTTTTTTCCTTAGAGTCACAGCTCAGAGATTTCAAAGCAGAAAACCAGTTTGAGCTCATGGGAGCCAGATAGGCATTTGTATACAGGCAGTCAAATATAGTTTCTTGTTTGCAGCTAGAGGAGACTTGGATAAACATTTGGATAGCTTCAAAGTTGGCTATTCAGTGAGTCTTGTAATCTAGCTCCGTGTGCGAAATACAAGTGAATGAGAAACATATGGATTACATTTCTACTGGGATCACATGTGGGTCTTGAAATGATAGAGAATGAGGAATTCGATGCTTAAGGAGTCCAACTTTACAATTGACTCAGAACATCACAGGCAACACTGGGCTTCCCCCCACCTCCCCAGATTCAAGGCCTGTTTGGTTGAATGACAAATCTTTTCAGTACATTCTTGCATGCTCAAACTTCTGGGTCTAGAGATAACTGTGGACAGGCTTCATATATACTTATTTTGTTCATATTAAAATAAAGAGATTAGGTTTCTTTGGGGGTTTATTATCTTTTAACAACCTCCACACAAAAGGTTCGGCAAACCTGAGCTTTATGAATCAGGTTTCACTTAAAGGCTATTGGACTTGTTTGCCTCACCCTACCCTGGTTCTATGGAGCTCATTTGGAGAATTATGAATGCTAGACCATTATTATACCTCTCAAATACACTTTCCCTCAACTTTTGGACAAATTTTGTCATCTATCATTGCTCTTAATATCAGTGGCATTGCCATTTTTGTACTGTAAGTGTAAACCACTTACAACGTGGTTTAATACATATTTTTGAAATATTTATAGATATGTACACTTATGCACATAACATGGTGTAACAACCTACAATGTAGGAAATGCAGAGTTAAGGGAAGATACAGGCAAGAACATTGTTAGGGTGGAAGTTGGTGTTTAAAAATGGTAGATCAGGCTGGATATTGGTGGCACATACCTTTAATCCCAGCACTCAGGAGGCAGACGCAGGTGGATCTCTCTGAGTTCAAGGCCAGCCTGGTCTACAAAGTGAGTTTCATGACAACCAGAGCTGTTACACAGAGAAACCCTGGCTCAAAAAAAAAATAGTAGAGCAGAGGTGAGCTGAGCCGTTATTTATAGCTGTGTGTATGTGTGTAGATGTGAGCATGTGAGTGCAGGAGCAGATGGAGAGCAGATGTGTAGGACCCTCCTAGCTGGAGAGCCACTCCACCTGTGAGCTAAATGGGTCCTCTGTAAAAGCAGGAATTGTCCCTAGCCTCAGTCATCTCCAAAGCCCCCGAGCCAAGTCTCAGGACGATGGACAGCCTTTTAGTCTGAGGGCAGATTATGAAGTGTGAGATGAGAACGACAATGACTCACTTGAGGAAGTTTTAAGTTGTTCAATAAATCTGGGGCTTAGTCCATGATAAGCTTGAAAATGATAGGAATGAGGACCAGGAAACAATAATAGTGTGATTAAGACGGACAAATAAGGAAAAGCCAGGTCAGAAAGTGCATCATCCATCATGGATCAATATTAAGTAATGACACAATCGGTCTTTTGTTTTAGAAAGGTCATTTGCTGGGCATAGGGAATTTAGGTTGAGTAGGGGTGGAGAGGCTGGAGGGGAGGAGGAAAATAACTGAGGTGGGGAATCAGGATACTCATTGTTGAAATAGTACAATGGGGATAGTCCTGAGACAGCAGCAATGGAGAAGGGACTGTGCTTGACAACAGAGTGGACAGAATGAACCTCCTGTGGGCAGACAAAAAGAGGAAATGTAAAGACCAGAGTCTTAAGACGGAGACCAAGAACAAGAACAGCCTGGAAAGGAAGGATGGCAGATTCTCTTTTTAGACATAACAACTAGACATGCAGGTCACATAATTAGTGAGGAACTCAGGAGCAGGGTCTGAGTTTGAGGTAATCATGGGGCACTCTGCATTCACAAGTTGTGACTCCACACACTGGAGTGGAGGAGAGGCAGATAACAAAGTGAGTGTGAGAGATCATGAAGTTGGAGGCGGGGCTTGAGGCCATGTCAGACTCCAAACTTTCTACTGTCTCAAGAAGGAATAGAACTGAGCCACCTGCAACTTAACAGTTTGTTCAGGAGACAAATGTATCGCAGCATCTTTGTACGCACAGCACCACACAGGTCTTGGACATGTGTCTGGTTGATAATTATCTTTACTTACGGTGAGGAAACTGAGCCTCAGAAAGACACAGACTCACATGGCCAACCACTGGCCTAATCGCAATTGCCTAGGTTTATGTAGTTATGTTCACAATACTCTGTCATTCTCACTGCCTTGAAGATGTCAAATACCTTTATCTTTACTGGTTCCTGGGAGAGACAGGCACATTAGTAGATCATTAGAGTTCAACCCGAACAAGACCACAGAAGAGGTGAACCCTAAGAGCCTCTATTCATAAACATTTCTCCAGGCTATTTTTCTATGAGTGTGTACGTGTGCTAAGTTGGCAGAAATAGAAATATAAATGTTTTTTCCTCTGGTAAGATGATAGCACAGTCCACTTGGAAGAAGAGATGAGCATGGAAATACCCAGTCTCACCTAGGGCTGCTGCTACTCTCCAAAACTCCCAACCTGGTGGCTGACAGTCTACACAAAGCCTACTATTCTCTCCCAGGACTGCTGGCGCCTGAAGCCTGCCTCCTATCCTGCCAGAGCTTAAGGCCAGACCCGCCTCAGGGTCATGGGATGGGGAAGAACAGAGGGAGTTGCAGTAGCTCCCTGCTCCCAGCCGGTCACCTCTTCCCCAAAGAGTTGTTAGCAGGCAATCTGGTCTTTGTCATTCAGAAAAATCTAGCCAATCGGTTCACAGCCTTAGATGAAACTAGGTTGCTTACAGTTAGCTTGGGCAGACATGAATAGAGGCTAGGAAGCTTGGAATGTGGCTTCTGACCCCAGAATCTGTCCTTTCTAACCCTGGTAGAGTCTGTTCATGCACCTTGTGCGTTTTGGGTTGGAATTATGTTTGGTTTGTTTGACTTGACATACACACAGGGAAACTCAAAGTCTGGATAAGCATGTATACTCACAAGTGTTCCCCACCCCCAGCTCATCCTGAGCCCACAAGACTGTAAGCTTCTTGAGAACAGGGACTTGGACTGAGCCTAACATGGAAGCCCAGTTCCCTCTATCTTTTCATGTTTTAAACAGTAGTCTGAAATCACTGTGTATCTAACAAATATGTTCTGAAGTCTTACCCAGCTAATGTCTGAGATATTATAGATAGTAGCCATTAAATGAAGCCTATAAAGTTAATAGGGTTTTTTTAAACGCCTTCTAATAATCTTGGCAATAAGTTAGTTGGGCAACAGAGTAAGTAGGTACTTGGAGAAGCCCCAAGAGACAAACTGACACAGTCCATAAACTCTAGGCCATGTGAGGGCACAGGCTATTGAAATATCTCACTGGAGTGTTCCTGTTGACCAGCTGGGATAGAATGACTCAACTTTGTGGAATTGTAGAAAACCTCAAAGACAAAGGCATCTCTGCTCCAGTCATCTCATAGAGGAGAATGGTGTCAACGTTTCTGAGTAGCACTGAAGTCATGACTCCTTCAGCAATTTGACCTGCTTGGCTTAGTTCTCATTTATGACCCTTAGGTGTAATAACAGAATTATGCCTCTCTTGAACTGTCATAAAGATTGTGTGACAATATAGTATCCAATCTGAGGTTTGGTTGACCCATGATGGAAGTTTCTGTCACATGTCTATGTTCCGTGTTAACACTATACTGAAATTAATGCCCCTGTGCCTGCAGTTAGGTTGTGCAAGAGAATTTTGCCCACCTTCTAAAATAAATAAATGCATGAATAAATAAATACCCCCAAAATTAACTATATCATTAAATATTGCCTGAGAGCTTATTAAATCTTGCTTTAGTACTCTAGCTGTGAGTTCATGTTGATTCTTGATTTGTGTATGTGCCATAATAGCAAGCATTCCAGGTCTAGTCTTTGAAAATACAATGTTTTGTCTCATGCTACCATTCTCAGCATCATTATTAAAGAAGAACTCCTTAATGATGGTTCAGCTCTTCTCCTTTTGTTTCACCATAGAGGCCTCAGTTCTTGGAGAGCTAACATTGATTTAGGGTTTAACAAGGATAAGCTGTGTCTATGTAACAAAATTTAGTGTTTACAAGTGTTCTCTGTTTTTGTAGAGATTAACATTAGTCCTATTTTGAAATCAAGGATTACGGGTGGGAAAATCTAATTTGAGTAAGATCATTTATGTAGAATGTGGCAGAATAAGGAACAAAATCAAGATGTCTTTCTTCTGACCTATGTTCTCTCTTCTCTTTAATCCTATATCAGGGAAAATTTATTAAAAACCTTTTAGAAATAAGATTATCTAACTCGAGCTAAGCATGCTGCAATTCCCTTGGTAATTGGGAGGCTAAACAGGAGACTCTGGGCACTTAAAACAGTTCACTCACAGGCCACCAGAGTGGGTTATCTTAAGTTTCAGGCCAGCTTGATCTAAATAGTTGTGTGTGTGTTTAATATATGTGCATGTATGTGTGTGTAATGTATATGTGTATTTTACACACACTTGTATATATACACATCCCAACTTACTTGTCTTCAAGACAAGGGGGTATTGGGTACTTTGAGTGACTCTTAGCTTGGATCACCCTTGTTTTCTATCTTCAAATGTATATGAAAGTTCCAAAGAAACATGGTAATGTTGGAATAAGATCTTAACTTGTCAGAATCAAGTATAAACCACTTTTACCAGCAGTTCTCAACCTGTGAGTCACAAACCTCTATGTCCAAAAATATTTACAGTCGTAGAATAATTACAGTTATGAAGTAGCAATGAAAATAATTTTATGGTTGGGGGTCATCACAACAGGAGGAACTGTATGAAAGGGTTGCAGCATTAGGAAGGTTGAAAACCACTGCTTTAGAGGGTTTGAGGTGACTATTTTCTGGTTTTGTAATGCTGAATACATGTTATTTAACACCCTCTGCCTTAGATTACACATATACACAATAGGGATAATAGTTGCGTCTTGCTCAGAGTTATAAGAACTGAGTCATTTATGTCAGAGAAAGGCATGTACCAAGTCCCCAGTCAGACTTGCTATGTTGCTGCCTATCACACCATTAGGACTGAGAAGTTAGCATCCTGCATGGACACCTGTCATTAGTGTGGGCAATGGCCTCCCTCCTCACAGAGCAACCCTTAAGCCAAGATAGCAATCAGCATAGAAGGAGCTTTTGCAAAAATATTTTCAAATGTTTATGTTTACTCTGAAGGATTAAAGAACACATAAATACACAAGTGTGCATTTTTCTTCTTCCTCAAAACAAACTGAAGCTCTTTCCCCTGAGAACACAGGGTTGGAAATGATGGGAAGTACATTTTGTTTTCTTACTTTACTGGGAATGTCTGATGAGAAGCATGTGTTGTGCCCAAGGATAGATCACAAACAGAGTCAGCCTAAACCATGACCCAAGACCGAACCAAATAAAACCTCCATTGAACATTTGTGAGTAGAAGAGCCAAACTCTCAGTGAAGTCCGGCTACAGTAGCATAATAGCATCTTTAAATTGTAGGGCTAGGGTGGGAGGCAGGGAATGATGCCTGTTCTGGCTATATATATATATCTTCTCTGCTATAGTGCATCAGATGTAGTTAAGAGTTCCCAGAAAGGTAAGTTGGCTTTGGTGAAGACCAGTCCTAAACCTTGGACACTAAGTAAATATGAGTAAGGAATGCTTACTCAACCTCTTCAGAGAATGCATTCCTAAGGTTAACATGGAATAAAACCTTCACATGGTAAAGTCAGAGTGACACAACTGGGTGTTAGCTAGTGTGTGTTCACTGTGGCTGGAGAACTTCCCGTCTCTTTCCCAGATAGACACAGGCACACAGACACACCCCCTCCTGAGCTACTGCCTTGTGGCTTTCTTCTTAATTCACTTGTAGCTTCTTCTGAGAGGCTTCCCTGACCCTAGATTCCATTAGGTCCCTCACTTTGGAGGTCTTGGAATTCCTTTCAGCTTCCTCAACCCTCCCAGCAGCTTGCAGTCACTCACTTGTGTGAGAACTCCATTACTTTTTGTTTGAAGGCAAACAACTGTCCCAGTGTATCATTGTCATCGTGGGAGTTTTAGGAACAAGGAATCTCAGCTCTGAAAGTGTGTAAGTCCTCTCCTTACCCCAGTGAGTACACAATGGCCTTCTGCTTGAAATAGCATGATTTATGAGAACATTCACTCTGATCTTTTTACCATTTTTCTTCAATACCTGCTCCACATTTGGGTCTCAATAGAATTCAGGAAACATCTGGAGAACCAGTGTGAATGATTATAACCACGTAAATTAAACTCTTTTCTTGTAGAAACTTGTCTCTTCCACACTAAAATTATTGTTTCTGTTTTAGGTATTAAATATCCCCCCTCTCTCTTTCATAATGCTCACATTACTCGACAGAATTTAGAGTTAATAGTGTTATATAGTTTCTTTGCCTTGCTTCTCTTTGACTTTCTTTGCTTCCTTCCCATTTGGAGGTCAAAAGGCCTACTGATTTGAAGAATGAGCAGTCACCTGAAAAACGAACCAGAATCGTTGGCATTGGGGTGATTATAGGTCTATCTGTCTCCATGATGATGATAGAAGGTGAAATTCATGAGACCAGAAATTACAGCTGCTCAGTTTTCTTCTCTATCTCAAGAGCTTAGTGTAGTTCCAAGCTGAATAAATACGTGTTTAATAAGTTAATGAATAGATCCTGTTCCTTGAGACCTGATGGAGGAGACAGTGTCTAGCCACCTTCCCCTCCTTCTCACAAACATTCATCACAGCCAGACATCTGCCTTCGACAGTCATTTCTGCTGGGTAGAGGAAAGACCTGTACCATCACAGCCTCGTGAATCAGTGGCCCAGCTCCTCCTGTCCCAGCTCCCGTTTTACACAGCTCCCTTCATCTAAAGGACCCCAGTAGCCTGCTGCAATAACACTGCAGAATCTTGAACTTCAGAGCACCTCCCACCCGTGGCCTTTGCTTACAGTAGCCCATTTCCCATCACCTTGATAACTCCTGCTAGTCTTTTCCAGCTAAGGCTTTCTCTAAGAGTTCACCACCCTGCCTTGTCACATGTCACAAGCAGAATATAACAAAGAGGAAAGTTTATTGTCACAAGATAGCTCACGCTGTGATCATCAAGATTTCGGCCTAACCTAAGTGATGAAAAGCTGGCCTTGAGTGGCTTTATAAAGCAAAAGGATCAAGCACTTTGGCCTTTTCCCTCACTAGCTATACACTGACTTTTTAAAAAGCAAAATATAGCTATTTAAATTGGTTGCTTATAGTTACCTAGCTTGATGTCACCGAATCATGGTGTCAAGGATACAGAGTTAGCCATTAAGTTTAATTAAACCAGGTTGACAGGGTGTTTTGTTTTGATTAGAGCATTAGAAATCAGGACGCCTTAGATTTTGGCTTCTCAGTTAAGGGTAATTGACCTTATAAGACTCATCTAGGCTGTTCTCTCATGTGGATGCTAGAACAGGGAGGATGAAGACCACTAATTCTTTCCACAGAGAGGAAGCTAGCATTGCAAATCTTTGTCAGTGGCTGTTCAAAATGATCACTTCTTCTGACTTGACATCTGGATGAATTGGTCAGCAAGGTATCCACAGATAGAGTCATGCCCTTCCTCAGGAGAGAGTGACGTCTCCATCATAAAAAAAAATACATAATAAGAAGCTGAATTCCCTAGTGGTAGGAACATCAGTGGTAAGAGAATAAAGCTTCCTCTATCTTTGAGGGCCAGAGTTTTCACACATATTGGCCTCTTTGCCTTTCAGATCAGCAAAGATCCAATTTTTGTACCAGGAGTTTGGGGACCTTATTTCTCTGCCATGGTCCCGGGCTTCTGGCTGAATGAAGGTGGTCAGAGTGTGACTGGAAAATTGGTAAGTTGGCATTTTCTCCATATGGTTGTGAATGTTATTATACCATCTTTTCACATCACCTATAAAACCAGGGACTGGAATGCTGACAACTCAGAAGCCAGAAGGCAGCACAGAGCACAGGCCTCAGTATCTGTGGTGTGAGCATGTGTTCACTAAGTGGATGGGTGCTGCTCGGATTGCAGTAGACAGCCCTTTACCACACTGTTACTTTCCTGTTCCCCTTTTTGAGATGACAGCGTCACCTGCTGCCATTCCCTCAGTGATTCCCAGCAGTCCTAGTGACAATTCAGCAAACCAATCAAGATAATCTTCCAAGGACTGTCTCCTCTAAGCCCACAAATATACCCGTCACTTAGTCTAGACTATAAAGAAATAGTCCTAAACACAAGTTCCCGGTGTCTCATGTAACTCATTCCTCTGTCCCTTTGCATTGGATTCTCCCCTGCCCTTTTAGAATTATTTACTATCTTGGCGATATACTTATTTTTAAAGATGTTATTCCAGCCAGTCTAGTTGAAGTTCAAGGAAAGCCTCTCTGAGGACATTACATGCGAATCTGCTCAAGTGGGTGTGTCTGTATGTGCTTCTATGTGTGTGTGAGAGGAGGATGAGGAGTATTCCAGCCATGGTGAGAACACGGTTACTCTAATGAAATGTCTATTTTGCTGCTCGAGAACATAGTCAGTTCCTTAAAGCAAAAGCCATACAATGACTCTTTTTATATAAAGCATGATTCTTTAACTATGGAAGGTGCTTAATAGAAATGTGTTGAATTGTTGGAACTGTTTAGGAGAAAAGACAGAAGATCCATAAAAATGGAATGAATACTATTAACAGGCTCTCTGCTAGGTTTAGAAGTTCTTTGCATTTTGTATTGAGCCATAGGAGATAAATGGAGAACCAGGGAGGGAGTTCACATGAGAAGATGTCAAAGTGAAAAATATATGCATATTTGAAGATGAGTGCAGTCATTCCCGAATTTCTGTGTGGCATAAATTGTTCTTTAAAAAGGGGGGGGGGGGCTCACAGTAAATGCTAGGGAGCATAGCAGGGACCAGATCTTAAGACGATATAAATATACTTACTGGTTTGCTTTCAGTTGCTGTGTTTAAACATTGTGATCAAAAACCAATTATTCATTTCAGCTTACACTTCCAGGTAACAGTGTTTGGTTAAGAAAAATCAAGTCAGGAACTTAAGGCAGGAGCCCGAGGTCAGAAACTGAAGCAAAGACCATAGGGGAATGCTGCTCGCCAGCTTACACTGTGTGTGTTTTTCAGACAGCTTTCTTAGCCAGCTCAGCCCCACCTGCATAAGGAGGCTGATGCCCACAGTGGGCTGGACCCTCCCACTTCATCCAGCAACCAGGACAATCTCTCACAAACACAGCCCCAGTTAAATCTGATCAAGGCAACTTTTCAGGTGATGTTCCCTCTTTCCTGATGATAGTCGGTTGTATCAAGTTGACAATTAAAAACAAGCACAATTCATTTCTTTTCAACTTGATGAACAAACATATTACTGATAAAACATAATCTTTCCTTTCTTGTCCCCAAGATCTCAAGTTAACATCATAATTTAGAAAAATAGTTCAAACATAAAAGTTTCATGGTTCACAGGGCTGGGGAGATTGTTCAGTGGTTAAGAACACTAGATTTTTCCTGTCTCTAGGGCCTTTGAAGTTTCACTTGACTAAGAATTAGACCCTCATTACTGCAGATAGCCATGGCAACACAAGGTGCTGAGGATAAGGGAGAGTTGCATGCTCAGCCCTAAACAAAGTATTTATACCGTCTTCTTTTGGGCACAGCGAACACTGAGGAAGACCAAATGGAAAGAATGTAAGATTCAGAAGATAGGGATAAGGGCCATCAAATGATTCCTTTGGGGCTATATACAGTGGTGATAATGAACTCTT
The DNA here is from genome assembly GCF_017639785.1 of Mesocricetus auratus. NCBI lineage: Eukaryota > Metazoa > Chordata > Mammalia > Rodentia > Cricetidae > Mesocricetus > Mesocricetus auratus. The sequence goes on along the minus strand of NW_024429197.1, from coordinate 43,294,334 downwards.
GACTGTCTGTACAGGAATGGGGGGTGGATGCAGCCAAGCAGAGATATCAGGATGCCCTGCCCGTCACTGCTGAGTTGTTTGCTACAGATAGATTCACAGAGAGGGGAAACCATTGCTTTCAGTTGTATACCTACTGGTGACTCCATCAGGCTCCAAGTGATAGTTCCAATCCAATGGTGACATAGATGACCCTTGTTAAACTAAGTAAAAAGCAAAACCAAAGGTCAGAAGTCCAGAAATGAGACAGGTAGGGAAGAGGTAAAGTTGGGAGGAGTAGGAGGGCATAAGAGAGCATGGGTAGCAGAGGATAACCAGAATGCGTTACATACATGTTTGAAATTGTCGGTGGACAAGATTAATTAATAAATAAAGAATTAGACTCCTTATCTACTTGTTTCACACATTTAATTATACTGATATTTATTTCTTATTTGAAAGGCACACGTTTATGTCCTAGGAGTGACTGACTTTAGTTGAACCATGGGGCACCCAGCAAACATTGCTCTGAGCTTGCTGATCTGCCAGAACAGCTGCACAGAAACTCTTGTTCCTTGCATAGAATTTTTGCACAACATACCACATTGTAGTCAGTGGGTCTGCCCAATCACTCTCCAACTGCTCTTCTCTGTCTTAATTGGAATTGCTTTTACTACGCGGACAGAAAAACCAGTTGCTGGGCTGTTTCTAAAGTAGCATTGACTTTCTGAGACAGTTGGACTCAAGGTGGTGGTCATTCATTCACTCATGTGCAAGGATTGCCAGATCTGTCACACTGGGCCAGTCAAGAATGACATCACTCCAGTAGTCATTAAATAAGAAAGTTGGACACAGTCCTAATAATAAGTATGATTTATCAAAGCACCTGAAAAAGCTAGTAGTACACCTGTAGCATCCTGGAAAGATAGGTTCTTACATTTACTAAGGACCTGTTGTGTGGCAAATGTGTTTAGGTCCATTAATGTAGGCAGAGTTTCCTGTCCCGACAGCCTGGTCCCAGAAACTGAATGTGAGTTAAAAATGCTTGGCCAATAGCTCAGGCTTTCTACCAGCTAACTCTTATATTTAAATTAACCCATTTCCATTAATCTGTGTATTTCCATGTGGCTCATGGCTTGTTATCTCATTCCTACACATCCTGCTTTCTTGGTGGCTGGCTAGCACCATTCACCTAGTTTGGTTTTCCCACCTGACTTTCTGCCCAGCTACTGTCCTGCCAGCTTTTTATTACCCAATAAGTGTAATAGATATTCATAGTGTAGAAAAGGATTGTTCCACAGCACATTAAGAGTTGTTATTTCCTCTGGTTTTCATGATATGTGTATACATTCTATGGTGAGGCAACTTGATCAAATAATCAGCAGTTGTATTTAACTGAAAAGTCACAAATCAGAGCCAAATTGCTGCCAGGTCTTACCACAACTGGTCCTCACTTTTGAGAAGCTGTGTTTCTGAATATTTTTTTCTCTTACAGACTCCTTTGAGAAACGATGACTGTTAGTTGCGGTGGTATCCTATTTAAGTATGTTGAAGCAGATTTGGTTGGCAGGTTTTGCAGGACTATGAGACATGCATAGATGCATCAGTGTTGATTGAATCTATGGTATATATACACATGTACCCAGCACTTCGCCACGGTGCAGTGAGATGACTTCATTCATATACAGACCAACAGTGATTCCCTCTTCCCTCCTTCTGCAGAGCAACCTAATTGGCTTCTCAACACTCATCTTTCCTCTCTAACCCCTCTTTTCTACCACAGCTAAGGTAGTTTTTACAGCACAGGTCAAACATTTGCACTTGAATCAAGTCTAAACTCTTCAGAATGAGTTTATTGCATGCTTCTATGGTCAAGGTACTGATATGAATGGGAAAATGATAATGAATCAAACAACCATTTCTGCCTAGTCGGTACCATTCTCAAGCATACATTCTGAAATAAGGAGATAGATGGCGCAAACTGAAAAACCCATGTCATTTTATATAATAGGACTTTTAAATTAGTAGAAGTGGTGCCTGTGAGTTTAGGCTACCAGTTTGAAATTTTACTCTATGTTCAGTGTGTGTGTGTGTGTGTGTGTGTGTGTGTCTGTCTGTCTGTGTGTGTGTGTGTGTGTGTGCACGCGTGTGCATGCCTAAGCATGTGTGTGATTGGGAGTGCACATGTGCATTGGGATGGGACATGCATGCCAGAGTGCACATGTTGAAATCAAAGGAGAAATTTTGGAGGTTCCCTCCTTCCACCATGTGGGTTTCAGGGATTTCATTCAGGTTGTCAAGGTTGTCAGCAAGTGCCTTATATGCTGAGCTATCATGCCAGTCCAGAGTTTGCAATTTTAAATAAGGTGGTCAAAGTATTTGAACAAAGAATGAGTAAGGAAAGGAAGTTAGTTATTTGAAGACTGGGGGAAGAATATATTAGGCCAAGGGAACCACCAGTGCATGGAGCCTGAGAGGGTTGCTTGCTGTTGGTATTATAGAAACAACAATGGGGGGAGGGGTACATGGATGGAGAAGAATTAGAAAGTTAAGTCATATCTTCGGCCACTGTAAGAATTCTCGCTATTGCCCAAAGTGAAATAGAGAGCCACTAAAGAAGAAGTAGACCATGAAATGCAGTGGCTGAGACTTTAAGGGTTGGCCTGCTCTGTTGTGCATTGATAATGGGTAGAAGGATAGAGATGAGCTACGGCAGGAGGTTAGCTGAGATGATCATGCTGGCATTGAGCACTCACCAAATTTGGAATATTTTCTCACAGTAAACCTGAGAGAAATGCTTCATGGATTAGATGTGAAGTGTACCCACAAAAGACAGGTCAAGGTTTCAGAATAGCATTGCTGTCTTTGGAGAAAATGGATTAGTTGTCAAGGAGGTGAGCAAAAGAGGTCAGGACTCACGCACTGTCTGTCTGATTGAAGTAGATGCTGCCTTCCCAGAGTTGAAATACCCTTTGACTTTGTGTCTCTAAGAAGCTACTTTCATTTCTAATTTTAAATTTAATACCAAAAATTAGGACTAATTCATGTCTCCTAATTTCCCTTGTCTCCTTCTATCCAACTTATCAGCAAGTTGTAAGGGTTCTACCTCTCTGATCCATCAACAGTCATAGGTTTTGTCTTACCTGTTCTCAGAACTGTAATCCCCCACTGCCTTGACTCTGCTCTCATCTATGGAACACGCATGCTTTGTACACTACACAGAGGTACAGTTTGCTTCTCTGTTGAGTCTTACAATTCCTGCATTTTCCTTGGAGTACTTAGAGTCTTTATGGTATTGCAAAGACCGGTCTGAATGGATTTAGCTTATTCATTTTACTATTTGTTTTCAGTGGTCACTTTTGGATTTTTGCTTTGTTGTCCCTTATTCCTGCTACCGGGATTAATTCTATATTAAGAATTAAAAGTAAAATTCTCCATTTTAAGTTCTATTAATTTGCGGTTTTTGTAGGCATCTCTTTTGCATTAGTTTTAAGGGTTGCTTTAATGATTAGAACAGACATGCTAAGCCTTTATGTTTTGAGCACACTTCTTGTTACTTTACAAAAAGCATAAGAAGCTGTCATTGCTAGAAATGTGTTTACCCACATTGTCCTGTGTATGGTATCTACCTATCATAGAAACCCTACAGCAACGTAGTCATTACCTTGTGTGGTTTAAACGGCATATTATTCTGCTCAGATTGACATAACAAATTACCACATTATGGGTGCAAAAATTGTATACATCATTTTTCTTCCTTTTCTGCAGGCTAGCAGTCTATTATCCAGGTTATGAAATACTTTGGTTTTGGTAAAGACACTCCTCCACATTTATGTCTGGACATCTGTTATCTCTGCCTCTTCTTATATGAACAACAGTTGTGTTGTTAAAACCCCACTGTTATAACTTTGTTTAACCTTGGTTGCCTTCATATGATTCCAAGCACATTAGAAATTCAAGCCTCAGTCTTGGGATTTGGGGTAGGAATAAGTCCATTCCATTATAGTCAGGAATGTTTTAAGGAAATTCTAGGAACTACAAACATATTTTTTGTATCATCTATGTAATGACAATTTTCATTTCTTTTTAAAGGTTTAAGTGGTAAATTCTTTTTAAACTGAGTGAATTCCTTTGGCATATCTTATAGTGCAAGTCACTCGCATAAAACAAACAAAAAAACATTGTGTCTTTAATTTTGGTGTATTTACACTCAAGTTATTTCTTCTCAATATATAAATTATGGTTAACTTGTTCTTTTTTTCATTTTCAACATATAAAGAGGTAAACATTTTTATATCCTGTCTTGAAACCCCCACCAAAAATATCCCATAAAAGCACATAACCAGAAACCATTACATATATATATATGTATATATATATATATATATATGAGAGACAGAGAGAAGGAGAAAGAGAGAGAGAGAGAGAGAGAGAGAGTTTCCTTTGTGTTCTCCATTCCTTCTGGCTCTTACAGTCTTTCCACCGCTTCTTCCACAGGGTTTCCTGACTTCCTGAGGGAAGGGATTTGATGAGGATATCCCATTTAGTACTGAGTGTTCCAAATGTTTTCACTCTCTGTACATTGTCCAGCTGTGGGTCTCTGTATTCCCATCTACTGTAAGGAGAAGCTTCTGTGCTGATGGCTGAGCAAGACACTGTCCCGTGAATATAGCAGAATGTTATTAGGAGTCATTTTACTGCTACGTTTCTTTAGCACAACAGTAGTATTAGCTTTTCCCCAGGGCGATGGCCTATCTAGTTTCAGTTTCTTCGACATCCCAGCAATATCTGAGATGGGCTCCATCTCATGGCATGTGCCTTGTGGCCAATCAAATGTTGCTTGGCTACTTCCACGAACTTAGTGTCACTACCACACTAGTGTATCTTGCACGCATGTCACCATGGTAGACTGAAAGGTTCGTCGTTGGGTTTATGTTTACCTTTCTCCTTTGGTAGAATGCTGAGTACCTTCTAGCACCAAGGACATTTTTCTGATTATGCGGTGGTTGGAATTTATCAGTTTACATATGTTGAGCTGTCTTGCATCTCTGGGATGAAGCTCACTTGATTACGGAAATGATCTTTTTGATGTATTCTTGGATTCAGTTTGCAAGTATTTTATTGAGAATTTTTTGCATCTTATATTCATAAGTGAAATTGAGCAGAAATCTTTCTTGTTGGGTCTTTATGTAGATTAGGTATCAGAGTAATTGTCACCTTATAAAATAATTAGACAGTGTTCCTTCTGTTTCTATTTTGCAGAATAAATTGAGTTGTATTGGAATTAATTGACCCTGGGGTTTTTGTTTGTTTTCGGTTTTTTTTTCTTTGTTTTTTTGGGGGGGGTTGGGAGACTTTTATTTTTTATCATCTTATATATTATTGTTGTTGTTATTATTATTATTCATATGTTTAATTTACATCCCAGCTACAGCCTCCCTCCATCCTTCCCTCCCAGTCTCTCTCCCCAACCCCATTCCCCAATCCCCTCCTCTTCCATCTCTATCCAGGAAAGGGCAGGTCTCATACAAGTATCAGTAAACTATGGCATATCAAGTTGCACTAAGACTAAGCACCTTTTCATGTATTAAGGCTGGACAAGGTGATCCAGTATGAGAAGTAGGATCTCAAAAGCCAGTAAAAGAGTTGGAGACTGTTGTTCTCACTGTTAGGAGTCCCATAATATGACCAAGCTACACAACTGTAACATATATGCAGAGTACCTAGGTCAGTCCCATGCAGGCTCCCTGGTCTACATCCCCTTTGAGCTCATGTTAGTTGATTATGTGGGCCATTCTTGGATGTGCTTGACCCTTCTGGCTCCTACATCCTTGCTCTCCCTGCTCCATAGGATTCCTGAACTCTGCCTGATGTTTGGCTGTGGGTCTTTGCATCTGCCTCCATCAGTTGCTGGATGACACCACTCTGATGGCAATTGGGTCAGGCACCAATCTGGTCACAGGGTATGGGCCAGTTCAGGCTACTTATCCACTATTGCTAGGAGTCTAAACTGGGGTCCTCTCCATAGACAGTGTCTTGGGGTATTCCCCTGCTCCAAGTTTCCAAGGTTGAGAGACTTTTAGTAACTGCTTCTGTTCTACTAGGTGTTGTAGATATGTTTAAATTGTCTATCTGATTGTGATGTAACTATGGTAGGCAGTTTATATAAAAAATTCCATTTCTTTTAGATTTCCAACTTGGAGTATATGTCATTATGATTCTTTGGATTTCCTCGGTGTCTATTGTTATATTTCCCTTTTTGTCTCTAATGTTTTATGGAGGGTCTTCTCCATCTGCCTTTTAGTTAATTTGGCTAAAGGTTTGTCAATCTTATTTTTTCAAGGAATAAACTCTGCGTTTCATTGATTCTTTATATATTCATTATTTTATTTCTATTTTATTGATTTAAACCCCAAGTTTAATTATTTCTTGCTATCTACTCCTTTTGGAAATTTTTTCTTCTTTTTGTTCTTGAACTTTGAGGTATGCCATTAGGTTACTAATGAGATTCCCTCCAATTTTTTATGTTGGCACTTAACACTATGAACTTGACTCTTAGAACCTCCTTCGTTGTGTCCCATAAATTTGGGTATATTGTGTTTTCGTTATCATTACATTCTAGAATGTTTTAAGTTTCTTTCTTAACATCTGTCTTGACACATTTATTATTTGGTAGGGAGTTGTTCCATATCCATAAGTGTGTCAGCTTTCTGTTATTGTCGATATCCAGCTCTAATCTGTGGTGGTCAGATAGGATGCAGGGTATTATTTCAATTTTCTTGTATCTGTTGAAGCTTGCATTGTGTTTGAGTGTGTGGTCACCTTTGGAGAAAGTTCCATGAGCTACTGTGAAGAAGGTATACTTTTTTGTGTTTGGGTGAAATATTCTATAAATATCTGTTAGGTACATTTGGTTTATGACATCATTTAGTCCAGCATTTTTCTGTTTAGTTTTGTCTGGATGGCCTGATCTGTCTGTTGTCCAGAGTGGGATGTTGAATTCACCCACTATCACTACACAACAGTCAATATGTAATTTTAGTTGTAGGGGTGTTTCTTTTATGAACTTTGGTGCCCTGTGTTTGGTGTATACGGTGTTTAGAATTTCAATATCCTCAGTGGATTTTTCCTTTGATAAGTATACAGGGTCCTTCTCCATCTCTTCTGATTAGTTTTGACTGGAAGTCTATTTTGTCAGATATGAAAATGATTACATCAGTTTGCATCTTAGGTCCATTTTCTTAGAATATAATTTTTCATCCTTTTACCCTGAGGTGATAATCTATTCTTTATATTAAGGTATGTTTCTTGGGTGCAGCAGAAAGATAGATTCTGGTTTTGCATCCATTCTGTTAGTCTGTGTGGTTTTCTATCTTCTTTTTTATTTAATTTTTTTTCATTTTACATACCAGCCCCAGTTCCTCCTCCCTTCCCCCATCTCATCCCCCCCTCATCCAGTCATCAGAGGGATTAAGGCCTCCCTTGGACAGTCAACAAAGTCTGACATACCAAGTTGAAGCAGGACCAAGTCCCTCCCCTCTTTATCAAGGCTGAGCAAGATATCCCACCATAGGGAATGGGCTCCAAAAAGCCAGTTCATGCACCTGGAATAGGTCCTGGTGCCACTGACAGCCGCACCCCATCAGATCAAGCCAAATTACTGTCACACACATTCAGAGGGTCCCATGCTGGATCCACGGCTGTCAGTCCAGAGTTCATGAGCTCACACTAGCTCAGGTCAGCTGTCTCTGTGGTTTTTCCCATCATGCTCTTGACCACTCCCCCCCCCCACACGCTTATTCATATGATCCCTCCTCCCTCTCTTCAACTAAATTCCAGGAGCTCAGCCCAGTGCTTGGCTGTGGATCACATCTGCTTCCATCAGTTACTAGATGTAGGATCTATGATGACAATTAGGGTAGTCACTGATCTGATGATGGGGGAAGGCCAGTTCAGGCACCCTCTCCACTATTGCTCTGAGTCTTAGCTGGGGTCATCCTTGTGGATTTTTGAGAATTTCCCTAGCACCTGGTTACTCCCTAAACCCCTAAAGGCTCCTTCCATCAAGATATCTTTTCCATTGTTCTCCCTCCATCCCTTCCCCAACTCCAACATCTCGAGCTCCCCTGTCCCCATCCCCTTCCTTCCACCCCTCTCCCAGTTTACCCAGGAGATCTTAATTATTTCCTCTTCCTGGGGTCCTCCATGTATGTCCATCTTAGGGTCCACCTTTTTACCTAGCTTCTTTGGGGTTGTGGGTTGTAGCCTGGTTATCCTTTGCTTTACATCTAATATTCACTTATGAGTAAGTGTCTTTCTGGGTCTGGGTTACTGCACTCAGGATGGTTTTTTTCTACTCCCATCCATTTGCATGAGAATTTCAATCTGTTATTGGTTTGTTTGTTTGTTTGTTTGCACTGAATAATACTCCAAAAAGGCACATAGTCTGCGTGTTTTTATTAGGAAATTGAGACTATTGATGTTGAGAGTTATCAATGAACAGTGTTTGTTGTCTCCTGTTATTGTGTGTGTGGGAGGGGCGGGGGGTCTTTTCCCTTTTCATTTGCTGCTCTGGGGTTATTTATTCCTTGCATTTTCTTGGGTGTGTTTTTTTTTCTTTTTACTTCTTTTGGTTGAAGATTTCTTCATAGCACCTCTATAGAGCTGAACTGGTAGGTAGATACTGCTTAAATTTGGTTTTATCATGTAATATCTTATTTTCTCCATCTATTGTGATTGAAAGTTTTGTTGAGTATATAGTAGTCTGGGATGACATCTATGTTTTTTGGACATCTGCCCAGGCTCCTCTGGCTTTTAGAGTCTCCATTGAAAAGTCGGGTATTATTCTAATAGCAGCTTTTAATATTCTTACTTTGTTCTGTATGTTTAATGTTTAGTGTTTTGATTATTGTGTGTTGAGGGGACTTTCTTTTCTGGTCCAGTTTATGTGGTGTTTTGAATACTTGATAGACATCTCCTTTTTTAGGTTATAGAAATTTTCTTCTATGCTATTATTGAAAATATTCCTGTGCCTTTGACATGGAGTTCTTCATCCTCTATTCCTGTTATTTTTAGATTTGGACTTCTCATCATGCCCCAGACTTACTGGATGTTTTATGCAAGGTTTTTTTTTTAGATTTAACATTTTCATTTCTAGTTTTACCTCAATTTGGGTTTTCTTCAGAGATCCTATTTCTACTCTTTTAGGTTGTTGTGCCCAAATCCTGAACCCCCAAATCACCAAGAGACCCATTTCAATGCAAAAGCAACCACCCTGGTAGGGCCTATAGGCCATAACAACCAGTTGACCAATCAATACAGGACAGGTCATCCAAGCCCAGTAGCACACCGATCCTGAGACTGTTGTGCACTTATGTGTAAATCACACCCAGAGCCGTAAAGCACAGCCCTGCCAGCTAACTTATGACTCGTTCCTTGCCATGAGGAGGGCAACTGACCTCCTAGTGACCAGGGCAGGAGGGGAAAGGTTAGGGAAGCACATGGTAGCCTGTCATGGCTGCTAAAACTGGGGGCACAGGGGGCTGGTTCCTTCAAAGTCTTTAACTGTTTTCTTCATTTTCTTCACTGCTGGTGTTTTCATAGATTTCATTAATGGATATACTTATATCTTCTTTAATGTCCTTGAACATATTCATAATCGCTGTTTTGAAGTCCTTGTCTTATCCTTCGGCTATATTCCATTTCTCAGGTCCTACATGTTAGCATTGCTAGACTTTAGTGTATACATATTGTCATGGTTGTTACCGTGTTTTTATACTGGTGCCTAGACATCTGAGTTTGGCATGGTTTTGTAATTCTCATTTGTTGATATCTAGTTGGGTGGGTTTTCCCATCCTTGGCTTCAGTTGCCCTCTTTTGATGTTAAGAGAGTGTATCAGATATGGGTTGCCAAGCAAACAGTGCTTCTGAGTCCCTGCCATGTGTGGCTAGTTTGCTTCCCAGGTAGATGGTGTTTCTAGGTATTGGGAGCTGAAGAGAAGGAATGGGGATGAGATATAAGGGGGGGGGGGACTCAGAGAGTCCATTGAGGGAGGAAAGTTGGGTCTGCCATGAGCATGTGTGGAGTACTGAGGGAATGGGAGAGGGAAAACAGCCTGTGTTGTGCTACAGTGCTAGGGATTAGACTAAGGAAATAGAAAGGAGGACAGGAAGAACAGTTAGGATCTCTTACCTGATTCCCAGGCCATTGGGTGTCAAGAGAGAGAGTGCGTTCAGGTTTTGGGACCTGCCAGTTCAAAGGAACGAAGTGAGGGAGCAAGGCAATCGGAAAAGATCTTTGTAGTCCCCTGGCAATAGGGGCAGAGAGAAAGGAGAGGCCACAGCACTCAGTCTGCTACAAAGGTGGGGATGAGACTGGGGAATTGGGATTGCAGCATGGGAAGGAAAGTGAGTATTGCTTACCTGATTCCCTGTCCAGCATGGCCAGTGGTTTTCCTGGGAGAGGGAGCCTCCAGTGTTGACTAATATCTTTCCATAGAGATCACTTTACTGAGAAAAGACATTTTATTTGTCTAGGGGTTGCACTATGCTCAGAATACTCAGTTAACGTTGGTAGATTCTGGGAAAACTATTAGCACTCTAGAGTATATTTGAATTTTGACATAATGTCTCCCTTTGTAAGAAAAATTACTCTTATTTATCTTTGTATCCTGCTCTTACAATGATAAACAGCACAAAATAACCATATATCAGATGTTAGTTTCACAAATAAATGAGCTAATTAAGAACTAAAAATACATAAAGCTCCAGTTTTGCTAGTGAGGTAACTACTTTGAATTAAATCAGAATTTATCCACTTACTAGAGAACACTGTTCTATGTAAAGTAATATTAAAGTTGGGAAAAAACAAAATGTAGCTAGTTAGCGTCGTCTTTCAGTGTCGTTTATACCTGCCAGGGGACTATTACACTGAATCTACAGTTCCTTCCAGCAGGATGTTGTCCTCTATTTTTCTTCTTCTTTTTAAGATTTCCTGCATGAATGCACTGTTTACCTCATCCCCAACACTTCTTTCTCCCCTCTCCCTCCAACTCTTTCCATGCCTCCCCCATAATAATTACTGATTTCTTCTTTTATAAGTATTGTTCTCTGTCTGTCTGTCTGTCTGTCTGTCTGTCTGTCTGTCCGTCTGTCTCTCACACACACACACACAAAGAGAGACACACACTTTTTAAACAAATTAGTGTTGCTTATGCATACATGTGTTTAGGACTGACCAATTATAATTGGCTGGAGAAAATTGATTTTCCTTCCCTCATCAGCCACCTGTATTCCCATTTTCATGAGAATTTTGGGTGGGAGTAAAGCCAAGTTTTTTTTTCTTCTCCCCTTCTGGATAAGAAGACTAAGTAAGACAGTGATGGTGTATGCCCTCCATCTCAGCACTCGGGAGACAGAGGCAGGAAGATTTATGAGTTTGAAGCCTACCTGATCTACAGCCAGAACTATACAGAGAAACCCTGTCTCACCCCCCAACACACAAAAAAGGCAGAAAACAACTAAATAAATAAAGAATTAAGATAAATATATTTGAAAAAAATTACTGTCAAAGTATACATGCCTCTAATTATTACCACCACCACCCCACACACAGGCACTAAAGCAAGAACACTGTGAGATTAAGTCTAGTGTGGGCTGCATAATGAGACCCTACCATAAAAAAACAAACAAAATACAAGGACTTGGTAGGTAGTTCAGTGCATGGAATATTATACTTTTGTGTATGTTGCACATACATTTCACTGCATCGTCAGAATCTTTGCACATTTTCCAGTAAATTAGGTATTCAATAAACACTAAATAACTACATTCATATAAGAACATTCACGTCTTTCTGGAAGTTTATTTAAATATTTGTTTTGTGAACTCCTAATATGCTTCCCACAAAAAATTAACATCAAATGTAGAGATTTGCCTTATCTGTTAAGATACTAATAGATCATCTCTATTCTGTAGGGGAATTATGATTTTTCCCCCCTGAGGCTCTAGGATATGCTTTACTACAGTGACCCAAAGTTGAACCAAGAGGAAGTACATACTTCAAAACTTCGTTTTTTTATTGAAATGACCACAAGCTTCAGTATTATTTTGAAACATTTCCACAAAAAATTTTTCCAGTAGAATTTACTAACTTACATTCAACCTAGAAGTTTTTTAGACCATATAGTAAAGCAGTTATCAACCAGAACGTCAGATGTTGGAAACCACAGTTTGAGGCCTGGGTCTGTGACCTATTCCCTGTGACCTGAGATAAGTTAAGTTACCTAACTGAAATCTCTGAGCCCGTTTTCTCCTCTGCTTAACAGAGAGCAGCATCTTCCTTGGAGCTCTGTAAGCAGTAGAAAAATTAATGTGTATAATTCATATGTTGTGTTGATGTAAGTAAATGAGTCGACAAATGTTAGGTCATATTTATGTTATTGTTGGCATTATAGCAGACATGCTTTTCTTCCTAGGAATCCTGTTTAAAACAAAGCTATTGGGGTTCAGTGCTGCTTAGTGAGTGATTCTACCTCACAAAGATGGTGAGAAGCAGAAGCAGAGCCTGGTCTTCATGTCTCCAAAATAAATTTGCTTCCTTTGTTCACAACCCTAGTCCTTAAGAAAAACACTCAGCCAATTTCCATGGGGCCAAAATAGTCTGTTCAAGACTGAATGAAAATAATTCCTTCCAAATGGTTGTTTTGGACTCCTGGAGGCCGAAGTAAACATTCAGAAATATACAGATTAGTTAGCAGGCAGAGAAAAGTGTTGAGAAGTATTCATGTTCCCAGGCATATTACATGTTTTGTTTAGAGCCACCAGCGGGATTAGGAATTAAATCCTAGACACAGTATTCCAGATAAGATCTGTACAGCTCAGACATTCCTGTCCTTGCAGAGTCGTTCTGCTTTCCCCTGTGACAATTTTCAGTTTGGGGTGGTGGTGGGATCTTTCAGCAGGTCCAGGTCTCCTCAACTGTGCTTAGCTGGGACTTGGTCATATACACTGTCACTCTTTCCCCATGTCAAAGACTGCATTAGTAAGGCACAGTAGGTTGTCAGCTGCTTAGAGGTGACAACCTAGATTAGGAGGGAGAAATGAAGTGATCAAGAGACAGTTAGTCCTTTCAACAACCAAGATGCCCACACCTTACCAACTTAACTGATCGGTCTCTTCTCAGTCTTTGTTCTAAGGCCAGCGCTACCTACTACTGCTAGCTCAGCATTAAGCATCCCATCTGCTGTTCTTCTTCCTAAATTTTGTTTAATAAATCAAAGTACCTTGCATTAAAAAAAACCTAAATTTCTGAAGAATTGATATATCTTAATACTGGCATTTTTTTAAATGTCCTTAGAGTCTCTATGAACAAAGACTTAAACAAACCAGGTGTGTGTGCGTGTGTGTGTGTGTGTGTGTGTGTGTGTGTGTGTGTGTGTGTGTGTGTGTGTACATTAAGGATAGAAGCACTATGAAATTGATCTACCTCTTTTATGTTTTTTTTAGATAGACCATATGGTACAGAGACATGCTGCTTTTCCTGAACTACAAGCCAAGGCCACGGCCAGGTAACTCCTCTAACTATTCTACCTGTGGCCTTTCTATGTGGATGTATAAGTGACATTCATTTTCAGAAGTTGTATGATTTTTCAGAGCTTATGAACAATGTGAATGTTTGGCAGTACTTAAGATGATCATCCAGATGGCTTAGAAAATACATTTGTTAAGTTTGTTTTAGAACGATCTAAGAAAAATCAGAGAAACTGCTCCCACACACAGATTGTGAGGATGAGCAACCCCGATGGAGGTGACCAAGCACATGCATAGATTTGGGAGTCATAACTTCTTGGGTGTACACCCCAGCTTTACACTTTGTAGATGTGTGGTCTTGCATAAGTGATTCAACCTCAACTTCATCTGTGAATGTAAAAGTAGTAACTAATACACAGTGACTTCTGTGATATGTTAAGTAAAATTGGGTACAAAGGAATACAAGAAAATATATGTGTGCCTACGTATTTTGTGCAAAAGAACTGCAGGAAAATTAAGTTAGAAAACAACAATATTGGCTGCTCGTCGAGAGTGTATAGGAAGGGGATGGACAAAATGGGATTGCGAGCAGGAAGGTAAAAGGGAACACCTCTGGATATGTTTTTATATAAATCTCTCTCACAGAACCATGTTTAGAAGAAGGAAATGTAGACTATAGGTAGTTGTGGAATGGTTAATTAGATATACAGATAGATGATAGATGATAAGTGGAAGATTATTAGGTAGATAGACAGACAGACAGTTGGATTTGTTTTTATGGTGGATTGGACAAAATAAAATATAAATAGTAAAACCATGCCTTCTATATCACAAAGGAATAGCTTACTTATACTACTAAAAAGAGTCAAGGAAATAAAAGAAGTGGCCAAGGTAATTCTTGACAAGGAATATTTTAACAGTATTATGCAATAGCTAAAGATAGAAACAATTGCATAAGCATTATACTTCTAATTTCTAAGTTTGCTTTTCATGTGTATATGTTACCTCTTCTGAAAACTCTTATGTATACACTCTAATTGAGCAAACAACTAAGTGCACAGTGATATTGGAGCCAAGATTATCACAGCTAATGAAAGGAATCTTAGAAGATTGGTATGCACAGGCTGTCAAAATTCACATGCCAGAATTGGTCCAGTTGCTACCCTAGAGCTTAGGCCGAGGCAGGAGGACTACAAGTTGCAAGCCAGTCTGACCTATGGAAAGGGAACCTTGTCTGAAAAACTAATAAACAAACAAACCAGCACTCAAAGTTCAAATGTTTGTAGGTTAGTTAGAAGTTATTCATTGGTTGGGTGTTGATGGCACACACCTTGAATCCCATCACTCAGGAGGCAGAGATAAGTGGATCTCTGTGAGTTCAAGGCCAGCCTGGTCTACAGAGTGAGTTCCAGGACAGCCAGGAAGACACAGAAAAACCCTGTCTTGGAAAAAGAAAAAGAAAAGTTATTCATTGTAATTTATGTTAGTACTGTAGACAATGAATCTTACATTTCTGCCATTTTTGCAACTTTTGTGTAAACATGAAATTAATTGAAATAAAAAGATTAAAATACAAATGTATGACACATTAATAATGCCTATTACCAAGCAAGAAGGAAGTCTAACATAGCAAATGATATCACAAATGATGGAATCAAAATTTCATGAGTCCCTCTCTTGCTAAGTGTGTGGACCTGAGCAGTTGACTTGATCTCTTTGTACCTTGGTAGATCATTGTGAATGGAAATAGCAGCTGCAGATACATCATATGGCTGTGGAGAATACTAGATGTGAGAGAGTAAGGGCTGACATAGAGTGAGAGTTGTAGTAGAAATTCGCTAACTAACAATGCTAGAAATTAGTGTGGATATTCCTTGGTAGACATTTTCATTCCACTTGCGGCTTACATTCTAACAGAGAGGCTAGACCATACAGAGCTGAATGCAGTACATGCTGCATTACACCTCAGCAGTGTGCTCCCAGGGTATCAAAAGGGAGGATATATTCCCTAGCCTTTTTTCAGGAGTCTTGGTAAAGCCATGACTACTAAGAGGGCTTATATCATGCACCCTCATCCACTGGTACTTTCATTGTCTTAGGCATGGTATAAACTGGAATAAGAATTCCTAACTTCAAATCAGTGGTAAACCTTTGGAACTGTGTACCAGGTTTTGTTGATGATATGTGCATGAGTTTTTGTGACTAGAGGTCATAACTTTTATTACATTTCTGACAGACTCCAACAGTCCAGCATGCATAAACCATAACTGTCCCCTCAAAAAAGAAGCACCAAATTTGGAGGTCAGATCTGGATTCAAATACCAACCGTGGTGTGCATTAATGTGAGATAGAATTGGATGATTAGTCCCAGACACCTCTGAGAACTTACTTTGACTTTAGGGAGGTGACATACTTGGTAAGGATTTTAAATGGAGTTATGACTATGACAACTACACATTTTACTCTCTGATGAAAACTGAAAGAAGTTCAATGGCAGTCATTCCCAGCTGTCAGTAAGCAGTAGCCAGTTTACTTTCTCATGACAGGTGTGTGGGATTGCAAGAACACTAAACCTGAGATTAAAGATAGTGGTCCTGCCAGGCAATGGTGGCACACACCTTTAATCCTAGAGGCAGGTAAATGTCTGTGAGTTAGAGGACAACCTGATCTACAAAGTGAGTTCCAGGATAGACAGAGTTGTGACACAGTGAAACCCTGTCTCAAAAAGAAAAGGAAACAGAAAAAGAAAAAGAAAGAAAACCAAAAACTTGAAAAAAGATAGTGGCCCTTTGATCAATTCAGCAACTAATGTCTTTCCATGACATGATTCCATTATGATCTCATAAAAACATAACAGTACCCACATGCTCAATTTACTTCCAAGTGTTGTAATATCAAGGATATCAATATGTAAATATTTACTGCTCAATATAAAATTACGGAATAATTAGATTTTACAATGAAGCATAACTTTTGTAACATTCTTCTATAAAAGAACCCCATTTCAGTTTATGCTGCAAATAGAAAAGGAAAACATTGTAGGTGGAATGCCGTCTTGGAGCCTCAGCATCAGAGAGTAGTTCAGAAGCAGTAAATTCATAGAATTCAGCCTAGAGTGAGACCTGGACCTCGGTCTTGATGACCACATACCACATCTAGCTACCTCCCTGCTCTTTGTCCTCTTTACAACTGAGCCTCTCCAACACTTTGGTCTGCATTTAGTCATTTTCTTCTCCTACTTTGCCTATTCTAGTTTGAGTTCTGTCACATTCAACGCCCTGAAACTTTTGACATTAACATTTTTTTTTTTTTTTTTTTTCTATTTTTATTTTTATTTTTTTTTTTTTTTTTTTTTTTTTTTTTTTATTAATATTTTTTTATTTTCCATTTTAAATTTAGATAAGAAACAAGGTTGCTTCACAAGTCAGTACGAGGTCCCTCTCCCTTTCCCTCCCCTCCTCCCGTGCCCTCCCCCCATCCCCCCCCGTTATCCCCTCATTCCCCCAGGGAGGGTGAGGCCCTCCATGGGGGTGTCCATAGTCTGTCATTTCATATAGGGCAGGGCCTAGACCCTTCCCCAAGAGTTCAGGGTGAGAGTGCACCTCACATTGTTCTATGGGAGTCCAGAGACCGTGTGTATACTTGGGATGGGTACTGATCTGCTGTCCAAGGCTCAATAGATTACCTAGGCCTCCTCACTGACACCCAGATTCAGGGGGTCTTGATCAGTCCCATGCTGGATTCCCAGGCTGATGCCTGGGATTCAAGAGTTAACCTTTGTCTGGTCAGCTGTTTCTGGGGGTTCAACCAGCCCAGTCTTAATCCCTTTGATCATCAGTCCTCCCTCTCTGATACTGGCTTTCTTGAGTTCAGCTCAGTACTTAACCAGCCAGTAAATGAAGTTTCTGTTTCCCAGACTCTCTGGCAATAGGATTGTAGGCTGGCACTCCCCAGATCTATGTCTAAAATCCATATATGAGAGAGTACATGCCATGTTTCTCTTTTTGTGACTGGGTTACCTCACTCAGGATGGTTTCTTCTAGTGTCATCCATTTGCCTGCGAATCTCATGATTCCATTATTTTTTTCTGCTGAATAGTACTCCATTGTGTAGATGTACCACATTTTCTCTATCCATTCTTCGGGTGAGGGACATCTAGGTTGCTTCCAAGTTCTGGCTATTACAAATAAAGCTGCTATGAACATAGTGGAACAGACATCTTTGTTATATGAATGGGCATCTTTTGGATATATGCCTAAGAGTGCAGTTGCTGGGTCTTGTGGTAGGTTTATTCCCATTTTTCTGAGGAATCTCCATACTGCTTTCCAAAGTGGCTGAACCAGTTGGCACTCCCACCAGCAATGGAGGAGTGTCCCCCTTTCACCACATCCTCTCCAGCATAAATTGTCATTGGTGTTTTTGATTTTAGCCATTCTGACAGGAGTGAGATGGTATCTCAGAGTTGCTTTGATTTGCATTTCCCGGATGGCTAAGGATGTTGAGCACTTTCTCAAGTGCCTCTCAGCCATTTTAGACTCCTCTATTGAAAACTCTCTATTTAGTTCTGCAGCCCACTTCTTAATTGGGTCCTTTGCTGTTTTGGAGACTTGCTTCTTGAGTTCTTTGTAAATTTTGGAGATCAACCCTCTGTCAGATGTGGGATTAGTGAATATTTTTTCCCATTCTGTGGGCTGCCTTTTTGTCTTGCTGACTGTGTCCTTTGCCTTACAGAAGCTTCTCAGTTTCAGTAGGTCCCATTTATTAATTGTTGAGCTCACTGTCTGTGCTACTGGTGTTATGTTCAGGAAGCTGTCTCCTGTACCAATTCTTTCAAGGGTACCACCCACTTTCTCTTCTAAGAGGTTCAGTGTGGCTGGATTTATGTTGAGGTCTTTGATCCATTTGGACTTAAGTTTTGTGCATGGCGATAAACATGGATCAATCCGCATTTTTCTACATGCCAGTCTCCAATTATGCCAGCACCATTTGTTGAAGATGCTTTCTTTATTCCATTGTATATTTTTAGCTTCTTTGTCGAAGATCAGATGTTCGTACGTGTGTGGGTTAATACCCGGATTTTCAATTCGATTCCATTGGTCTGCCTGTCTATTTTTGTGCCAATACCAAGCTGTTTTCAGGACTATAGCTCTATAATAGAGCTTGAGGTCAGGGATATTGATGCCTCCGGACGTTGCCTTGTTGAACAGGGTTGTTTTGGCTATCCTGGGTCTTTTGTTTTTCCATACAAAATTGATTATTGTTCTTTCAAGGTCTGTGAAGAACTGTGCTGGGATTTTAATGGGGATAGCATTGAATCTGTAGATTGCTTTTGGCAGGATTGCCATTTTTACTACATTGATCCTACCTATCCATGAGCATGGGAGATCTTTCCATTTTCTGAGGGCTTCTTTAATTTCTTTCTTTAAAGATTCAAAGTTCTTACGATACAGGTCTTTCACTTGTTTGGTTAGCGTTACCCCAAGGTATTTTATGTTGTTTGTGGCAATTGTAAAGGGTGATGTTTCTCTGATTTCTCTTTCAGCCCTTTTATCATCTGTATATAGTAGGGCTACTGACTTTCTTGAGTTGATCTTGTAACCTGCCACTTTGCTGAAGGTGTTAATCAGCTGTAAGAGTTCCCTGGTAGAGTTCTTTGGGTCACTGATATAAACTATCATATCGTCTGCAAACAGTGAAAGTTTGACTTCTTCCTTCCCAATTTGTATCCCCTTGATCCCCCTTTGTTGTCGTATGGCTATAGCTAGAACTTCAAGTACCATGTTGAAAAGGTATGGAGAGAGTGGACAGCCTTGTTTTGTTCCTGATTTTAGAGGAATTGCGTTGAGTTTCTGTCCATTTAGTTTGATGTTGGCTGTTGGTTTACTGTATATGGCTTTTATTATGTTTAAGTATGTCCCTGTTATCCCAGATCTCTCCAAGACCTTTATCATGAAGGGATGTTGGATTTTGTCAAAGGCTTTTTCAGCATCTAGTGAGATGATCATGTGATTTTTGTTTTTCAGCTTGTTTATATGGTGGATTACGTTGATGGATTTTCGTATGTTGAACCATCCCTGCATCCCTGGGATGAAACCTACTTGATCGTGGTGAATGATTGTTTTGATGTGTTCTTGGATCCGATTTGCCAGTATTTTATTGAGTATTTTTGCATCAATGTTCATGAGGGATATTGGTCTGAAGTTCTCTTTCTTGGTTGTATCTTTGTGTGGCTTGGGGATCAAGGTTATTGAAGCCTCATAGAAAGAGTTTGGCAAAGACCCTTCTGCTTCTATTGTGTGGAACACTTTGAGAAGAATTGGTATAAGCTGTTCTTTGAATTTGTGGTAGAATTCTGCACTGAGGCCATCTGGACCTGGACTTTTTTTGGTTGGGAGACTTTTGATGACAGCTTCTATTTCCATAGGGGTTATAGGTCTATTTAAATTGCTTATCTGTTCTTGATTTAGTTTTGGCAAATGATAGCTGTCCAGGAAGTCATCCATTTCCTTTAAATTTTCGAATTTTGTGGAGTACAGGTTTTCAAAGTATGACCTAATGATTCTCTGGATTTCCTCAGAGTCTGTTGTTATGTCCCCCTTTTCATTTCTGATTTTGTTAATTTGCGTGTTCACTCTCTGCTGTTTGGTAAGTTTGGACAAAGGTTTGTCTATCTTGTTGATTTTCTCAAAGAACCAACTCTTCGTTGCATTGATTCTTTGTATTGTTTTCCTGGTTTCTACTTTGTTGATTTCAGCCCTCAATTTGATTATTTCTTGGCGTCTACTCCTCCTGGGGGAGTTTGCTTCTTTGTGTTCTAGAGCTTTTAGCTGTGATGTTAATTCTCTGGTATAACTGTTTTCCTGTTTCTTCATGTGAGCACTTAGTGCTATGAACTTCCCCGTAGCACTGCTTTCAAAGTGTCCCATAGGTTTGGGTATGTTGTGTCTTCATTCTCATTGAGTTCGAGGAAGTCTTTAATTTCTTTTTTATTTCCTCTTTGACCCAGGGATGGTGCAGTTGAGCATTATTCAATTTCCATGAGTTTGTAGGTTTTCTGCACTTTGTGTTGTTGTTGAATTCTAATTTTAAGGCATGGTGGTCTGATAAGATGCATGGAGTTATTCCAATTTTTTTGTAGCTGCTGAGGTTTGATATGTTGCCAAGTATGTGGTCGATTTTTGAGAAGGTTCCATGTGGTGGTGAGAAGAAGGTATATTCTTTTTTATGTGGATGAAATGTTCTATAGATATCTGTTAATCCCAGTTGGGTCATTACTTCTATTAGACCCTTTGCTTCTTTGTTGAGTTCCTGTCTGGTATTCTTGTCTAGTGGTGAGAGTGGTGTGTTGAAATCTCCCACTATAACTGTGTGGGGCTTTAGATGAGATTTAAGTTCTAATAATGTTTCTTTAACGAATGTGGATGCCTTTGTATTGGGGGCATAGATGTTCAGGATAGACACTTCCTCTTGGTGGGTTTCACCTGTGATGAGTATGTAATGACCTCCTTCATCTCTTTTGATTGATTTTATTTTAAAGTCTAGTTTGTTAGATATTAGGATTGCTACCCCTGCTTGTTTCTTGGGTCCATTTGATTGAAAAATTTTTTCCCAACCTTTAACTCTCAAGTAATGTCTGTCTTTGAGGGTGAGGTGTGTTTCTTGTATGCAGCAGAAGGAAGGGTTCTGTCTTCGAATCCATTCTGCTAGTCTGTGTCTTTTTATGGGTGAGTTAAGGCCATTAATATTGAGGGATATTAATGACCATTGATTGCTCATCCTTCTTCGATTTGCGATGGTTGTTGTTGGTGGAATTATGGGTGGAATTTCGCCCCTTTGTTCTTTTGGCTGTTGGTAGAGAGGGATTCTCTAATGCTTATGTTTTTCTGGTTGTAGTTAGCTTCCTTGGGTTGGAGTTTTCCTTCCAAAATTTTCTGTAGGGCTGGGTTAGTGGACACATATTGGTTGAATCTAGTTTTGTCATGGAATATCTTGTTTTCTCCGTCTATAGTGATTGAGAGCTTTGCCGGGTATAGTAGTCTGGGCTGGCATCCATGGTCTCTTAGTGTAGGTAGAATATCTATCCAGGACCTTCTGGCTTTCAGAGTTTCCATGGAGAAATCAGGTGTAATTCTGATAGGTCTGCCTTTATATGTTACTTGACCTTTTTCCTTAGCTGCTCTTAATATTCTTTCTTTATTCTGTATGTTTGGGGTCTTGATTATTATGTGGCGAGGGGATTTTTTTTTGTGGTCCACTCTATTTGGTGTTCTGTAGGCTTCTTGTACCTTCATTGGCATGTCTTTCTTAAGGTTGGGAAAGTTTTCTTCTATGATTTTGTTGAATATGCCTTCTGCCCCTTTGAGGTGGATTTCTTCTCCTTCTTCTATACCTATTATTCTTAGGTTTGGTCTTTTCATGGTGTCCCATAATTCCTGGATGTTTTGTGTTAAGGATTTGTTGGATTTAAGGTTTTCTTTGGTTGATAAATCCATTTCTCCTAATGTATCTTCAACACTTGAGATTCTCTCTTCCATCTCTTCTATTCTGTTGGTAATGCTTGTATTGGTAGTGCCTGACTGTTTGTCCAGCTTTTCTATTTTCTGCCTTTCTTCAGATTGTGTTTTTTTTAGTGTCTCTATTTCAGTTTTCAACCCTTGCAGCATTTGCATTGCTTCTTGCAATTTTCTGTTTATCTGTTCGTCCGTTTGTTGCCTTTTATGAATTTTTTGGTTTGTTCTTTCTTCCATTTCTTGCATTTTTTGGTTTGCTTTTTGTTCCATTTCTTGGATTTTGTGCTTTGTTTCTTCTTCCCTTTCCTGCCTTTTTTGGTTTGTTTCTTCCTCCATTTTTTTCATTTTTTGCTTTGTTTTTTCTACCATTTCTTGCATTTTTTGCTTTGTTGCTTCTTCCATTTCCTGCCTTATTTGGTATGTTTCTTCTTCTAATTCTTGCATTTTTTGCTTTGCTTTTTCTTCCATTTCTTGCATTTTTTGCTTCATTTCTTCTTCCATTTCGTGCCGTTTTTGGTTTGTTTTTTCTTCCAATTCTTGCATTTTTTGGTTTGTTTTTTCTTCCATTTCTTGCATTTTTTGGTTTGTTTTTTCTTCCATTTCTTTGAGGGATTTTCCAATATCCTCTTTTAGGGCCTCTATCATTTTCATGAAAGTGCTTTTAAGATCGTTCTCTTCTGCTTCCTTCGCGTTTGAATATTGGGGTCTTGCTGGTGTGGAGTCTCTAGAATCTGGCGGTGTCATATTTGTTTTTCTGTTGCTGACTGTGTTTTTGTATTGTCTCTTTCCCATCTCTTCTTTTAGTGGGTGCAGAAAGAGCCCCTTCCTGGTCTGGGGACCAGAGTTCCCTTTGGTGGGTGCTAGTAAGTCCAGTAATCTGGTGGTTCTTCTATGCCTTGTCCAAATGCTGGTCCGTGGGTAGAGAAGAAGAACAGGAATCTGGGGCGCTTAGCCTCCTACCTGGTCCCCTGGACCCTATGCTGGGTCCTGTTGTACCTGATCCGGAACAGCTACTCCCCTGGTCTCCCTGGTTCCTGTAGTTTCCTGGTCTCTTTGGTGGGAGAGAAGATCTGGAGTCTGGGGTGCTTGGCTCCCGCCGGGATTGGGAGCTCTGTGCAGTTCCCAGGCGATCTGCAGGCTCTGGAACTCAGGCTGGGAAGCTGGCCTGTTTACCTGATGATGCCAGAGGGACAGCTACTTCCCTGTACTCCCAGCCTCCTCTCCTTTCCTGGAATCGTTGGTGGGAGAGAAGATCTGGAGTCTGGGGTGCTTTGCTCCCGCCGGTATTGGGAGCTCTGTGCAGTTCCCAGGCGATCTGCAGGGTCTGGAACACAGGCCAGGAAGCTGGCCTGTTTACCTGATGCTCCCGCCGGGATTGGGAGCTCTGTGCAGTTCCCAGGCGATCTGCAGGCTCTGGAACACAGGCCGGGAAGCTGGCCTGTTTACCTGATGCTCCCGCCGGGATTGGGAGCTCTGTGCAGTTCCCAGGTGATCTGCAGGCTCTGGAACACAGGCCGGGAAGCTGGCCTGTTTACCTGATGCTCCCGCCGGGATTGGGAGCTCTGTGCAGTTCCCAGGCGATCTGCAGGCTCTGGAACTCAGGCCAGGAAGCTGGCCTGTTTACCTGATGATGCCAGAGGGACAGCTACTTCCCTGTACTCCCAGCCTCCTCTCCTTTCCTGGAATCGTTGGTGGGAGAGAAGATCTGGAGTCTGGGGTGCTTTGCTCCCGCCGGGATTGGGAGCTCTGTGCAGTTCCCAGGCGATCTGCAGGGTCTGGAACACAGGCCGGGAAGCTGGCCTGTTTACCTGATGCTCCCGCCGGGATTGGGAGCTCTGTGCAGTTCCCAGGCGATCTGCAGGCTCTGGAACACAGGCCGGGAAGCTGGCCTGTTTACCTGATGCTCCCGCCGGGATTGGGAGCTCTGTGCAGTTCCCAGGCGATCTGCAGGCTCTGGAACACAGGCCGGGAAGCTGGCCTGTTTACCTGATGCTCCCGCCGGGATTGGGAGCTCTGTGCAGTTCCCAGGCGATCTGCAGGCTCTGGAACTCAGGCCAGGAAGCTGGCCTGTTTACCTGATGATGCCAGAGGGACATTAACATTTTTTAGGAGGCTTAAGTTTTGCTAAATCCACAAGATACATTCCAGACTTTCTTCTACATTCCCATAGCAGCTGACATTAGGGACCTCTTTCTCCCTTTGTCATGCCTGTACCTAACATTCCAAGATGTTGTCTATTCTTGTTTCTTGTATTTCTGACTCTTCCTTCTTTCCAAGTTCAAGGGCTCCCCCGCCCTTCACCCCATATTAGTATTCATCACAGCTAGTCTTCTGGCAATCTTACTGTTTTGCTGTCTCTTGCAAAGAAATCCCAACTATGCTCTTGACTTGTCTCTTTCTGTATTTTGATGACTCTGATACATATTTATTGAATAAAATTCTCTTCCACCTTCCTATTCCGTTCATTTTTATCATACCAGATCTATTTGGTAGAACATTCTCATGTTTCTGGTCTTAGAATGAAATACAGAGAACTCTATTAAAGTAAAGTGGACTTTTCAAAAAGGACGAAAATCCCTAAGATTCAATGCTGTTACTTGGGGCCTTTTGAAGAAACTAAAGCTTATCACCTCCCCTCATAGCTTAACTTCAGCAAATCCTGTTTGAAATTCTGGGAACAAGTATAGATAAACAAATGTAAAGTAAACAGATCCTCTTGATCTACTATAATCCCTTTAGGCCCCATCTCTGAATAGAAATATCTTGTGAGCTTATAAATTAAGTAAACAAACCCGATGTTCTCATGCATGTACCTGGAAATCATCATCTTTCTTAATATGAGGTCAGATATTCAGGTATTTCACCCCATAGACAAGATTGCTTACCCAGAGTTTCAGCTCTTTTTCCCTTTGTCTTGATTTTTCTTATAGAAGATAAACTAAAATGCCTATGAAGTTAGGATGCCAACGGATCTTTGAGTAGATGATGTTGGCATGATATATCAAGGTTTGCACCTGAACCAAGGTTAGATCTGTCAGGTCGACCATATACTGTGAACATTTATGATAGACTAGGGAAGAAACAAACAAGCAAAACTTGCTTTTATAGAAATTATATATATAAATATGTGTGCACATGTGCATTTACATATATTATAACAAATGCACACACTTATACAAATGTAGTCTGCAATTGATAGTTTCTAAGTGAAAAAATCGTGGTAACTCAGGAAATGTAGAGCAAAGGATACTGGGACAACAGGAGACACTGTCCTTGCAGCAGTAATTCTTGCATGGGACCGTAAAGGAAGGGACAGAAAAAGCTATGATGCTAAGAGAATGGTCCCTCCAAATAGAAAGACTAACAAGTTTCTAGGTCTTATGCAGCAGCCAGCGTGGTGGGCTGAGAAAGTGCTGGAAAGCCTTGTAGTTGAACACAAGTGAGAGGAAGGGTGTCATGTTGGAAATGGAAGTTGTTAATGGCCTCACACCATGCCAGTCATTCTAGATCAGTGAAAGGACACTGGATTTTATTCACAGGTTTATTTTCTGCTTTTGATCTTGAGGTTCTAGGACTTGAACCCAAGCCGTGTACCTACAAAATACATAGTGAGCACTGAGCCACACTCCAGTCCTAATGTCTGCGGTTTTTAGGCAGAGAAGACATGTGATGAGATTTGCCTTTTAAAAAGATTACCCTGGCTGCTCTTGCAGACAGACAGACTGGAACATTGGTAAGGGATTCCAGATCAGAGGAAGCTTGAGAAAGTAAGGCCCTGGGTGTCCTCAGGAAACTCAGAGTCGAGTAGAAAAACTGAGCAGAGTGCCAGTGTTTGGAGTATCTTTGACAGAGGTCTTTGTGAGGAGTGTCCCTTTCACTGAGCCGATTGGTGGATGTCCTCCGGGGTTATCTTTGTTCTGCTAACTCCTTTTTTTAAAAGACCTGTGTGTCTTTTCAACTACATTCCCTAGCTTTTCTGGTGTTTCATTTAGCACAACTCAGTTTTCTTGATCACATGAATCCCTCAAGGCCATAATCCCACCTAGAATCAATTTCTTCAAATTCACTGTTCCTCTGCTATGACGTGTCTAGATTCAGTTACAAAGTCCACTGATGAGGATGCCAAAATCATTCCCCCTCTCACCACACCAGGCTGCACTGAAGAAGGCAGCGAGGAAACTCCAAGGTTGAGTTCAGTACAGGCGACTATGGGAACATAGGCAGTGAAAGGGTCCTGAACTCAGACAAGGCTTTGAGTGATAGATAGCACAGGTGACTTTGAAATGATGATTGCCATTGGGCGGGTAAGGAATCTAGATGGTTCAGGGAAACAGAGTGAAGAAAGGCTCTGGAGATTGGATGTGCAGATGATGAGGATGAAATGTAGTTTTACATGGTAAGAACTCAGAACAGGGGCCAGGATGAGAAGAAAGGGAAGTGTACCTGCAGTAGGGGAGTTTGCCTTTGTCCTGAAGACAGTGGAGGAAGAGTCACTGCACGTTTTGGTGGTGGTGGGAGATATCATCTCTTGAGTTATAGAATCTCTCAGGAAGCAGTGCAGAAAGCCTGTCAGGAGAGGGCAAAGTTTGAAGGTATCATTGGAAACCAAAGCAGTCTGGAGAGGTGTGAAGTTTGGTCAGTTCAGCTGCTAAAAGGTTGTTAGTTACAGAGGTATTTAGGAGAGGGAATGACATCCTAGGGAAAGGTTAAAGGGAGCTGAGGACAACCAGAAATGCTGCCTGCTCTGTCTCTGCTTCCCCATGCAACTGGGCAACTCTTACCTTTGATTAGATGGGGCTCAGGGCAACTTGGCACACACCTGTCGCTTGGCTACACTGCTGCCATGCCAAGGTTCAGTGGAGACAAACCAGGTAGTAGGCCTGAGTTTTCAGTTTACACTAGAGCAACAGCTGACTCCAGAAGAGGCCACAAACTGAGACCACCCAGGAACAGACCATCCAAAGGGAAAGTACCTAATATTCCAAAGGAAATTCCTAGTGGTCCAACCATTACCCATGACACACACACATCCCCTTTCTCCAAAACACCCCTAGGCAAATGTCAGCCAATCAGGGGTACTGAACCTTGGAAGCCCCTCACCCCAACTTCTGCTATGATCAAAACCTCACCCCAAGTGAGCTCGAGGCTCTCTGATCCTGCCAACGCACAGAGAGTCTGAGTTAGAACTTTAATAAGACTCTGTGCTTTTACGTGCAGGACTCGGTCTCCTTGTTGGTTTTTGGGGGACTCTACAATCTGGGCATAACAATTAAGACTAAGAGAAATGAAAAGCAAGAGAAAATCATGTGCATCAGAAAGGATGGTGTTTGTTCCATTAGATATTCCCCCTAGAGTTGTCTTTGGATATTTTAGAAGCAGTTGGTGGGCAGCTTGATTATTGAACCTGAAAATCATGAGACAATAATGCACAGGAGATGAGGATATATATTTGGTCAAGATGAGCACTAGATGATAACAGGAGTAATAAAAGAAAGCAGTGATGCAAACAAATAAATTAAGGAAAAAGTTACCAAAGGCGGGTCCCTGGAAGAACTTAGATATGTAAAGGATTAGCCAAACAGGAGAATGAGCCAGAGAGGGGTTAGTACAATTAAAAAAAAATAGAGTGCTCTGGGTACTGAAAGAAGTACCCAGAAGAACAAATAATGAAGAAGGGGTCAAGGGATAAAATGAGTTTCAGTAGAATGGGAAGAGCAAATGCATGAGATATAAGGGCCTGGATACTGACAGCATGATTGCTTCTTTCCATGAATTCCTTATTGGGGTTAGTTTTATTATTAATAATGCTTGCTATACCATGTATTCCTATATTTGGCTTGTGAATATAGTCATAATAAACTGGGAATATGGTACCCAAGACAGGTCTCTGGAAGAACTTACCTTTTTAAGGGACTAGCAGAAGAGGAAACTGAGCTGGAGAGGGGTCAGAAAATTTTTTTTAAAGTGTTCTGGGGACTGGAGGAAGGGAACAAATGATGAAGGGCAGCCTGCGAACCAGAAGAATGAGTTGATTTGGAGTGAGGGAGAGCACTGTCTGCATTTGAGATTATGAGCAATGCAACCTGAAATAAGATCCTGTGATGGCAAAAGAGAAGGAACTAGCTGTTAATCACCTGCCATTTCACAGTGCTCAGGGTTCTGCATGGAATCTTCTAGCATCCTGCCAGATAGAGATTATTGACTCCCATTGCAGAAGAGTGGCCTGGGCTCAGCGAGGTACCTGTTCACCAATAAAGTTACTTTATGATTGCTGAAACTCTATTTTCTTTGTCGTCCTTAATGGGACTCTCTGAGACAGGACACATGAGCCTGGCGTTCATGAGTAGGAGGGAGAACATCCAATTGAGATCACAGTTACTCTGCTTGGAAGAGAGCAGACGACCAGTTGAGAAAGAATTGATAAAACATACGAAACGAAACAATGTCAAAACCAAAAACAGCATCATGCAAGGTTAAAATTATGTGAATGATGATGTGCATTAGTTATTTTAATGTCTTCCAAGTGCACTTCATTTTGAATGATATACTCAGATAGCACACATGGTAAGGTATAATTGGAAAAGCATGTAGGGGAAGGGCTGCATTCAAAGAAGAAACACACAGCTGCAAGGAGGTTAGGAGTCAGAGGGGTAAGCATATGCCCTCTTCCCCAGGGATCTCATTAGTGTATGAGTGGCCATATATGTGCAGGCTAAATGAATCTCACTGTTTGCAAAGACCCTCAGTAAATGAGACAATGACAAATCAATAGTAATTAGGCATATAGATTCTTATTGACCCAAATGTCTGAAGCCAAACGCCCATTCTGAGATTCTTTGAAAGGCAGAATGAGAAGATATATGGGTATTCCCTTCTTATAATTTCTACACTCTAAGAGCTGCAATACCATTCCAAAAGGGAGAGTGGTTATGGGTAGTATAGATAGAATTTTGTCTTCCAATGAGAAAGATTGTTCTTGCGGCTTTTTTTTTGTAAATATGGTTCCTATTGGGCCAGACTAGGGAGAGTTGGGAGATGGAAAGCTAGGATGTGATCATATGTATATGTTCTAGCCTCCACTTCTGTGGATGCCTCAGAGGGCCCTGTCCAAAAAATGAAAAAGTTGTGATGGTGGAGGCGGGTTTTGACAAGAAGTGTCTGAGCTGAGATACAGGAAGCTCATGACTTCATCATCAGCCACACAAAAGTGTTTCATGTAGACTTTGCGCAATTATTCTGCCACTAAGGATTCCTTCTGTAAAGGTCTCAGTAATGCATATGCCCTGGACCACAGTGAAAGCTTGGTGCATGCTCCAGGAATGGCAGTTACTACCCCAATCATGATTAGGTTTCTCCATTAATATTGTATTCCCCCTGCCAGAACTAAAGGCATAGACTACAGATGCCAAGAAGGGTTGCAGCAAAGAGGTCACTAGGCAGTAGGGATCCCTCTATTCTGTTGATGTTTTAAACAGAAATTCATCAATTTGTGTGCTCGCATGTGCACATATCAAGCTGTTTTGGTTTTCTACATTTTCTGCATTGGAGTTCCATCTAAAATTTTTACTTACTAACAGAATTTCACTGGACCTGGGTTTACAGATGAGTGGTAAAGCGTTTAGTTAGCATTCACAGGACCCTAGGTTTGCTGTCAAGCATGGAAAAAAGTTTTCACTGATAAAGAGTGAGGGAGGGAGGGAGAGAGAGAGGAGAGAATTTGAACTATTTTTATGATTCTTTTAAAAATCTACAAAAACTTCATGGTATCCCACCCTTAGCATTGCAAACCCTTAAATAGAAATCTAGAAAAACTAGAAATCAGTCTTATTCTAAAGTATTTTAAAAATACAAATCACAAATATTGTATTCTAGATGCTAATTTCTCTTGGACAGTCCCCATGTTTTATCTCTATGACATTTTTAACCTTTAAGACTATAGTCCCAAGGACACCACAAATGTGAGAGAGACCAACCTCTGATCCACCTTTGGGAACATTGGTCAGAACTTTAGAAGGCAGCATTTTCCAAAGATCCCTGGCTAATGGTCTGTTGTCTTTGTGTCATGCAGTGAATTAAGAATTGTTATGAACAAGTATGAATGGGGAAATGCAAGTGGAGAGAGACTAAAGCATGCTACCTAACCAGTACAAACAACAAGATCTGAAATTAGCATCAACTTCACTCCCAAGTCCATCATCTTTTGACCTGAATAATGTCAATGACTAAAGGGGTTGTCCTAATTCCATAATTTTACACATCAATTAACTAAAACATAAAAAGGGGGAAGGCTTTCACAAAACATTTCAAGGTCATGGATTGGAATTACATGTCTAAATCTTGATTCTAACTGTGTGTATGATCCTCATTCACTGAATCCAGGAACATATATTTATCTCTATTTGTCAGGTCATCATTATTACTATAATTAGGGAGACAGATTTTAATAAATCCTTTGCATATGTACCATATTATGCTACAGTTTACAGAATGTTTGAATACATGGTCTTTGATCTTCATAATTACCCTATGACGTAAGTTGGACAAAGATTGTGAGATGCTTCTACAGATGAGAAGAGGGCAATTCCAGAGCTTTGATTAACTGTCTCATGCTCACACCCCTACCAGGAGTGAAGCCAGTGTCTTCTGACACCAAGCCTTTCCCCTTTCTCCAGGGCATGGTGCCCTGGCTTGGTGAGGACCGGAGGATGCCAGAGAGCACTGGCTGGTTTCTTACAAGAGTAAATGACTTGCCGAAGCTTTGGGAGCTGTTTCTCTCCTGGGTCTGACTTGGAAGTGCAAATGGTTTCTTTCTGCAGAATAATTTGCTCTTCAACCCTACTCTCCTTTAAAATCAAAATCCATTTCTCTTCCAGATGCCAGAGTATATATGCATATTTGAACAGTCACCTGGATCTGATTAAGAAGGCTCAGCCGGTGGGTTTCCTCACTGTTGATTTACATGTTTGGCCAGATTTCCATGGCAACCGATCTCCCTTAGCAGATCTGACTCTAAAGGGCATGGTAAGTGAAAGTCAGTCCATGCACGAAGGTGAAGGCCAGCCAAAGGGTTGCAAAGTTTGGAAGAAACAAAGTGAGGAGAAAGGAAAAGAGGGAACAGTAAGGAAAACAGGCCAAGAGGGACTGGTTTTTCTCAGTTGTCTTGCTATAGTCAGGTTGCTGCTGCTTCCAGGGAAAATTTATTGACCACTGTTGTTTCTGAGCCAATTCAGAGCACATTCAAAGCCATATTTCCTGTGTTCAGCTGCTGCTGCATCTTTGTGCCCTGGTGTGCCTGAAAGTCCTGCCTATGTCATATTTGCATTTACAGCGATTTGTAGTCATGTTTTCCATCTCTGTCTCCAGGCCACCTGGTACCTCAGTGGTAAACATTACTACTCATGGTCCCACTTGCCATAGCTTCATGTTGACAAGCCTGGGAGTCATTGTGGTTTAGAGCCTATAACAAATTTTCGTAATTTCAGATTAAACATTAATGTAAAGTGTAATTAATAGCATATTGGGGGATGGAGTTAAGCTCTAAGGATCTTTAAGACTGCTTTCAATATAGAGATTGTGAACTCTCCTGGAGAGCCCAGGAGGAGCTTGATGGGTAAGCTCACCCTCCACCTGAGTGTAGCACTTAAGAAGCCAGCAGGATCCGGTGGCTGCCAGAAGTTTGGCTATTGAGAACAGTGAGAGCCAGGCTTGGAGATGGATGAAGCAAGTTACATCTAGAGATGAAGAGTACGTTTCCATTCTAAGAGGCCAGATAAGCAGCCATGAATTCTAAGTCTAGGAAATGGAGTGGAAGAAAGTCAAAATGGGAGGTGAGAATGGAGGCTGTGAGCCAATGGCGCCTGTGTTCAGGAGGCGGGGTTAACAGTGGTCAGGTCTACTGACTTCAAGAATTTAGAATTTAAGGTTTGTGGGTAGGCTCATTAGGATCGTTTAAAGCAGTTTTATGATACCACCATGAAGTTCGAAAACTCATTTTTATTACATAGTTGACCACATAGTCCCACCTTCTGTTCATAAAAGAAAATCATAAGAAACTGGGTAAGTCAAGAGTATGTTTGCCTGGAATCCATGAGGCATGTCTGTGAAATAAACAGTGAGCTGGGTCTCTGCATTTGCCCGTGGAGGCCGAGGAGGAATATTCAAGGAGGGTACAGCTACACTCTGTTTTCGGATAATCAACACTTAGAAACTGATGGGTCAGAAGGAACACAAGTTATGTAAGTAAAGAGAATATTAAGGTCTTAACAAGAGAGACAAATGCCTGAAGCCAAGTTAAAGAAGTTCAAGATTTTGTTTTTACCAGTTCTTAACATTGCTCTAGAACAGAGTCAGGCCACATGGTAAACCAGTCATGGCACTGAAGTGACACAGACTGGCAGCAGTGCCCTTACCGACATTCGTCATACTGTCTTACATCATGGTTCATGACATTTTTTTTATCTGTTTCTCAAAATCAGTCCTGGCATCCGAAGAACTCAGTATAACCAGCGGTAGAATATTGTAATCTGCCTGGCCAGACACAGAGTACATCTAGGAGTCAGTGGAGTGTTCTGAGTGGTCCCATTGCATTAGAAGAGTAAGCATGAGCTCTGCACAGGGATCTTCTCACAGGGAAGCACAGGCCCAGTTATATCCATAAATCCCGGTGTACTTGCTTTTGCAGGAGTTTTACTGTCCTATAAACACACCTCTTGTGTTGTTTGATGTCTCTTAGCAGCACTTTGCCTGTATAACTGTCCTTGGCTGGGCTCAGCATGTAGCAGCTATCATTATAGGAAGTTGCATCATAACACTGCAAGGATAAAAGAGGACATAGACAAGACGGAAGGAAGGCAATTCTCACTAAATGCCCAACATGTCCTCTCTTCAGTTCAGTTTTGAATAACATCAGAACAAACATGCTCACCACTGAAATTCTTCTGTAATTGTTTTCTATCCTCTGCCTGACTCTGCACTGTGTTTCCCTAACTCATGTGCTAACTAGGGCCCACATTACTACTGCATACTTTATCGGTTTGCCAGTCCTATATCTCAGGCATTCATTCCCAAAACATTTATTGTCCATACTCATTGCAATAAAATAAAATACCCAAAGCTTAAGGACTGAGTTGAAATCCACAGCATAAACATATTTTGAAAAAAGCCAGGCCACAGGCCAGGCCACAACCCCAGAACTGTGGGGCATAGAGACCTGCTTTCTACCAGCCTACCTGCAGGTTCAGTGAGACTCCACCTCAAGGAATAAGACAGTGAGCGATAGAGCAGAAGACTTGAGCCTAATACCGTCCTCTGGCATCTGCATGCACCTGCACACACTGGTACACATATACCATACACACTCTCATATGCACAAGTTTAGTAGTTAATTAATTAGTGTGTGCTGAGCATTGTTGCCAGTACAACAAGGTGCAGTCATTCCTATATTTGTGGAGCAGGTTTAAAGGGGTAGGGAAAAGTGCTTGGCGGTGACATCCTAATGGCAACTGATATTGTCAGGACAATATTGTTGAGATCTGAACCGCAGGGAGTTCGTTCTGAGTATGTGCTGAGTATGTACTTAATAGTAATTTATGGCTGCTTGGAGATAATGAAGAGGCCATTTATCACTACAGAAAAATTAGCAAATGAACAATTTGCTAATAGCAAATTATTGTGTTGTTTCTGTTTGTGACTATACAGATGATAAGTATTTGATACTACTAATAATGTCCAAGTAAATTAAAATGCACGCTGATTTTAGTGTGCTTAGTAAAGTTAATTGGTAGCATGTGTAAGAGTAACTAGACAGGATCCCCACACTCAGGGTATTGTTGATGTTAAGGGAAGGCAGAGTGAACAGGCCAAAGGCAGATGGGATCAGTCTCTCTACTTGTCAGTATCTCTTTTTTTAGTTATGAGAATTTGGAGGAAGGGTCTGTTTCCTTTGTGTGCCAAGCAGTGGTGATCTGCCTCAAATTACAAAGACATATAAAGGAAAGTATTTGCATTCTGTTAAACTAGGATTTGTCTGTGAATAAGAAGCAACAAATCTACATACACAGTTAATGAAGCCAAGAGTATGTTCTGGAAAGTCATGCATGTAGCTGCCATAAAAGGTGTCCCAAAGGTAAAACATGGCATAGTAGGAACAAGAAATGACACTTTGAGCATGCAACAAAGGCCTCTTAAACATTATTTACTATCTTGACATACACAGTATGTTTTTCTGTTTTGTTTTGATTTTTGTTTTTCCATATCTGTGAAATAGAGCCAAAACTTATAGGAAGATGGCTGGTGAGACAGCTCCCTGAGGAAATCTACAAGCCTGGCAACCTGAATGTTTTTGTTTTATGTTTTACAGGTTTTTTTCCATTTTTTTATTTAAATTAGAATTGAGCTTCTTTTGCATGTACTTTGGCAACCTCAATTTAACCCCCTGGAATCACACAATGGAAGGAGAAAACTGACTCCTATGGTTTGTCCTCTGAGCTCCGTATCCACACGAAATGTATATATTACAAATAGTTGCATTTGAGAAGAAGTTGGAGGAAGGGACAACTCAATGAAAGAAAAGGGAAACGAGCATGACCACAAGAAAACTAAAACTGCAATAATGGAAACAAACTGGCATCAAAAACAATGAAGGCTGAAAGAAAACCCGAGCTGTCATAAGACTTAGCATCTGTTTTAAACTTACCCTATTAGAAAAGCACAGTGTAAGTGGCTTATTTACTTGGAGGTCAGTCACCCGTATCAATTGATTGCCTTGGGGTCAAAGAGTTATTACAGTCTTTCTTTGGCAAGTGAGGAGGATCAGTGAGTTTCTCAAGATCAGAGGTCATGAAGGAGTAAAGTTTTAATGGAAGTGTAAATCCTAGATTTTTAGGGTTCGTGGACCCCCATGAGGGGCCTTATGCACAGTGCTAGACTTCGCAACATGCACTGAGAGCTGTAAAAAGGGAGTCCACATTGGCACATTAGGTTTGAGCATACTCAACCTAGTCCTTGCTATGCTCCCCTTGTCACAACCTTGTCAGTCATCCTTCCTTTCTACCCTAACCATGGTCTTTGAGTTAAGCTCTGATCCTGCCTCTTCTTCATCATGGCTGAGCCTTCCTTCTCAACCTGGCTGCTCAGGCTTCAGAAGTATTTATCAGTTCTGGTTATATGTTTCTACTTCAGTGACTATGCTCACAAGTAAGGGCAGAACAGGAGCCAGATATCATCCCGTCATGCTCAGAAATATCATTTTCTTTGCTTTCTGGCAACACTTATCTCCCTGCCACGGAGCTAGCTGCTTGCTCTTTCCTTTGATGGTGCATGCAGTCATCCTGCAACACTCAGCTGAAAAAGTGGGGCTGGAGGCCAAGGGAGGGGGAATTTGGTAACATATCTGGAGTAAGTAGATACTTACCCTTTTATCCTTTTTACTTGATAAGCGAAGGAGAATAGCTAAAGCTGGCTTAATCATTATGTAAAAGAAACAGAGGCTTAGTTAATAGCCATCTTGTGAAGACTAGTGATGCTATAGTTCCTTCTGAAATAAAAGAAATCCTTGCTTTTAGCCAGGCACTGTGGTCTATACCTATAATCCCAGAGATAGGAAGAGGAAGGCAAAAGGATAAGGAATGCAAAGCCATCCTCAGCTACATATGGAATTCAAAACCAGCTCAAAAGAAGAAAGGAGAAGGAGGAGGAAGAGCAGGAGAAAAGCAGCAATGCTTGTTTTTAAAATTAAAGAAATGGGATGGACACATGCAAAGGTAGACGTAACTAAGCATTGTAGACGATGATTTCATTATTTGGGGGTTGGTTCTGCTATTTCATTGTGTGCTGGTTTTTATTCCAAATGGAGGATTGAGAGGTCTGTTCATCACTGTGAAGAAGTGGAGAGAACGTATTTTGAAATTGCACCAGTATTTGCATCTTAACCTGAAAATACTGAGCATGGGACAGTGGCAGGTTCATTGTGTGAGGACAGTCTGCTCAAAGTGAATCTGGACTAGCCTAGCCCAGGCTTCTTTCCAGGGTCATTTTCCAATAAGAAATGCTTGCCCAATGGCAGGCACACCTTGGGTTTGCAACTAATGAGTCTAAATCTGTAAGACCTGCTTAGTGGCCCCTGGTGGGAGGTTCCATATGTGACTGTTGAACCTTGAACAGTCAGCTGTAGATCTGCACCTTAGCCCTAGAACTGACTGGAACAGTCACTGCTGTCCCCAGCCATAAGACCAGCTAGAGAAGTTGCTGTTGACTCAGTATGTCACAAGATATGGAATCCTATGTGGTTTCATGTGGATCTGGACATGGGTGTTCTCTTCTGGCCTACAGTTTTCTCAACCACACAACAGGGAAGGTGAATCTAGACCCTACACAATGGCTAGTGCAATAGTTCTTCTGAAAGTCTTTTTTTCTCCCTGTTTGTAACTGATTTTTAGGCCCAAAATTGGTATAACCTCTGTTTAGATGGTGGCCATTTAGGGTATTTGTTTACATTATTTTCCAAAAACACTCATTTGGGCTTTTAAATAGACTCAGAGATATAGCAGGCCATGAAGGCATAGCAGACACACCGCATTCCCTGTTGATTGCACTGTATTTCCTCTGCTTCACTGTGGAATACTACGCAGCCCTGAGCAGGAAATTACATTCTAGTTCTCTCATGAACTGTAGGGTACCATCAACAGTTCAGACTGTGGGAAGTTGAGCACTGCTCCATGGGCTGTTGAGTCAGGAAAGAAGCTTTACAAAAGCTTAGGTAGTCCCGGGAGGCTTGGCAGGGGCTCGATCCCAGCCAGAGCCAGAGATACTTAGGTCTCTGCATCATCAGGGACTCGGCTAAGAATTTGCAAGAACTCAGGAAAAGCCGGTGCCACGTGCCTTCTTGGGATGCAGAGATAGAGGATGGAGCAGAAAGCTCCTGAGCCAACCAAAGCAGTTTGTAAGTGACTCACGGTGAGACTTGGAGCAGCCTTAAACACGTTACTTTTTGTTGTTATTTAACACAGTGCTATTGAGACATTTTTATACCTTGATTTTACTTAAAAAAATCAAATCCTGTGACAAATATTAATATCCTCAGTATTACTGAACTGGCTTTCAGATAATCTGTTACTTACTGAAATGACTAATTTACAGTGATATTTTCCAATAAGGCCTATTTCTTAGGGGCCTGATGCTCCAGGCCCTGGGATAGGTTTTGTATTTGTTCCCTGCCAGTCTTTACAATAACCCTTGCAGATAATACTGATGTTTGAAACAAATAGAGAAACTGAGAATTGAGCAATGTGAGCAGCTTACCCGGTGGAGAAAATAGTAGAGTTGGGATGAGAACCCATTCAATTCAAATTTGTACCACAAACATTCTCAGGTATTTATTCATTTTATGTGCATTGGTGTGTTTGCCTGCATGTATGTCTGTGTGAGGGCATCGGATCCCCTGGGACTGGAGTCACAGACAGCTTTGAGTTGCCCTGCTAGTGCTGGGAATTGAACGTAGGTCCTCTGGAAGAGCAGCCCGTGCTCTTAACCACAGAGCCATCTCTCCAGCCCCCACATTCTTTAAAGTAGAATAAAACTGAAGTAACAAGGCTTTGGCTGTTTACTCACTCTTCTGTTCTGTTTTCAGTTCGTCACAGAACCAGTTTTCTTTCTTATATTCAGTGGTTCTCAACCATCCAGATGCTGTAAGCCTTTAATACAGATAAATGTTGTGGTGACCCCCAACCATAAAATTATTTTCATTGATACTTCATAACTTTAATTTTGCTACTGTTATGAATCATAATGTAAATATCTGTGTTTTCCCATGGTTTTAGGTGACCCCTGTGAATGGGTCATTGCCCCCAACCCAGAGGTTGGGAACCACTACTTATAACTCTTTTTTCTTTCTATATTTAACACCAAGTAAGATCAAAAGTGGGCCTTTCCAGCCAGTGGGCTGTCATGTGGGGTCTGCTGTATTGGTACAGAAGTGAACACTGGGAAGAACTAAGGAAAGCCTGAGGACCAAGAATAGCACCCAGGCAGACAAGAGACTGGAGACAGGGTTAGGCGGCAGCATGTGGGGCCAGGACAGCTATGGAGAACAGCTTTGCATGTGCACATCCAAATGGCTTCCACTGAGCCTCAGAAGGCGGGAACTGCCAGTGTGTCACATCAGTTAAGCAGTAGTGGAATACGGTCCCTGGAAGAGGGTCAGCCCATCCTTCCATTGTAATATGTGTGTTCGTGAATGTAAAAGTGTGTACTTAGAGTTCCACAGCTCAAAAGTACAAGTTGCCTCTTCCCCCACGGTGTCCCTGTTCTAGTTTTCACATGGCCGAAAGCTGAGGCTCCTACTGGAAGGCCCTAGAAAAAAATACTTTCCAGCCCTTTCAAATTGTTGCTGAACTTAATCCCAACAGAGGTAAGACTGAGATCATAGTTTCCCTTTGGACAGCCAGGATTCCTGCTTACCCTCTAAACCAGTGTTTCTCAACCTGTGGGTCATGACCCCAATGCCCATCAGAAAATGCATACATTCACATGAGGATTCCTAACAGTAGCAAAATTACAGCTATAAAGTAACAACAAAAAATAATTTCATGCTTAGAGGTCACTACAACATGAGGAACTGCATTAAAGGGTCATAGCATTAGGAAAGTTGAGAACCATTTCTCTAGATTCTTTCTTAGGCTTGTTACCTTCTGCCTATACCCTCAAACCCAGCAAGATGAGGGCAAATCCATCTCATGCTTTCAGCTTTCCTGGTTTTCGTTTCTGCCTCCTGCCCTCTAACTCTGCCTTCCTCTTTTTCAGCCTTCATGAGCTCTTCTGCCTTCCTCTTCTGCTTTTCAGTGCCCATGTGATAAATCAGGATAATCACATCCCTTAAAGGTCAGCTAGCCAGTAACTGATCGCTTCTGCCAAGTCCCTGTATAGCTGAGTATAAATTAGTGTTTGCGTAACCGGAGCACAGAAATCTTTCTGATTCTTCCTCCCAAACGGAGGCACATTCATCTCCATTTCCCAAGTCTGGGTGAGTTTTAAGTCGTGTAAAGTGTCTGCCTGGACTCCAACAGTTACTGAGTCCTCCCAGCCTTCTAGTTCCTTCTGGTTCCATAGAAGTCCTCCCTGGCTTCTGTAGACCACTAGAAAGTCATTCCCTCACCTCCAACCCCACCTGCCCAAAATCCTCTCCAGAACTTTCTCTGATCTCCTTCACCAACTGTGTCTTCCTCAGAAAACCTTATTGTGTTCTGGAAAGCTTCCAGTTAATTCCCTGAGTGTTGATACCCCCCTCAAGCTCCGGGGACCTGGAATATCTGCCCTGTCTTTGACAATTTCCAGGAAACCTTAGAAAACACCTTTGTAACTAACATATATAATTTTTCTTATTCCTTTAACAACTTGGAGGGAAAGTGTAACTAAATTACTATTACTCCTCAATTACTGGTTCTTGCCAGAAACAGATTTTAAAATTTTGAATTTTAGAATGTATGAATGTATCTAATGGGGTATTATGGGGTTAGTACCAAGGTTCAAACCTGAACTACATTTAGGTTTTGTGAATACTTTATATACAGAGATTAAAGGTAATTTTATACAGTATGCATAATACTTTTTCATCAAAAAGGTTTGTTGTGCGGAAGCATCTATTTGTGGGTTCATATAAGAATTCAAGTTTCGGATTTTGATACAGGGCAGGCTCCATAGTAAGGCTCTTTTTTATATACTTACTAATCTGAATTATTTGGGGAACCTATGAACTTGTAATAAAATGCCAAGGTTTGGGGCACCCATACCTCCAATTTAGTGCATTAGATTCTTGCTAAAGTGCAAGTTGTCAGCCCACATCAAAGGTTCAGTAAATCTGGAGTAGAATCCCAAGAAAACTGCACTCAATACGAATGACAAGATGGTGAAGAGATGTACCCAAGTGTACACCATGATTGAATAGTGCAATATTGAAGCTAAGTCCAAGCTGGGAGTTTAGCTCCTATACTTCCATTTTACAACACAAATGGACATGGTCATTTGTAATGTCTAAGGTTTCTCCAACATTCCTCGTTGTGCTATGCCTGGGCACTTGTTAGGGATACACTGCTTCTCCATATCCCTAGAAGTGCCTGTACCTGTAGCACTCTGATGCAGGACTAACAACAGCATACCTTTCGCACTGGGTTCTCCATAGCAACCACCAACCTTTATCCACCCCCCTTCACATCCGAGCGTGACTATATAACATCAAAGGAAGTGCTTTATTTCTGTATCACGGGGGTGGGGAGGTGTTAAACCTTTAATATAATTATAAAGAAAGTAAGTGAACATTTATTAGTAGTTGAAAAAGAAAATGAACCCTTTTAAGTTTTTCTTGTATATATAGCTGGCACTATAAGAGCTAAAGGAGTATCTAGCTTTTACAGACCCAGTATAACATACCAGTAAATAAGGGAAATTTCAGATGCAATCTCCTCTAGTCTTCAAAAATACTAAGGGTTATTACAGCCCTGTCCTGCAGATGAAAAAGTGAATTGCAGAGGTGCTACAATTCACACATGGCTATACACCGAGTCAGAAGAAATCTGGAAATGTAAACCCAGATATCCTTCTATAATTCTTACCATCTTTCTATTCATGTACACTGAATTTATAGGAAAAAGAAACACATTTATATAGTACTTTGTGTCTATAAACTAGGAAGTTCACTGATCCACTATAGTTGTTGGCATGTTTTTGAACATCATATGCAACTTTAAGTAAGAAAAGTAAGTACTTTTCTCTTATAGTTCCCCTTTTAAACAAGAGTCAAAAGAAATAAAATGTGCATACCATCACAAGTCTCCCATGGGGCTTCCCCATGCACTTGACTGTCTCATCCCATGCAAAATAAGCACATACATATTTATAAACACACTCTTTCCACTCATGCTCCTTTCAGCTTCCTCTTATCAAAAGGGCCAGACAGCCTTCAACTGAATCATACAGCTCATTTGGCCTGTCCAGGTTTTGAAGCACTAACAAATCTACACACACCTCCAGGGCATCTCTGGCATTCCTTGGAACTCACATTTCACAACCATTCCCTTAAAGACTTCTTCATCCTCCTGAGTGGTCCACATGGCAGACATTTCATAGAAAGCCCCATCACAGACTGATTTTGCCTGGCCAGGACTGAGATCCCTAGTATTTGACAGAATGAAATGGATTTACTGGCCCCTCTGAGGTCTCTGTGTGCTCATCAGGTGAGATGTCAAGGAAGTAATGCCTCAGATCACAGTGTCTCTTTGCTTCAGGGAGAATTGTGTCTCACAGAGTCTCACTGCAGCAACAGTCCTGGTATTAATATGAAGGAATGCTGGAGGGGGCTCTGGGGTTGTGTTTGCTGCCTCTCTTTAGATGTATCATACCTCCTGTTTAACACTCCATCCAATAAACCTCTTCTACAACTCCTTCCCAAGAAGGATGCTGTCTCTCTGACTGATGGCCATGCTTTGCTTTAGAGAAGAATTATATTGCTCTTTTTTTTCTTTTTCTTTTTCTTTTTCCTTTTTTTTCTGCAGCTACTGTCAAGCTTCCAGAGTTAAATTTTGGTGCCATTGATTAATCTGTCTTAGTTTCTAGAAGAAAAGTGTCTCTTTTCTCGGGAAGCACTAGAAATTTACAGAAAGGATGATGAAATCTTTTTGCTCAAACACTAATGATTTTTGAAGGTTCTTATGTGTATTTACTAGATATTAAATAATAAACACAAGTATGTCATAGTCTTTTATGCCTTCAGGACTTTAGTGACTGAGAAAGATGTCAGAACCAGCCACATTAGTCATATTATAATATAAAACACTAGATTGCCCAGTGAATATAGATAAGGAAATGCCTCTGACACACAAAATGGACCCCCAAATATCACAAAT
Source organism: Mesocricetus auratus (assembly GCF_017639785.1). NCBI lineage: Eukaryota > Metazoa > Chordata > Mammalia > Rodentia > Cricetidae > Mesocricetus > Mesocricetus auratus. Next base: position 43,252,426 of record NW_024429197.1, on the reverse strand, counting down.
TATCTGGATTTGTTCTTTTAAACCTACCTGTGAGTCTGCTGTGCAGATGATCATGACCTGATCCACCTTCTATTGCTGTCCAGGAGGCAACCTACTGACCTGGCTCCAGAAGGGGCCGCAGCAGCTGCCCTACTAGATGAGGAGCAGGGGTGAGCAAGTGAGCACATGACCATAACCCAGGCTTCTGTGTGCTGTGCTGTAGACAGCTCACCCTGTGTGTTCACTGGACGGGGCTTGGGGGCAAGGCTGGCATCTATTTCATCCTGCCAGATGGGATGGCTTGTCTTTATTCACACAAGGTGAGCTCCAGGAACCTGCTTTTACCCCAGTCTCATGAGAAACACTCCTAGGATAAGGAAAGGCAAGAGTAGGGATGCAGGGAACATCGGTAAGTTATTCAACATGGATTTTTTACTTCCTCTTTCTTGAGGCTACAGAATAAAGTTCCTCTCATCCCTGTGAGTATTTAAGAAGACAAGCAGTAAATGTCCCGCTGTTGTTCTACAGTGAGCAGATATTAGGAAAAAGAATGGTGTTTGGAAGAAGCAAAGGACCTTTGAGTTGCCATGATTGGTTTGGAAAGAGGGTCCCAGAATTCCTTTCTGGTCTGTACTTTAACCTTTCAATATTCCTGTGTGTTGAAGTCAAATAGATAGTTCTTACCTGATGGCCCTGATATCAGCCAGGAATAAGCCAACAGTTTACATGGATGATTCAGGACAGCAGGAGCATGTCCTGTGTCATGAGGAAAGCAAGAGTAGATAGATACTAGAGGGACGAGCAGGGGCTATACCGGAAAAGTGTATATGTACAAACTGCATTCCTTCTCTAGTGCCAAGGCAACAAGGACAAGTTGGCCAGACTTTTTTGTTTATTTGGTAGTGTTCTGGGTGGGGAGGATGCTGGTATGGTATATATGTATTTATGTATGCATACATGTATGTTTGCTTTGAGACAGAATTTCACTGTGTAGTACCAGTTATACTGAATTCCCTAGATAGTTTAAGCTAACCTTGAGTTAAGTCTTATGCTTCAGTTTCCCTTACTGGTGCTAGGCTTTGAAGGGGAGTAACATGACCGGGTTTGCACATAATAATCATACTAGCTCTACTGTAGAGAAAAATTAGAAATGGGCTCTTTCAGTGAGCAGGAAGAACAGGTTCATGGCCTAAATTAAGGAAGTGAATAGCAGAGAAGGCAAAAGCAGGTAGACTTTAAAAGGCTTTGGGAGATGAAATGAAAGAGAAAGGACGGAAGAGAGCTCTCCTAGTGGTGCCTTTGCCCTGCAATAGAATGTCGTGGTTAGTGGTTAGAGAAGGAATCTGGAGATTAATCATATAAGGCTGGAAAGGAAGGCCAAGGGTACTTGGCAAACTACTCACCTCAGTGTTAATGTGGACTACATATTCATACCTGCTGTAGCTCTATTGCTCACACCATGCAGCCCATATTGCATAAATTAATTTTATAGTGTGAAAATTTACAGTGAAGCTCAATGAGAGGATTCATTGGATAAGGACACTCGCTGCCCAGTCTGATGACCTGGATTAGGTCCTCAGGACCCAACATAACCAAAGAAGAAAACCAAAATGTTGTCCTGAGACTCACATAATGCACAAACACACATGCGCACGGAGAGCTCCCTTTCCCTTTTATCTTCACTGAACAAAGGTATTGATGTCCATAGACTTGAGCAATGTATCAGCCTGTGCCCTCTCTAGAGATTCCATAAGAACACTGGCACAGAGAGGTGCGAATGGGAGGCTGTGAAAGAGCTGACTGCACCCACATCCAGCATACCTTCACCTCTGGAGTCTCACAGAAACTGACCTGCTTACATGGTTCTCATTGATTTTAATGGGATTCCCTTGCAACCCATAGATCCGAAATTATCCCTCAGTAGGTATGACATCTGTAGGAGACATATTATTTACACCAAATAACCCTTGGGTGCTGTTACACTAAGTTTTGACAGAAGCTGAATCCATGGTCTTCTTATGGTCAAATGACAATGGTTCACATTTTTTACTTCTTATAACCCACAGGAGATATTTATTTATAACATTTTAATCACATTTAATTTTGTATTAAACAATAAAATATAATATTACAAGAGATTTTATTCATTTATTTTTAAATTTTTTTGGATTGGTTTAATCCAAGGACAAAGAATTTTTTGGTGTAGGGGAAGAATATTTTTCCCCAAGTTTGAAATTTAAATAATTTAGTAAGCATTCCACATTCAGCTCACAAGAAAGGGATTTGCATATGAAATTGTTGCAGCCAGAAAGTACGTCTGAACAGGCTCACAGTTTGTGGGAGTTATCTCTGTCCACGGCAGCTGCTTTTGGTCCCTCATTCTTCTCTTTTCTTCTTTCCTATAGGTCACTGGATTGACACTGTCTCAGGACCTTGATGATCTTGCCATCCTCTACCTGGCCACTGTTCAAGCCATTGCTGTAAGACATTTTAATGACATTTCAAAAAAACTAGGTGATATCAATATATTCTGACCCACAGATCTCTGAGATGCACTGTAATGCTTTTGTGGCAGTTTCTTAATCAGAAGAGCGCTTGCCACAAAGAGATATTTGCCTGTCCAGACAGTGATGATGACAAGGGTTCTCACCTGCCTTTATGAGAGACTCGCTGAAGTGAAAGCCAAAGGAATGCCTTTGAGCATCATGCTTGTCATTTGCCTGTGGTCTTTGAAATTCAGTACAAGCAAAGACGCAGACTCCAAGTACACATGCCATTGGAAAACTGCTGTTAAGAACGTTTGCTTTAACACACTACATAATATTGTTCACTTTACAAAAGAATTCATTATAAGGTTCATTTAAATAGTAAGCCTTCTTAGAAACTTTGGGTTTGGGGTAGTTATGGGTGGCTAAAATGATTAAGGAAAGAAGGGAGAATTTAATCTGAAGTGTAAGAGGCTCTTAAAGTGAGTTCCAAGGTGAAAGCTAAACCCTAGAAGCTCAGACTTTGCCAAAGGAATTTTCTTGTGTAGCAGTGCTCCACTGGTGGACTGCCAGAGATTCTAAACCCTGAAATAATACTAAAGTCAGCACATGTGTCTGTACTAGAAAGTGCATTTGCAGAAGTGGGTCATGACTTTCAGCATCTTAGAGAAGGTCTATACCCCACAAAACCTCAGAAAGGAAAACTCAGCTTACTAAATTGTGATTTATAATTTGTTATTCATTAAACCAATGTTCATTATTATGTATGTATGTATGTATGTCTATGTATGACACATTGGAGTACCAGGAAAAGGCATTGTACTTAGGAGCTATAGTGAAAGGTAGTTGTAAGCAGCCAAATGTGGGTATTGGGAATTGAACTCACATATTTTATTTTTTATTAATTATTATTATCATGACTTGTATTGGTGCTAGGGACTTAACCCCAAGCTTTATTATCTGAGCCAAGCACCCTAAATCTGAGATAAGATAAATATTTTTGGTTTGCTTGTTACTGCTGAATAGACATACATGATATTCACTAATTATCTTCTCCTAACACCTGTTTGTATAATCTTACTATTTTTAATATACAGATGCAGATTCATCCATATGACCAACAGAAGTACTTTATTAGTGCTCATACTTATCCACGGGCCATGTGTGTCTTGAGAACAGAGGTTCCCTAGTCGCCACAGTATTATCTCTTCTGCAGAGTCATTGCAGAGACATATGGAACCTGCCCATTCAGCCACACAGCTCCTGTAGACTGTAGACCAGACTCTTTCTCCCTTAAGCAACTTCCCTCTTGACTTAATACCTTGACCAGTTCAGGGAAACCAATCAAACTGCTTTCTACATGGAAACTATGAGCAAACAAGCAAAAGAAGCAGGCAAAAACCCCATCTGACATCTGTCAAAATGGAGAAGGTGAATAGAACATGAAAACTGAAGCATGTCAATCATTTGGAAAGACATTTAGTACTCATGCTTTGAAATGAAGAAGATTGTCATGATACTACTAATTTGGAATATAATTTGGAACTATTTGATACACACACACACACACACATACACACACACACACACACACACACACACCCTCACACACAAATAATGCTCTGTATTAAATGTAAAGTATTTAATCATATATTGATAATATGTTCCTCAGTCCATTGACTTGAATCCCAAGCCTTAGTACAGAAAACTAACTTGCTCATTGCAATGTAGTTCATATATACCAGAGCAGTGTAGAGAGCCCACAGTTTATAAAATAAAACTTAAGATGTATTGAGGTTATTTTAACGTTTGACTTATGAATACAGTTGACTCCATAACTTCTATTGAAATGATCAGTCCTGGAAAACTAGAGATGCAGAATGCTCACACCTTGTGAGCAAATGCTGAGAGGTAGACATGAAAGATAAACCTAAACAGGAGAGGTCAAGGGCATGACCCCCGTAGTGGTAAGATCTTCAACCCTTCAGGGGACTTGCAACTCTGTGCCAGACACCAGAGTGCTTTGACAGTCCAGACCTTAAGACTGCAGCCCTGTGAGCCAAGGGACTTGTCTTTACATTTGATGAGGGCAGGCTGTTTGCCAGGGTCTCCCAGCTAGCACACTCTAGTTGGAATGGGACCCTGTGTCCATCTCAACCCCAGTTCCTGCTCTCTCCACTTTGTCATGGTGTGTTTGTCTTTGATCTTTTCATAAACGTTGCATGAGTGAAATAAGGTTGCAGGCATTCCCAGAGCAGCTTTTACTTAACACATATCAGAAAACATCATTCAGTTGGCTTGGAATTTTTTTTTCACAGGCTACTTTTCCTGGTAAGAACATTGCAGCAGGAAGCCCAGGAATGCAAAAGATTAAACTTAATAATGCATGCAGGAGAGGAGGGCAAAAGAGCCAGCTATGTTTTCTCAAGTAACACACATTTGGGAAATCAATCTTACACTTAATGAGCCATGCATACATTTAAAACGATCCTATTTTTTCTATCTATTGTCTTAATGGCCTTTATAATTCCATGCAGGGAAGACATTTTAAGACAGATTTCCTGATAAAGCTTTCTTGTAGAGTCAATTAAATTTGGGAGGGGTCCCATCTGTTGAAAAAGTATCTGAGTGTGCTGATTTCCTAGGCAAAAAATGTGCATTTTAATGAAGCATTTTGATAACAGATATTTTCCCATAATGTTCAGCTTGGGAAAAAATTGTTTCCTTCCTCCTGAATATTGCCTTAGCACCTATTTGTTATTGCTAAATGAAACAGTTTCCTCTATATTAATATCCATGATTGACACTCTGTAGCAATGGAGTGAATTTAAAGAGAGAAAAGTTAGCTAGACTATGGGAAACCCCTCCATGCAGTAAAATTCTCTCTTGCTTGGCTTCTTTGAAAAACCTGTCAGCCACTTGGTTCCTCCACAGCTTGTCTGTCTGTAGTTCTCTTTTCAGAATAGACCCTTAAAAAGTACTATTTGCATTTGAAGTCTCTTGATTTGCATTTGCTTCTGTGTCCCCTTGGAATCGCCTAATTTTAATTTGAATTTCTCCATGAAAACATTTTTTCCAGAAAGGTGAGCACAGAAGCATTTTCCACACAAAGCCCTTTGGTAGACATTTCAAGAGGGAGGGTCTTCACACAGTGGAGTCTGGGACACTAAAGGGAAGGTCCCTGCAAAGAGCTGCCAGCCTGGGGAATGGGAGACAGGCTGTCACAGCTCTGAAGGGAGTGCCTCTTGTTCAGGTCCTTACTTTCCTTTCCCAGCAATGTGCTTTGCAGTGACCTCAGTTATAGACTGTTAGTCACATGGTCCAAGTGGGGTTAACCATGTTCAGGTTTCTAGTTTGTCTTAAAATTACAGATGACATTGACATGCCCAGCAGAACGCCTAGTGAGCCTCGTAGCCAGAACTCTTTTGTAAGTGCTTCGGTGTGACTGCAGCTGTGAGCTTGTAAGGGAAATGCTACGGTGCCAGGCTATGTCTCAGGCCATACCTTTTTTTTTTTCAGGTTACCATTTTTAACAAGCCACATTCAACCGAATGAATATGGTATTATTTGTCCTATTAGTAGATGAGAATGGAGCCTTAGGTTGGGTGGGAGAAAGAGGTGAACTGCCTGTCAGATTAAGGTTTCTTAAGGTCAAAGCTCATGCTTTCATCTGTGTAGATCCCAATCTTTAGAACAGATCACAGTGGCCTAGAACTGCCAGGCCTCCGACGATCCATGATGGACTTATGAGCATCCATTGACCTCTGGAAGTTACTCATAGTCCCGTTTTGTGACATTGTTTTCTGAGGTTCAAGTCCCCCAAAATCTAAAGGAGGAGCAGCTAGAGAGAATCTCCAATGCCTAGTAGGCAAGGAGTCACCTTGTATGCTACAACATGTTTCATTTTTCAAACACAGTACAACCATAGATACTTTTTGAAGGCCCAAGTTTTACTGAATCCATATTTTCACCAGATTCGTGAGCAATGTCCACAAACAGTTAAGACCTCTGTGTCCTTTGTTCCCGATGCCACAGTGCTTCATTATTTGCTGTAAACCAGTGGGGATGTTATACCCTGAGGCCCCAGATCACTCTCTGAAACCTCCCTCCTTTTTAGGGACTCTCATGGCCAGGGAAGCCATCCCTGTAGGGACCCTTATCAAGGGAAACTTCATTTACCTAGACTCCACCCCCAGAACCTGGAAACAGGGAAGTATGCTGTCTATTTCCCAAACCTTGTTTCTTACCTGGGCCAAACTTCTAATTCCTCTTGCCCCCTGTATACCAACTTCTCAATAACACATGTTTACTAGAAACTATAATGATGTCTCAGTACCTCTTTTGCAGCTTCACCATTCATTGAGACACTTTGGCCTTCCATATCTTAGCCCTGCCCCCCTCCCTGCATCTACCAGCAACTCACACCCATCCTCATACCTACAGTGTTGCCATCTACCAAAACCCCTTTCTCTAAACATTCAGAGATCTCTTTGTCCACTGAAAATATTCTCTTCCTTGTTTTTCTTCAGAGCCACTTCTTAACATTACCTCATGTCTTCCTTCTTAATGCCATATCAAAGTTTAACTTAAAAACAAAATCCATATCCCTAAATAAAGTAGGAAATTTGAGATTCTAGTTTTTGGTTATCAAAAAATATGGTTACAGCTATTTAAATAATAGCCAAACCCAAACTGCAAATTATATATTAAGATTCACCATAATGGCCCTAACGTTGTATGCTCTCCTCAAACCATAGCAGATCTACTGAGTAAAAAGTAAACTCAGCAAGGTGGGAATTGGGGTAAGTGATGTGGGAAGTCCTTCTGTGTATATGTCAATAAAGCACTGTTGGCCAATAGGGAAGCAAGATAGGTAGGACCAAGAGTCTAGGAGGATTCTTGGAAATGTAGTAAAGAGAGTAATCGCCATGTGATCCCCTGAGAGCAACAGGTGCTTAGGAGTGCGTCCTCAAAAAGATAAGTTCTTATAATAAAATATATATTAGTAATTATTGGTTAATAATCAAGTCAGAGCTAGCTGATAAGAAACCAACCAAACGGCCAACAACTTCATAATTAGTATAGTGTCTTGTGTGTGTTATTTTGGGGGCTAATAGTGATGGGACCCGGGCAGGGATCCCACAACAGGTAAGTCATTTCAAGAATAAATTGGGACAGAAGGCTTGAGTAAATCTCTGAGCCAACAATAATGTGTGCCCTTCATGTCATCCCAGCTCACTAACGACTGGCTTGGAGTAGATGCTGGTCCAGAGGCCTCATTATTAGAACGTAATTACCTGGTTTCAGGAGCTAATGAAGGCAGTTTTAATAAAGGCATCTTTTGCATATTTTCCTAGTTATGTTGCCTGAGTTTTTGTTGTTGTTGTTGTTGTTTGTTGGTTTTGTTAGTGTGTGTGTGCGCGCGACTTTCCTAATGAAAGTATCTTTAATTCCAGTGTGATGAAGGAAGACCTTCCCGTGTGTCAGTGAGTGATCATTTCAGAGCAGCACTGCAATGAGCCCATTGCTAGCATTTCATAAAGGGCCTGGGCCACAATTGACTTTCATCAGCTGTTTGAATGAACTGCGCTAGAAAGGGCCCTGATTCATAAGGCTCGGGGAGCATTGCAGCAGGCAGGGTAGAAAGCTTATAAGAACCAAAGAATCAGGGAGTTTGCTATTAGGCCTTGTCTCCTTAGGAATGTTAGAGGGTAATGACTGACTGCCCAAATGTAAGATAAACAAGGACAACAATGGGCGTACCAAAGTGGATAAGGAAAGCCCATAAGGCCTCAAACCTACACAAAGAACTACAGACAACTAAGGAATTCTAGGAGCAGGAGGAATAGTCCTATCGAGGGAAGAGCGCATCAACTTGCTATTCAACATCAAATGCTCAGCCCTGAAAACAAATACACACACACACACACACACACACACACACACACACACACACACACACACACACACCCTTACATATGTGCATGTAACAATTAATGAAAAAGAGACTATGAATTTGAAACGGAGCAAGAGGGGTATATCAGAAAGTTTGAAAGGAGAAACGATGTAATTATACTATAATCTCAAAAGAAAAGAATTAAAATGAAATAAAAAGTAAAGAAATGAGCTGGGATAACACCTCAGTGTTGGATTACTCCTGAAAGAAGCAAATGGTGACTGCAGGGGTTTGGAGTCAGGCAGGCCGAGGGTAGAATTCCCTGTATGAATCAGCTGTGGGACCACAATTGGCATGACCTCCAAGGCTCAATTCTCTAGGATGGGCACACAGAGCTCCAGGCTCCAAGCCAAGCCCATGGCAAATGCGCTCGTTCCTGATCACTTGCTCTCACTACCATCCTAATGTTTTCTTCTGCTTTCTCCTTTAAGTTTGGGACTCGTTTCATCATTGAGGCCATGCAGGCAGCAGGCCACTCTCTCAGTACCCTCTTCCTATGTGGAGGCCTGAGCAAGAACCCCCTTTTCGTGCAGATGCATGCTGACATTACTGGTAAGCATTACGGGGCGGGAGTGGGGCCGATGCCATCTTTGGGATGCCAGCAAATGGGTGTGGCAGATTAAAGGAAGGCTGCAGATAGGGGGTCCAGTGATGGTGACTCAAGCTGTATAGTCTGTCTCCTCGTGATGGGGAAAATGACTCTCAGGTACGTCCATTACTGAACAGGACACCAAGACTGGCAAGGACAGATCTTAATTTGAGCATCTAGCCATCTATTTTGAGTACTTCTGAACCAAGGCTTGTGATGAATATTGAAGATACAGAAATGGATAAAACATGACCTTGGCACTGCAGAGCTCAAGGTCTCCCCAGAAAGGCAAACAGCTGACAGACACAATAAATGCAGTGTGATAAGAGCTCTGAGTGAGAAAAGCATAGTGGGCACTTCGCTCAGTTTTGGACTATGCAGTTCAGGGCAAGGAATTAGACTATCTAAGAAAAAAGAAAGCAGACCCCATCCCACATACTGTGGATAAGGTCTAGCTGTAGACTTAGCTTGTAATCCCAAGGGGCTCCAGATGCTGAGATTCCTTCTTAGAGCCTAAGAATCGAGGTTCTGATCATAAAGACATGCACTGTGTATCTTGGATGGGCATGAAGGTTGGGGGATAGTGGCAGACTGGCACCTGAGGAGATCCTGGGGTTCCAGGAAAGGCTCTCTGTGAGGACCCCTGCCAGTGGCACAAACCTTGACCTAGACTCCTCTCTGTGATCCAGTACCCTCAGCATTCTTCATCTTCTTCCCAAGTGTCCCCTGGGGACTAGTACCTGCGCCAGTACCCATTGCTGGGTACCACGTATGAGGTACCAAGTGTAAGCATAGAATAAAGGGAGGGAAATAGGGGAGCATGGATGCTGTCCGCAGTCTCAACTCCTGCTTGAGATGAGCTCACATTACCCTGGCCTCCATTCTTCATGACTCCACCCACTGTGTTTCTTACATAGCAAGCAGATTGGTGTCTGGGCTCAAACTGTCTCATCAGATCTCATTTCCTGCTCCAGGTCACGTAGATTTCTACACATGTGATCTTTATCCAAATGACAGCCTCAATGGATAGCTGCACATCAGATAGATGAAATCAAATAGAAAACCTATTCCTGAATTATTGAAGAGTAGACAGAGGCACAAGTCAGCATGTAGTATTATGGGTAATCTAGAATGCTGGAAAGCATGGGCTTTGCTCCCCTTAGCCAAGTGTCTAGCGTGTTGGTAGGAATCATACTTCAATCGTTTAATTCTCCCTAACTGCTGATATTAGACTGCAATGCAGTCAGACAAACAGAGGACAGGGGAGTAAGTTCAATTGACTTCCCTAATCAGGCAGTCAGGTAGAAACAGGACCAGATTGTGATCCTCTGTTGACCTGGATTTCTGGAACTTCCATTTGTTACTCTTTGATGATGCCTGCCCTCTTCCAAGGTCTGACCATGAAGAGTGAAGTAGAGAGAAACAAAAGCCAGATTAGCTGGATGGTTCAGATGAGATACAGTCCTGAAATCTGCTGTGATGTCCCACTCTTCAGCCTTCAGTTAGCCAAAGCTACTTCCCACCTGGATGGAGGCAGGAGGCTAGAAGCCAGCTTTAGTTCAGGGAATGGGAAAAAGGGCACTTGAGCAGATGTGACCTGGGCACAGCCTGGGCACTAAAGCCCCAGCCTTTGTGAAAATGGGTCATCCTCCAGTCATGTGTCCCTGCTAGTCAAAAGCCAGGAAAAGCCACTTTGCCACAAGCTCTGCATTGGAAACTGCTGTTCTCCAGGCTGCTGAATGGAAGGCTGTTAATAGTTGTTTGGGTTCAGATTGCAATTGGACCCTTTGTCTCTAACTACTGGCCAGTTACAGTTGTGGACAAAGAGACCTTTTCTTTGCCTGAAATTCCTCTACTCATGAGTGACAAAGGATGGCAAAGTGCATCTGCCTTCAAATGCTTTGGCTTCTGCTAAACTCATTAATGCATCCGATAAAATAGCTCACATTCCAGGCAAAGCCTCCCTCTTCCTGCCTTCACCCAGGGCTCAGAGAAAGGGAAGCATTTGAGTCTGTCCAGTAAGAGAAGCCGGTGGAAAGGTGAGACCCTTGGTATCTTTAAGCACCGGAATTGCTGTTTTCCTTGTACAGAACAACTTAGAACAAAGCACAAGCATGGCATGAAAATTTCAGACACATGGGTGAGAAAATGCGGAGCAGAGTAGTGGAAAGAGCTACAAGCCAGCTGTCTGACCTGGGGGAAGTCACTTTACTTATGGGAGCTTGGGGTCGCTCTTCTGCACAACAAGCAATGTTATCACCCCCCTCATGTAGATCATAGTGAGGAATGGTTGCTCGGGAGTTTGAATCCCAGGTTCATGCTTTGCTCCCAGTGAGTAATCCCAGCCTGTTGCTTTAATTCTTCCCTACAGGTAGTCCCATGCCCAAAAGGAGAAGACATGGTGGAGAAAAGGAGAGTTTAAAACTTTACAATCAATGTTGTCCAGGTTAGGGAAAGCTGGCTTCATGTAGGCAGGGAGTATGGACTGTACCAGCTCAGGAAATGACATGGACCCTAGCCATTGACTTAACTGTGGTTTCCAAAACTGTCTGCATGTACCAAGTAACTGTAGGTCTTCCTGCAGGCTTGGGACTAAGTGGTCTGTCTTCTAAACTGTACTTTTATTTAGTCCTGGCAGTTTCTCTAGGGTTTCCTTCTTCCTGTCTCACTATTCGTTCATTCATTTCTTCCACTCATAAGCACTCTCTGGGCACCCAAGCTGTCAAGTACTGAACTTGGCTTCAGAACACAAAGAACAAGATGGCTTCAAGAGGTCCATTACCCGTCAGGAAAATGTCTATAGTCTTCTGACCAATGCATAGAAGGGAAGAATGCAGACCCAGAGGTCAGAGGTGACAGGGCCAGGCAGGGAGGGGAATCTTGGTCAACTTGAATAAAGATTTTATTTACAAGGTACATAAAACTTAGGAAACCTGGGAAAGCCCTTCAGCTTCTAACCTATTTCAATTCTCTGGGCTTAGGGGTGAAGATCCAACCTGAGAGAGGAGCTGAGTCTAGATTTAGCCAGAGGGCGCTTTCCAAATGAGGAACGGGAGGCATGGAAAGGTTAAATAACCTGTGTAAAATTGCACAACTGTGTCAGCAAGGAAGCCAGAATTCACACTCTGGCAGTCCGGCTCCAAAACATGCTGAACTATAACCTGAGAGCTAATGAGGGATTCCCTGGGCAGGGGGGAGGGTCCTACCTGACTCTACTGTCTAGGGAAGCAGCCCGAGACTCCTTTGTTTCCACTCAGAAATAGAGAAGTTGTGGGTCTGTTGCAGAGGAGCTGAAGATAAATATTGCTTAGAAGGCTATATTCTAAAAACGTTCCAGGTCAGTAGGAGGCCTGGGTGGCAGCAGATCCACACAGACATGTATATGCTTTCTGCTTGAGCTCTGTGCTGCGTGGCCTGGTGTCAGTCCTTACCCTCAGACTCGCTGATAAGACCTGCTCTTTTCTTTTGCCAGAGATCTATCCTCCAGCTCCCACGAAATCCATTCTGAACCCTTACTTGCCCTCAGGGTTGAGTCTAACAGTAGCAGCCACCGTGTCTCCAGGGCTGCACACAGATCAGGAAATAAGTGAGCTCCATCTGAGTGCTCTGTCGCCGACCCACACCGTGCACCCATGCAGCGCAGTAAGCCCTCTTGCCATTTGACACCTGAGGTAACTGGGGATGAAAAGGTTAAAGAGATTATGAAGGACCCCCAGAGGAAAGGAAGCAGGGAAGCAGCCAGGCCTGAGCTTCTCCCAGAGCTGTCACTCCACCAGATGGCTTTAGTGGCACAGCCAGAGACAGGCCCTGTTCTGATTCCTCAAGTCCTCAGAGCTGTCAGCAGGAGTCTGTTTCCTGGGTGTCTATAAGCCTGACCTCAGGAGGCAGGTAAGTCAACAAGTGTGCCTCCCCAGGAGAGGCAGGAAGAGAGCTGCAGCCTTTGTCTACAGGAAACTTTCTGCCATAGAACTTGCTTCTGTGACATTTACTGTCATATCTTGACTAGGAAATCAAGAGTCACCCTATGAAGGGAGATGGAATTTTGTTTTAGCTTTTGTTTTTCAAGGCAGGGTTTCTCTGTGTAACAACCCTGGCTGTCCAGGCTGGCCTCAAACTCACAGTGCCTGCCTCGGCCTCCCAAGTGCTGGGATTAAAGGTGTTCACCACCTCTGCCCAATGGCAGATGGCATTCTAATGCCGTCTTTCAGATAAGGAAGCTGAGGTTCAGAGAGGTGGGACCCTAACGTAGAATCCCACTGTGAAGTCAGTGAAGATGCTGATGTGTAATCATCTTAAGATCCAGAACCGTGGTTCCACATGGACCTTCAGCCTTGGGGCCTTGTCCTATAGGTGGCTTCCTTTTGCTCTGCTTACCTTCAAATGCCTGTTTCAGTCTCATGTCTGCTGTGTCAGCCACTGGCCCAGAGTCCCATTCTGCCATCATTTAGTTACCATGATCTGGGTTCTGCTCTCAAGGTCAGGACATGGTGGTAACCAGAATGTCCAAAGGTTCTCAACCTGTGGGTCATGACCCCTTTGACAACCCTCTATCTCCAAAAATGTTCACATTATGATTCATAACAGAAGCGAAATTACAGTTATGAAGTGGCAATGAAATAATTTTATGGTGGGGGGTCACACAACATGAGGAACCTTATTAAAGGTTCGCAGCGTTGAAAGGGTTAAGAACCACTGGCCTAGACTTTTGTGGTGTTCAGTTTAACAGCACAAGGAATAAGACAACCTAAGCAAGTAAAACTCATGGCAGGGTAGTCAAGGGGGGAAATCTAGGAGCAAGTGAGGAGTACTAAAGATGTCTCAACATTTTGAATGCGATGCCCAAGGAAAACTCAGGTTGCATTTGCACCATGGAGAAGAGGCGGTTATGTGAGCATCTGGAAGGGCCCTGAAACCTACTCAAGAATCAAGGGAGGTAGGTCCATGTGGTGGGTAGGTAAAGAGAGGCTAGAAACTAGTAGAGGGTCATGTCAGACTGTCTAAGGACTGTGACTTACTCTGGGAAATAGGAAGCCCTGGAGATGAGTCCCTGTGATTTAGAGAACCAGCCCTTCCATGGCCTATATCTGTCACTGCATCTGAAACTTGAATAACAGGGCACAGCCTGATTCATTCCAACCTCTACCAGGCCCAGCAAAGCAAGTAATAGAGTAGAACCTTAGCCCCGGATAATGTCAAATAGAGCTACCAGAAGCCAGAGACGTGGGTGCCAAGGTCTCACAAGTATTGGATACCAGGAGGCTCTTGGCTAGTGCACCAGTAGGCACAAGGCAGAGAAATCCCCTGGAACACAATATCCCAAGACACTGAGGACTTCAGGAGGTAAAAGTATTGCTGCTTTGACATTGGATGTTTTGCCTCGAGGTGCTTGCTGGCTCCCCACAGCCCTGGCTCTGCTCACTAACCAAGGTGTGTGACTTTGTCTTGTGCAGGCATGCCTGTGGTCCTGTCACAAGAGGTGGAGTCTGTCCTCGTGGGTGCTGCTGTTCTGGGTGCATGTGCCTCTGGGGACTTCACATCTGTGCAGGTATGTTAGAATCCATGGGTGGCTGTGGTCCCTCCCCTGTCTGAGGCTGTCTGTGCTCTTCACAGAAGTTTACAGCTTGCAAAACACACACAGGATATAATTAAGAAATGATAGGTTACAGCCAGAGAATCCCAGGTACTGGCAGCCTCTGACGTAGTTACCGCTGCCTTCCTTTGGCTTCATCTCTGTTTGCATGAATTATTTGGGTTTTCTCTTCTCTTGTAAAAAAAAGCTCCTCAATTATTTAGCCTTAGCTTCCCCATAGCCATTTTTCTTTGATCAAGTGAACCAGGTAATGTTCGATTGGTTTTCTCATGTGTACATCAGAGTTTTATTTGCTAGTTTGGGCTACATCACTTTCCAAATATTTTCGATGCCTCTATCAACAAGAAACACAAAAGAAAGTGTTGTTTAAGAAAAAAAGAATTAAAAGTAAAAATAAGGGACAAAATATAGGACGCCAGAAACAAAATTTGGTAGTTGTGATTGAGTATATGATTTTGCTCTGAGCTTTCTGGCAGTCAAGACAAAAAAAAAAAAGAATGCATGATAAATTGCATAATTCTCATTTTCAAAAAGAGGAAACACACTAGTTTCCAGTAAGAGACAAGCTTTTCCTGCTGTGAAATTACAAAAGACATTGTACACACTGAAAGTTGTACTAGTAAAAGGATACAAAATCCTCAACAATGAGTATGCAGTAGAGGCTACAGTGACAGTTCGACTATGTGAGCTCAAATCCTGGCCTTCCTACATACTTGCTCCAGGAACTCAGCCATCTACTCTGTAACTGCACTTTCCTAGCTCTGACAGTGACTGGTGGCTGGCTTGTGCGTCCTTCCTATGTTTCTGTTGAGCTTATCTAGTCCTCGCCACAGCTCTTGTATCCCATTTTATAAATGAAGAAGTTAAGCAATCTTCTCTTCTCTTGCATCCTTTTTTCCCTGTGAGGCCTGATGCTTGGATCTTTTGTAGTTATCTTGGGCTGACGAGGTTCGTGACCAAATAGACACTGGAGAAGGCACCCTTGATTGCTGAGCCAATCCTGGGAGCAAAGCACTAGCTCTTGACCAAACATGAAACAGCTAGAAAGTGCTGGAAGCAAGTCAGACCTCCAGGTAGCAGCTGAGAATCAGAGAGATTAATGACTTGTCCACATGTCCCAAAGCTAAGAATCAGGGTATTTTACCAGTACCCCAATAATTAGAAATCAAATTGTTGTGACTGTCTTGTGTGGCAGGTACTGTGCTAGGTTCTTTAGTATAGCTTTCCTAATGCTTATAAAGAAGCATTAGAAAAATCATGGCCCATAAGAGAGACCCAGAAACTTGCAAGAGTGCACCATTAGAAACTTCCAGAGAATTCTCATGCTCCCTTTGGCAGCGCATATACTACAATTGGAGCGATACAGAGAAGATTATCATGGCCTCTGTGCAGAAACCTCCAGAGACAGAATCCCATTTCCAGTGTCCACATTGTCTGCTTTTCATTCAGGGGAAGGTGGCACATGACACCTTGTGTAACAGTGACTGTGAAACATCTCTCCTAAGGAAACGTCTCTGCTCATGGACCCATGTACATAAATAGAAGCCTTTAAACACAGATGCCATTACTGAATTGTCCATATCTTCTGGGTTTCCTAGTCCTCTCAAAAATGGGTTGAAAATACAGACACTGTCATCAGAAAGGGAGCCTCTGGCTAAGAAAGGCCTGAGCTCTGACCTGCCATTGTTTTTCTAACCAAATCTGTGTTGTCCTAAGGTCTGGGCTTGCTCGGCCATACTCATTGTCATCTGTCATCTTCAGTGCTTACTTCTTTTTAAAAATGTGTTAAGAATGGAGTTGGATATGTGGCTTGATGGTTAAAAGCACTCTACTGCTCTTCCAGGGGATCTGGGTTTAACTTCCAGCACATTCCATGACTCATAACCATCTGTGACTCTAATACTAGGGAGCCCACTGCCCTCTATGGTTTCTGAAATTACCAGCACACACAGTTGGGGTATATGCATACACCTCGGCACCCACACATACACGCAAAGCAAAAATTAATTAGTCAATAAAAAGTAACATGTGAGAGTAATTGCCATTGGTATGACTGACTACAGAGATAAAGAGCCTATTAAAAAAAACCTTTAAAGTCTTTATAAGAAGCATTGTTGGGATGATATGTCTGGAGCTGCTTTGGAAATTGGGGACCAGCTTTGACTCTGCAAGATGAACTGAAATGGACCTTATTCCTGTCTGTGGTTTATACTTTTCAGCATAAACTTCAACACAAACTTTCTTAAAACTTCCAAGATCCTAGCTTGTTCCTCACAGTGCCTAAGAAAGCTGAGTGCTTCCTGCCAGCTACTCAGTTCCTGGAGCAGTTATGGTTAGTGGATCTTATCTAGATAAGCCGAGTCTGGTAGACACTGCCAGAGTCATCTCCTTCCGATAAAGGAAAGGCTAAAAACATGAATGCAAAAGACATGGATTGGAAAGTTAGAGAAGGGGCTGATATGTGCCTAGGGAGAAGGTGTCCAAATTTCCGGAGCCTGTGAATGATGTCATCAGTGGGTAGAGCTTGTGCCTTCCTTTTCCAATACCAATGGATGAAAGTGGAGCCAAAGCAATGGTTTTAATCAAAGCTATTGCAAATGCCTACACACCACAAGCCTGAGAGGGTGTTGTCAGCTGGAAGAAAAGAACAATGGGTGGACTTTCCTGGAGAGGTGTTAGAGAGAGTGGCTGAGTCCAAGTTCCATTGCTGTTGCAAATAATGATACACATAGACAATTCTTCCCTCATACCCTGGTCTTTTCCCAGTCTTAGTCTCAGCCTCCTTCTCTGACCCTTTCCTACCCTTCTCCAACTCTTCTCACTATTCTCTTTTTAAAAGAGAGACCCAAGAATGGACGACAAACAGTGACCTGATGAGTAGTCCTTCAGGAAGCCTTCTAGACCAGCTCCACCAGAGACTGTGTATTCTTCAGGACAGTTATGTCATCTGTGTGTCTGCAGTTTAATGCTGTTCAATCAGGACACAGGTATACTGTTCTTGGGGTCACAGTCCAGATGTTGAGCTGTGTCAAGGGACAGTAGTAGGGAGTCTTCATCCTCTGTTTTTTGTTTGTTTGGTTGGTTGGTTTTGTTTTTTTTTTTTTTGGTTTTAGGAGACAGGGCTTCTCTGTATTGTTTTGGAGGTTGTCGGTCCAGCCTGGCCTCGAACTCACAGAGATCCACCTGCCTCTGCCTCCCGAGTGCTGGGATTAAAGGCGTGTGCCACCACCGCCCGGCTCATCCTCTTATTTTTAATGTGTGAAATCTGCATGGTCTTGGCCTATGGCTTTGCCAGTTAATCCCCCCCCATCCTCAGTGTTACTACACTACAAAATGATCCCCTCTGCTTCCAAATGACACGATACACGTCATTTGAAATTAAGAGCAGAATGTAATAATATGAAAATAAAAGAAAAGTCCAAGAAATCACCAGTCTGTTTACATTTTTCTTAGCACACATGGAGATAAAATAAGAAGCTAGTTTCAGGAAGTTGTGAGGGAAAAACAATGGATTGGTAGAGACAGACATAAAGTGCCTTTCCACCCACTGCTTCATCCAGGCCTCCCACAGAGGTCATTAACCGTTTATAATTTTTTTATCTTAGGAAGCAAGTTTGCTCCACAAGCTTTTATTCCAGCAATGATATTTTTCTTGAATGGCCCTCCCTCCCCTGCTTAGCTCCCTAAAGGCGTGGATTGAAGATCCCAAGGCAAACTCAGGCACTGGAGGCAGTGACAAGTGCCCAACAAGCACCCTAGTCATTGGAAAGGGAGTGCTGGCATGAGGAAAACGACCCAGGGGGCCGGGAGCTTCTCTTCAGCTGACCCATCACTTGAGGAGTGCCCCTGTCAGCCACTGACTGCACTTAACTGCCCCTAGCTTCCACTAGACTCCTGCTTCTCCCAAACTAACACTTGCTTGCACACGGCAGTTTCTCGCGCCTTCTATAGTGCGTGCCCACAGAACATACCACCTTGATGAGGACAGCAGTCCACCCCTAGGTTAGTCTTCACAAACGGTCCACCTTATTTGCTCAAGCTACCCCTTCCATTCTTTGCATAATATTTGCCTCATTTAGAGCCACATATTTCATGAACTGTGATGCACTTCAAAGCCTTTGGTTGTATATACAACATAGCTCCTGTTTTGGTTTTGTGGGGGGGCAGTCGGCATCAATTTGCTGTGTTTTGAGTTCAGTTTACTTTTATATAACCATATACACCAGTTTTTCAGCTTGTAAAGTGAAGTTATCCCTCAACTTCTGGAGGTTGGGGAAGTCTGAGGACAAAGATGTTTAGAAGTTTGATTCCAACTGTTTTCTTGCTGCTGCCTTCAGTCTTAGTTTGCTTGCCACAATGCCACTCTGCCAACCTTTTCCTGAAATACAACTAATACTCCAAGCCCCTTGTTGAAGCATTAGAAAATTTAATAGAGACAGGAGAGAAATATAAAAAGGACTGATCCTATTACTCTAAAACTACTTTAGCCATTCTAATTAATTAATATCCTACTCACTATTCTTTTTTGCTAATAATTGAAATCATTTTAATTATGAAGTATGGTCACACAATAAATACTGTTTCATAGTCTCTTTTCCCCAACCAAGAACATATAGTAAGCCTTTTAATTTAGTGAACCATTTCTTCTGATTGTATACCTTGCTACCCTATAGTATATACCATACTTACTTCTCCTGACTTCAGCTGTGCTGGCTATTTTAGAGAATGCTACAGTTAACATCACTGTAGCTACATTTGTGTTCATAGTCTAAATTATTTCCATAAAATAGATTATGAAGGTATACAGAGGTTCAGTCAAAATCTCTGCTTAATTTTTAGGATCTTTTATACACAGTAACCATTTTATACACTCACCAATAGTATCTGAAAATGCAAGGTTCATGTTTCTTGTGAGTTAAAGCTCCATTTATCTTACATGCTGAAGCGTCTTATAATCCAATTCATTTCACATCTGGCCCTGATGGCAGTGTGTTTATTAGACGTTTGCTCTTTTCTGCTTAAATATGTGTGTCTGGAGAAATGAGATGCCGGGTTCTAATTTAAATACATTCAGATTTCAGATTAAGTTTTCTTAGTATGTATTCTGCCCAATATGCCAGTACCCATAAAATTTGACAAAAAAACTTTAGAATGATAGTTAACAGTTTCAAGAAAGATGAATTTGAGAATGTGATGTTGGTCCTAACACATGTTAAACTTATTGCCACAGGTAATTAACAATACCTTCTTATGTTTGTACTAGCATCGCTCCCTCCTTAAGGAACACAAACGAATTTGGGATCTGATTAATTATCTGTTTCTTGGTTTCAATCCAGCTTGGTGTAAAAGTCAAAATATTTATCTCAAAATTAGAATTCTATTTTTAAGAATAAAAGACATGTAACATCTGATTCTCCTACCCCTCTGTTACTTTCCATCTGTTCTTAGTATCATTGGAACAACCTAGCAGGTGTTAATAGGGCCTACTGTATGGACGAATACTCTGCAGTATTCATACTCTGAAGAAACTGTATAACCTCATTGGCACAGTGACCCTCAACCCATCTCCTGGAAAGGACATGGAAAGGCTTAGCTGCCTTTCACAGGCAGTTCAGTGCCTGGGAAATCACTACTTGATCTGATGCCAGACATAGAAATTACAGCAGAAGTTTGCTGTTCAGTCACCTTGTCGTGCTGATGAGTGTTGTCATGCTCTATGTATTTGTTTTAGATCATGATCTACCTGTTGACTTTTTATGGAGATGGATATAAAACACGCCAAGGCCCTTACATAAAAGGTAGTTTTAGCACAGTGGGTCTAATGAGGGCTGGAGAGATGGCTCAAGCAGTTAAGAACACTAGTTATTCTTGCAAAGAAACCAGGTGGATTCCCAGCGCCAACATGATGTCTCACATGATAACTGCAGTTTAAGGGGTCTAATGTCCTCCTCTAGTCTTCATAGGAACCGGGAAGGCACATGGTGAAATAAAAGTGAAAAAAAAGAGAGAGATTCATCTAATGAGTATATTCTTCCAGAGCATCCCTGTTTCCCTGCAATTTTCATTAAGAAAATTTTAGAAGCCAGGTGGTGGTGGTGCACGCCTTTAATCCCAGCACTCAGGAGGCAGAGTTGGGCTAATCTCTGTGAGTTCAAGGCCAGCCTGGTCTACAGAGCTAGTTCCAGGACAGGCTCCAAAGCTACACAGAGAAACCCTATCTCAAAAAATCAAAAATATTTTTTTAAGAATCAAGTTTTCATAAAATTAACCATGACCAAGTTTCCAGTAGGTCCTAAAAAACATAGGAGGATTAGTGTTGCATTAGTAAAATAAAGTTTACCTCATTCTTTTAACTTGGTTTGGTTTGAGGCAATATTTGATACTGGTACAACCTTTTCTCTCTATCTTATACACACACATGCTTATATATTTGCATTTTATCAAATGTATGATTGCAGATGAAATATATAATATTGTGGAAATAAATGCTTATGAATATAATCTTTCGCACTATCATATATAGCATAGCTTTCCATAATGTCCTTGCTTGAACAAACCTTGTTTGAATAATGTCCTTGTTCAATAAGTTAGGGTATTTTTCTTTTATATTAACTAGTATAATTCATAAATAGCAAATTCATGCTGTATAGTTTAACTGTCACCACAGTAACTTAGGTTGTGCTATCTGAGATCAGAAAAGACAAGGGCTTTAAAAAAATAAATGATAAATGGAGAAGAGTCCTTAGTGTATACATGCATGGACATGTCTGCACACACATGCACACACCACAAATGTACACAGGGACAGACACCCATATGTGTGCACATGCACACACATGTATGCATGTACACACGCATATCCCATATATCACCCCCACTGGAGAAAGGCTTGATTCAGACTCATGTAACATGTAGTCTCACTAAAATTTATGAGACAGTTCGGATTGCAGCCTTAAGAATTGTGCAGAATAAAACCTGTCTTTACCATTGCTTGCTGTGGGTCTTTGATACTCTACAGTGAACCACTGAGAAAGTATCATTAATTCAGAAACATGAATGATGTACCCTTTTTCGAATGTGTTTGAAATGAGCTTTAGTATTTACATTTTAACACTGTTCTACAAGTTGTATCAAGGAGATTTTCTACACCATCATCATAAGAATTTTACTGATGGAAAAAGAGTGCCAGAGATGCTAGGAGACAAGTCGACCCTAAAAGTAATGGAGCCAGAGGCTAAGTCCTAAAATAAATCAGGCATGGTGACTATCCTAGAACTAAGCCTGGTTCCTTTTGTTTAAAACCTGATTATCAAATTAGGTGGTCAGAAATTAGAATTTACATGTACATGGAAATGTCATTGTCTTAATCGAGATCTCATAGATAAAACAGAGTGGACTTTCATTTTAGAATACTTTTAGAGAGTTTGAGAGAGGGACTATTTATAAAATTTATGGTGGTAAGGTCAGTTATTGGAAGCCAGAACAAAAGATGGTGTAGAAGCTGCCCGATTGCAATGACCCTAGAAGGGAAGAACTGTGCTGTTCACCTCCCTCCTCTTGGCTGGACTGAGTCAGAAGACAAGAGAGCACCTTGGTGTACTGTGTGTCTGTCACCCGTTGTAGGAGCAGAGCAGGGTGCTGAAGGCCTGCAGGAACGTATGAAGATGTCCAACATGGTCTTACAGACCAGGATACTCAGTCTGCTGTGTGTGGCTGAATGCTGGATGGTGTTTTAGATCCCTGTTTAGGAAGCTGTGTCAGACGTGAATCAGTATGTCACCAACTACACTGTTTGATTTGGCTGACATTTTATTCATACCAAGTTCTCAATGAAGGAATCAGTGGGTTGATGTATGTTATGAGGCAAGTTATGTATGCCATGAACATGGGCCATTTGAGGAGAACCTATCTAGTCTCCTAGCTCTGCAGATAATGAGAAGCCTTCTGGCAAAGGTACTGAAGACTTCCATGTCCACTCATTTTTGTCTCCCTGCTGTATGATCTGCTAAAAAGAATAAATCTAATGTTTTTATTTGCGTGCTTTGAATCGGGTACTGTGCTGTGGCACTTTAGATGCGTTTTCGTTCTTGAAATATGTTATTCACCTGCTCTTACAGGTGACTCTCAAGTTTAGAAACATGAGTGACGAGTCCCTGCTCTGCTCTCACAGGTAGTCAGGGGCAGAACCAGCATTCTAGCCCAGATCTGACAGGGGAGTCGATGTCCTTCACTGTGCTTAGGCTGCCCAAGGTCCATAATTATTTCCAATATTAACACCAAGGAAACAGAGTGGAACTGTAGGGGAATTTCCGTGAGTGACAGCCATGACTGTGTTCCTTGCTTCGGGGAACAACTGAGGACTGGTTCCTCAAACAGTAACACCCCAACTCATAAGAAACCAGGACCATTTATAAGCCTTTCTCAGCCCTGCCAGCCAGGTGGGAAAGAAATTGAATTTGTTTCAAAGTGACTGCTGCCTGTTTCCATGGTCAACCCAGGAGGCAGGGAAGGACCTATGGAGAAAGAATTCATGAGAGGGATATACATCCTTGGAAATGTCATTAATTGGTTGAGTAAGACAAAACAGGGAAATAAAATATCTGCTCTTTACTAAGTAAAGGCATCTTCCTCCCTTAGCTCATTAAAAATTAAAAGCACTCTTGGCTTAAGTAGGGCAAATTAGTAATTAAGTGCTACATAATCAACCTGGATAAACATAATGCTGAAGGAGAAGCCAAATTAATCACTCCACTGGTTTGTTTTTGGCCCATTAATGCACCTTTTCCCCCGTGTCCTTCCTGTGGTGCCAGGATGCGTGTTCTGCTCCTCCACAGCGGGAGGAAGAGTGGGCTGTGACAGCTGGGCTGACAGATGACAGTGGAGCGGATCTGGAGAAGGTGTGCGTGAATGCGGGTCTGTATTCAAAGTGTGCAGCTAAGACTTGTGTTTCAGCCGTTAAAGAGCCATCCTCTGGCGAGCTGACATGTGACATAAAAGCCTAGATGGTGGGAGGGTGAATGAAGTGAGGCCTATTTGGTGCACAACACTTCCCAGGCTAACCAGGAAAGGGAGTAGGTGTGCGCAGACACAGTAAGGAAAAGCCATAATTGAAGAAACAGTGAAGACTATTTGTTTGCCCCAAATCTTGGCTCTGCCATTCATTGTGGGTAAGTTACTGAATTTCTCATACTTTACAGCTCTCTTCTGTAAAGATAATTGTGTGTGTGTGTGTGTATAACCTCATAACTCATAAGGGATAGACATATTCATATATATAAAGCAAAACAACTTTAATTATTCATTCTCTGTTTAAATTATTATAATTACACAGTGGTATAATGGATCATTGGAGGAGTGTCTTTACTGTCTTGAGGGCAGTGAAGGTGACATTTGAACACTACCTTTAAGAAACTGTGTGACCTGGGCCACTGTACTTCTTCCTTCAGTAGGAGGCCAACTCTCTATGCAGAGAGAGGAGCAGAGGCTTAAACCTGGACAAAGCACTCTCACAACTGCTAAAGACTCATTCAGACAGCATTGTGGCAACTGTCTGCCCACTGTGGAAGGAGAGGAGACAGAACAGAGTGCATCATGAGCAGGGTAAGAGGAAATTAAGGATGCAGAGAGAGAAAGTAGCCCGTGAAGCCACCTTGCTCCATCCTAGGTAATGGCCTGTCTGTAGCTTGCTAACTATGTGAGCAAACTTGGTAAGACACATTATTTAATGCCATTGAGCCTCAGTATTGATAACCCTTATTGAGTTGCCAAAAATCTAAGAATGAAAGGGCATTGAGCATGCTGCCCCTTACTCACTAATATCATTATTCTCTGTGTTAATTCAACCTCAGAACAACTCATCCAGATAGGTCACATATGATCCTATTTAACAGAAGGAAATTGAAACACCAGGTTTTGAAGGTTAGTTCTAGAATGAGGGTTTAAACTCAGGTGGGCTGGCTCCAGACTCACTAACACGTCCTCCATGCTTTGGAAGATATCAACACATAGATGGTTGTACCATATGCCAGAAATACAACAGATGGCCCTTGGTGATATCTAGGCTCTTCAGTCAGTAATAAGGAAGACACTATTTCTCCTTTCTGTTGGAGAGAAGGACAAAGACTGAGCCGATAGTTGTTGTAAGCCTTTGGCAGGTGGGGCAGATGGGCAGGCAGAGTAGCTGATCATGATTCACCCACTGCCTTGGATGTGGTAGCAATGCAGCCACTTACACAGACCTTGGTGGTTTTGCTTGGTGAACAAACAAGTTGTTTATTTGATGATCACTCATATCCATATAGCATTTAAGGAAGATTATAGTAAGAGACTAAACATGCTATTCCAGTAAAGCTGTCTACAAAGAAGCTACCCCAGGTCCTTACATCAGAAGACACCTCATACTCAAAGCCTTCAAGTACCAGGCAGCCTGTGTAAGCATGGAGAGGGGCATTCTGGAGAACAGTACTAGGGAAGTATTGCTGAGAGTCATTAAAACTTGGGTTGTTCCAGCCATGGACTGTTGACAGCCACAGGGAACATTTGTGGGATCTGGCAGTGTGTCTCTGACCGCCACTAAGAGGATTAGTTTGATGGAACATCACACAGCCAAGGCAATACAGGGAAACATGTCAGATCACATGGCATCAAGGGCATATGCCACTTCTTGCAGGAGATGACATTTTTCTTGGTACCATATTTTAAGAATCACCATTTCTTAAAAAAACTAACTCAGAAATCAATTTCTTCTTGGGAATTTTATGGAAATAGAACTTACTTGATCCCACCTGGTTGAAAGCCCAGACATGATACTGAAACTTGGGTCCAAACATTTGTGAAGGTTCCAGAGGTGTCACTCGGTCCAGAGTTTGGTAGACAGATGAATAGCATGCCTCTTTTCCTGGTCCCTGCATATTCCCTTCCTCGGCCAGTGTTCAAACGGAGCCACGTCACTGGCTGAGGAGTGCAGGGCCTCCGTACTAAATCTCTTTGCCAGTCTGGCATGAGAGGAGTGTCTGAGTGAAGCAGCCCATCAATCAAGAAGAGCAGCAGATGCTCAAGTGTATCAAGTATCAGTAAACAACAAGCCCATAGGAAGGCCCCCGAACTTAACATCATCCAAGCAAAAACATACGACAGCCTTCATGTCAGTTTTATAAACTTCAATAAATGATACGGGTTTATTTTCCAGTTGGACAGCTGCTACTGTTCTATGAAACAGTTTCATTTAAAGATGATCTGTTATGCGTTCTAAGAGTTTTTAATCTGTACTTTTAAAGAACTCGTGTAGTGCTCACAGTACTAGTGGCTGCCGGCCCTGGAATTCCAGGTTTTCAGATATCTCCCCAGTAATTGTGAGGAATTTTTAAATTTTTCTTATCAGATACCTTTTCCTTTTACTCTACACTGTATAACTTATGAAATAAATAGCACCATAAATAAGAGCACTGACTCTGATATCACACAAAGCTAGGCTGAAGTCCCAAATTCAGATTACATAACTATGTACAACTATGTGCTAGGTAAATCCCTTTGCCTTTCTAACCCTGTTCCCTCACTTTAAAAAATCATAGAGTATATACCTCATGAGATTGTTGAAAAGATTAAGTGAGTTGATACGTTCAAAACTATTTGGCAGTCACAGGCATGAATCATTCCTTTGAAAAGGACAAACCGACGCCACATGTGGTTGATAACTATTAGCTGCCTGTGTTCAGTGTTGGTCCTTTACATGTGTGTGATAGGTTCTATTTGTGATCAAGTCTAAGACCCTGTGCCACCAAGATAAACCTGCAGCCTGGCCCGGGCCTGTCTGCACTCAGTATTTACTTACCCCAGAACTGTTCTGCTCACCCTACATATTACATATCCCAGGCTCCTTTGACCCTAGCCTACCCGATAGGGGAAAAGCAAATTACCTAATTTAACACTGTGTACACACGCTGAAATGTTTCTTTCCCAAGTCCATGTTCTTTCTACAGAAAAAAAATCCAAGTATTAGAACATGCCAAGTTCTAATGTAGAAAAGAAAGGAATCACAGCCAGGTTCCCACCGCCAGGGATCCAACAGTTGGGTGATATGTAAAAGAAATAACCAGAAATCCAGAGAGTAAACCATAGCATGCTAGACTTGCGCTCTAGTTACGGACTCTAGTAGGAGAGAGAAGTATGGCCTCCACAGGAGGTGGGCCTGGAAAGGTGAAATGAACACGCGTTCATTTCAGACCGGGCAGCAGAGCAGGATGAAGAGGGTTTGTACAGGTGCCAGTGAGGATGAGTAAACAGACACACACAGATGAGTGTAGCCCGGAGAAGGATTCCAAGTCAGCAGTACGGGACAGACGGCTGGGTCAGTAAGGAACACAGCTGGCTGGCACTGGGACCGTGAGAGCAGCCTGATGTTTCAGTAAACAAACCAAAGAGCTGTGTCCTGATTATCTCTCCCTTGCCCCCAGAATTAAGGCAAGTGTAAGTTAATCCAGCCTATGAGTAAAAACAACAACAAAATCTCCAGGTTTGGGGGGAGTTCTGCAATAGAAGGGGCGTGCTTTATTTAAATGTTCCCAGAAAACCATGCTAGCATAGAAAACTAAACTAGCCGGGCAGTGGTGGTGCACGCCTTTAATCCCAGCACTTGGGAGGCAAAGGCAGGCAGATCTCTGTGAGTTCGAAGCCTGTCTGACATAGGCAGCAAGTTCCAGGTTCCAGGACAGCCCCCCCCAAAAAAAATCTAAACTAGAGCCCATCTGTGGGCAAGGTACGGTAAGACAGTACACATTAAGATTTTAGCATAGAGAAGGAACCTTCTCAGATATCACTGAAGGATAGAGGTGCACAGCCTACCTTACTTAGCTCAGCCCATAGCCCACCCCGTCTCCTCCATGTTTCTTCATGGCCAGCTGGCCCCATGGTCTAGAGGAGCCTGTATTTAGAACAGAGCTGAGGGTTTTAAAATGTTTCCCACTGTGGCCAGGTCAGTTTCACCTACTGACATCTGCTGGAGTGGGAACTTTGACAGCCAGTGAGCTAACCGCTGCAGCGGCTAGAGGAGATATTTACAGGCCGTCTGAGCTAGAGCTGTAAGCACACGGTTTACCTCCTAGGAACTGACAGGCCCTTTTCTTTGAGTTTCCAAATCACCGCAGTAGAGTGGGGAGCTGGGACTCCTATTTTCTAGGGAATCCTAAAACTGATAGCAGAGGAGACTCATCCCGTGTGTACAGCTGATAATTATATCCTTGACTGACTGATTTAACCCTCAGAGGCATCCGCTGATGGCCCAGTATTATTGGCACTTTGCCAACAATGGTAAACCGTAAACACAGTCATTTCTCTGGGTCCCAGTCAGAAAGCGGTGAAGCCTGGGCAAGAATGCAGACGCCCTCACTAGGGTTGGCTCACCGTGAAGTGCACTTCTATACATTTTCCCTGGGAACACTGAGAATATGTTGACCTCACTGAACTAGGAGCAAAGTTCCAACTTAATCAGTCCTATCCAGTCCTTAGAACAGGATAAACATGGGATGTGCCAAGCTGGAGCCGAAACTCGCCACGTGTGGCATGGAACAGGCTACAAAGGGAAGCACTTATGGCTACCTACAGAGCACCCACCATTTCGGGGAGCAGTGCTACTGTCGATGGATTCAGCGACCATGCTAGTTCGCAGCTGCACCCGCTCTCTGCTCTCACTGTGATTCTCAGAGGACACCCCGCCTTCAGTGTCTGCCAGTCACCGGGTGACTCTGGTTGTGACCCGGACCAAGAATTTCCTCATTTTTACACTGTAAGGACCAGGTGCAGGGTTTTCAAACACGTCAAGCAATGGAACCTCGGCAAAACCAGCATATAAGGCAGAGAGGATGTATCACCCACTCACCCATCACTCCTTTTCTTCCACAGGGCAAACAGCCCTAGAGGGTCCCCACTGAATATGTGGACTGAGCTTTATTTCGCCAAAGGAAATAATGAATGATGGTACCTAAATATACAACGATAAAATAATTCCGACATAGCCAGGCAATTAAGAAAGGTGCACTGGAGAATTACCACTGTGTGGCTGTGTGCCTTTGAAGCTGGCAAACTGTCTCTCAGGTGGGGAGGTGCACCATTTTATCCTGATAGTGTCTGGTGACTTGTGACAGACTCTCTGACAGCCCTCACCAGTAAAATTCTTCCCAGGATGCTCTTGGAGGTTGGCCTTTATCTGGGACTCGGACCTTGGGCTTCACCAACAGAAGAGACACATTCTTCTTGGAAGAGCCAGGGAACTGATCCCCCCTTCCTTACCCCTGCCCTAACCTTTGCTGTTTGTTAGGAGGGAGGTTGTTTCAACTCTTGTTTGTGCATTAACAGTGTTAGTTCAATTCCTTCTTTGCACTTAAAGCGTTGAGATAACCACACCCCCACCCTGTGCTGGAATATCCTTTAAGGTTTAATCCTGTCCATGTCATTAGATTGATGGAGTCAGTGGTAGATGCTCCATTTCCATCATTTTGTCCCTGATAAAGACCCTTTGTGTAAAATCCCCAAGAGTATGGATTTTGCTTAAGTCATTTCCCTATCTCTAGTGTCTAACACAGCCAGACACAGAGATGCTGTCTGGGAAATCTTTTTCATTCTTTAAGCAAGCACTCCCTAGGTATTTGGATAAGTAAAATCCTTGTCACATCTACAACTGGAGTGGACAAGGTGATGAAACAATAAATGTTTGTAGCTTGGGTCAAGAGTTACAAAGGAAAAGAACAGGTTTAATGTAAGAACTAATTAGAATGATTGATAGCTGGATTAATATAAATGACTTTGAGTCCTGTCTCTGAACCTGTCTCATCCCATCTCTGAAAATAATACTCATCACTATTATGTTCATTATCACAACTGCTACTCCTGTTTCTTATGTATACATCACATTCTAAATGTTATGTGACTGTCTTCACACTAACCCTGCCTGTTGGGCCTCATTATTCCAAATGAAACAAACAAGGTCCAGGGAAGATACTTAAGTTGTTCACTATGAAAGAACCAGTAGGTGTCAAGGATGATTCTTGATCCAAAGCTGGTCAGGCAGCCTGCTCTTCTGAGAAATGGGAGTGTCTCCCGAACATTCAAGCTGGATCCCAGTGTGAGAAGCCCTGAATCATACTATATATTAAGTGCCTCACTCCATTAGGTTAAAGGGCAAAACAAAAACAACCACAACCAAAACCAAGTTGCTGGAGAGTATGTAGGAAAAGGAGAAAAATAATTTTGCTCTGGCCATCTGGTGGTAGCCTTCCAGCAGTAATAAGCCATCACCATGGCAATAGGAGATAATTAATGTTGGATATTGAGTCACTTTAAAAAGCTCCATCAACAGAATACCAAGCTGATGCTGTAAACCTCTGCCACAGCTGGTCTGATCATGCTAGAGGCATGTTAGAGAGACCCATCTGAGGGTGGGACAGACTTGAGCTTGGCATCGACTTCGTCTAAGCCTTAACTGTACCCTGTGAGCTCTGTTGCCTTGAGCAAGTCAACTGATAAACGTGAGAGGTAGTTATATTAAGTCAGTATTACTGCAACAGCTTTGTGGAAGTCCATTCAAAACTTGGTGAAATAGAGAAGTGATGCTTTGTTAGCATTGTCAGTTTACTATAATGAGGGATAAAGATGTGCTTAGTAAAGTATAATGCTGTTGTTGTTAACATTACCCACCCAGGTTTGGAAGAACTCACACTGGAACCAGGTACACCACCAGACTGCTCTCTGTGCTTCAGCCTAGTAAAAAGGCCAGAGCCTTTCCAAGCAACGTTTCCTATTGTGAATCTGCAAAATGCTCTGCCTGTTTTACACAGTTTGGGCCTTATTCATCCTCTCTGCACTTCCGTTTGCCCCATGGAAAACGGCGATGACACCAGCGCACTCTCAGTAAGGTGGGAGGTGAGGGTGAATCCAGTCCAGGGAGAGCATTGAAAGGCTAGCTGTGCTGGCAGGCTGCCCGCGGTGTTAACAGCAGTGATGGCCAAGGAGAAGGAGGAATAGCACTTGAAACGACACGTGTGTGTCAAAACTCAGCAGCTCCAGAGGGACTGATGGGACATCACAGTCACCAGATGCTTTAGCCCCCTGTAGAATGCTCAGATCATTCACACGCCCTTTTTACTGTCCGGGGATGCCACGTCTACAGTGTCTTTTTGTCAGGCCCCGTATGTGGGCCTGCCCTTTTTCTCTATGCTGTTTTAGGTGGGGAAAAGAGAACCAGAGCTAAGAACTGATAGAAACGGGGGGGCGGGGGAATCGCAAGTTCTTTACAGGTTGTGTTTTCCCAGTGTTCTCTGATATATATGAAAGATAGCACTTGAAAGAACCATCCAGGAAATACTCAAGTTAACTAAAGTTAACTAGGTATCTTCTTAGCAAGATCCCATCGAGGCTTTAATATATAAATATTCTTGCGAGTCTCCTGGGATTGGGCAGGTATGCAGGTAGAACGGTGCCCCCCCCCATTGTTTTTCTTTTCTTTTCTTTCTTTTTTTTTTTTTTTTTTTTTTTGAGACAGGGTTTCTCTGTAGCTTTGGCGGCTGTCTTGGAACTCACTCAGTAAACTAGGCTGGCCTTGAACTCACAGAAATCCACCTGTCTCTGCCTCCCAAGTGCTGGGATTAAAGGTGTGCACCACCACTGCCCAGTCCCCCAATTTTTTAAATCAAAGAATTAGTGTGTTGCTAATGGTTTCTAAGGACCGAAGAGCGGTAGATGCTGTGTGGTTAAGGTTCTCGAGCATGGCAATCGGTACCATAAAAGGAACTTGAAGATTCCTGCCAATCCTCCCACCAACTTATGTATCTATTTAAGTGAAAGGACAACAGTAACTATGTGCCGGATGGTAGAGAAACTATAACAGACAAGGCTGAGATAGTCCCTACCCCTCAGGGTTCTTCTGAGCATGCTGGGAAGAGAGAGAGATGTTACCAGGCACATTCAGTATAGCGAGAGCAGGGAGCCATATGCCTGCAAGGGGGCTTCTTACTCTATGTGCTGGGTCAAGGGGAGCATCCAGGACCACTCATGTCTAAACTGAGATGCAAGGAAAGAGTCACAGCTAGTTGTTGTATAGTTTATAAACCATTGCACATCTGTGGCCTCATTGCAACCTCGCCACACAGACTCAGTGCAGGTGGTAAAAGGAGGTGGTGAGAACCTCTTCAGAGCCCGCAGCGAGGGTCAGGAAGACACCGTGTAAGGTATTTTATGAATCTAATGACCTAATCTTTTTAACACTGACTAGAACTCTCTGTTGACAGAGGACTTGAGGCTTAAAAAGTTAAGTAGCTTTCCTAAAGCCACCACCTGTAACTAGTCAAAACCAGGGCTGCAACTCAGATCCCAGGGTGCAAAGCTGCTTCCCATCATGCCGTGGACCCCGGGGAGCATGGAGGTTTAACAAGCTGAGCACGGTGGAAAAGCAAGACAGTGTCAGAGGCTCTTCCTTTTTTAACGGTGGAAAAGCAAGACAGTGTCAGAGGCTCTTCCTTTTTTAACGGTGGAAAAGCAAGACAGTGTCAGAGGCTCTTCCTTTTTTAACGGTGGAAAAGCAAGACAGTGTCAGAGGCTCTTCCTTTTTTAACGGTGGAAAAGCAAGACAGTGTCAGAGGCTCTTCCTTTTTCGTTTGTTTGTTTTTAACTTTGGTTTTGGTGTTGGACATTTTCAGACAGGGCTTCCCTATGTAGCCCTAAATGTCCTGGGGCTCACTCAGAGAGCTACCTGCCTCTGCCTCCTGAGTGCTGGGATTAAAGGCGTGTGCCATCATGCCTGGTTTAGGATTCTTCCTTCAACTATTTTTCTCTTAAATAATTTATTACCCTAAAAAGTTATGCTTCATACTGATAATCCTGTGAAGTTTTCCTATTTTGTTTTTATTTAGTCAGATAATACTCTTTGGCTTTTTGGTGAACTAAAAATCACAATGTCAGACTCATAAATTTTCGTAAGTCATTCTGAAGTTTTATCATCCATGAGATCTGAAAATTTTGGAGAGACAGTGTAACATAATTTTATAGTCTATGCCTAAACCTAGAATGAGCATTTTCTTTCAAGCCGCAGTGGGGAATGGGAACTAGCACATGACTTTGAAATCTGCTGGGCCCAGCTTGGGTCAGTTACTGTTATTGAGCAGCAGAAATGGCAGTAAAATATGAAAAACCGACAGCAGCCAGAATGTGTGAAAGCATAGCTGGTTCTCAGGGTGCTTTCCAGCGCTGCGCAGATCACCTGACTCTTCGTTAGTCATTTCTATCCTGATGTATTTTCTTAGACTACAATAGAAAAATACAAATAACTGATTACCACCTGAGTTTTTATGAGTATCTTTGCTCAAAATGAGAACATGTTTTAAAGGAAAGGGTACTTTTATTCAGAATTTAGAAAAGTAGCCCTTTCCTCATGAATTCAGGTAATACCTAGGTGTGGAAATGATTGTGAAAATGATGTGTAAATTGCAAAGTTTTATGAAATAATAAGATAATATGTGTGAAAATACCTCCTTGCATAGAAGGCCCCAGTAAATGCTTCCTTCCTTCTTTCCTGATCCACATAGCAAGCAGGTGGTAGAGCCCAGGCCTAACCCTCATGGCCTCCAACACCCACCCCAGGGCTCCTTCAAGGGTCCCCTATACTCTTGTCTCTTGTCTGCTTACCTCACCACTTCCTCCAAGTGTACCAAGTGGAGCTACTTAGAAGTGACCAAGGCTCAAAAACAAAGAAAAAAATCTGAAGAGTGCCAATAATTAACAGAGAGGCCTGGAATTAGCGTTTGGAAAATAGTTATCAGTCAGAATTAGAGGGGTCCTTCAAGAGTCTCCTTGATAGACAGCAAGTTGAGACCCAGGAAGGGCAAGAACTTGATACGCAGCAAGCTCACCCTGGTCAGCAATCATGTAAGGCTTGCAGATGTAAAACTCTGTGGAGTCATCTGTTTCTTCCCGACTTTCCATGGATACGGCATGTAAAAATCCCACCAAAGCACTTATACTTTGAAAAAGACAAAGATGTTGAAGGCTCTACTTTACATTGTACGGTGTAGAAAATGTTGCAAATGACCACTGTTGGAGGTGGTCCAGGAGATGTTCTCTTGTCTGTTTTAATTAGGGTAAAATGTGCGCACAGTACAACGTTCAAATGGACATCATTCACACTGTTGTGTAACGGTTAGCAGGGTCTGTTTCTAGAACTTTTCTCACTGTGTGGACTAAACTCTATAGACTCTTGAACAGCAATTCTGCATAGCCCCTTCCACAGCCCCT
This sequence comes from Mesocricetus auratus, assembly GCF_017639785.1. Taxonomy (NCBI): domain Eukaryota; kingdom Metazoa; phylum Chordata; class Mammalia; order Rodentia; family Cricetidae; genus Mesocricetus; species Mesocricetus auratus. The sequence continues at coordinate 43,218,551 of NW_024429197.1, read as the reverse complement.
GGCCAGTGCCTCACCACTTTCAACAGCCCTAGTCACCGTGTATCTGTAGTATTAAGTAACACTTGCCTTCTGGCGACTGGTTTATTCCTGCTATAAGACTGCTCCGGATCCACCTATGTTGCAGCACTCATCAGAATTCCTTCCTTCCTCCTTCTGTTCATCTGTGCTCCACCATTATGACTGTCACCGCAGCGAAGATGGGAGCAAGCTTCTCGTTTTAGCCTCTTCCTTCTAGTGGCAGAGATAAATACCCTGGTTAAAGTGCCCAGTCTCTCCTAGTCTCCTAGATGACTAACACAGACAATGAAAAGAATTCCATGCTGTGCTCCCCGCTAGGACACCCCCAATTCTCCCTTAGCTCCTGCCACCAGCCTCCTTTTATAGATCTGAAAGGCGAGGCGTTGGGTTAGGCAGCCTTAGCTCTAGTCCCACCTCCACGATGCCTCTGTGGTCTTGTGGCAGTTCTCCAAGGTACAGAATAAAGTAAAACCTTCATTTTAAAAATTCCCCTTTTTCTTTCAGAGTTGTTGACAGGTTGTTTTCTGTGCCTATCTGATTTAAACATAGTTTCCTAGAGCAAAATAAACAGTATTATGTGTTTGACTGGGTTGTTCTGAAGCAGGAGGTGATGTGTGACATTCGGCTGACTCAAATGTCTTCTTACAGCCTGAGACTTACTAAGCAACTTCATAGAGGGCAACAGAATTTACTAACTTACTGAGAGGGTTCTGTGGGCCAGGCCAGGGATAGTTTTTTTCTATAAAAAACACTGAGTAGAGCTGGGTGTGGGCATGCAGAAGAGCAGAAGGATCTGCTTTGGATACGGAAGGAGTTTGCGGCAAGGCTGGACTGCAAAAGGGATCCTTGTCTGAAGAGAGAGAGGCAGAGACAGAGAGAGGCAGAGACAGGAGGGAGGGAGGGAGGGAGGGAGAGTGGGGGGACAAACAAATTTTTAAAAATTGACTATTGATTAGAGGTGTTGTCCACATTCGGCTCTCCCGTGTTTATCTCCCTGGATATTCAGAAAATCTCTCCCTACAGTTCCCATCCTTGATCACTGGCTATCATTATGCCTAAGAAACTACAGATTCATTCATTCACCTTTGTCTGTCTCCTCCCTTCCCTCCCTCCCTTCCCCTCCCCCGCTCTGCCTATATTTGACTACTTACACACTCCCCCACCCCTTCCAACTCTTCATGCCCCTCCAGGTCCTCCGGTGCCCCATGGCACAAGTATCCTTCCTTCACCTTAGCTGTGATACAGAAGGAAGCCTGGATACAGAGACCCTCCTTGGTTCCTGTGAAGTTGGCCATCTCCTTAAGGCTGTCTACTTGAGAAACCTTTCTCCCTGCCTCTATCCCTCCCCCTCCTTTCTTTTGATAAACAGGACAGCTGTCCCCAGTGGGATGCATCCATTACCTTTCTCCAGAGCTGAGTTCATTTTCCACTGCATGTTTCTGTTTAAACAGAAAGCCTTTTAAAAGGGCTGAGCATACACTGAGCGTGTGTGCTTAATTTTTAATATGTGTGTGCCCACAGCCAAGAGAACAGAGAAGCCTTAAATAATAACGAAGCTGGACTGTGCACGTTGTATGCTTTATGTGGCACTGATTTCTAAATATACTCTTAACAGCCAGGTATTATTTAATACATCCCCATTAATCAAGCTGCCAAATCTAAATGAAAACCATGCTTGGATATATTTAATAAGATTATGGCTTGGAGTTGAGTATTAATCTAATGTTGGCTGCATGTGTTTTCCTCCCAGCCAGGCCTCCTTCACTCTCTTGTGTCTTTATTCTGGAAGCTACTTCTTTTTTCCCATGAAGACCGTGTTGATTACTAAGCGATTCATATTGCAAACTTTCTGTATGAGTTTCAGCTGAGTGTTTTAATGTGAGTATTTTAGGAAGAGAAGATAACAGATTTTTTTAACTGAAAAATAAGATGTCATTTCTTCTTGGGGCGAGCCTTTGAATAAGGAAGAAAATTAGCAGTTGCCTTAAAGAGATGAATTGTTTCTACCTTCTGCAATACAGTATCTGCTTCTTAAACTGTTGTTACTCTTAGTGTCTCCAAATAAAAGCCTTACCTTTTCTTTTCCTGAAGTTCCTATTGATTTTCCAATAGCGACACCCAGTGGTACTCATGAATATTGTCAGCGCTGCTATAAAGCTCTTAACTTGCTAAAGCAACTCCTTTTGTCCCTTGGGATAAACATGTCCAGTTCCTTGCCTTGGTTCCTTGAGGCTGGAAGAATAAGGCTGCAAATTATGTCTGGACAATACAGACGACTGTCTCCGTCTATCACGCTTCTCATTTGGGGACAAAGAAGGGAAGTAAAAGGAGGACAAGGCAAATGTTGGGGCCACACATACTACCATAGCAGATTTTCAAAGTTATTAGTTAAATACCATTGTATGCCCTTGCCGTGTTCCTCTGGTTGCAGCCATGTGTGGACTGTCCTGGCCTTTGCTGCAGGCAGTCCCTGCAGCCTGCAGAGAAATGGCGATTTGCTGCTGCTGCTGCGGCTGCACCTGTGGTGACTGCTTGCTTCTCATGTCCCCATGTGTCCCCCTCCTCTCATCTAGTCCCCTTTATTCATATCTGCCCTGACAGAATTGTGTGTGCGACTTCTAACCAATTCTTTCTCTCCACCAGCACAGTTTCATCTGTTCTAGTTTCTGAGCTCCATGTTTACATGTCTTAAAACTTTAAATCTTTGATTAAAAAGTCATAAATGACTATTACAAACATATTAAAAGTTTCTGGCTATATAAACACTAAAAATATCCCCATAAAACCTTCAATAGTGCCTACTTTAAATTTAAAATGGGGAGCACATGTTTAACATTGTTCATTGTAGAAATTTTAAACTTTGTTTTAAAAACAAAAAGTGCATCTAATATGTGGTCACGTATAAGTCATAAACTCAGAAAGCACAAACTCACCATATTGTGCTTGCAATGGTGGAACACACAACTACTTCTAATGCTGTCTGTGTGGGTCAGGAAGTATTATTATTATTGTTCCACACATGTTGATCAAATGCTTTTGCATTATAACAGAACGGCATCAACAATCTGGGCCATAAAATTGTCATGGGTGATAGGCAACAAGGGTTATCAACAGTTCATTAAGTGTTGTGAAGTCAATGTCCTTTGTCTGACAAGTCAGCTCTGCTTGAAGCTGGCTATCTCCTGTACCTTCTGGTACCTGTCTCCCTTGCCCTGAATGTCTTCAGTTACAGTGCTTACATTCCAGAGCCCAGAGGCAAGCAGTAATGACAAATGGTGAGAGAAAGTGTAAGGAACAAAGGTAGGCTAGGGAGACAGGATATGGCAGACTGATCATGAGAGCAGTGGGAGAGTCATCACTAAGGAAGGACGCTTGAAAGGAGCCCTCTGGAAGAGAAGACAAAGGCCTGTGGTGACAGTAAGTTGAATGAGTTTAAGTAAACACACACACACACACACACACACACAAACACACACACACACACACCTAGGGAAGCTGGAACATGCTAGTATAGGGAGAACTCTGTGCTCTCTTCTCTCTCTTCCTTTCAGCCCTCTGATGCTGTTTAATGCCTCATACCTGGAGTCGCTGCAATGAAATGTAGGCTTTAGAATGGTAGAATCCTGTGGTATCCTCCAGTGGGGGGATGCTGGGGAAAGTATCCAGGCAAGTGAATTGGCCTAAGACATTGCCCCAGTACAATTGGCTTTCACCATATGAATTGAGAGTAAGATGAACATGAGATATAATGAAGTCGAGGCAGACTTATGCATGCTGAGCCCCCAATAGCACTGGTGGACCTTGGATAACATCTGCTTCAGAGACACGGTTAGTGGGTCTGCCCTCTGACCTGGAAGCTGACCCTTCAGGCACCTCTCTGTCTGGCATCATCTTCTTCAATACGCACTTGTTAAGCTCCATCCATGTGCAGCCATCTGTGTTAGACCTGTTCACAGAGTCAGTCCTGGACTGGACAGACATAGCCATTTTTTTTCAAATTTTTGACAGCATTGCAGAGGAGAAATACCATGAAATAGGTAACTATAATAGGGCACTAAATCTATTTTTAAAAAAACAGAGTTCTAAAAACCAGAGGTGAGCATGTATATGTGTGTTCAGGGGCTGAGGCAGAGGGGTAGGGGTGCAGACTTTTAAACCTCAGAAACACAGAAGATGCATGAACTCAAAGACAAGCCCAATTGTGTATCAGATACAAATGTGAGTAAATAAATGGATTGTTCTCCCCACTTATGTGGTGCAGAGGCAGCTAATATGGTAGAGACAGATTTGAATGCAAAGAAGCTTTGTTGATTCACCCTGAGAAACTACTTTCTCCAGCCTTGTCTATCATTTTCCCCTAGGCAGACTCCCAAGGAGACCCATATCCTTTTATAACAGCTGTTTTGCCAAGAAAACATTACAGTGGTGTGTTGGGGGAGCATAGAAAATATTGATCATATTCCAGGGATGACTGTCACTGGATATGGATAGACCCAAAGTCAAATGGCCATTGGCTCTTCAGGGCTTAAGTAGGAACTCCAGGATGAGCAAGCAAAACCATGTCACAACGTGACGGTAGCACATAAATGAGGAAGATGGTGGCCGTGTGGCATGGATAACCGAGACAGAGAGCAGGATGAGGAAGGAATGGTCCAGGTCCTAGGATTTGTCCAACTATAAACTTGAAGTGCAGAATGAACCTTACAACAGTCCTCTACCTGTCTGGTGGAGCTGTGCCAGGCATTGTCCAAGATTCCTGCCAGCTTAGGAATTCTCAATCTCCCTGGATGAGTGCCACTGGGCCCAGAAAGCCTTAAAATGCTCTCCTACCTTATTGTCCTCTTGGGAGCAAGTTCTCAGAGGGCAGCATATTCCTGATGTGCATTTCCTTCACATCTCTCAGAAGGAGCCATGGGATAACCTGCTCTATCAGTCTCTGCCCCATTCCACTGAGGCAGAACCTCTCATTGACTGTAGCCTGAAGCCTCAACGATCCTCCTGCCTCAGCCCACTCTGCCCCACTTTCTGGGTGGGTGCTGGGTTGGAACTCAGGCCCTCATGCTTCTGTAGCAAGCCTTCTTGCTCGCTGCGCCATCTTCCAGCCCTTGGTCTAGTTTCCTAAGCACTGTGCCTCTGGCTCTTTCTGCTATGATTTGGGGGTGAACATCGGTTCTTCCAAAGACAGTTGTCTGTGAAGATCAATGGTTAGCCATGTAAAGAAGTTAGAGAAACACCTGGTGCTTCATAAATGCAAATAGAGCCATTGTTTATCAGGTTCCTGCTGTTGTTCTTTTGTACAAGCTGAAAAATTAGAAAAATTAGAAAGGCATGAGGTGGAACCAGGACCAGAGCGATGGAACAGGAGCCATAGAGAGCACGAGCCATTGTTTATTACAGCGGGGGTGGGGGGTGAGCGAGATGGGAGAGACATGAGAAATGAGAAGAGGGGGGCAGAGAGAAGAACGTGGAGATATAAGAGAATGGGGAGAGTGGTGAGCTCTAGACGGGGGGGGGGGGGGTAAGAGGGAGGGGAAAGAGAGGGGGGAGGGAGGGAGAGAGAGGGAGGGAGGAAGGCAGAGGGGATCACGTGGAGTTGGTCACTTAAAGGGAAGTTTGTGCATGCATACTGACATTTACACTGAGCCATTACTCAGCCCCTTAATGAATGTTGTAACGATGATGTGGCACGCCACTGTACGTGCCCTGCCTGTCGTCAGGAGGGTGGGGTCAGTATGATGCCAGACTTTCCAACACCTGCAACCCCCACTTTATCCTTGAAGTACCTCCTGCCTAGTTCTTGGGCAGACGCTAGGGCACCAAGGACACATCCCTGGCCTAGAGTTCGGCCCAGGGCCATTTACTAGAAGTTTCCTAAGCCAAGGCCATCTCATAGAGTCCAAGCCGGTGTTCTCCCCGTTGTGCATTGGAGGAAACTGCATCCCGTAGCAGTGGTGTGATCTTCCCAGCATCCATGTCAGTACATGGCACAGCTAGAACTCCAGTTTTTCTTTTGCCAGCTCTTATTCCCTCTCTGTCGTCAGCCTCTCTCGGAGCTGCCAAGGGAGAGCCTGATGGAGCCATTGTGGTGGGAAGAAGTTCCCCCCACTGTCTGTCTACTTCCAGCTCTCCGGTGGTCCTACAGTCAGCCTAGCTCCCAGAAATCATTGTTCAATCCGTCTGAAAAGGATCTGTCTTTAAAAGCAAGGAGGCAGAGAAAAATAATTCATACTAAAAACAAACTCTGTCATGAGTCATTTGACTTTGCTTTTCCCTGAACATATATAGTTTATGTCTTGGGGGAGCTAAGGCTAAAGGAACGTCTGATATGTTTTAGGCTCGTAGGAGCCATTCTTTAAGGCACTCATAATCAGAATGTGCCCACTGGACCCCAAGATTTAAATCAAGTGTATGCTTACAAGGCCTGGAAATTTGTTACTTTGTTGTAGTTTTGAAATGTGGTTGCGTACATATTTCCCCAAGGTGACAAAAAATGATTTGGTCCTTGGTTCAGAAGTTCTCGGGCTATTAGCTAGTCTGTACAGTACTGTTTCTTAGTGACAATGTGCACAAGACAGAAGTGTGTGTGCACACATGTGTTCAGATATGTGGGCATCTCTGCAGAGAGAATGCAGAAAATCAGCATTCACTACCCCTGGGAAGGAGGAACCCACAAGCAGAGCTTACAGATTTCCCCAGCCTTGGTGAACACAAGGCTGGCTTTCCTTTTTTTTTTTTTAGAAAACTGAAACATGTCAGAAATGTTCTTACAGTGTAAAACACGAGAAACACAAATACAGAGTAAAGGGTAGATGACACCAGCTCTACTAACCCACAAGCTCATTACTATCTCATGCTTCTTGTGTCTTCCTATTTTAATGCAACTCAGATGTACACCAGCATGGAAGATCACACAGTAGAGAGTGTTGGTGAGGGGATCTTTAGTGGCATGGTTCTTAATATGCAAGTATGAGGATTTCTCTGGGATATATACAGAAAAGTAGATTTTGCTGTGGAATGAGTTATACATTTAAAATTATGCTCACTCACTGTGGTCCCAGTCCTCCAGAAAGACTGTCCTCATTTGTATCTCTGCCAACTTGTGACATTGTTAGTTATTTAACAGTGTTGCCAAAATTGGGGGCAGGGCCATCTGTTGTCCTCTTCTTTTGCCCATCCCTGGTTAGTAGCAAGAATACTACCTTCCCATCTTCAGGTCCTTTAGTATCTTTTTGGCATTTCCTCTGCTTTTCTTTTCCCTGGATTTCAAGGAACTCTTTGTCTTTCATAAATACAAAAGACTCCTTAGGCTCTGTTCCTTGCCATCTACACTGCTTGAGATGTTCTAAACAGCGGTGCATGTCTTCACACACTCCCATGTGTGAATCTAGCCCTGTGTATGGATTTCCTAGGAAGCTTTCCCCTGAGCTCCTTCTGTCCACTTGGTCATAATGTTCCCCTCCTCCATGTACCAGGAGTGAACACAGGACTTGGGAGGTGGACTGTCTCACAGAGCAGAACACATCAGCTTTTCAAGTTGGTCTCTATGAGTATTCTTAGCAGTTTTGTCATGAATTATGGGACAGTTCTATAAGGTCCCTAACACATGTGGAGCCACAAGGTTGTGGGGGAGGGTCCATGCATCTATAGTCCTAGGGCCTTTTGTGTCTTCACTCTGCTGCTATTAGCCTTATTTATCTTTCTATAAAATGGGAGTCATCCCAAATTCAAGGAATTGTTGTCAAATTGACCACCATCCATTTTCATCTGCCTTTATTGGCTAAAGGCTTCCCCACTAGGGTTTTAAGTTTAGGTACCTGAAGATTTTGTAGGCAAATTTCCAAGGTACAGTGCTTAAAGAGTCTGAGGCAGTTTCCTAATGATGCGTCTCAGTGGGCCTGGGCCTAAGGAAAACATGACACCTACGCAGTTGTTCAATGCTGGAAAATTCTCTAGGGTGGCCCACCTCTTTTAGAGGGGAGGAGACAAGGCTCTAAAATACTGTTCCCATCTACCTAGGTGAGCAATGCCTCCTTCTAGAGCTTTCAGAATGCCTAGACACAAAAGGCCTCCTGTTTTGGCAGATTTGGTTCCCAGCTTTTGAAGACACTCACCTTCTCTTACATAATCAGTACCTTCTCGTCTCAAGGCCAGGAAGCACCAGAGGCTAAGCACCCACCTTGTATGCCAGACTTCCTGGATTCAGTGCCAGTTCTGTCATTTGTGAGGCCTGCTTTAAGTGTCATGATCCTTCTCCTTTTGTCTATAAAATGAGTATGCTAATATGACCTTCCTAATAAGAATTGAACAAAGACCAGCATTTGCAAAGTGTGTAAGTTTCTACTCCATGGCACAGTTGGGAAAGTCAATTGTGGCAGTATATATAATGAGCAGTTTTCACTGGTGGTGGTGGTTAAAATTCACAGGAGTGAACATATAGGAAATGCCAGTCCTCAAGGACAGAGGGGCTGATGACTTGGAGAAAACTCTGGAGCAAGTAACTTGGTAGAATCCTTGTGAGGACCTAAACCTTCCAACATTGTTTCCTCAAGTGTAATGATGAATTGATAAAGGTACCTGCCTGTAGGCTTGTTATATATTTAGATGAAATGATCATAAATAGCAACATTGCCAGTGCTTAGACATATTAACTACTTCTGTTACCCACATCTCCAGTCTATTCCTGGTCAGATCCCTGATTGCAGTCAGGGACCTTGAGCAGAGGTATTGGAACCAGGACCAAAATCCTACCTCAGTCCACATTGATGAGTGTGGAATAGCAGATATGTAGAATCAGAGACAGGGGCCGAAACCAGGTCTCTGGATTATGGGGGCAGAGACATAGACAAAATTAAGGACATCTGTCAGGTAATACGATGTATCTTACTTGGACTCTGATGACACCTTTCTGGATAAGTACTAGAGAGTTTAAGAGAATTGCCCATGACTGAAAGTGGAGAAATGGAGACCAGAGCCATGATCCGTCTCATTCACAGCCCCTAAAGCTGCACTATCAATAGTGTCTGCCCTGCCTCTGTGGGGAATGACTCCGGAGTGGTGAGGACAGGGTGACTATTTCTCTGGGTGAGCAGAGGTAGCATCAGGGCATAGGTCTGGAGTGTCAGCTTCATGTGAAAATTTGGAAAATGTATCCTGAAAGACAAAAGAGTGTTTTCAGCTGTACTCTGTGTTCTGGGCTGAGGGTAAACCATAAATAGATGTCCACAGCCATCATAGAGGCCCCCTTGTTCCTTCTGTTTAGAAGGTCATGTTGAACATGTCTCATTAAAACAGTTGGATCTGACCGGGCATGGCAGTCCTTCATAACCATTCAGCTAAGGTGCCCTCAGTGTGGATGGAGCCACACAAGCTTTTGTCAGGTGATCTGACCCACTATCCCAGAGTCCTAGCAGATGGCTTCATTTACATCCATCCCTGCCTTTCCTAAGCAGCAGGTCTCCCATAGGCATTGTTCAGCAGAGACCCATGACTATGTAAGTCACAGTTTGCTAAAGAATATATTTTATATTTTCCTGTAATTTAAAATCATTGTTTAACAAGCCATCTAGTCTAATATATTTTGAACCATGGGCACACTTGGAAATATATGATGCAAACGCAGACCCCCTAATTCACAATCCAACACTACACTGTCACAAGCAATCTCCCTCCTCCTCTAGGGACTCCCTGGAGTGTGTTAAAATTGGAAGGAACTCTCATTGTTTGTCCTCCTGCCCTCTACCTCCCCAACCCACCTTCTCAACACTTCACTAGATCTTCCCACCTATCAAAAGTACCCACTCCTGGAATCGTGGGTTTTTGTCCTGGAGAATCAGGCTGCATCCCAGAGCTCCCACTGTTTGTAAAAAGGCCTTTCTTCTGCTGGCCCCTCTCATACAGTGAAAACACCTAGAAGAGACAAAGGCCAGGCTGAGCCCCACAGCATGACCCTCCCTGGATAGTCATCTCAGTGGTGGCAGTGAGGAAAACAAAGGCCACGACCACCTGCTGTACCAGGGAAGCTCTGCTAATATAACCACCCTTGATGTTTCAGTGAAGTAGGGAGACACTCCCATCAACATTCACAGATGGGGAGTCTAGAAAAGCAAATTGCTTCCTTAAGCCACCCAGTCAGCAGACTGGTGTAGGGAGGAGTTTGAACTTGCACCTAGACTTATATGAAAAATCCCAATTATTGGCTCTCTCGGGTTCACCAAGCTAAGATGTGGAACTAAAATGTGCAATTGTGCCCACACGTGTGGCACAGGGAAAAGTGCTTTCTGAACTTGGAGGACGTCTATTAGCTTCCAATATGGCTAAGGGAGTAAGACCTGCTTTCTACATGGGTATTTAGGAATCGCAGCCATCTGGCAGAGAACATTTACAATGAGAGGAGTAAAGGAGATGTTATAGGCAATGACCTATCAGCTAGGCTGGAAGTTCTCACGCATCACCGAATGGCTACTTCAGACAGAACTACACCATGTTAAATCCATGAGCAAGATGAAAATCCAGGGTCCTACTTAGAGGCTCCACCAGGCTCACTCCACCTCCCTTCAGCCTTCAGAGATAAAATGTAGACCCTCAGGACAGCCGCTGTGGATCATTAAACCTGGGTCGTCTCAATATGGGGTTCAGTGAACTACAAAGGGGTATGCCAGTGCAACCAAGGCTCACCTAACAAAGTGTCACTAATGTTTTGGAAATGAGAACAATAGAACACTGTATTTGTTTATAATAAAGCCAAGTGAAGGTTGTTTAATTTAACTTTGTTCTTTGATCCTCTCTCTCTCTCTCTCTCTCTCTCTCTCTCTCTCTCTCTCTCTCTCTCTCTCTCTCTGTGTGTGTGTGTGTGTGTGTGTGTGTCTGTTAAAATTGTTTTATAAAATAGTGTTGAGAGCAAATGTTGAGAAGTTATTCTGCTAAAGTCCCTGTGTTATAAATAAAAAAGTGATGGTTATTTGCATGCCTCCAGAGAGTCAGGACATTTCAATGGTCTAAGGCTGGGGAACTCCCAAGCCAGACCCTGGCTGCCTGTGAGGGCAGTGCCTTCTTCCAGTCACCAGCATCAGCAAAGCTTTCATCCTGCATACGATTATCAACTATTGCATACATTCAGTATATCCCAGAAAAAAATCATTGCTTTTTTTGGTGCTAAAAGATCTGCTGAAGTGTGTCAAAAGAGGCGACATAGAATAATCATGAAAGTCAAATTCAGAGTCTAAAACCTCTTAGCTTCCTAACATTTTTGAGCAAACAGGTTCTGGTGGAACATATTCCCCCAAATCTTCCAGGCATTCGTAGCTCTTGGAAATAAATTGAGCATGGCAGCAACTCCCAGATAGAACAGTTTATGCCTTATCCCTGATGCAGTCTATAAGAGTATCTTTCTTCACAAAGGAGAAGTAAAGGTATGCAGGGGTATACGCTCAGCATACAATATAGATTTGCATGAAAACAACACATTACTCTTTTTTTTTAACTGTTTAGCACTCAAAGGTGAGTCTACTAGGATCACAAAGCATAGCTACATTGATTAAAGGCCTTTTACCCCCATGGAGTCAGGAAGCCACTGGTGTCCAAGTAGGTCCAACTCTGTCTTTTCTGCTGGAAGCCTAACTAGACAGGAGCCTGTAGCATCCACCTAGGTCTGAATATCAGAGCCGATATGGTGGGCGAGTTCTAGAGACTCCTCGCCTAGTGTTTGACTCCATGGTATGTCTGTGCAGTTGAAGGCTAAGCCAGGGTCTTCCTTCTAATGAGGAAAAATGCATGAATGCATTGGTCTCCTGAATTTGAGAGCAGACAGACGCCATACCTTTTAGGGATGGTGACCTGAGTGGTTTTATTTTGGCACATGTAGAATTAAGCAAAACAAACACCTGATTGCTGTTAAATCCACATGCACAAAACCAACTACCACAGCACCTCTCAGTTACAGAACCAGAAATCCCTGTCCTGGAAGATGCTCCTGGTCAGGCTGCATTTTGGCACGAGAGGAGAGAAAGGAAGAAACACAAAGGGAGGAAGAAAAGCGGGGAAATAGACAGATAAGCGAACAGCTTTCAAACATGCAGAGCCTGGGCCACTGAGTGCATCTTCTCCCGTTCTCCCTCCCCACCTTCCTTCTTTAGCTCCATGTGCGTGAAATCTGAAAAGAAGTCTCTACCATCAGCTTCAGAGTACCAGGTGTCCATCCGACCCTCTCCCTGTCCTTAGGGCAGCTTCATATTCTGCACCCTGTGCCCTTCAGATGGGGAAGAACTAGGGAAGCCTGAGTTCACAGGGCATGCCAGTGACATTTCAGGGTGCCCTCTTGTCCCCCCTTCCAAGAAAAGCTCTTTCTTTGCCGTCTCACATAACAGCCTGGGATTCTTGTCACCCAGCACCCCCACCCCCAAGTGCATTTGAACTTACTGGGTTTGTTAAGAGTCAGAGCATAGAGCATTTTTCCGTGGTGGAGGAGTTCTGGCACTACAAAGCAGAACTAATGTGGGATTTGGGATGTCTGCCCTATTTGTGCAATTAATTAGAGCTCCCCAGGGGCTGCCTGAGCCAGTGGTCTCATGAGAAACTGAGACCAGGGAAGTCTGTGACTGAGTGTCCCGTGGAACATGCACCAAACAGTTGTCCCTTACTAACTAACCTGGAACCCATGACGGCAGAGTGGCCTGCTTCATTTGGGTCCCCAGATGATAAAATCAGGTCTCCCGTGCCAGTGTTTGAGTCAAGTAGAGACAAGCGGAGTCCCCCCACCCCAGGACAGTGCAATGAGGGTTAGGTCCTAATGAGAACTTCGAAGTTCACAATATTGTAGTGAAAAGGCAAAAGGGTTTCAACTCAAAATAGCCCTCACTCTGAATCTGACTGGCACTGTCAGAAGACGCCAGATCTTGCAGAAGTTATCCGGTTACCTCTGGGCTTCAGTTTCTTCTCCCTGGTAAAGGCGTGTCCTAATGCCTATGTCCCAGGCTCATTACAGAAACAAGCACCATTTGTTGTGTTACAATGGGCTAAGCACTATCTTAAGAGCCTGGTCTATATTAACTCTTCAGTCATTTGTGGACCCTATAAAGTAAATCTAGATTAGCGGCCAGAAAGCTTCCCACAGGCTGAAGCTTGTCCCTTGCCTGTTTGTGCAGATAAAAGTTAAATAGGGACACAGCCACCCACATTCATCTACGTAAATCCTGTGACCCCTTGTGTGCAGCAACTGCACCAGTGCTGTGACAGAGACATCATGTCCCACAAAACCTTGAAATGTTTACCCTCTGGACCTTTCTAGAAAAAACAATGCTAAGCTCTGCTCTAAATTATCCCAATTTAAAGATCAAAGAAATAAGCCACATACGTCTTAAGTAAATTAGCTAAGGCCACACAACTACTCACAAGGTGGATTAAGGTTTGAATTCAGGTGCCTATTGCCAGAACTGTGTCATTCGGTGTGTAACGTACATACATGACATGTGCAGAGTGTTGTACAGAGGACATGTTTGCTACTCCATTGGCAAGCATCCCTATGGTTATCCCTCCTGGACCCTTCCTGGCTCTCTGAAGTTCCAGTCATCGTTGCCTTTGCTGTATTCCAGCCCAGCAGACCCTTCCCAGCATTTCTATCAACTGACATCACCACCATGTGCGTCCTAAAATGAATCTACCACGAATCTCAGAGTTCAGGGATCTTTACACTCCCATATAGGAGTCCTCCAAGGATACATTGCTAGGAGGTTTTTGAATGTTTGTTTTTAGACTGTCAGCTAGCATTTTAAAACAGTGGCGGTGGCTATTCAAGGAAATATCACAGGGCTGCCAAGATGGCTTAGCCGATGAAGGTATCTGCTGCTCAAGCCTACGGTGTCCCCTGATCCCAAGTGAAGGTGGGAGAGGAAAGAACCAAGGATGCCGAGTTATCCTCTGCCCTCTACCTGTACACAAGAATGCAGTCACACATGCACACGATAATGCCAGCAAGATGGTGATGATAATAACTTTCACAAAGAACATATCACATTCTAATTGAAGAGGCAAAAATCAAAATCCTGAGACAACACCCAGCATTTAATGGTTATTTCTAAGGAATCATTAATGGACATGAATTCTAAGAACTGTAGACGGGAGAGGGAAAGGGGGACAAGTCAGGTGGGACCTGATGTAGGGTAGAATGTGGAAAGGAGTGGCTCAGATTCAGCCACACAACAGAAGAAGGAAAGAAACACAGAGTAGGTGCAGAATGGAATTGGAGTTCACAGAAGGAATGACTACCGAGCCCAACAAATCCCTGGAACTTGGAGAGAAGAAGAGTTGATAAGCAGCACTCAGACACTGTAAAATTTTGAAAGTCAGAGAGCGGTCTCTGGGACAGTCCTAGGGACTCTTCCAAGTACTCCAATCTAGATTTCTGACCACATACTTATGACACACCTTGTCTGTGATTGCACCCAACAACTTTATGTCTTGATGGATGTGTGCTCTGTCTCTCAGTACTTGGACCTGACTGGGGTGGTGAGGGAATGAAGAAAAGACAGACAGACATGCAGACAGAAAAGCTGGATCAGGTGGTCTGGTTTCTCAGTTGGGGAAACTTCAGCATCTGGGAAACTTGGCACTGAACAGAGAAGCAGTGTTATTGTATACAGATGACAAGGAAGCAGGGCTACTACATACAGATAAACAAGGAGGCAGGGTTTTATGGTATACAGCTGGATCAAGGGGACAGGCTTAGCTAATCTCAGTAGGATTAGTAGGAGCAATCTTCTGGATGTAAACATCAGGAGAAGAGAGCCATGGTGGATATTCTCTCCAAACACTGTCAAAATCCACACTTGACCGAGAAGTCTTTCCCATGCTTCTGAGCTGGCTCTGAAGCTCTGGGATCCTTGACATGGCTGGTTCATGTCAACAACACACGTTCACTCTGGACTTCACTCCCTCCAGTGACTGGCTTTATAGATATAAAATCTAAGGCATAATCTGTGGCAGCAAAGCATTAGTGGGAAAATTAGAAACAACCACAGTGCAGAGTGTCTATGCCATTATTTCTCTTCTGTGCTCATGGTTGGACCTTTCTAGTGTACCCTTTCAATAAATACAGTTGCTGCCTGTGAAGCATTGTGGTTTATTTTCATGCTGTGAACTACTACCAATGTCTTGTGGATTCAATGAGCTTCCCTATACCTCCCAAGCCACACCAACATCCCCACTGCATGCAATAGAGAAGTATAGCATGTGTCTGAGAAGGGGTTGCTACCAGGAAAGGATCCATTCTGCCTGCCAAATCCAAATGAGCCGCTTCTGGTAAAACATGAAGGAAAAGGGAAGTATCATACATAAATCCGGAAGTCTAATATGAGCCCATGAAGCGGCAGCTGGAGTTTGAGTTTGGAATGCTAAAGAGGACAAGTCAAGAAAAGAAGACCTCACGTGAGACTAAGGTGTGTGAGAACAACATTCACGAGACAGAGGGGCTTGAGATCAAGGGTCGTGAGACGGAGGAGCATGACACCAAACGACTTGAGACCAAGGGATGTGATACTGAGGAGCATGACACCAGGGGACATGAGACCTAGGGGCATGAGATAGAAGGATGTGAGACCTAGAGCATGAGACCAAGGGCATAAGCAAGGCCACTTGGACCTCATCCACAGTTAGGGACATGGGCTAGCGTGGGGACTTCTTTGTAGCCTGGCTTTCTTGTTGTTGGTGCTGTGCACCAGGAGGAGTTGCAGGGCTGGTCAGGTGGCTCCCTGGGTAAAGGCCATTTAACCCTGGTGTGACAACTCAAGTTCAGGAAACTACACGGTAAAACTTCTTTCAAGTTGTCCCTGGACTTCCACGTATGGACCATGGCACATGCATGTAATTTTTAAGTTTTAAATAAAGGGCAGGGCTCCATGCTGAGCCGGTGATGTGGTGCCCTTCCACACCACCTGGCAGCTCTAGGAAGCGGAAACAGGAAGGAAAACAGTTAACCTTCACAGGCTTCTGTGTCTAGCACTTTCCAGGTTCCCACCAACTCCCATAGGTCAATGAATTTAGTCTCTGTAAGTGTCCTGTATGTTAGGAGGTATTACTGCCTCCTTTTGGGCGAGGAATAGCATAGCTGTGGTCACCCACTGGTAAATACAGAAACTAATTTGTCCCCTGAATCAGTGTTATCAGTTGTTAGGTTGCCCCAGGAGGAAAGCACGATAGGGATTCTGCTTCCGGTTTTACTCATCCTAAAAAGAGGATCTGAGACTTGGATCAGAGTAACGCAGTTTTGTATTGACATTGGACCAGGTCTTGATTCTGATCTTAGCACCTACTCCATCAGATCACACTGCCTCGTGTAAGCATGCTACAACTTCAGCCTTGCTTATCCAAATCCTAACATATTGTTTCATCTGATATAAGGCATCTCTGAGATCAGTAGAAGAATGAATGGGTAGATCAGCCAGGTACAAGGATGATCATAAAGGCATTGCCCTCCAGATTGCGACCTCCTCCAAATGAGGCACTCAACCCAATTTCTTGTGGATCCACGGGGCCTGGTGTTTGCAGGAGAAGGGTATCTCCAAGCAAGTAGTCACTGAACACAGCATGTTTAGGTAGAAGCTATGGGCTGTTTCCTTCCAGAGTAATACAGTCAGCATGTCCATGTATTCTTACCCTTGGGATGCTCTTGGATGGTCATATGACAATGGTGTCACTGTGGGCCTGTTCTCTGACCATTCTCTAAGATGTGTTTCTCAGTAGTGTTTTATGGTTAAAGGTAGCCCAAATCATCATGTCACCCATACCTTCATACTTGCTATTGGCCATTCAGGTTTTATTGGACCAGTTATGTACCTTAGGCAGGAAATGTAAAACGGCAACACATCTTTACATAATTAAATAAATGCAATACTTCTTTACATAGTTAAACAAATACAATGTATCTTTGCATAGTTAAGCAAATATTCCACAGCAAAGAAGGGTTTAGACTGCCAGCTTTACTGTTTCCTCCTGTTTCTTAACTATAGCTTTCAGTTCCACAGGATGAGGCTGTTGAGGTTGTTCTGAGACCAGCAATCTCTCTTCCCCAGTTGAGTCATTTAACAAAAGTTAAAAGCATCTTTTCTTTCTTTAAAAACATACATTAAATCCCTTGTATGAAACTATAGTAGTTAGGAGCATGGCCTCTGGCATCTGAAGGGCCTGGGTTTGAGATCCAGTTCTTTCATTTACTGATTGTGTTATCCTGGGAGTATTATTCATGGGTCTGTAAACAGAACTGATGGAACACACACGCACCCCCACACACACATCACATGTATGTATGTATGTATGTATGTATGTATGTTTGTTTGTATAATGGGATTTATTAGAATTGCTTACAGGCTTCAGAGTCTATGTAGTCCAACACTGGCTATCTCCTGATGGAAAGACAGAGAACTTGGTAGTTGTTCAATCTATGAGACTGGATATCTCAGCAGTACCAGTCTGGAATTGGAGTACCATATGGTTCCTATAGAGCTGCTGGTCTTCAGTTTATGTTGAAATCCTGAAGAAATAGATTCTAATGGCAGAAAAGGAATGCCTCAGCAACAAGATAACTAAGCTCACAAGGAGCATGGAGGTAAAAAAAACAAAACCTTGATCCTTTTCTGTGAGCAACCACCATAAAGTGTGGTCCAGATTTAGGGTGGGCCTTACCTCCTCAAATAAGCTAATTAAAAAAAATAATTCACAGGCAGGCCCAGTTGCTTGAGTTTTAGTTGATTCCATATAGTCAAATTGATGACCAAGACTTAATCTTCCTTAACCTTGGCCCTTTGTAAAGCAGAGTTAGAAGGCACACCTTATTGGGGCATCAAGGACACTGAAATGATTTATGTGACTCTGGAAAGCAGTCAGAGCTTAGTACATGATAGTTATTCTCAACATTGTAAGTATCTTTCATTGAGTCTGGAGAGATCGCTTCGTGGGTAAGAACACTTGCTGATGCGGAGGGCCTGGGTTCAATTCCTAGCACCTACATAATATCTCACAGCCTTCTAGAGCTCCAGTTCCAGAAAACCTGATGCCCTCTTGCCTCCACAGGCACTGTACTTAAATGCAGGCAAAGCACATATATACATAAAGGCAATAATTCTTAATTGAAAACATTTTTCATGACTTCTCAGAAATATTGCATTTGAATTATTGATCATTTAATATACATTTATTGAGGGTACCAGTCCATACTAGGTGCAAAAAAGGGATGTATAATTGTATCTGGAAAGGAAGCCATGCTTGTTCATCATCACCTCTCTGATGTCAAGTGCTACTGTAGGCATTGGGGAAATGTTATTTAATCTTGATATGATTGTCATTCCAGGGATGGAGACATGGAAATTCAGAAAGGTTAATAAACCAAAGATATGGCCAATGATTGAATTTTGATCTCTTATCCTAAATAAACCAAGCTGTTCTCAGATAAAGTCTCCCCTGTGTCGGTTTTGGTCCATGGGACATCTTCATCATTACAGATGTCTGGGATGTGACAGATCTTTCACTTACATAATTTCAGGTGATGAATCTAGAGGAGCATCCTCTGAGGGTGAGAGAGGTCCTGGTCATTCAGAGTATTCTCTAACCTTACTTGGGACTAGAAGCAGGGAATGAGAAGGTGACTAGCATGGGATCGTATTTGATTGTCCCAAGGCATGCTTTGTAAGTCATTTTGTTCTTTCTTGAAAAGTATCTGCTGTGAGCTTACCTTTCAGACTTGTGCTTTTAACATCTCTATCTATTGAAAGCCAAGCATGTCATGTCCTTCTATGTGAACTAGGTTTACCCTCTTTCCATTTGGTAGTTTGAAACTAATTACAGACTGCGTGCTATGGCTATATATGAAATGAGTGTTTAAGCCAGTTAATGCAATAACAAAAAGGAAACATGAGGAAAATGTACCTTTCTTTCCATTATCTGAAGATTTCAGGCATATGGGGGTGCTTTGATTTTTCAATACACCAAATTATGTGAAAAACCAGCCACAGGCTTTCATCTTTGTTTATGTAGGAACAATTAATTTTTTTCAGAGGGGAGACAGCCTGCCAAAGACTTGTTCTGTGGTGGTGTATGTGGTCCTTGGAGCTCTTGTCATAGAATGTGTGCCTGCCAGGGCAAGCAGGTGTGTCACAAAGGATGACTCAAAACAAAAAGCTCCTGGAGTACTGACAATCAGATTCAAAGAGGAGACTTCTGTTCATCTTACTCCTTCATTCCTTTTCCACAGCCTAAGCCGCATCCCCACCATGCCTCACAGCTCATCATTCACCTACAGATCTTCGACAGACCTGTTCTCCTTAGGGAGACTGAACACACTCACACTCAGAGACCTCAACCAGGAATCCCCTTCCGTAGCATTCTCATGGTCCATACTTATGCCTTACGTCTCTAGACACAGGCCGTTTATGGTCTGAGATGTGGTTCTTTGCCTTCTGCACGGTGTTCAATGAACATCTCCCACCTTTCATCTCACTCCCTCTCTCCAGCTTTTCTCCCCACTGCTCGTCATATATGTCTATAACATGCGTGCGTATATACATGCCACATACACAGCATCTAGCATAACAGGGTATTATTCTAGGAATCTTTGTAGATTTATGTTTACAAAAATAGGTGAAGATAATGTAGAGACTTCCTGTAAAACAGACAACACCCAGTTTCTCTTATTACTAACATCTTAGTGAGAGTGTTGTATTTGCTGTAGTTAGTTACTTAAGACTGATACATTGTGATTAGCCAAAGTGCATGCTATGCAGTTTTACCTTTTGTGCTTTTCAGTGTTCCAGCATCACATTCCGGATACTGAAATGTTGCATTTAGCAAACCTAGTTAGTTCTTCTGGTTCCCCTCATCCTGATCTGACGCTTTGTAGAATGTATTTCATTGGGAATTCATTGGATATCATACTAATGATTCTATTGCAGTTTGGGTTTATGGGGAAGAACACCCACTAAATAAAGGCCATTCTTACCACATTGTACCATCAATACAGCTCAGCCTCCCAATCACCAGAGTTGCTAGGTTCTCCACTGCAACATTTCTGTTTCCACACTGTACCCTTTGGAAGGAGGTCACTGGGAACAACCCAGCCAATGACAAGTTGACCCGAACACTATATACATTTGACTTACTTCTACCAGAAAAACCTGCCTCTTCCCTGTGTTTACTTATTCATCTATTCATGTAATAACTTGGAGGTACTTGTGCTTTGGATTACATTTTTGTTGTTCAGTTGCTCCCATTTGGACCACTGGCAGTTCTAGCTTTGCTTCTTTGTTCCCTGGACATATTTCATGTTTGTGTTTTTACTTTCTGGCGCTAATCCAAGATATTCTGTCTGTGTCTTCCTGCAGTCTTAGAATCAGTCCTTTCTAAGGAGACTGGCTCTCATAAACAAGAAAGGCATTAGAAACCAAAGTGTGGACACCAAAGGAGCCCATCACTACTGTTGGTTATTGGCACCTTCAGCTGCCAGGGAAGGAAGATAGGTGTGAATACGTTAGTGTGATCCTCTTTGTCACTGCCAAGCTAAGCATGAGTTCATGCTGATATTTCTAACAGTCTGTTTCCGTATAGATCATTTAACTCCCTTCCTCTGTTTAATCGGTAAATCTCACTCAAAGAATGAGATACATCTGTCCACTGCTCCCCGTAGATTCACTTAACTTGCCACAGTTTACATGTATTATAATTTTTACCACACATTACCAGGCATTAAAATAAAGGTTTGCATGTTTTCTTTAGAATTTCTTTTCTTCCTGCCTTCATTTTCCTCTTCTTCCTCCTTTCCTTCCACTTCCCTTTCCCTTCCTCCCTCCTTTTCCTATTTCTAATCCCCCTTCTCCTCCTCCTCGTTCTCTTCCTTCTTTGCTTTGGTCAGAACTATATTTTCTCCCAGTTCCGCCGGGCAACACCTTGCTCTCCCATACTGTCAGTGGGATTGTTTCACATATTGGTGATGTATTTACTTTCTGACATACTGTAGTCTGTCACGGGACCCCTACCTCCTAATTTGTTTTTTCATTTGCCAGTGTTAAATTTCACTGTTTGTGCTACACTATTCAGTGGTTTTTGACAAATGCATATGATGCCATGTAGATACAATTACAATATGATATAGATGACTTTTTTAGCCACCCAGCAAAGCAAACAGCTCCTCAACTTCACCTATTTCACCCTCCCTATCTTCCCCTGAGTTCCTAGTAACACACATAATTTTGTAGTTCTGCCTTTCCCAGAACATCATGTACTTAGAATCCATGCCTTCAAGTGCCTTAGTCATTCTTTATTGCTAAATATTGTTTCATTGTATATCTGTACCTTGGACTCCCAAAGAACACCTTTGTTACCTACAGTTTGGGTGATTATAAATAACTACGTTGAAATTTCACATGAAAGTTAATGTGTTCATAATTTTTTGAAACAGTTGAGTAAATAGCTAGGAGCACAGTTACTGGGTTGTGTGGAAACAATGTAGTTAGCTTTGTGGTAGATACCAAATCTTCTTGCAAAGGGACTGTACTATTTTGCTTCTCCCAGGCAAAGAAGAGGACGTCATGTCGTTCCACATCTTTTCCTTGTTTGACATTACCATCCATGCATTTGTACTTCCCTGTGCAAAGAAGTGTGCAGTTGCTTATTAATGTTATCTGAGTTCCAATTCCCCAGTGAGATAGTATTAGGTGACCAAACAAGCTCCTTTGTCTCGGGTTATCTACCTTCAAAAATATATTCATATATTGCGCATTTCAACTTGGGGTGCTTTTCTCATTCTAGAGTTTGAGGTATTCTTTATAAATTTGGAGTAGAAGTTCTTTGTGAGGTATGTGTTTTCTTCAATTCTGTGGCCCATTGTTTCCTTCTTTTAAGGTAATACCTCCCAGAGCAGTTTGTAAGCTTTAGACATCCAGTTTTACCTTGATTTTCTCTCATGGATAATGATTTTGGCATTCTGTGTGTAACTTTATTGCCAAAACTAACCTTACAATACTGTAGTGGTTTTAATGAGAAATGCCCCACACATGCTTGTGTGTTTGAACACTTGGTCTCCAGTTGGTGGCACTGTTTGTGGAGATTATGGAACCTTTACGAGCTGCAGCCTCGCTGGAGAAAGAGCATTCCTGGGTGAAGACTTTGGGGGATGATAGCTTCGCCCCACTTCCTGCTTCCAGTTTTTTCCTGGGTGTGAATGAAAATACGATCTGCCAACTTCCTGCACTTGTTGCCATACCGTGCCTTCTCCACCATTATGGACTCTGCTCCTTTGGTACTATAAGCTAAAATGAACCCTTTCTGCCTTGTAATATTTTATCACAACAACAGAAACATAGCTAGCATGTTCTTTGTATTATGCTGTTTTGTCTCATAGGGATATATTTATCAGCCACTTTGATTTATTTTTGTTAATGGTGCTTTCAGTGGCTTTGTTCACTGTTGTTGTACATTGATGTAGAAACTGTTTGAAAGATATCCTTCATCCTCTGGATTCCATTTACTTCTGTATCAAAGGGCAATTGATTCTTTATGTAGATCTGTTTGGGGCTCACTGTTTTGTCCCAGTGATATGTCTATCTATTCTTCACCAAGTTCATGCTTGCCTGGTTATTAAGGCTTAAGAGCAAATGTCATTAGTATCATGTTGATTAATATAGGCTTTGTTTGTCTTCCCATGTCATTTGTCTGACAGGATTTCATAGAAAGTTTTATGATCTGGAACTCATCTATGTAGCCCATGGTGGCCTTCAATTTCCAATCCTCCTGCTTCAGCCTCCTGAATACTGGGACTGCAGCCAGGTACCACCATACCTAACTTTGATAATCATATTGGTGATATTTACAGACTAGCTGGTGAGAATTCAGTGGTATTTTGTGGATTCAGGGGGGACATTAGTCGCTTTAACATTGAGTGTCTATCCTGTGAGTGCAGACAGATCCTTCTCCATATCCTTGGCTCTTTTCTCATTTCTCCATCGCATTTCTGAAGGATTCTCCATTCTGTGTCCCTGTGGTTTTTTCAGCTTGCAGCTGTACTCAGGGTTTGCTTATTCTTTGTCTCATAGACAATCAGTTAAAGTCTGAAGTTGTATCTGTCATGGTTCATTGGTCTATAACTCCTTGCAGTTGTCAAGTTTTGAGTCATGTGTACTGGCGTTCTGTAAATACATACACACTAAGGATTGTTTTGGCTCTTAGAGAACTTACCATCACCAATAGACAATTAGCATTACACAATTACCTTTGAATAAATTCATCTTTGTCCTCAGAGTCTTTTTAATTTAAAGAACTACTATGTCAACCCACCCAGTGCAAGCAAGGCTAATCTCCAAGGATGAAAGGATATTCCAAAGACTTGTATGGGGGACTGGGGGACTCCTGGTGTTTGAGCTGAAGAGTAATGCAAACAAAGCCCTTCTCATTTTTATTATCCCAGTAAGAAAAATGTGAGGAGATGTTTGTAAGTAGTTTAAGAAAATATAAGTACAGGGAGGGAATAAACCTGGTGATCTATCTTATCACCTTTGCTCATATGAAAAGAGCCAAGAATATTACTCCCAGGCCTTTGCCTTCTCGACAGAGATACTGTGGACATTCCAGGGCATTCTCTTCATGTCCTTGTTTTCAAGTTCATTCGATTGTCATAGTTTATGTAGTTCCTACCTTGTGGGAAGGACATTGTGCACTCTGCCTCGTTCATAGTTCACAGCTTTGTTACGCAGGCTCCCACAACACTGCAGCTCTGCTTTGAATGGCCTGCAGCACCACTGTTCTCCATCCTTTCAGTTTCAATCCCCATAAGTCTTTGTATTTACAGCACATCTCCTATAGGTCTTGCTTGTTCCATAGCTAACTAATATATTCTTGGCATTAACATCTAAATAGATTACTGGTACAGATGGATGGATATGTACCATGTAGTAATTCTTATATTTGTTGTTTTCATTATCCCACCATGTTTTAGGAGGCAGGGTCTTCCTATTTCCTGTAAGCTGGCCTCAAAATTACAGTCTTTTACCCTGACCTATAGAGTATGGGGATTACAGGAATGTGCCACCAAACCCAGAATTTTTATTCCTATTTAACTCAAACTTTTATCTGTCTATCTGTCTGTCTGTCTATCTATCTATCATTTATTTGAGATAGTAACGGTATGTTGTCCAGTGAGTCTCTGACTTCTTGGCTCAAGCAGTCCCTTTGCTTAGCTTCTACAGCAGCCAAGATTACATGCATGTGCCTTCCTGGCCACACTGGACCCTTCTTCGTTTCTTCTCTTCTTTCTTCTACTTCTTTTAGTTTTCATTGGACATTTCACCTTATCATATCTTATCTCCTCTCTTAGAATATTCATCTATTCTGTTCAAACTCTATCATCTATTCAAATAGTAAGGTCTTTTTGCTGAAATGTGCAGTGTGTATACTGTATCCACATCCAGCATCGCATAACTCTACCACTCACGTGGATTGTAATTACTGGCTAAGGGAGAGTTATCAGGTCCATCATCCTGCCCTAAAATTGATACCACTTGTTTAATTTATTCATGCCATATATGCTTATACCATATAGTCCTGGCATTACTTTTGAGGCTGAATAAGGAAGAAAAGACCAATTATTAGATACTGATTTCTATAGTGAATTACCTAAGCTCTCCTTACACTGCTTATTTGCCAAACATGACTTAATTTTCCACTGGTGACAGAATGACAGAAATGACTGAAACAATGGGTCCTTGCCCTTTAGCCACCTGCTGGCTGCCACATACACTTCTGCAAAATCTTGCTTGCTTGCCTGGCCTACCTTGTTGTTTTAGAATATAAAATGAGGTTATAAACTAAATTGAAGGCTTTCAGGAACTATACTGGCTTCAGTTCACTAGTGACATCTCCTCTCCCCGTACTCATTGGTGTTGCAGTGGTGTGCTTATTCCAGAAAGATTACCATAACATTTTATTTTTAATTTATAAATTTATTTTTTAATTTTGCATACAAAGTATTACCTTAGTGTTTCTGTTGCTGTGAAGAGACACCATGACCATGCAACTCTTATAAAGGAAAACATTGGGACTGGCTTACAGTTCAGAGGTTTAGTCCATTATCATCATGATGGGAAGCATGGCGGCATGCAGGCAGACACGGTGTTTGAAAGGTAGTTGAGAGTCCTACATCTGGATCTGCAGGCAGTAGGGAATAAACAATGAGCCACCAGGCATAGCTTAAGCTTCTGAGACCTCAAACCCTACCCACTAATGATGATGTCCTCCAAGAAAAACACACCTACTCCAACGAGGCCACACCTGCTAATAGTGCCATTTCCTATGAACCTAGAAAGGCCATTTTTATTCAAACCACCACACACACACACACACACACACACACACACACACACACGCACGCACGCACGCACACACACGCACACATACGCGCGCGCGCGCACACACACACACACACACACACACACACAATTTTTACTTTTGCTTGATGTTTGCTGTCCTTGTAGGTACCAGAGACTCGAGTTTACCTGTCCTTGTTTTCATCTCCCCTCGAACCTCTGGTTTCCTGAGAACCCCTCCATATGCAGTCTGTGTTTTTCTGCTCTGTGAGCTGTGACACAACATTAAACTAGAATCCTGTTGGTTTGATAGGAAGATAAGGAGAATAAAAATAGTCATTCTATAATATTTTGATTTAATCTATGTATTGGGGACAGAGAAATAGCTCAGTCAGTAAAGGATGAGCCTTGAAAACATGAGGACTACAGTTCAATACCCAGAACCCACATTAAAAAAAATCCAGCATGCCTGTAACACTAGGGCTAGGGAGGCAGAGACAGGTGGATTTTGGAAAGTCACAGGCCACTAACAGATCCTGTCTCAAAAAACAAGGTGTCCATCTCCCAAGGAGTGACCATTGATCTACACACACACACACACACACACACACACACACACACACACATATCTAAGTGTTCCCATGGGCTTGCGTCCCTCCACATACACACACTTCTCCTGTGATAGCTAAAGGGAGTTAGAGCTGGAGAAAAGTTTTGTCTTTATAGGGAGATGAAGCCTTGGAAAACCCCTCTCTGGCAGAGAGGTCTTGTTCTGGGGAACTCCGTGGTTTGTTTCCTGAAGCTTCACCTCTCCCCTCACTCTGTCAGAGCCATTGCAGACTGTTCTTGGCTTCCTCAGGGAGAACGGATAAGCTCTAAGAGGTTAAACACATGAAAGTGTGTCCTAGTTCCACATGTGTTGTGGCCATCAGAAGTTTCTAGTTCTCACACACATCCATATTCAGTCCCCAGGACTTCAGCTCATCCATGGTTCCAGCAGCTTCTTGTCCTGGCAAAATCTAGTTGTAACTGGATTCTTCTGTCTCCGGATTTTAGGGTGAGAATTTGCCCTTTGACCTCAGTTTTCTATCTAACTCAAGAAAAGTCTGTGTTTGGTACTTTGTTGGCTTCTTCTCTTGTCTGGATTTCATGTGTTGAAGCTACAACTAGCATTCTCTTTTTACTGCTTTTCTTTACTGTTGCCCGGACCACACCATATTTAAATGTATGCATTACCTAATGGGTTTCTGGATTTCCCCTGCTACAAAGTAAACTTCTGGAAATAGGTCCTATATCTGTTATAGTCGTGGCTGTCTGACTCAGAGTAGGTGCTAAGTAATAATGGTTATGTGGACTAATGAATACCCAGGCATTCACTGAGCACACTGTTAAACTAGGCACCGTGCTTAGTGTGGAGGTTCAATCAAAACAGAAACATGTCTACAGTTACTACAGGGGCTTGTAAGCTACACATAATCTTAAAAACAGAAGTAAAGGTTAAGGACATGAAAACTAACACAATGGACAGAGGGGTAAAGTATCTCAGAAAGGAGGTCTATTAAGTTGTACAGAATGAGCAGCTCTTGGCTTATGTGAAGGGGAATGACCTAGAGAAGGGACCCCACAGATCTGCTGAACAATGTGTCGGACAATGCAGGAAGTGGCTTACTTCAGCTACCTCCTGTAACATTCATTGTTCTGTGCAAGGCCTATCACTGTTAATTCATTTCACATCAGAAAACCCCGCCTTAGATACTTTGAGTGGGCAAAATGTCACTGGTGCTGAGCAATGGGGCAGGTCAAGATGAGTCAGGCAGGACTCAAAGGGGTCTAAGGAGCTGAGCACACAGTGGACCTCCTGAGCTATTCCAAGCCCCTTTTGAGTATGCTGCCATTGTTAACTGCTCATGTAGACTTTAGCCTTGTCAGTAGTAGGATGAAAATCAGGACAGCTTTGCAAATGCCCCAAAGCCGCTGGGGGTTGAGTTTCCTCAAAGAAGGCGGGAAAGAAAAATAAATGTGGGCTTCTGCTCTTGCAACCTCAGCCCAGTGAGCCAGGCTTTCCCGGAATGCTGCAGGCTGCTTCAAAGGCCCATTGTGGAAAGCTTCCAGATGTGCATGGAAAGCCTCACGGGGGGGGGAGGGGGCTTCCCAGTAAAGAGGCTTTTTTAGACCTGAGCTGAGATGAAGGAAGTTGATGTGATGAGTCCTACCAGGTGGGCTGTATTCTGAGGGAGTCCAGACTCCAGCATGAAGGAGAGATCAAGGGAAGTTACCCAGTTCGGGTACCTGAGCCAAACAGGTTTATAGAGAGCAATAGTCTTTGCTGGAAGAGGACAGAAAAACATTCCCCCAAGCACTTACCTACCTGCAAATTGCTTGTGACAGTCCCTTCATTCCTTCAGCATATCTTGGAGTTTTGGGGAAAGGTTTTAGTTTGGAAAAAAAGCAACCGTGGGCAAGGGGAGTCCATTCCTACAGCGATTCCTCTAAGGATATAAAAACTAAACCCCTCTGATCTGTGCTCTGATCGCCTGTCTCAAATATCAGTTCTTCAGATAGTCAAAGCTCGATGCCCCATTTTCCTTTTATTCCAAGTGAGAGGGACCTAGGTTTAAATTTCTGGAGCCTCAGTTTCCCCATCTGTAGAGGGCAATGAAGGACTCCAGGCCATCCTCATTAGAGAAGGAAGGGATTGCTGAATGGCTGCACATAAAATGCCTGGCACAGCGCCTGATCCAGAATGAGCGTGCAGACTGTTCTCACTTCTCCTCAGTCCAGTTGTTCGGGCAGGCGGGGCCGGGCCCAGTTGGCCTTTAAGTTTTACTCAGTGGCTCTTTAAATCCTCCCTGTGTGTGCGTTTGCGCTTAGCTGAGTATTTTGAGATCGGTGTATTTAGGGGAAAGTCCTCTTGTCTACAGCTAAATTAGGCCTGTCTTGCTCCTCTGTTCATCAGCCCCTATCCAATTTTAACAAATTAAAAGCATTGACACTCAGCAAGGCTTGAAAGAATTTGCGTGAGCAGCTGGGAGATGCTCTCCATGCCAACAGCTGTTGCCTCTCTGCAGGCAGGCAGCAGAGTAGAGTCTGGTGCCCAGTGGGGAGAACAGGGAGGGTGCCTTGACAAAGGATACAAAATATGTCCACGGTGGAGCCCTCTGAGCCGGCTGCATCATCATCACATCCTCTGTCTTCTGCCAGAAGAGAAGGGGGCGAAGTGCTAATGGGAAAGAGCAAGGCATAACATGTAGCCAACTTCCAGGCAAACCACTGTCACTCCTGTCTAGAAGGCAGTATTCGCCCTGCTAAAGTGGAGAAGCCATGAGACAGTGTAAGGGCTGTCTCCTAAAACATTTTCATTCAGTTTCTGCTGTGGAGTCTATGGGAAGTGCTAAATTCCTCATGTAGTCCAAGGTGTCCAGATGTATCCTGCCCTCTCACCTGGCAATCCCTCCAGCTTAGCCATGCCGTCTTTGTTTATTCCCTTCACTTCTCCAGGCTTTCTCTCCTGGAGCTTAGGTTCCCTGAGTTTGGTCTGGATTTTTCCAACATCCAATTACATCCTGCAGGCCTCTCTCCATGTCTCCCACTCCAGCTTTGTAAACCTGCTGAGTTCTCCTTGAATAACCTGTCCAAAGCCTACATGCACTCTACCACTCCCAAAAAAGGGCTTCCGTGGTTCCCACAAGCTTCTAGTCTCTGTGTATAAAGGATTAGTATTTTCCCATGGCCTAGTGTCTTTCCTCTGTGACATGCATTTTTATGTTCCTATTCCTGCCCCAAGATACTGAAAGATGCCTCTATGGGAAAGTGTGGGGCTAAGACACTGCGTTGAGCATCCAGAGAAGGCATTTAGACTCCCTGGCTGTCTGCTGCTTTAAAAAGAAAGGGGAAGAAAAATCACATCTCGGGTGTAAGTGCCAGGTCATATAGCACCAACAAGGATGGATTGGCCTCTTCCTGAATAATTGGGGTAGACTCACATGGCTAGTTGACATAAGCTTTGCAGCTCCATGAGAGGTCCTGCAGCATGACTCCTCTTGATCCTATTTTCACTGTTGTCCTCTGAACGGGCTGAGGAGACCTGAAACTGTCATTCCTGGTCACCCCATGATCCTGTAGGATAAGGGAGGCAGCTCTATGCAAGCAAGCCTCCTTATTGAATCTTCAATTCTTCACAAATGGGTCATGAACCCACGACCAGAGACCCAAGAGGGAGCCCATCATCTGTGATGGCTTTTTTTCTCTTCCTAATATTTGGTTTTGGCCCATCACCATAAGCCTGTGGTCAGCCTTCAGCATACCTGTCATGTCTGGATATTATGAGAAATACCTCATTGCCCCCAGCACCTCCTCATATCGCCCCCACCATGCTGAACGTGCCAGGGCACCAGAAGGCAGCAGCTGTAACTTATTGGAGCTCTTGGGGGTCGCCATAGTGCAGCCCCGTCTCCCCAACACTTGCTCTCACTCTGGCTGCCCTTTTCATTTCTCTAGTGTTGCTTCCAGCCCATACCCTTCAACCCCCCCCCAGTCTATCCCCTCCTTGGATAGATAACATGCTCTCCACCATCATCTGTTAATGCCTGTGCGACCTTGGAATCTCAGTCAAGGACCATGAGGACCATAGACATCCAGACCCATACAATAGGAAACATCTGAAGCCCAGGAATGCCGAGATCTCCCCGGGACTCTGAGTGTCCCAAAACAGGCCCTTTCGGGTAGGGGGGATTCCCATTGTTCTACCTGATTACTTCCTGTGGGGGCAGAAAGGGTCTTAGGAAACAGTGGCGGGGTTACCTCCGCTATGCTGTTCTTCCTCATACTTCTGGGCAGAGTGGACAAGGAGAGTCTGGTAACAGGAGCAGTTCTTATCCTGTCCCTGCCTCTTACCCAACAGACTTCTTGGTAATGTGGCAGATTGGTCGGTCTTTTGTAAATAAGCTAAGCCAAGTGTTCCTGCCCAGGCTGCAAATAGCCTAACCAGTCTGTTGGCCTGTCCCAAAACATTCCTTAAGAAAGCTTTTGTTGTTTTGACTTTTAAAATGTGCTGTACAAGATGGTGGCAAGAACCTTTCAAAATGATTGGGTGATGTTTACACACACACACACACACACACACACACACACACACACACACACGCCACTATCCTTCCATACAAAGATACACACTCCTTTTCTGGATGACATCTGGTCTCTACTGAATCCTGTGCAGCCCTCCTCGGCTTCTGAAAAAGCTCTACAGCCCAAAACTGAAATCCCAGGGTTTGTACCAGACAATCTCCTTATCATCACTGAACATGTCAACTCCCTGTGCCACCTTCCATGATAACATTGTCACACTGACCTGATCGTGTGGAGAGGCCAATGTTTGTGCTTTATGCTAAGAATCAAGCCAGCAATTACTGATATTCCTGCCATCCTTTCCATTATGCAAAACTTGCCCTTGTTTTAGAGAGGCAGGCTTAGAAAAATGAATAAGAGACCTGTCCAGGCTAGTAACACACTGTCAAACCAGGTCTCCCCAGAGCTCATGACGCCATAGGTGTACTGTAGAGAAGGAATTCGAAATGGCTTTGTAAAAACAGGAAGTGCAGCTCATCCTGTGTGAAAGGAAACACTAAGGATTCCGGGAAAAGGTAGTTGTATATTTATTCAGATAGAGAGAAGTAACTTATATGAGAAGCTGAGGACCAGGATTGCAGGGAGAGATCATGTACCTGCAGCGCTGACCACGCCCCTATGGTGGTCCTTTCAAACCTGTATTGTTCCTGTATCTCAGGATGTATGAGATGGGATTCCCCTAGGATGCCTCCCCTGCACGTGCCTCTGCTCAGGGGCTGGACAGGGAAAGCCTATCCCAGGACTTAGAGCAGTGATCTTTGAGACCCAGAACCAAGAGATGAGGACAGCAGGCATGGGGAGGGTCGCACAACATACCTAATTCAAAGCATTTACAAGTGAGGAGAGGAACCAACTCTTGGATTTCCTGCTTCTTTCCACAGATTCATTCAAAGCAAATAAGCCCCCCCCAAGGGAAAGAAAAAAAAACACCTCTTTGAGAACGTTAATTCTGTTCTCATCTAGAAGCCATGCTGAGTTACACTAAAGGTAATGGCATTTAAAAAAATATTCTCAGGGAAACTCCCAGCTGAACACACAAAAATGCTGGTCCCCAAGGAACAGTGTAAGGATTGTTTGAAGGGATCAACATTGGTGAGATTACAGAAATCATAATATGTGAATAAATGAACATATGGAAGAAATCAGCAAAGCTCTCTCCTTCTTCCCATATGTAAACCCGGCCTTCGCCTAAAGTCCTTAAGTAAATGCAGATGTAGCCAAACCAGGGACCAGATGGCAAGCAAGCACTGTACCAAGAGGCAAAGAAAGCTCTGGGTGTTTATTCAAAGATGGGGGAAAGTCATAATCCACAATGCTGTGGTGTTCTCAGAAGGGCAACCGCCGGTCACATAAGCCCACTAGAGGCCCAAGGTGACCAAAACATTACCAACAGAATTTTTAACAATTGTGATTTGCTGTAGGAAAGCCATTTTCTGTGACTGGAATCTGATGTCGGGAGTTGTAACTTTGGGACATGAAATCGACATTTAAATCAAAGGAGCAGGACCACAGGGGCAGGGAAGTAGAGCTGGTTCTTGCTCTGCATGCCCATGTCCCGGCAGCTTTGAAGCATGGTCTCATCTACTTCTCTGCACCATCCGTTAGGTACTGGGCAAATGGGTGTTTCCTATGCATCAAGAGATGTTGGGTCTCTGCATCCCACCTGGGGATGCCTACCTAGCTATCCTTAGTCCTTCCTATGCTACCTTTACATTCTCAGCTTTGTGGTTCTATGTGATTGGAATGTGTGACATTTGACAAAGGACACGGTCCCCAAAGACCCTGTTCAGTGGTCAGTGTCAAAGCACTCACCGTGTGCCATGCCTGTGGGAAGACACACAGGTTCTGCTAAGTGTGAGACCCTGCCATACTCCCTCAGCCCTTTCTGCCCAAACCAGTAGGACTCGAGACGGTGTTAGCTAGCCAGGCACACTGCCTTCGGATCCCAGCAAACATACTGTGGGGAACAGAGCAGAATGTGACTGGGTTTTCATAAACCACGGCCTTTGTCTTCGTCACAGCCTGTTGAGTCCAGTGAGCATCAGTACTACAAAAGCCCAGGGACACCCTTTGAGTCCTGGCTTCTCAGTGTTCATGAATTTCCATGGTTTGCTGAAGTATAACTAGAAAGCTATTCTGAGAATCACTTTGTGTTCACTTTCTCCTACCTGCCTGCCCTCTTTCATGTGTGCATTTTTTCTGAATGTCTGTCTGTTTCCCCATCACTTTTACCTAATCACAGTCCTAGGTGACAGAAGCATCCCAAGCATACAGCAGACTTGTGACACTGTATGTGAATCACCAGCACATAGGCTCCCTGATTCCTGTTGTCTAGCTGGATTTGGACATTAGGAGGCACCAGCAAAACACTAGAGATTTTTGTATTTAAGTCCCAGAATCCTATGAAGGGTTACTCCCAAATTGGCTGCATCCATATACTGCCCACTGACTTATTGCAGAGTTGGCACCATACAGATAAGTATCTCTGTGTGGTGGTAAGCTGTTCCCTCTCCCTTCTCTTCTTCAGAGTAAGAGGTAGCAAGAACCTACGTACTGTTGCTGGTCCACGGGTACTCATTTCTTTTCATAATCCATGTGGGGTTTTTTTGCTTCAATTATTTTTATATTTCAATTTAGTTTATTTGGATGTGCATGTATGTGTGCTTGTGGCACAGCATGTGTGGAATTCAGATAATTTCTTTCCTTCTACCATGTGGATCCCAACGATTACACTCAGGTTGTAAGCATTGGTGGCAAATGCCTTTACCTGCTGAGCCATCTTACCAGTTTCAATGTCCATTTTTTTAATGAATACTTTTTTTTTTTAGTTTGCATCAGTCATATCAGCTTCCTGAAAGAATCTGGACAATATGCTATACCAACTCAATTTCCTATTTACCACAATGTTTCCATTAAAACATTTAGCTTCCATCCGTAAGTGATATATTTGCTCTTAACCACCAGCCACCCCTAAGTAAACATCCATTAGTGAAACTGTTTCTTTGCTGGAACAATCAATACTAGTTAGTTGGATCTGGGAAACTAATGGTGATCAAGAAGAAAGATACCAGCACCACTGAGACAGAATTTTCTGGGAATTGTTTCCTCGAGGTCAAAACACGGAGGCTGTGGGCCAGAAGATGCAAAGGTGGGACACTCTCCTGGCAACTAAAATTGGTATCATACATATAAGAGTCTCCCAGGTGATACTGTTTTTGTAGGTATGAAGGAGAGTGGAGAGCAGCTCAGTCTTGGCACCAGGAGAGGCCTTGGTGAATGTGCAATTGAAGTTGAAGGTCAAAGATTGTGGGGCTCATGAGGGAATGTGAGGCTTGGCACCACGTGACAGGGTCAGAGTCAGTGAGAAAAGGTGAAAATGTAGTTCAGTTGCAGCAGAAACAAAAACTGGCTCTTTGAAAAGATGGTTGACAAACTTTTAGCCAGGTTGACCAAATTTAAAAGAGAGAAGACCCAAATAAATAAAATTAGAGATGAAAAGGGAGATACTACAACAGAAATGGGAAATTCAGAGAATCATAGATATATTCTTAAAATCTATATGCCAGTAACCTGAAAATGAATCTAAAGGAAATGCATGACTTTCTAGATGGACATGATCTACAAAAGTTAAATCAAGACAAAATAAATTTGAGATACAAGCACTAATTACAAATCTCCCAACTTAAAAAAAAATCTCAGACCCAAATGGATTCAACACAGAGTTCTACTAGAGTGTCAAAGAAGCACTAACTGAAACACTCCTTAAGTCATTCTGTAAAATAGGAAATGAAGGAGCACTTTCTCATTCTTTTTGTGAAGACAGTGTTACACTAACACCAAACCAGACAAAGACCTAACAATAGCAAAAAAAAAAAAAAAAAAAAAGAAAACTATAGTTTGATCTCTCTGCTGAGCACAAATGCAAAACAAATCTCAATAAAATATTTGCAAATTGAATTCAGGAACACATTAAAGAGATTATTCACCATGATCAAGTTGGCTTCATCCCAGAAATGCAGGGTTGATTCCACATGTATAAATCATAAATGTAATCAACCACATAAATAGACTCTGGGAAAGAAATCGCATGATCATCTCATTAGTTGCAGAAAAAGTCTTTGATAGAATCCGACATCCCTTCATGATAAAAGTTCTGGAAAATCTAGGGGTATGGTGGACATAGGTCAACATAGTAAAGACAATACACAACAAACCCACAGCCGGTGTCTTGATACGCTCAAAGCTTTTTCTATTAAAATCAGGAACAAGACAAGGATTTTCCAGTTTCTCGACTCCTACTCAATATAGTGCTTGAAATCTTAGCCAGAGCAATAATACAAGCAAAAATTAAATACAGAGATAAGCATGTCTCTCATCTTCGTCAAAAAAGCTCTGCAGAATGTTACAGAGATATACAACCAGTGGAGATGCAGAGAATGAATGACTTTAGGCCTGCCCAGTCCCACTTGATGCGCCTTTGAGGATACATCACAAGCCCTACACCCAGGGCTGGTGGTGAGCATCACAGAAGAGGGTGTAAAAAGCCAGAGGACCAGGATGCCCATCATTGGTGTCTTCTAAATATGACAGGGAAGTTGACTCTGTGAAATTTTAATAATTATGTTTGGCTAAACAAGACCAACTCTGTGAAATTTCAGTAATTATGTTTGGCTAAACAAGAGCTATCTAATAACAATACTAGTTGACATACCAGTTTGGATGAGGGAAATTTCATAAGGCCCACCCCTAGACAAAGAACTGCAAGCAATCAATCAATGGCTTCTGAGAAGAGGAGAATAGGTTTTCTCCCAGGATGAGCCCTTGATAGGTTATCTAATCCTATATGGTCAGCCCTAAAACACATGCATTTAACCAACAACTAAATGGACTCAGTAGATTGTGTGTGTGTGTGTGTGTGTGTGTGTGTGTGTGTGTGTGTGTGTGTGTTATACATATGTAATTATAGAAAAAGTTGCTTGGCAGTGGTGATATACGCCTTTAATCTCAGCACTTGGGAGGTAGAGGCAGGCAGATCTCTGTGATTTTGAGGCCAGCTTGGTCTACAGACTAGTTCTAGGACCACTAGGGTTATTACACAGAGAAACCCTGTCTTGGGAGAAAAGGGGGAGTTGTGAATCTAAGAAACAGTTAATAGGGGGAAAGATAGAAGTGGAAACTACAAATAAAATCTGCTTGCATATGAAATAAAAAAGAAACAATTTTAAATTAAACAATAGGGAAAGAAGTCAAAGTATACTTATCTGTATACAATATGATTTTATACGTTAATGATTCCATTGGAGAACTCCTCCAGCTGACAAACACATTCAACAAAGTGCCAGGATAGAAAATCAACACATAAAAATGAGACTCCTTTCTGTATAGCAACATCAGACATACTGAGAAATAAATCAAGAACAATGCCATATCCTCAAAAAGAAATAAATATCTCACAGTTAATCTAACCAAGAAAGTGAAATATTTGCACAGGGGAAATTTAAGACACTAAGGAAAGAAATGGAGGAAGACACCAAAAGATGGAAAGACCCCAGGCCCACAGATTAGTAGGGTTAGTCTTGTAAAAAATGGCGATTCTACCAAAAGCAACATACAGATTTAATGCAACCCCACCAAAATTCCAGTGCAATTCTTCATAGAAATTGAAAAATAATCTTGAATTTCATATAGAAATACAAAAGATTCAGCCTAGCCAAGCAATCCTGAACAATAAAAGAACTGCTGGAGAGATCACCTTCCTGATTTCAAGTTATTCTCTAGAGCTATAATCATAAAATCATCATGGCACTTCCATTAAAGCAGACATATTGATCAATGGAATAGAATTTAGAGGTGCAAATAAGCCTGTATGCCCACAGCTATCTTCTTCTTAATGAATAGGCCAAAGTACAGATTGGAGAAAAGATACAAGAAATGGAATTGGTCAAGCTGGATAACTACATGTATAAGAATAAGACTAGATCCTCATCTCTCACCCTAAACAAAACTCAACTCCAAAATAATCAAGGGTCACTGCATATGCCCTTATACCAAAAAAAAAACTTGATAAAAGAGAAAGCAAGGGGTATATTTCAACTTATAGGAGAGAACTTTCTGTGCAGGACACTGGCACCATAGGCTTTAAAACCAACTGACAAGTGGGACCTTAGGAAACTAACTCTTTTGTACAGCAAAGAGCATCATCATTTGTATGAGGAAGCAACAACCGTTACC
Source organism: Mesocricetus auratus (assembly GCF_017639785.1). NCBI lineage: Eukaryota > Metazoa > Chordata > Mammalia > Rodentia > Cricetidae > Mesocricetus > Mesocricetus auratus. Next base: position 43,181,847 of record NW_024429197.1, on the reverse strand, counting down.
ATCTATACATCTGACAGAGGATCAGGATCAATAATACACAAAAACTTCAAAATCAAAACACCAAAGAATCAAATAACCCAATAAAAATGTAGGGTGTTTAAACAGTTTTCAAGAGAAGAAATGTATGACTGAGTTTTTTTTAAGTGTCCAACAACCTTAACCATTAGGGAAACACAAATTAGAACTACTTTAAGATTTTGTCTTACCCCAGTTGGAATGACTATGATTCAATAACAACAATAAAATATTTGTATAGATGTGACAAAGGGGGAACACTTACCCATTGATGCTAGGAGTGAAAAGTGGCGTGACTACCATGGAAACTGGAGTCTAAATTCCTCAAAAACCTAGAAATATATCTACCATATTTTCTGTCTATACCCATCCTGTTTGTTCATATATTCAGAAGGACATCCTCCTCCAGAGATACTTGCTTATCCATAATAATGTCTATTCTATTCACAATAGTTAGGACCTGGAAGCAACATAAGTATCCATCAGCTGATGAATGGGCAATGAAACAGTAGTACACCTACACAATGGAATATTAATTAGCTGTTAAGAAAAATGGAATCTATAGGTAAATGTATGGAGCAGGAAATAATTTTTCTGAATGAGGCAGTTGAAACCCAGAAAGACAAACATCACATGTTCTCTCGTGTACATGGATGCTAGTTTTGTAACTTTTGATTTGTGTGTTTAAGTAAGAGTACCCACAAAAGCAAAGAATATGCCCACCTTCTCCCCATCCTTGACTTTGATTCTGTCTGAAACCTAGAACATTAATTGCAAGGCCACCCAACATATGATTCTCACCTTTGATCCATTTTTATCACTTTTGAATCTTCATTTCACCTTCTCCAAGTATAATAGCCTTCCTCATGTCCTCTAAATGTACTATGCAGTCTTGACTTGGAGCATTGACATACATCACTCACACCTGCCCCCCACTGTAAATCTGGAACCTAACCAATTCCTTTTCATCAATGCATTCCCCTGAGACCGTATACTAGATCTGACTCTCTCTTAGTCTCTCCTATTGTACCTGTGGTTCAGCACGAATTGAAGGTATAATGAGGGCAAAACTTTATCCATGGTGCCTAGCACAATACCCAAGGCACAATAATTTGCAACATCTATTTGTGGGACAATAAAACCAACAAGATTATGGCTCAGATGGTCCATGAAACTGAGAGCTGAAGAAATAAGGCAACTTAATCAAACAACCAAGCCCTGACTAAGATTAATAGAGACCCGGAGATTCCTGATTTCTACATCAGTTGTTTTCTAGTACACCATGTGCTTGCCTGTAATATTGTATCTGGAGGGAAGCAGATTGAATCCCCTGTCTTGTAAAAGCCAAAACAAGCTCATATCCATAAACACAGCTGATATTGTTGTTTTCTTTGTTTGTTTTATGTAAAATGCCTGAAAGTCCAACCCAAAACTAAATTCTGTTTTTCCAGTCCTAGAAGCACATACAGATTTCATTGTCTACAATGTTTGTGTTCATTGTTCGTCTCCCTTCCCCTCATTAAGTAGAGGAGTCAGCTGGCATTCTGTGTTGAATGATTCCTACATTTCATTTCTCTTTTAATCACAGCCCTGCTCTTACAACATGTCACAGAGAAGATCAGGAAGAGCTGCCTTTAAATAGTGACACTCAGAGAACATGACCATATCCTGTGTAGAACTGGAGAATATAATATAATATAATAACCATACTCAAAATAATTAATTTCAGCTAGTACTAATGCAAGGTGCTTTCATTAATCATCACAATACATTTTCTGTTTTACCTTAACAATTCTGTGAACATTTATAGTATTTCTATTTTAAAGGTGAGCAAATTGAGGTACAAAGCAGTTAGTAAACTGCCCAAACCATTCAGTTGGCCAGTAAAGATCTAGTCTCAGAAGTCTAGAACCCAGAGTTTTAATTGTTTTGTAACTGATTATGAAAAATATACTGGTTTTACACTTAGGAATACTAAAATACACAACTGAGCGCCTAACCTCATAGTTACCCTAGGTGCCATCCTTGAGTTTTTCATTAATTTATGAATTCATTTAATCATTTGTTTATTCTTTCAAAAATGCACCATTGCATCTTATATGAATTGTTGTATATACAGGTAACACAAATGCCCTCTAGCCCTCATAGTCTAATGGAGGAAATATTAAATAAAAGACATCTAATCTACTGAGTGCTACATGACCAACTAGAAGGGAACCAGGGATACTGGGTTACCATAAAAATATCATAAACCACCTTGAAAGGACAGACAGTGTTTTTTTTTTTCCTGGTCATGCTGTCCTTTTCCATTTGCTCTCTCTCCCATCCTCATTTTATCTCTTCATACTAACATCCCACTTTCCCCCTATCCTTCTCTTCTGTGTCTTTTCCAACTTCTGAGTTCACATTCAACTTCTTTGCTTCTTCTTCCTAAGTTGGGTTTGGAGTGAATTCAGTCTTATCCAGAGGGATTCTAAGGCTGGGTCATGTGTCCAGGTTCCACTGCCAACAATATGACTCTGGCTCAGAAGAGCTAGTGGTCCTAATGCTAACAACTTTGTAGAGCATGGGAGATACATGAATGGATAAAGGGTATCCTAGTATCATGGTTGTCCATACATGTCAACCTAGAGCCACAGATGTATGACCCAACATCCTGAGAAGCTCAGTCAGTGCTCACTGTATTGATACCATTGCACATTTTAATTTTTATTAATTTAATCCTTAACTGTTTCATGCATGTATATAACACATAGTGATCCCTATCACTCCTCCACTCTTCTGTATCTCCTTCCCATCCTTATATACCGTCTTTATTCCCTACAAATCTCTTTCTCACATTCCTGTTTCTGTCACTGTTGTTTTGTGAGCCATTGAGTTTGACAATGGCTGCCTCTGAGACTGTTGATGCAGAGCTGTCTATCCACTGGAGCCTGGAGGGCTCAGCACTAGTTACACAGCTGAGGACAATGACTCTACCTCTTCTACTAATAGTAGGTAGTTTAGAAACAAGGAAATGGTCCTATGAGCTCTTCCCACGTCCATGAATGATCGTTGTCAATGGTCTAGTGCAGAACAGTATAGGTAGCTGCAGTTGCTGTGAGTTCATGGTTGCCATGGTTGTGTTATGCCTAAAAGATGACACGGTGTGACCCTTCTCTCTGTCTTCAGCTCTTGTGTTATTCCTTGCTGCTCATCTGAAATGTTCCCTGAACTTTAGAAGAGATAATATGGATGTCTTATCTAGGACTGTGCCCTCAATTTTCTCTAATTCCTAACATCTTGAACAGCCTCAGGTCTCCACACTGGCTGCTGTTCAGTGTAAAGAGAAGTATCTCTGATGAAATGTGACAGTTGTTTTGTCTGTGGGTATAAATATAGATGTTTAGAAGGCAGTTTGATCAATCTGGTTAAATAACAGTGGTAGGCCCCCTTGGGTTTAAGACCTCCTGAGGCATTCCTTTTCGACTGGACTTACAGTATTAGACACAGATGCCCTCCTGTGGAGCAGGCCTCAAATCCGGCCAGAGAACAGAACAACAATACAGGTTCTTGGCAGTCCTTTTTGTTGCCTGCCAGAGTTGGAGGATAAGAAGATAGCACATTTCTCGGTGGTCAGAAACAGAGAAAGCAAATTGGAACTGAGCTGGAAACTTTGTCCCCACTGGCTAACTTTCTAAAAGGTCCAATTCACTCTTCCAGGACAGAAAAGACATCAGTGGCCTTACCCAGCTGTGAACCCTGTGAACTAAAAAGCCAAACTGCTATGCAAGATGTGTCTACCTGTGCATTAGGGCTTTCTACTCTGAATCTTTGCTGGTAACCATGGTTTCTTCTCTGATAAGCCAGAAGTTTTTCTTAAGAAGTATTTACTGGAAAGCAGGTAATATAAATTTTCCTGAGAGCTTTCAAAATACTTTACTCTCCCATTGGCACAATCTAGCCTAAATAAACTTTCATGAAGAAATACATAAATAGAGCCTCTCCTGGGAAATAGTTCGACAAATTTTATCATTAAGAGAATGCTAATGGTGATTGTTGGTGGTCAATGTTTGGCATAATGTGGGTTGGCCTAATATGCACGACCATGTCATGGACTTGAAACTCAGGACCTTGCGTATGCTCAGTGCTCTCCCACTGATCTATATCACCAATCTGTAAATATATTTTGAATTTAAAAGGTTTGTTCTAATTTGGAGGTATGTTTTTTCTCATTTAAATAGACATCCATTTATAGTGAATTGAATGAGGGTATGTGATGATATATTATTTATGATTTATTAAAGCTTGCCTGAAGATCAGAGAAGCAAAGCAGCCAAGCCCACCTCAACCCAGCTGAAAGGGCAGTCCTGTCTCCATGAATCCTCAGACTCAAAAGCTCCAGATCCTGTTTCCTCCTCTTTATATTCCTTGCTCTGCCCAGCAATGTCACTCTTGTCTCCACCTCCCTAGTGCTGGGATTAAAGGTGTTTGATCCAAAGTGCTGGAATCAAAGGCATGAGCTCTGTTACTCTTCATTCTTGTGTAGGTCATGGTAGCCTTGAACTCAGAGATATCCATCTGCCTGTCTCCAGAGTCCTGGGATCAAAGGTGTGTGCCATCATTCCCTAACCTCTGTATCTTGGGACTAGCTATGCTTTCCGAATCTTCAGGCAAACTTTAATAAATCATACAGAACATATCACCACAAGAATTGACATCCCAAATCAAAAAGTGGGAAAATCCCTTACTGACTGGTTTCAGTGAAGAAAAAAACCACTTAGCCAGAGGTGGTGGCTCGTGCCTGAATTTCTAGCACTTGGGAGGTAGCAACAGGAAGATCAGGAGTTCAAAGCTGTCCTGTCTGCTTACCAAGGTCAATGGCAGACTGAGTTACGTGAGCTTCTGACCTCTGACGGCTGAATGGTTAAGAGCCCTTGCTGCTTTTGAGGAGAAACATATTTCAGTTCCCAGCTCTCATATCAGAGGGCTCATAGCTGCCTCTAACTCCGTCTCTAGGGGATTAAATGCATGCGCCACCAACGCCCGGCCTCTTGGTAAGATTCTATTGCCGAACATTGAAGATAGAGAAAGTAAGCTGGTACTCAACTAGAAATTGAGTATTGACTAGTATTCCTAGTGCTGGAAAGAGTTGTACATGCTACCAGAGGAGAAATTAATCTTAAGTGTCACCAAGCTATGAACCCTGTGAGCTATGATAGCAACGTTTGTCTAGTTATCTTCCTACTAGTACAATAGTGACACAAATGTTATGGGAGTGACCGAACCACTTTTACTGGATTTAAGGGCCACACCATGAGATACAACCCATACCTGACGTAATGAGACAGGTCATAGGCTCTAGGGGGAAACCTATGGTAAATGAACACAGCAATAAAGTGACTCCTAATAACATATTGCTACACCTATAGATCAGTGCGTCACTCAACCCTCATCTGAGAGGCTTCTTCTTGCATGAGATGATAATTAACATAGAAACCCAAAACTGGACAATGTACAGAGAGCGAAAGACCTAAATAGAATATCTCATCCCACCCTCCTCTCAAGGCTAGGGCATCTGTGAAGAAGCAGAGTCAGAGGCAATGGATGGCGTTAAGGAAACAGCATTTTCAAGCACAGCATGGCTTGTGCAGTGTGAACTCAGAGACTATGACAGCATGCACAAGGCCCACACAAGCTTGAGCCAGACAAAATCCCAGCATGGAAAAGGAGGAGGTGGACACACAGTTCTACTCCTGGCCAAGAATCTAAGAAGCTGTTTGCAATTGATAGCTCCTGGGGGAGGGGAAATAAATTGTCTTCAGTGGAGTCAACCACACTCCAGGGCAGGCCCCTTTCTTAGGAGTAGCCAACGTCAAACAGACTCCATATGTTTTGTGCTTTGTTTTGGTTTTAAGATTTATTTATTTTTGCTTCATGTGTATGATGGTCTTGCATATATATGTGCCTGGTATCAGAATAAGGTACTAAATCTGTAGAACTGGAGTTATGAATGTTTGTGAGCTGCCATGTGGGAACTGGGAATTGAACCTGGGTCCTCTGCCAAAGTAGCCATTGCTCTTAACAGCTGAGCCACCTCTCTAGCTGCCTGTTTTTTGTTTGTTTTATTTTGAGAGAGAAAAGGAACATAAAACTGATTGATTATGGAAGTAGGCGAGAATCCAGGAGGCTTTGGGGAAGGGAAAAACGTCATCAAACTATATTGTATGAAATTCTCAAAAAAATAAATATTTAATAAAAACTTTAAATTTTTGTTTATTAGTTTATTAGTAGGACGGATTAAATGAGACTAAAAGTGGTCCATAGGTTTCAGAACTTCATCTTTCAACTGGTGAAATTAAATAAGTGGGTGTTTACTCAGCACCAGCTACAGTAAGTACTTACTAGAATAGTAACTGCCACCACTACTGCCATTGTTATTATTGACCTGACCATGGCTTCTATCACAACTCACTGCAATACTCTGTGCCTTCTCAGAAATGTCACCAAGATCATTTCAATTCCAGCAAACAATAAGTGACTAATTGAGCTTCTATTTGCATTTTGAGAGTCAATGAGCTTTCTTATGATTTTAGTAAGAAGCCTTAGAAATCATGTAAGAAATGAGTCAAGTTCATATAAATAGGATGGATACTTGCTCAATATTCATATTTAGATCCAGTCCTTTGCAGCCAGACTATGTTTTACTTTCAAGTCTCTTGGCAAGGATAGAGCCACTCCCCTGTGCCATATTGGCCGTGGTGAATAATGATTTAAACTACATGTTGCCAGGAAGACCAGTGGATGTGTGCCCTGTTAGAGTGGGATGACTAGGGAAGCCTCAGAATCTGAACCTCTGGGGATCAAGAGCAACTTGTCAACTGTGAGTTAAGACCACACACACACACACACACACACACACACACACACACACACACACACACAGATTGCAGAGCTAAAAAGATTTTAGAGATAATTTAAGCCAGTGCCCTTAATCTTCTGATAAGGTGAGGCTAAGGGAGGGAAAAGGTCTTGCTCAGGATCATACAGCTGATAGTGACTTTGTTTCAAAAAGTAATGTGAGCGATCTCTCCATACATCAATGAGCCTGCCTTCCTCTTTATATAAGTAAAATGTAGTGATCGTGGTTAAATGTATCTTTGACAGGGGAAAGAAAGCTTTGAGAATTTCCAAGGGTCTCAAAACCATCACATAGAAGGTAACTGTGATGGGCTCAGCATGGACATTTGCCTGCTGGCAGTGAACTCAAGAAACAGGTTCAGTGTTAACTCAAGACTTGAAGCAGACTTGTAATTTACTAGTTGAGACAAAGCATTTGACCCCTCTGAGCCTGTGCTTCCTTATTTAAATTTAGATAAGATCCCCCAGCCCCACACAGAATTTGATGATCAAATGAAGCAGAGTACAAATGTACAGTACTTTGCCTTAAACATGCATCTGATCAGTGTATTCTCTTAGCTGACATTTAACGAACAACTAAAAGCTAGTGGTTCATCAATGAAGAGGACTGCCAAGAACTCCGTGCTTCTGGTTCTGGAAAGAGTAGAAGTGGGGCTCCATGGAGGGAAGTGAACAGCAAGCCAAAGACGTGAAGGTGATGGCACTGTACAGAGGTCGGTGTGAGGATCAGAAAGTGCGATGCTTTGGCCACTGACATCTACAGCAAGCCAATGACGTGAAGGTGAAACTTCAGATGGCACTGTACAGAGGTCGGTGTGATGATCAGAAAGTGCGATGCTTTGGCCACTGACATCTACAGCAAGCCAATGACGTGAAGGTGAGACTTCAGATGGCACTGTACAGAGGTCGGTGTGATGATCAGAAAGTGCGATGGTATGGCCACTGACATCTACAAGTGTGCTAATTCCATTAAGGGTGGCCAAAGCCAGATTTGGAGAAACTGTATTTGAAGAAAGTGCCGGTTCCTGGGAGAGGAACAAATTGGGAAGGAGGGATTTTGGCATGGTCAACCAACAGCAAAACAGCTGGTATTTGTAAAATGGCTCACTAAGAGGGTAATGAGTGTTACAACTCTGGAAACAGACATAAGCTCCATCTGAAGGTTTCAGACACGGAAACTTTTATGGAGCCTGAGTTTCATCAGAAAGCCTGGGTGTTCATTGCAGATTTTAAGAGGGGAAGAGATTGTGATGTATTAAATATGCTAGTTGTCTTTGGTTCCTGATACATACTGAAATCTTTCGCTGTGATTAAAAGACCAGAACTTTCATCCTCTCCACCGATTTTCCAAGATGAAGAGTAATGTTCCCATCTAACTAATTGCCAGATGTGGGAGTCACACAGGTCCTGGGTTGATGGTCACATGCAGGTCTTGACTGGTGTCATGTCCAGAAAGAGCATGGACTCTCACTGCACCCCTGTCTTTCTGCATTTCCTTCTGCATAGGATTTGTGACCTTTATAACAAATTATCAACAGTAAACAAATTTCCTAAATTCTGTGTACCCATTCTAGCAAGTTGGGGAGCCTCTAATTTATAGGTAATCAGAAGAATAGAGAAACTTGGGGCTTACAACTAAAGTTAGGCTGCTTTGTGAGACTGAGCCTTTACAGTGTGAAGGATTACCCTGATCCTGGGCAGTTAGTGCCAGAATTTAATTGTGTAATAGGCGCTAGTGTCCATAGAATTAGAAAATTAATTAGTATGAGGGCAGAGTGGATCTACACATTTAGTGTCAGCAGTGTCATGGGCTAAAGCAATCCAGAGACAAAAATCGAATCTCCCTCATCTCATTCAATCATCACAGGTTGATGGGTTGCAGATTCCAGCCAAGCACAGGTTTTAGGGGAGTAAATAAATGAATCAAAGACCAGATCTGGACTGTGAATCGTGCACACTAGCAGAATAACAAAACATGGAAGGCTGTGATGTGCCCCAAATCAGTCACACAACTGCCCCGGCAAGGCTACGAGAGGTGTGCTGTTGGCAACCTTTTCAAATGAGAAAGCACCCATGAAAAAGCATGGTGTTTCCCGATCACCATCACAGAACAAGTCCGTGGAAAAGTCTAGTTGTAAACTCTGGAAGGCTGTTGTTTTCATCACTACATTGCATTTTCCTCTTTCTGAATGACCATGACCACCGCAGAAAGATGGAAGTGAAACCAAGAGACCATCTAAAAATGGTGGTCAGAGCTGATTAGCAAATATTCAACACCACTGTGAGCAGAGGCTATTGCTTCCATTTTGTAGATGGGAAAACTGAAATTGGGTTTGCATATCCAGTAAGCAGCAGAATCAGGATTCAACCTCAGACCGTGTGCTCCTAATATGCAGTATTTTTCTACTCACTGCTCTATTTTCTATAGAATTATCTATGTCCCGTGACTTCCTCTTTTAGGTCCAAGAGAATAATGTGATAGAGGTATACTTTATTTATACTTGAAAAAGTTTTGTTTCCATTTAGTAGGCCTTTTAAAATTGAAAAATAAAGCATAAACATGTGACATATTTCACATAGTGTTTTTGCTTTTATAATTTGAGAATTAAGATGTAGTGTAGATAAGCTAGCACGTAGCTGCTAAACATACAGTTCGATTAGTTTTAAAAGATATGAACCCTTGTGTGATTAAATACGAATAAATGTGTGTGACAGATGAGTGTCCAAAATGGTGAATGGGATGTCAGTCTTGACATGGAGGATGATGAAGACATTTCCCACTCGTTCATCTCTTCCAGCTTCTCAGCTGACATTGTTATTTTCAGTGCCTTGGGGTGAGGGAGTGCCAAAAATAAAAAACAGCAATATGATAATCCATTTCTTAATACTTGGTAGAGGAAAATCACATTGCTAAATTTTCTGTTTTTCTATGGAGGGGTCATGTGCACCAGCCCACACATTAGCACATGAGCCTGTTGATTCCAGTAAAATGAGTCAGAGTTTCTCGAGAAGTCAAATTTATGTATTTCAGAGCTATGTGCCAGCATCTCTAGAGAAAGGTAGAATCCTGTCAAAATCTCTCTATATATATCTCTGTCTGTCTCTGTCTGTCTCTGTCTCTGTCTCTCTCTCTCTCTCTCACACACACACACACACACAAGCAACACATGCACATAGACACTCAAAGTGATCGCACAGTTAATAAGTAGAAGTGGGATTTGAACTCAAGACTAGAGGACTCAACAATCAGGTGAGCAAGGTACAGGGAGCATGGTCACTCTGTGGGCAGAGCATGGAGCCCAGCAATGGTCTGGAATCAAAACTGAGCTTACATTCTGAGCTTCACTACAAACTGACTGCATGTCATTGTTTTTTATTCATTTTCTTTCTCTCCCTCACACTCCACTCAGTGCTGCCATTCAAAAAAAGTGGGGGCAGATGATAATACCTGTGTTAGACTACTTCAAGGAATAGAAAGAAGGTCATGTGTGTAAATGAGTGGCACGGTTGCCAGCCCAGAGTAAGTACCTGGGAAAGGGTGGCGTGAAGTTGGCAGCTGAGATGGTCTACACTAGACTTTCTGGATCAATCATGAGCAGTTTGCACATGTATCTCAGCGGGTGAACATCTGTGTAAAAGCATAGTATATTGTGCTTGTAGATTATTTTGTAAAACAAAGTATAGCTGAAACAGAAGTATTTTAAAATATGTGCGCCTATTCAATGTCTAAAGGTCTTCTTTCTATGGCTGGTGTATTTTTAAATAATTTTTAAACATTTCTATGAATTTTTTTGCTTGTTGGGACCAAAGCTCTCTGTATGGCCTAGGCTGCACTTAACCTCTTGATTCTCCTGCCTCTGTCTCCTGAGTGCTGGGATAACAACCCTGCTCCACCACACATAGAAAATCTTTTTATGAATTTTTAAAATGTGTGAATGTGTATGTCATGTTCACGCATGTTTTCATGTTTGAAGGTTGGAACTGCACACGTATACGCATGAATGTGTGTTTGCAAGTCCAAGGTTGACATCAGGAGTCTTCCTTGATCCGTCTTCATCGTATTCATTGAGGCGGGGTCTCTCAGTTGAGGCTGAGATTGTGAACTTGCTCCAGGGATCTCCTATGACTATCTCCCGTGTCTGCTACATTCACCTGGCAGACACATAGGTGGTAGGAATCTGAACTCTGGTTCTCATGGTAGCATGACAAGCACTTCGTTCACTGGGCCATCTCTCAGGCCCCTTAGTTTTGAAGACTTCTGAAAGATTTTATATTTGCCAGTATCCATAGCGCAAACAATATTCTTGATAATTTTGATTTCCACCCCCCCCCAGGTCTTACCTTACCAGACTAGGTGTTCAATATTTTTGACCTTATAATATATAGAGATACTACTAAATATATCATCATTTTCCTTTTTGCTTGAATCTGAGCTATTACCATTTCCTACTGTCCATTGACTGAATCTTTTTCAGACACTTACCCATTTTTTAGAGGATTAGTGTAAATCAAAATTAGGTCTTAGCTGTAAATCTAGTGGCATGGGACATCTAAATGGCAGCATATGGCAAATTCTGAGTGTGGTGAACATCCTAGCAAGCACCATGCCACTTTCTTGGTGCTGGAGGAAACCTGCACGCAGCCTATGTGACTCTTGGTCTGCCCCGTTGCTGAGCTGTTACAGCTAATGCAGCCTGTGTATTAAGTACAGGGAAACCCTATGCAGGTGGCACTTGCAGTATTTTCCTCCAGAACCCTGCTGGGCCACCCAGTACTTGCTGAGTGTAGAGGTGGCTCTCAGCAAACACTGGCTTTGATGACCTTACAGTATTCACAGACATTAGCCATCCAGTGGTGGATTCTGGGATTGCATTCAGTCATAGCCCTAGGATCATACTCCCTGCCTACTGGAGACTAGTTCTCACCAGCACCAAGCCTTGATTTACTCTTTGCTGTGTAATGTAATTCTAGAGAGTTCTAGGCGTTGTCTGCTGCTCCATGCTGAGATCTAGACTGCCTGGCAATCTTCCCCCAGTTGTAAGGCCATGGCTCTCAGAAGTAGAGGAAGAGGAACTCTCCTGATGCCCAGACAGCACACGTCAGTATATGCCGTTCCTGTGCTGGGTAACTCCGTCCTTGGCCTCACCTCCAGCAGCCCATCCAACAGGGTTCTACAGCCAGCTCAGAGCACACGACATCCAAGTGTTTCCTCTGCCCACCCAGAGGCCTGGCCACGGCCAGGACGGCCTCCAGAGAAGCAGGAGCAGAGTGCTGACTGGCATCTCAGCCTTGACACGCCAGGGAAGGGTCAAGTCCATGAATGGGGCCTTTCACGGCTGCCTACAGGGACCCCATTTTTTTCCTACAGAAGCCCTGCACTTGCCTTCAGAAGTGACAATCAAATGTGAACTTTCATGGTTTATTTATAGCTCTGCCTTAGAGAGATAGAGAAAAGAAGTGATTAAAATGCTATTTTATAAAATATTTTGTTTTTAAAAGGCGTTCATTGTGTGGGCAAAAAGGAAAAAGAAAAGCCACTCTGTTCATGGTGCTGTCTAGACTCTCAAACAAAGGGCATAGCGTGCTGCAGATTGAGATTGTCCGGCCCCTACATGCTGACAGAAAGTATGAATTTAGAGCCCAACTTCAAATAAGTCCCTTTGAACAGAAATATATTGTGGGGGTGACTATATTTAGCATGTGTCAGCATTTCCATAATGAATTCATATTGTTGTACTGTAGTGATTCCCAGATTTACCACAGGCAGAAGAGTCATGCGGTTTCACTTTTGTGGTAATTATCTGGAGAAATTGGGACTCTCAGCAGTGCTGTTTGTGATGACAGCACTGCTGCTCTGTGCATTCTCCATACTGTGTCTGGTACCCACACTGCAACCAGCCTTCCAGGAGATGAAGGTGAGCCTGAGCCATCCCGACAACCTGTGTGTGACCATAACTTAATGCAATGCAGAATACTGTGATTTGTCTACACCAGTAAAACTAATATAGGCCACTGTGGAGAACAAGTGATTAGAGAAAAATAATGAACCCATTCTCTTGAATTCATTAGTAATTTAATGTATTTTCGTCAGACCTTTATAAAGTTTGCATATGTAATTTGTATTTATCAAGTTATATAAAACAAAAACTTGTATAGAACACTTCACACTATTCATTTTCCTCCATCCCTCCCTCCTTCCCTTCCTCTTCATTCTGAGACAGATTCTTCCCATGTTGGGTTATCCTCAAATTCCGGGCATGAGAAATCTGCACTCCTTACCCACCCCCACCCCAAGCAATGGGGACTACAGGTGCATTCCATGGCAGCCCTTCAGTTCACGAAATTCTTGAGACAAAAGGAAAACCAGGTTTTAGTTTTTACTCTTACTGCCCCTTGCCATTGTGGAGGGGAGCTAGTGTTCCTGCCCTGGTTAGGAATTATGAAAGTTACCTGAGCACAAAGTGACGGGGTGATGCGGGCTATCTTTAAGTTGGGGTACCCAGCAGGGACTCATATCAAGGAATATGTAAATGTGAGCCATTTTCCACTTCCTGCAGCTTGGGGTGTGCCACATATACAGGGATCTTATTCCTCCTCAGTCATTTCTTTTCCATCTTTCCTCCTGTTCTTGTGAGGTGTTGGAGGGCACAGAGAGCACTGCCATATGTAAGCATCAGGCTCCTTAGGTGTGGGTGGCTAGTTCTTGGTCTCATTAGACACTATCGTGGATGTTCCTGGAGACCCATAAGGCACTGCTGTAGAAGTTTCTGGAGATTGATAAGGTATGTCTGTAGATGCTTCTAGAGACCCATGAGGCAATGCTGTGGATGTTTCTGGAGACCAATAAGGTGTGTTGTAGATGTTTCTGGACATCTTCTGTCTCTGAACACTTCACCTACAGTATGAGGTGCTCATGTCCCTGTGTCCTAGCCGAATGCCAACTCTTTTATTGGGGGGGGCGCTGAGCCTCCTTATAGTTTCCTATACCTGAGCTTCCTATAGTCTCTAAGAAACAACCACGCCTTTGAGAGTCTGACAGGATGACCTCTCGTCCCTTTTCTACACAGATTCTGACACCAGCCTGTTTGTCCATTCCCAACATGAGCCACCTAAACTCCACTAGATGCCTCTTGGCTTGACTTGTGAAGGGGATGGCCTCCTTCATAACTCACTCTGGAAGGAGTCCTGATCACAATAAACCTGCCTCCTCTGAGAATCCCATCTCTGTTTGACCTTCCATGTGGGGGAAAATCATAGAGACCCCTCTCCAAGGTAGGCTCTTTCCAGCTCACTCTGGTATCACAGTCTGTCATCTTAGATCTCAGCAGAAACTTCCGTTTGACCATTTTGCCCCACATACTATCCTTAAGTTCATTCACTCTACCGGCATTCCTGCACTCACGTGATATGCCAGAAACTGAGTTTGGCAGTGAAAATAATTTTAACATTTCCTTCCTAAAGGAATTCACAGACTAGTTAGATATGTTAGCAAAAAAAAAAAAAAAAAAGCGTGGCACCGTGTCCTAAATGTTGGACAGACCGAAGCATGAGATGCCATGTAGCAAATCACTCAATTGGGGGGGGAAAGAGGGCGGGGATGCAGGCTGCAGGGATGAGTCGACAAAATTCTCAGTAGACCGAGTACCTGACCTAAGCTTTACGTTTTAAGTAGGCCCTTTCTCAGAAACAAAATAACACCCTTTTAAGTCCTTGAAATCTCCATTGTGAATGCTTGTTTCTCAGGAACTCATTTTGAAAACAAGCAGAGGTAATGTGAAGAACCAGTCAGAGAATTCCCTGGTGTCTGCTGTTTGCTGCACATCTGTTACTGTGGAAAAGAAAAGAACATAAGTACCTTTGATAAACTTCCTGGATCCCACCCATGAAGGCAACCCTGGAATGTTGTCTCAGGCCCCTGAAGAAGCACAGCCAACAAGACCAGAAGGGGCACACCCTGGGAGCATTCCCCAGCTTGGGGGAGGTAACAGGGGCAGGGTCTTCTCAGGGACACAGCAGAGGGAAAGGCAAAACAAAACCAGAATGAGTAGCAAAGTGGACGATGGGAGTGCTAAAACTATCTCCGAAATCAAAACGCAGACATGATCAGACATACACACGGCTCTTAAGGCATCCCAGAACAGAGCAGCATATCAGGGAGCTGCGTTTGCTTGTGCGTCTTTCACAGAATGACTGCAAACAGCCGCCCCTTGGGTTCTTTCTTCTCTCTAGCTTCCTGGTCAATAACTTTTCATGCAGTTTAAGATCTTTCCCCTTGTTAATACTGCCATTTCTTTCTGCCATCAGTGTGCCTTAGTATAGCACATCTTATCTCACCAACGTGACAGCTCATCCAGGGCTGGAAGACCACAGTGCTAGTTCAGATCAGCACACTGTCCTTGAGGAAGAAGACTAAGAGCCACTTAGCTGGAGTGGAAACTGAGTTAACAAAAAGAGAAAAGCTGTCTGGTTTCCTAACCTTTGATGGTCATTGAAATGAGCCCAGCAGACAGAGCACTTACCGTACTGTCTTTTGGTCCTAGCAAATGTCTTTTCCGCTCTGCAGTAAACTCCTTGAGGAAAGGTCCATATCATCTGCTCCTCTGTTGTCCTCCTGTGTCGAGTGTTCTCCTTGGCCTGTCAAAGTGGCTCCATGTGCTTGATGACTATTTTAGGTGCTAGGATTCAGCAGGTTACATGCAAAGCCCTGATGTGGTATAGCTTCCCTTTGGGTTAGAGCATGCTGGAAAGGTAATTAACAGTATGCCACTGAATATGCCACTCAGTAAGTTGGCAAAGATGGGTGGGGGACACTTGGATACGTACTTAAGATACACAGAGGCTCTCGTACACTGTAAGGCAGGGAGACTTTGCATTCCACCACCCCTATGACTAGTATGAGTTTCATCGGGACAAATAGCATATAACCTGTAATCCCTAGCAGTGTCTAATACATGGTGAGTAGCTCATAAATATGTGACATAAGAAATTGCATCTGTAACTACAGACTTAATAAGAATTCAATAGCTGTTGTTAAGGCAAAACCTGTTCTGGGGAGCTTTTTTGTGCTGTTCCATGGTTAGTTCTGTTGGATACCCAGGCTGGCTTGGCTTTGTGCTCTCAGACTTTATCTTGGATTAAAAGAATTGGACTGAACCAAGCCCTTTGAATGTGGGTGCCAGTTAGGAGGCCTGGGCAGTCTATGAGACCTCTAACACTGGAGCCAGTGTTTATCCCTAGTGCACAAATGAACTTTGAGAGCCCATTCCCTATGGAGGGGTACTATTGCAATCCAGATACACGAAAGAATGTAACAGACTTTGATATTCCCCAGTGGAAGGCCTCACTATCCTTGGGGGGTGTATGGAGGTTGGGTTGGGGAATTGGTGGGGGCCATGGGAGGATGGGAAGGAGAGGGAACTGGGATTGATATGTAAAATAAGATTGTTTCCAAAATTAAAAAATAAAAAGAAGCCCTGTAAAACTGCCCAAGGAAATCTAGCCCTCCGTTTCTGTGCATTCACAAAGGGCTTTGCCTTCTCCATTGTATGTCCCTAGAGACCTCAATACACAGTTATTTATTAAGCCCAGGATGTATGGTACCAGATGTACCCTTAACTGTTCATTGTTTTTTATTATTGTCAGAGAAAAACAAGTTGCTGCCAGAAAGCGTGGTTTAATTGAGGACCTTAAGGGAAGTGAAAAAATTTACAATATTCTTGCCTGTTACAAGCCTGTCTTTGAGTTTTGGTGTTTGGTTTTGTTGTTTTTTGAGATTATAATAGAATTACAACATCTCTCCCTTCCCTTTCCTCCCTCCAAATCCTCTCATATACCCCTCCCCATTCTCCTTAAAATTCATAGCCACTAGCTGGGTGTTGGTGGTGCATGTCTTTAATCCCAGCACTTGGGGGAGGCAAAGTCAGGCTGATCTTTGTGAGTTCGAGGCCACCCTGGTCTACAGAGTGATTTCCAGGACAACCTCCAAAGCAATACAGAGAAAGAGAAACCCTGTCTCAAAAAAAATTCATGGTCACTTTTTTCATTAGCTGCATATATGTATGTACAAATATATTCCTAAGTATAACCTGTTGAGTACATATAAGGTTATTTGTTTGTATGTTTCCAGGGCTGACCATTTGGCACTGTTAACACTCTTTCCAGTGGAAGACCATATTTCCCCTCCCATCCATTTCCTGTAGTTTTTTTTTTTACAGGGTTAAGACCTCACGGGCTTTTCCTTGTCCTGTTTGGCATGGCCATTGGTGTCATCCTTGTTCATTTCTCATTTGGGCAGTCACACTGGCGAGACTTTGAGGGTGTAGCTTCTGATGTTACTAGGAGAGAAGGTCTTAGAAGAAAGTCCCTGATCCTGGGCCCTTACAATCCCCCTCCCCCACCTCGCTCACTATGTTCCCTGAGCTTTAGGCATAAAGAGGTTTTGTAGGTGTATCCCCTGGGTCCGGACTCTACAGCTCTGCATTTGTTTTCTGCCATGATCTCTGTTGGAAAGAGCAGTTTCCTTGGTGAGGAATGAGGACTACACTTTTCTGTGGGCACAAGAGCACATGCTTACAGCTTGTTGTTAGGGATTATGCTGGCTTAGTAAATTGGCTGTAGATTCCCCTCCGGTAACCATGACTTCACTAGCACTGAGTAGTTAACTAGGTTTCTGGGACCAGCCATTGGTTCCCTCTTGATGAGAAGGTCTTAAGTTCAGTTAGAGAACTGTTGGTTACTCCCCAAATATGTGTGTTACCACTCTACCCTTGTGGTTATCATGCCATGCTGGGTGTCCATGTGGTTTACAATCATCCTAGCTGGGGAGGACTGCTGGCTACCTTATTCCTTTGAATCCTGCCTGCCTGGTGCCTTCTGGTCCATTCCAGCTCACAGGTCTCTAGGCCTGGTATCAGACGTGCACGGTTCAGTAGTAGGGACTTACCTTCCACCTCTGAGTGGTAGCCAAGGGTAACAACAATAAGCTGGTTTGTGAGTTCCTTGGACAGACATGATCTACAACTCAAATGAGGGCTTCTGTGCTGGTATTGGGGTGTTTTGTTACGTGGTGTTCAGCTTCTTGAGGGAATGCCATCAATTCAGATGGCAAAAGTTCCTTAAAACCATATATGTAAATCTATACATGTACCACAGGGTTTGTTTTTAGGTAAATGTTTAATGGTATGATTCCTTGAGGGCTTTTTCAGACACTTCTATTGTTACTTGACTCATGTCTCTCCTCCTCCTGTGTTTACCTCCCTTCCCCCCCAATAAGCACCTCCTCTTCCTGTTTCCTCATCAGACCACTTGCGTCCTGCAATAGAGAACATGGGACATTTTTCTGTCATGATCAAGTTCCATCCATTGGCCTGCAAAGTTCATGCAGGCCTCCCTCTCTCCCTCCCTCCCTCCCTCCCTCCCTCCCTTCTTCCCTTCCCTCCTTCCTTCCTTACTCAACGTTCTTTGCTGTTTCCATTTACCAGGAAGCGATGGCGAGAATGAGCAAAGTGGGGAAAGTTGTGTTCCCGAGCCGTGAGCATACAAAGTAAGTCCGTATTTCTGTGGGAAGCTGCCAGGGAAAGAGAGCACCAAAGAAGGTGCAACTGTTGGTGTGAGATGGACCTTACATCTGGGGGGGGACCTGGGATTGACCCTTGTGCTCTTTTCACTTAGAGGTGGAAAGATATTCCTCCCAAGGAGAGAACTCTGCTTCACCAAGATGCAGAGCTAGACTAGCCAGAGCTCCCGAACTCTCAGACCAGGGTTTTCACCCTAATCACAGGAAGAAATCTGTCTCTCTCTGCTTTCTCGTATGGGGATCTTTTATGTCCCATCGAAGGACCAGGTGGTGCTCTTCTACCCTTTGTGTTGTTTGGCATTGGAAGCTAGAAAATGCTCCATGTTTAAAAACAAGTCAACAAAATGCGTATTTATTATTTGCTTACTTATTTATTATTATTCAAAACATATGCTAAGCTCTCAGCAGCCTGCAGAGAACAATGAGACACTACCCGAATTGTTCACAGAGATGATTGCAAGTCACATGGACAGATCCTTCCATAGAAAACCCAGCAGGTGACAGTGTAACCCAAAGAAGAAAGAACAGAGACCCTACAGGGACAAAGGAAAGCCATTGTGAGAAGACAGAATTCCAACGTACTTTAACTCCAAGGCAGAAAAGAATGTTCCTGGTAGAGGAATCTACCATATGCAAAGGACCAGCTTTTATACCGAGATCTCTATAAACAGCTCATAATTCCAAAACTCAAAGACGAGATGAGGAAGTGAGGCAGAGAGGCCATGCTGAAGACCCTCCTGGGGTCGGAACAGAGTTTTAAGCAGTGGCGAGACCTGCGCAAGTGGAGATTGGGGAAGTTCATTCATACAGGATCGCTTCCAGAGAGCCAAGTGAGGAGGCTATGTCGAAGGCGGTCGGAGCAGCTCATGTCAGCAATCAGGGATCACTAAGAAGTCACTTGTGATGAGTCTGAAGATGAAGGGACAGGAAATGGAGGAAAACACTTGAGGTTGAGACCTTACTATGCCACTGAATGGAAGAACAAAGATCCGTATTGGAGAGTTTGAAATACCCACCCAAAGAACAATCCAGTTTCATTTTCTTCTGTTTCCAAAGGGAGTCAGACTGCTACAGCCCCTGCAATGTCAACCCCTGTCTGACTGGCGAAGGAGCAGGCTTGGTATGTGGCACTCAACCTCCGAACCTGGAGACTTCCCTCCCAGTGGCTGGGGAAGCTGGGGAGTGTCCGCCTGAGGGCACCTCGAATAGCCCTTGTTTGTTCGCAATGGAAAACAGATTGTCCCTCTTCATCTCTTTCGTGACCCTCTCAAGACTTTTCAGGGAAGTGTTTTTAAGTTCTTTCGGTAAAAATCCATGTATTTCAATTGAAAAGACTGGCGTGTTGATGGCCCCTGGCAGGGTTTCAGTGAAGCGACCATACAGTACTATACCGCCATCTGCAGGCAGCATAAAAATTGCAACCAGAAAGCCGGAGCCCTTTTTGCCTTCCTGTCTCTTGACTTCAAATCTCATTAACTTTATGGGATGTTTTCTTGGTCCTGAGCCGCACAAGAGCGATTGCTTGAAAGGAGGAGAATTTAGAAGATAACTCAGCTGGCAGGCTGTATGTGAACTTAATGTCTAATTAAATAACTGTAGTTCAATAAGCAAATGTTTAGGATGACTCCAATTAATTCAGCCTTAAAAGGATGGATCTTAGGGTTTATGTTAAGGGACAAAGACAATTTCAAGAGGACAAATGGCAAGGTATAAATGAATCCAGTGAAAGGAGTTTCAGTAAAGTTTGTTACCCATAAAAGCCTTCAAGTTTGTGGGAAGGGCGGCAGAGCAAAGCTCACCTCTAAGGGTTTGGAGATTCCAAAGTTAGGAGTCAATCTCATATCACAGAAGAGTGGCACAACCTTATATTGTCACAGAATACCATTATAAGCATAAATGTCTTTCTAAAATGCATTCTATAACTGACAGTTGACAGGGTGGGGTTTAGCAGTATCTCACAATCCTAGATTGGGTAAAATATTAGAATATGAATTATTTCAAAGCAGCAACTAGTACTTACATTATTTACTGTGTAAGTCATTGTTCTTATGTTTTTTATATATTGCTCAGTCCTCAAAACATTTCTGCAGTATATCCCATAAATATCTCTAGGTGAAGATGAGGAAATTTATGCACAAACAAACGGGTGTATCATGTCCAAGGTTACACAGGTAGTCATGGGCTGTGCTGGGATTCAAACTCTGGCCTCAAATCCCCTTCTTAGCTGTGGGTTTGGTGCCACCACAGCTTCTACATTACCAGAATGCTTAAGGTAGAAATGTTTATCAATTACGCATTTCTGTGTTCACCCAAGGTTTCTCTTACAACCTCCCCCACCCCAGTGTACAATGGTAAACGTCCTGATATGAAATCTTCGTCAGAGAACCCCATTGTCTACCAGATCATGTTGAAGTGGATTCCCCCACTGCATGTCAGCCCCCCTACCAAGGAGAGTAAGGACAGAGTTCTGAGACTTCAGGTGTGTCCATACCATTGCTATCCTTGCCGGATGGTGATGGCTAAGCCACTCAAGCCACTAAACCACTCATAGTTCTAACAGATCTCACCCGAAGAGTCAGGTAGAGACAGCAGGTTAGCAAGGCCACTACCAGACACTTGAGGGCGGGGCTAGGTACAGGAAGACCTTGGTCACATTTCCAAGAGGTTTACTCCTGGGTGAGGCTGTCTGCCAAACACACTGACATGTGGAAATTGCAAGAGGGATTAAAATGCCTAGTCTTGTATCTGGCCAAGCTGCAGTCTTCACCTGCGGCTACTCACACAAGTATGTTAACTTAAGCTTGGAATTGGGAGGAGGGTACCAAGCCTAAGCCTTTCGGTGCGTGTCCTGGAGGCACAGAAGTCAGTCCCTTCTACGTATGTGTCTCTGCTACTCTTTAGGCTGCACCACTGTAGATATGCCTTGCCAACCAAATGCCTACGTCATTAGATATGAGCATACTAACCAGCTGCTGTGCACACTCAAAACTTGGGAGGGTTCAGCCTGACTATAACAGACATTTTCCCGTCCTTCTAAATAAGAAGGGAAGTCATGTGATAGTTATCATTTTGAGAATGTTTAATATGTGCTGTTTTGTACCCCACAGGTATTATGACAAGAAGTATCAAGTATTTCTGAAGATGGTTGAGCACCAGAAGGAGTATTCGGCAATCATGAATGGAGACTGAACAGCGTTTGTGGGTGCCAATCCATAAAGATTCTGTGCCATTTGTTAGGTGTCCCTGCGTGCCCATCTTATAATCAATGCCCTTTGGGTATCATGTTGGCATGTCTGACTCATCTTCTAATAAAATCTTTGGCATGCACAAGTGTATCTAGAGTTGCTCATGTCCATGTCCAGATGCTGGAGTTGTTTACTTGGCAGTTTCTAAGGTGCTTCCCTGGTAGCAGAATCTCTGTAAAGTATTATGGGATCCAAAACCAGACCTGGGACAATCATCCCTCCTGTGGAGACTTGTTCATTCTTTCCATGTCAGATCTACACTGCATTAAGTAGAATAACCTGGGGCTCATTTTGTGTACTGTATTATGTTGGCTCCTTGTACACTTTAGGGTCAGATACCACATTTAACTGCAGGACATTTTGCAACCATCATATTAAAGATAGGGAGTCAGCCATTGATCCTGGAGGAAAATTTGACAAGTAACAGGATGTATAAATGTTCTTAAAAATGGTACTTCACAGAGAATTGTTTGCAAAATAAAAAAACAAGAATGTTAAGTATACAAGGAAACAGAGCACCACATACTATCTCTACTGGCTTCAGATGGCCAAATGTGCACCCTGTGATTCTAGAGGTGGTTGCCTGACAAAGGAACAACATCACCCTTGCTGGGAATGCGTAGTCCAAATTTAATGGTTAGGAAATCCCAGATAAACCTCAAAGGAGGAACATTCCATTTCCCAGAGCTATATTATTTAAAACTGTGTATCATAAAGACAAAGACTAAGAAAAGTTTCTAGATTAAGGAAATTAAAGAGACATGGTAGTTAAGTAGCTTTTAAAGTAAGAATGTTTGTGAAAACTAGGTGTTTTGACACTATACCAAACACATACAAAAAGACATACACATGTGTGCGTACACATACAGCCACTGTATTGGTTATTTTCCCATTATCATGTCATATACTTGACAAGAAACAACGTAAAATGAGAATGATTGATTTGGGCTCATGGTTTAAAACTCCACTCCATCTAGGTAAGAAAGCCATACCCTGGAATGTAGGGGTCACTTATGCACATTGCAACAGACCAGAAAGCCAAGACAGCTGTAAAAATCAAGACACCCCCACCCCAAGATTCTCCAGCCAGATCCCACCTCAAACAGTACCACCGTATGGGAACCGAGTGTTTACAAATATTCATTTGACACCCAAACTTCAACCACAAAAATCACCCGTGGTTACATACCCGTGCTTTAACTAATGCCAATTCTAATGCCATGACTCAGGTGGGTTTGGGTAGAGGACGTATTGACAACAACAGCATACGAGAGCAACACAATGCTGTCTACAGGCATTCTTTGAAGTAATTGCTGGGTCTTAGGTATTGTGCTATAAACAAGAGTACAGGATAGATACAACATGGTCTCTGCCCTCAGAGAATTCCCTGTCTATTGAGATATGGACAGGAAAACGAGTCACAGTATATCATGAATGCTTCAGTCAGAAAAATGTGGAAGGAGAAGGGGATTACAAGTGGCATGAAAAGCATCATACCGTAGGATTTCTCTCTTTCTTAGAAACTATGTGACTTGGAAATGTTTCTTAACCCTTGTAAGTGAATATTTTAATACTGCTCACCTCATTCCTATAATGGAGTAGTTCTGGTTGGTCTTTGAACACTTGAAGCAGACCTAGACATATCTGGGAAGCAGCAATCTTAGCTGTGGGAATGCCTCTATCAGATGGACCTGTGGTGAGTCTTTGGGGTATTAATGACTGATGTAGGTGGACACAGCCAATATACACTGCACCACTCCTGGACAGGTGACCCTTGGTTGTATAAGTAAGTAGACTGGGCAAGCCATGAGGAGCAAACCAGGAAACAGTGTTCCTCCGTGGTCTCTGCTTCATTTCCTACTTTCAGGTTCCTGGCTCGAGTTCCTGCCCTGACTTCCCTTAATGATGGACCGTGATCAAAATTTGTAAGCCAAATAAACCCTTTCCTCCCAAAGTTGTTTATGGCCATGGTGTTTATCATGCCAATAGAAAAATAGAATTAAAAACCTAGTACATATACTGGTACCAGAAATGGATGGGTTATAAGGGAAAACTGTGTGTTTGGAACTTTGGCCTGAAAAACCCGACAGAGTACTCAGAACTTAATGTTCTGTCCCGTGGGAGCTTGGGAGTTGAGAGTACTGAAAGCAATGAAGGCTGGGAAGTTTCAGAGAGGATCAAAGACTTGTGGGGCCATTTGTGTATTAAGAATCTGTGGTTCTGATCAGCTGGGACTGAAGAATCCGCTGTGATTAACACGAGACCAGAACTGATTAAGTGAAACCTTTGCTTTATGGGGGCAATAGATGCTGGTTGGCTGGAGCTCAGAAATCGCTGTCAATAAGAAGAGATGAGCATCATTGAAATGAAATCTTCTGGGAGTTATTCCTTCAGAGTCAGCACACAGGAGCTACGGTCCAGAGGAGGCCAAGGCTGTACCTACCCTACGCGGGCCGCCCACTGTGTAATGTGTAAGTGTCTCCCATGTGGCACTGCTTTTGAAGGCATGAAGGGGTCATGGGACGCATTTGAGGCTTGGTACTTTAAGAGGTCAGGAGAGGCCATTGGTGAAAACCTAATTTCAGTTGCAGTGGAAACCCTAGGAATAGATGGGCCGTGGAAGGAGACTGAGGCTTGGTTAAGCAGTGTCCTCTATGGTCTCTGCTTCAGTTCCTGCATTAAGTTCCTACATGTCTACCTTCATGATGGACCGTGATCAGACTGTGTACACCAGATTGCTTGTAACCGTCGTGTTTTTATCACAACAATAGAAAGCACACTAAGACAGGAGTGTGAGGATTGAATGAGACAGCTATATACAGCACATAGCTTGACTGCCTGGACCATGTCTCCCTTGTTGCAAGACCTAGGCACTAACTACATTGACAACACTGTACTGTGAGTTGAGAAGGCCAGCTCTACAGTAGTAGTCCTTCGTAGGTAAGGTCACAGAGATTGTAGGTGTGACCCAGGATGAAGGTGGGTGTGGGTGTATTCATAGATGCACAGGAAGCCTTTTCATTGGTGCACCCCAGCCAGCCAAAACATGGATAAGGGACTACTGAACACTGCAGAAGAGGAACAGGATAGAGCACTATCTAGGCACAGGATGTTAGGACCCAAATTAAACATGCTGTAGCTGGTAACGCTGGGGAGTTCTGACTAAGGCACTGGGCATGCCTAAGCCAGCCCCCACAAAGTGCTGTTGAGCGCAATGGCTGTCTGTGGTTAGGAGAGGCTGGGCGGGAAGAATGCAGCCTTGCCTGTTTATTATCCTCAGTCCTTACTACCACACCTTGAGGTTCACAACGTCAACCTCATAGTCCGACTGAGGAAATGGTGGTCAGAGAAACACCAGCTGCTGAAGGCACTTAGCTGGTGTGGGGACAGGATCCAATCTCATGTCTGTACAGGTGAAAAGCCTTGGGGGGGACACCCCACTGTACCATCTGGGACATAACTCTTCCCCACAACTTGCTCTGTGGCTACAATGGTTTTTCTGTGATTAAACACCCTAAATGTTGAGATCTGGCCTTGGGTTCTCACTGTTTTGTAGGAAAAGGAAAATACAGTTAGGCAGGGAATACAACAAGCCTGGATACCTTCAGCATCTCGAAACCCAGGAGAAGCTTAGCAGAAGAGGGCGGGCCCTTAGCCTCAGGCAAGTTAGTTGGTCTGAAAGGGGTCACCACTCATCAGTGGATCTTTCTACTACACACTTCCTCATGTGGGTGAAGATTCAGCCAGTTGCATGTTGCATATGTTTGAAGCCCCTTAGGTAATGCCTTTGCAGAGGAATTCTGTTAATAGTGTTTCTACATGATTGTTTTGTGCCTACCAGTTAGATCAATCCTCAAGGAAATCACTGTGATATATATATATATATATATATATATATATATATATATATATATATATCGTGAAAGCATAAATAAATCTTTATTTATAGCCATGCATAGGTAAGTAACAAAATGCAATTATTCCTGAGCCAATAGAAAGCTTAATTTACTGAATACAGTATGTTTAGATTTTATAAATAAGAATTACACTGTAGCCAGAGTGGTTTCTGTGCTTTTGTTGTTGTTGCCTTCTGAATGTTTTTCTTCCAAGTCAAAGCCAGCATTGCTGGCAAATAATTTTTCCAAAGAGCACAGTACAGGTCTTTAACTTGGACCATAAATACTCACCACATGTGAAGAATATAAATGTGACATTTAAAAGAGTCAAAGAGAACTAGGGATGGAGGAGAGTGGGGAAGAACAGTTGAGGATACGAGAGAGGTGTCACTTGCTGCCTAGGTGCATAACCCAGTGCTGATCAACTGCAATCCACACGAGACATCTCGAAGGGACACTTACTCTCAGTGAGATCCAGACTGGGCAGGTGGCCTTGGCTCTCAGAACAAAGTGATGTTGTTACCAGCTGAAAAGAGGAATCGAAATCTCAAGGGGAGCAGTAAAAATGTCGTTTAGATGTCCCTGGGAATTCTCAGCTAGAGGAGGTGGCAAGCGAGCCATGGGGACTTGAAAGAAACACTGAAATGCTATTGCTTTCTAGTCCAGCATCACAGGCCCTTCTGCTTCAACAGATTTATCAAGCAAACCAAGACATCCTTCTACAGAACAAAAACTAGCAGAATAAAACAGCTGTAGGATCTCTGACGTTGGATCAAACTATGGCATTCATTAACATATGTTAACTCAAGCAACTGTCAAAAATTTTTCATGTGTCCTGGTCACTGCGTTTCATAAAAAAATTTACCTCATGCCTAGTGACTTTCTTTTAGTTTTCTTTTTTTATTGTAAACGTATGCACATGAACACACACACAAACCTGAACAATCATGTTGCTACAGTTTGCTTTCTGACTCAGCACGGGAAGTTTTTGCCAGTGCTCAGTTACTGCAGACTGTCCCCTGCACAGTATCAAATGCGACAGCAATTATACACTAGTCCAGAAATATCCAGGCCTGCAATACACATAAATTTCAAATTCAGGGCATACTTAAAAATCACTACCATCAAAGAATTCAAAATGAAGGACATTATCACTAAACAAGAAACTAATGACTGGGCAGAGCTGTGGAATGTAATCCCTTAAGATGGGATCTCTGCTGGATTACAGAGGAGCCTTTGTGCTGTCCAGTGTCTCATGAACAATCTTAACTGTTACGGACAGCAGGAGGAGGGAGCCTCCAATACACAAAGCCTCTCTTCCTTCTGCGATCTCTGAAGGGAGAGCTTAAGAGTACACTTTTCATGATTCTGCCAGACTTCTGAATATTTGAAAATGCTATTAAATGTGTAACCCTAAGTCATTTAAATAAAAACTAAGACTTCAGCTAATAAATTTAGGAATCTTGATTTAGTGCTAAGTCACTCATTAATTTTGTGACCAAAATAAAATAATAATTCATTATGCCCAGAAAACCATTTAAAATCGCTTATCCTGTGAGCACAAATGTTTCTAAAGACCTGATTTGTCTTTGTTCAAGTCTTGCTATAAGCCTGGATTTGAAACTTTCCCCCCATTAAAATCCCCCTACTGAATAATAATAATGATGATGAAGTTGAAATACAAAATGTTTTATTTATTAATGTCTACTATCTGGCACAATCATGATACCCCTAAATAACACCACTCCTTTGTGAATTTCTTTACCAATTCCAATTCATTGAGTTTACAGTCCTCTTCCATGCCTCATAGTGAATGGGTCTTAGTGATGTAGGTCTTAGAGCAGGATTCCTCTTTTTAAATAGAAAAACATCACTCAGAGTTTCAGAGGCAGCCCATGACTACACAGATGCAGGGCTACTCCGTTGCTTCTCCCTACATAAATCCCATTAGCTTATCTGTGTGAGGGAGGATGATTCATTAGTTTGCTATGGCTGCGTCTTCTGAACTCCCCTTGTTAACCTGTGGAAATACCCAGGAGTCCCCTTCCGATGTTCATTGGTTGATCGAAGGACTGTGTTATTTCTACTTGCATACAGAAATAAATCAAGAAAGCCCTCCAGTCTCTGTGTTGCATTTACAAAGTGGGAGAAGGGAAAGCTGCCTTCCTATGAAGGTTCAGTGGATAGAGGTATAGAGTGCCAGGAGCCTGGTTAGAGCCTAACATCGAGTATAACAAACAGCAGTTTTCCTCTTAGAAGCATAACTTCCAGTTGTGTTGCACAGCTCCATGTTGGTTTCTGCAGGCACGACGCCTCGTGTATATTAAAAACAGCCAATTACGAATTAGCTTGTATGTGTCAAGAGTGGTGGAGTGGTTCCTACCAGTGAATCACAGGACCAGCAATTTCAGGAGAGGCAGCACATGTGAAAAACAAACCAAGAACCACAGAGCCCCAGGCTCAATGCATACTGAGCACTGCAGTCCAAGCAACCAGAAAGGCAGGCTTATTAGGAACAGCTCATGCAGAAACCATGAAGGCTGCAACAGGCAAGCCCTGCCCTGCTCAGCCCTGTAAAACTCCGAGCAAGAAATCCTTTCCTGCACCAATGCAATGTCTCCCTATTCCAGGGGTAACTCAAGCCAAGGCAGGCACCAAACACCAGGTGAAAAGACTTCATCTCTTACTGTGTTGCCTAAGCACTTGGGGGGGGTTGCCAGATCACACCTTCTCCTCTAATCTATTAACATGCTTCTCTAACCTGGCTTGCTATGCTGGAATCACCACACTGCTCTAGCACCAGGACACAAAGTCATGTGGCTCACTGAATGCTAACACATTCACCTCTCACTCTCCAGTAGACCCCCTGAGCTCAGGCCTCAGTGACCTGTTCCTTCCCCACCAGTCTGGCCGCTCCTTTCAGACTTGACTTCTGAACCATCTCCTTGATCTTCTTGGGTAGGACTTGACTCCTTCAGTCACAGGTTAAATTCTTCTTTCTGCTAGTCTGACTTATAAGTCACCTCACCTACCTGACCTCCTATCTCAAGTAAAGCTTATCTTCCTCAAGTCAATATTGGATGTGGAAGTATCTGAGTTTACCTTCCAGTTTCCCTGTGGAGACCACACTCTAGGACAGGCTACTTTGATGAAACTCAGATTCCTTATCTAGCTGTCACCAAACTCTTTCTCCCTAAGGTCATTCCAATTCCTTTACTCTCTAACCAACAACTTGGGCCTGCATTATCCTAAGTAGAATTCTCAAAGAGAATTCAAGGGCCAGAAAGCATGGTTTCTGACTGGAAATGTTTATTTTATGTAGTCACCATGATGAGATCGTCATGGAAGATGTACATTAGACTTCCTGTCCCTTTAGTTCATTCTTGGTCCTCGGTGTGACTGAGGACTATGAGGGTGATGATTACAGAATCTGGACCAAGTGTTTGACTGCCAGTCTGAGTACCTCCAGAGCTCTCTTCCTCTATACCACATTCGAGTGACATACCAGATGAGGATGTTCCCTCAGGTCAGGTGCCAGAATGAGGGTGACTCTGAACCCAGATCCCTTCAGTCCAAAATGAACATGGAGCCTTAATGAGACATAGCCTCTGTTGCTGGAACCACTGAAGTTTAAAGTTGGTCTCTTACCTCAGCACCATCTACCTTATCCAAACTGGTCCACTTTATAACTGGCACACCTCAGATAACTAAAACTATCCTGACCCAAATAAGGGCTGAAGTTGCCACAAGCTGAACTACTGGTTCTATCTTGGTTGTGGCAAGTAAGCCAGCTAAGTTGAAATCTCCTGATTCTGACCTGAATCAACCCAATCCTGATTTTTCCCAGGGATTCCATTTTGAGCCCTCAGTATCATGAAAGTCCGTGCCAGATCTCCCCAGCCAGGCCTCTCACGAGGTAATTCTCAAGGTATAATTTCCAAAGCATAGGCTCAGCTGTTCTCGCAGATGTTCTGTGGAGAACATACTGTGCCATGAGTATTTGAGTGAATGTCTCAGGCCAGCTGTCTCACAGCAGACATTTCATAGACTTCCTGGTGCTTGTGCCAGGAACATGTATTTAGCCTTGGTGTCACCTGCCCTTTTAGTACAGAGATTTACAAGGGAACTCCGGGATGTTATAAAGTCTACAGGAAACAACTGTACATACAATGATGACTTTGTCGCAAAGGTGATTGAATTGGTGAGGAAGTGGTTGAAAATCTTTCATGGCTATAACTCTGGAATGAATCCTTCTCTTCCCAGATCATTGCCCCTGCAGTCTTTTGCATTGTACAATAATTTAGCTCAAGTATTATAAAAAATATTTCTTATACCATATTTTAAGCACAACTTTTGTTTCTGAGATTGTGATGGTCTATGTGCCGATATGAACAACTACTTATAATAGTAACTTGCTATAGAATAATCATTTTGTACCCTGTGAAGCTACGTATTTGCCAAGGCACCTTCTGATTGCCTTAATACAGAACTGAATGGTGAATAGATAAGTAGGACTTCTGGACAGAGAAATAAGAGGAGATCAATCAATCTAGGCATAGAAGGGATGCCATAGGACAGGGAGAAGAAACAGGAGATGCAAGATAGAAGAAAGGAAGAAAGCCATGAGGCAAAATGTAGATTAATTTAAATGCACTAATTTACGTTATAAGAGCTAGTGGGACAAGCCTCAACTATAGGCTGATTTTTCATAATTAATAATAAGTTTCTGTGTCATTTTTTTGTGAGCTGGTAGCCAGGAAGAAAGTTCAACCACAGTAACTATTATCAAGTAACTGACCCACGGGCAAGCTTTGTTCTAAAGTTCCCATTTTGTCTTTACTACAAACCTAAACCATGGTAACTATTGCCATTGCTTTTATTGTGGAAGATAATAAAGCGTAAAGAACTTAAATAACTCAAAATCACATGGAATGTCTTGGCAATGTTCTTAACCATAATTTTGTATTGACTAAAGACATCAATAATAATGTGGTGGTTTGAATAGGATTGTCCCCATAAATTCATATATTGAATGATTGATCTCTGGAGAGTGGTGCTACTTGGCAGGGATTAGGGGATGTGGCTTTGTTGGAGTAGGTGTGACCTTATTGGAGGAAGCGTGTCACTGGAGGGTGAGTTTTTGGGTTTCAAATGCATAAGCCAGGCCCAGTGTCTCTCTTTCTGCAGATCCAGATGTAGAACTCTCAGTTACTCTCCAGCACTTCGTCTGCCCACATGCCAACAGACTTCCCACCATGATGACAATGGGCCAAACTTCTGAACTCTAAGCCGAACCCAATTAAATGTTTTCCTTTGTAAGACTTGCCATGGTCATTGTGTCTCTTTACAGCAATAGAATATTGACTAAGACAAATGATAGCCACCTTTCTGGAATGTAAATGGTATGTGTACCTTTCATAATCTTACTCTGTCCTCATAGCACTGGGAGTAAATAACACCTCTGCTCTGCAGGGGAGGAAACCAACATTCCAAGACATTAAATAATTTGTTCAAAGTCACATGATGATAAGTGGCACTACACCACCTCATCTAAATGTCAAAATTAATTTTAGAGTGAGGTGTAGCTGATGCTTTTTTATGAGAGATATGCAGCAAAAGATGCCATATTTGAACTACCTGAAGATGGTTCCTGTTATTCTGTGACTTGGAGGGAGAAAAGCTAAGGCATGGTGAATTAGAAAACAAAACATATATGATGGAGCACTGTTAGCGCAGAAACAAACTTACTTACTTATTTACTTACTTACTTGTTTACTTACTTACTTATTGGGAAAGCTTGGGAAGTGAGGACTTACCACTGGAGGGAGCTATGGCTTTAAATCTAAATTCTAGGCACAAGTACTTGTAGAGCAGGGCTTAGCACATGTCCCAGGAAGGGCCAGATGGTAGACATGATGGACTTTGTGTATCATGAGGTCCCTCTGTCACTGCTGTTCAACACTGCCATACCATTGTTACAAGGAGGCAGTCACAGGCAATATGTGAATGGTGAACCCTGGCTATACCCATTTACAGCCTGGAAGAGACATCATAATGTCTCTGTCAGTGCTGCCATCATTACAGCAAAGCAGTCACAAATAGTATGTGAATGAAAGAGGCCTGGATATGCCCATCAAAGCCAGGGAGAGAGAATTGTTTTTCCTTGAATGGTTGAAACACATTCATTGCTTCATATTCCATAATTTGCCATCGCATCAATACGCCCACTTCCTGGGCCTCCTATTATAAATTTATAATGACTCTTGAGTCTTCTTCAGCAGTTTTTTTTATAACTTAGACTGAATCATAAATTCAACTCAGCAAAATCCCGAAATAGAACAATGACAAAAAACGACTTACTATTATTCATTCATGTACTAAACAGTGACATCTAGGATTTATGTCGGTGACAAGGAGTCTTCACTTTCTTCACTCATATTAAGTTCCTGATTCTCAATGTTATTTCCCTTACAGGTGAGAAAACTGAGGCTTAAGTAATATCTTAGTGATACTGTTCATAAATGGTAGAGCCAGGAGTTCAACATGCATCCAAGTTCTGACGCCTTGTTACATTGAACAGGCATTGTTGCTCTGTACAAGGAGACGGACTAGTGTTCACCACACAGATCACCCCTGCTGGTGGAGTTGTAGTTCAGTGGCAAGATAGCTTTAACCTTTCATTTCACTATGATTTTACTTTTTTAGAAAAGTTGCAAACAGTACACAAATGATTCTCACACTCCCTCCGATTTGTTCTCCCAAAGTTGACATTTCTCACAGTCATACATTTACCAATCCTAAGAAATTAACACTGGAAAAATATTGCCAATCCAACTACACATACAAAGAGTTTTCTGATGTTTTAATGTTCTAGTATCCAATCCAGACATGCTTCTTAGTGTCCTTCAATCTGGGACAGTTTCTTAGACTTCCTTTGTTTTCTACAACTTTGGCACTTTTGAAAATTATTAACCAGGTATTTTATAAAAAGCACCTCAGTTTGGTTTTATCTAATAAGGTTCCATAATCACATTGGTGTATTGGGTTTTAGACAAACAGCAGAGATATGTTCTATTCTCATCACATCCCTTCAGGGACAAATGCTGTTCATATGAGGCTTCACTGCTGATGTTAAATGTAACTATTTAATCAAGGTAGTATCTGGCAGATTTCTTTGCCCAGAGCTACTCTTTTTCCCATTTTTAAATTGTATTAATTAGAAGTGAGTAGTAAATCCAGACTACACAGGATGATAATTAAGCAGTACTCCCAGGAGGAGGGAGTAACTACACTGAATTCTACAAGAAATTAGTGCTATTTCAATGAAATCACAATGTGTGTTATTTTGGTTACAATACTGTATTGCCTTTATATATTTGAATTATGCCCTTTGAATTTTTCAACTTTAGGCATTGGGAACTTTTGTATGTTGGCTATTATGACTGTTCATGTGTATTCTTTTTATATTGCTGTTTGTTTGATTGAGAAATGTTCAGAATCCAGGTTGAGCTCTACACCACCCAGGCTGGTCTTCAACTTTGAATCATCTTCCCCAACAAGGCATTATAAATGTAAATCACCACGTCTATGTATTGTTTTAGAGACCTGTGCTTTCTCTTATTACACTATGCTAGAGGTTCACCTGCTTGCGTGTAACAACCCTAAAGTCAGTCATTTCTGCAAAGAGCACTGGTTTTCTCATTGACAAATGGTATTTGAAATCAAGATCTAGATGCTAGAGTGCTTCTAGATATTCTCAGGTGCTTTTAGGTCCTTTCAAGAAAGCAAATAGAAAATATGTGAATATACTAGCCTATGTGTGCACACATATGATAATATTAAATAAATTAATGCATTAACAATTTTCATTAAGGAAAATAATTTCAAGCCTTAAGTTAGTATCTAGTATAGACACAATTACTTCAAAGAAGTCTTTGCTACAGAACAAATATTAATGATATGATTTACTAAGCATTAGGAATCATCCAGTTGAAAGGGCACAGAGGGACCATTCAGATTAAGGAACCTCACTGAAGAACCACCATAAGGAGAGGAAAAAATTGATTGCAAAGAGACAGACACAAGAGCAGGCCTGAAAGTCTGGAACAAATTACAAATTGTTGCAGATGCAGAGGGGATGCCACTGGAGAGTTTCTAGTGTGTAGAAGAAAACATTCTTCTTCACTTAGAAATGAGGGACCACGAGAGATGATATTCTCCTACCTGTTTGGTATCCCTCACTCCCTCCACCTACAAACTTTTCTCATCTGATATGAATCTACAGGAATTTTTGCAGCATCACTCTGGTCCATTCTAGTGCTTTTTTCATCGCAGTCTTTGACTCTCATCTCACCAAGACTAGATCTATAAAAAGGACTCACACTCACTGCCAGGTGCAGTGCACCCTGGGCTTTCAGTAAGCTTGTCCCACCAAAAGGAGCTGCAACCTATCTGGTAGTGCAGTCCCCAAACTGCTGTAGACCATGCTATCATCCATAGACATCTCCAGCATTGAAGTTCGACTCAAATCACATCACTATTCCAAGGATACCTCAATTTCTGCATGCTTCTGTCTCTACAATAGCATTTGTGTGTTAGGTTGATCATCTGCCTCTATCAATTTTGTAGGGTAGCTCTTCCAGGAAAAAACTTCCAGTTAGTGGTAAGCCCTTAAGAGTCGACTAGATAAGCTATAACTTTGGCTTTGTTTCCAACAGAGCTCTTATTTTTTTTTAAAAAGGTCTTGCTACATAGTCCAGGCTAACCTCAAACTTCCTATCTTTTTGCTTCAAACTCTTGAGCACTAGGATTACAGGTGTGCTAATCATGCCTGGATTTCTAGGCATGATTGTTTACATTGGGAGTGTGTATACAATAATATATAAAGAAAGGTTGGTTGCATTAGGAGTGTGTATATATAAATACATAAAGAAAGATAGATTGTGTTGGCAATGTGCATACATCAATATATAAAGAAAGGTTGATTATTTATGTTTGGAGTGTGCATATATAACTATATAAATGTTGATTATTTGCATTAGGAGTGTGTATACATTAATATATAAAGAAAGGATGATTATTTGTATTGGGAGTGTGTATACATTAATATATATAGAAATGTTGATTATTTGTGTTCAGTGTGTGTATACATTAATATATAAGGAAATATTATTTGCATTGGGAGTGTATATACATTAATATATAAGGAAAGGTTGATTATTTGTGTTCAGCATGTGCACACATTAATATATAAGGAAAGATTGATTACTTGCATTGGGAGTGTATATACATTAATATATAAAGGT
The DNA here is from genome assembly GCF_017639785.1 of Mesocricetus auratus. Lineage (NCBI taxonomy): Eukaryota > Metazoa > Chordata > Mammalia > Rodentia > Cricetidae > Mesocricetus > Mesocricetus auratus. The sequence goes on along the minus strand of NW_024429197.1, from coordinate 43,146,911 downwards.
TGATTACTTGTGTTCAGCATGTGCATACATTAATATATAAGGAAAGATTGATTATTTGCATTGGAAGTGTATATAATTAATATATAAGGAAAGATTGTACTTTGTCTTATGCACATATACTATGAGAGCCAGTCAGAAGATAATGATGCTTGTCACATGCAAGAATTTGCACAGAAGGTTTTTAGGGTGTCCTTTATTAAAATGGAAGCCACTCCCCACAGGGTATTTTATATTAAAGATCCCAAGATTAAGTTACGAGTTATATTGCACTAAATTTAGCAAATGGGTTTCAACTCCCCTGTCAATACTGATTGATAGTGGTTTCTGGGAGCACTTAGTTGAAAAAGACTGTGATATAATTGACTTTCCTTGTGGCTGTGGTAAGATACCTGAGAAAGCAACTGAAGGGAATTGTGGCTTGCTGTGTCATACGGTTTGAGAGGCTGTAGTCCACCATGGCTGGGATGGAGAGGCTGTTACATGGCATCCACAGTCAAGAAGCAAAAAGATGAATGCTCATCCTTCACTTGCTTTCTCCTTTCTCTCCTTTCTCTTCAGACCATGGAATGGTGACTCAGATCAGCAGGTTGTTCTTCAGTGACAGGGTCCTGAATGGGAGGTGGCCAGGAGGTGAGAAGGTAAAGAAGAGACACAAAAGCTGGGGCCAGCAGGTCTTGCATAAGCTATGTCTTATGCCAAACAAATTTATTATGAAAAGTAGCATCTAATAACTGTTTTGCAGTGGGAAATAGGACCCATGTCAGCAGAAAGGTAAATCAAGCAATGTTGGCAAAAAGACCACAGTATACCTCAGACATAGCTGCCCCAGGACTGATAACCACAGCCCTTCAAGAGAGAAAGCTGAGTTCACATGAACCTTAACTCCTTTGAGGCCTAGGCCCAAGGCCCACACTGGACAAAGACCAGTCTGTGCCTTTGGCAATGCCAAAGACCTAGGATCCTTTAGTCTTCATCAAGACCTCTGAGAAAGTCTTGAATTGGTCTGGCTCCCAACAGAATGTTACCAGTCCCGCTTATTTGATATTATGACATAATCTACCCCATCCAGAAATTCACCCACAGATACACCCAACTATCCGTTTCCTAGGTAATTCTAGAACCTGGCAAGTTTACAGTCAGCTTTAACCATAGCAACAGTGAAGACAACAGTAAACTTACTGCAAAGATCATGGCTATCTATGTTAAGGGTAGAGTCAAAGGGTTAACAAACCCTCAATGGATTTGCCTTTGGATTTGGGAAAGGAGGAATATACACAGACCCAAGATTGTACAGTTAGCCACCTAGTCATCTATTTATCTTCTTATTCAAAAAAGTAACAAAAGTATAAGTAAAAAGACAAGTCATGACAATGTACAGTAAGATCAAATGATAAGACAAGAGCACTACTACATGCAAGTCATGAACTCCCATGCATTTGAAATTTCACGTTACATCAATTAAAAGCTGAAAGTGTAATTATAAGATCCAGAGTGTGTAAAATAAGCAGGTCATATGAGTAAGATAGGACATAACACTTTCATATGAAAATAGATGTGGAGACAGAAGTCGTGGGTGTTAATCCTAGGCCTGCTATTGAGTAGCAGTTGAATTTCTGAGATTTATTTAAATTGACTACCTCAGTGTTGTTATTTGGTAATTTGGCAAAAAAAATTGTGATTATATACCTTTTGTCTTACGTTCTCTAAAGGTCACCGTGAAACAAGTTTGTTTTCTAGCATGGCATGGAACCTGCCAAGTAGGTCTATGGTTCATTAAGGGAGTGCCCTGGAAGGAGATTGCCATATCTTACCTACCTTTCTGCATCATTTCCCAGTTATTAAGTGAACATACATGTTCCACCACACACTCCAACATTGATGTGCTTCCTTACTGAAAGCAAGGGAGCCAAACAAATGTGAAAAAAAAACAACCTTTAAAACTGTGAGCCTGAAACAACCCTTTTCTTTTAAAAAGTTATTTTATCACACGTTTGTTTCAGTGATGGAAAGCTGACTGCTTCACGAGTCTTTAAGAATTAAGTGTTGTGGCGATCCCTCACTTCTGGGCCCTGCTCCAAGATTTGATAGGCCAAAAGCTGAAAACTGCAAGCGTTCAGCTCTCTTTGCCCTCTGACTATCCAGCTTGGCCCCTGTCCTCAGACTTCCTGTTCAGTTCTACAAACAAGAAGTCACTTTTCTAAGGGCATATTGCTGAAGACAGCACTTGCGGATCTCATTGAACAAGAAGTCAAGCTGGTACCTAACTAGAGCCGTCATCCATACTAAATAGTGTTCACAGTACTGGAAAGTATTCTGTATGCTACCAGAGGAGAGAGATACCAACCCAGTTATAAACCGTATGATACTGTATGATCTACAATGGTGTTCTGCCTGTAAGACACTGCAAGAGCAGCACAAGGCTTGTGGCAGTAACCAGCCAATATCTAATTGGAATTAAGGCTCAGTCTACGAGATGGAACTCATGTCTGTAACACCAAGAACCTGAGAGTAGATAGGCCATTGTCCTAGGGGAAAACCAAATGCTATTTTTTTTTTGCTAAAAGAACATAGAAAGTGACTCCCAATGATATCCTGGTACACCCATAGATCAGTCTCTCATTTAGACACCATTGGAGAAGCTTCTTCTTGTAGTAGACAGAAACCAATTCAGACACAACAGGACACTATTCAGAGAGTGAGAGACTTTGGGACCATCAGTTCTAAATGGGATCAAACCCCACCTCTTCAGGCTCAGGGAGCTATGCAAATGCAGAGGCAGAAAGATTGTAAAAGCCAGAGCAGATTGATAAAATGAGGAAACAGTGTCCTGCAGACACAGCTGATGAATGTTCATGTAACCTCACGGAACCTGCGGCAGCACGGTCAGGGACTGCAGAGAGGTTCAAGCCAGGTAGGGTTCCAGTACTAGGAGAGGGAAGTAGACATGACCTCCAGTCTAGTACCAAGAAGCTATGTACACAGGACAACCACTTACAAAGGAAAAAAGCAACTTTTTCCAATGGAGTTTCTCTGGTTATATAAATATTTAAGGGCAGGCCCCAAGCTTAGGAGTAGACAGCCAACACAAAATTAACTCAGTGCTTTGTTTAGGATTTTTTTCTTAAATCTCTCTGGTCTTTTGCTTGAATATTATGGTATCTGATTTTGTGTTTTTATGGGTGTTTCTTGTGTTTTTATTTTCTTTTTTATTCTGGTTTGTTCTTTTTATTTGCCTGTTTGTTTTTTACAGAGAGGGATGATGAAGGGGTGGGGTAGGATGGGTGAGGATGTGAGAAGGATCTGGTAGGAGATAAGGGAGCTGAAACCATATTCAGAATATATTTTATGAAAAAATATTTTTATTATAAAAAGTCACTTCTTTCAATTGCTTCAATGTCAAGGTTCTTACTCTACCTTCTCACTTTCTGCCTACAGTGCCATTTAGGTTGTTTTCTATGGGCCTGCTTCACTCCAAACTCCAAGAACACAGTTTCTTCTAGTACCGTTGGGACCTTAGGATGGCTTGCTGGTTTTGTGAACTCCATTCATTTTTCTATTCATAATACCTCCATTCCATTTGCATCAAGTCCAATGTGAGGGTGCATTCTCTGTCTTACCAAAGACCTTATGTTCATTTCAGGAGAAAGCAATCAGTGCCACTCATAGTACAAGCACAGAGTCAAGAACTTTTGTGACATAGTTTAAGTGAATCCAATACATCTAGTGACAGGAATATCAGATAGGTAAAAGAACTTGAATACAGCACTCAGCTACTGTCCATTACATTTCCTCAGTTTTCTGACTTAGCATACAAATAGGAGAGACAGCGAGTGTACACTGTTCTCAGAAGCCTGATCAAGAACAAACATGCCGGCATTTGTGAGAGGTCTAAATACTATTTAGGTCTGTATAAAATCTGAAAAATAGCACAGCAAGTAGCAAGCACGTGGTTTTTGTTCCATTCCATTTTATGTACTGTGGCATGGGATTAAAGTGGGCATGTATAGTTCACTCACATGAATGATTAATTTCATTGTCAACTTGACTGGGTGTAGACTCACCTAGGAAACACACATCTGGGTTTGTCATTGATGGGGTTTCCAGAGAGGATTAACTGAGCCCCTAAGCTGAATGAAAAGAAAAAGCTGAGTGGAGAACTAATGTTCTTCTCTCTGTGTCTCTGAGCTAGAGACACAGTGTGGTCATTTGCTTTATACTCATGTCACCACAGCCACAGTTACTCTGTTGTTTTTGCAGTGATGGGCTTTCTCCCAAACTGTGAGCCAACATAAACTTTCCAGTCCTTAAGTTGCTTTTGTAAGGTATTTGTTATAGCAACTAGAAAAGTAGCATATATATATATGCATATATATATCCATTTCTGGGATGATTAATAATTTTCAATCAAAAAGGAACGTTAACTCTTCTATGCGTGCACGCGTACACACACACACACACACACACACACACACACTAAAGGATAATAATAATTAAGTAGATGGACTTAGTGCCACAGGTTTCAAATTCCAGCTGCTTGAGAAACTACGTAGAAGTTTAAGTCCTGCCTGAGCTATATGGAGTCAGTTCAAGGGCACCTTGGACAATTTAATGAAACTGAATCGCAAAATAAAAAACGGGGTAAGGCTGAGATACAGGTCAGTGGTATGATTCTGAAGCTGCTGGCTCAATCCTAGCACCACCAAAGAATTAATCAGGTTCACAGGGTACTGTCATTTGACTTGGGAATGTCCCTCAAAGACATGTGTCCATCTTTATTCTACTGGCAGGTAGTGGAAAATTTAAGAGATGCACTGAATGGGAGAGTTTAGGCACTGGGAGTGTGTCCTTGAAAGTGATTATTCTGGTCTCTTCAACTTCCTCCAGTCCTGCTATGAGCTGAAGTGGCTGGGTTCTACCATGCATTGCAGGATCACCACAGGTCCCTCAACTAATTCTAGGCTGAAACCCACAAGACTAAACCAAAGCTTTATGAGCTGATTACCTCCTCCATCTGTTTCAAAAAGAGAAAAGCTATAGCAATTGGTAACCAAAAATCTTCCTCTATTGGTCCTGAAATTACTGTTTAATTTGCTCAGCTTCCCTTGGGAGAATATTTTAGCTGTGATGAGAGTCAGGAGAGGTCCTCTTTCTCAAATCCTTTTATCAATAAAGCCTTCTTTTCTCTCCTTTGTTGCAAATATTTTTCTAGGACACCAGAGGTGCACTGAGATCTTTTGCGGACAAGCTGTTCCCATAATCAAACATAAAATAACCACAGTGAGAGGAGAAAGTAAAAGACTTATGTACAATGTCTTATCCCCTGTTCTCTTCCAATTTCATCCCGATTTGTTTTTTTAAAGTGGAGATTGTTCTAGTATGATTAACTGAACCAACGAAATAAAGGAGCAAAGACAAAACTTTAATAATGAAGTTTTAATTGCTTACAATTTTTGACATGATCAGCTTGATTACTCTTTATGTTCACTGGAGGGTTTTGTATTTCAGAGGAAACTTTTCTTGAAATTATTTGTATGTCCCAGATGTGACCTACTTTCATTCTGGGAATGAATACTGAGCATGCTACCAGCAAGTCGAGCAGGCATAGTTATTCAGGAGTTATTTATGTGGTATGCCTCTGGAAAGCAAGCATCAATCCCAACTGGCCAGTGAAACCTTCACTGAGCATCTTCTATGTATTGAGTGATATTTCAGACTTCAAAATTGCAAAAACGAAGACCAAGTACTAATGTTTGAGCAGTTCTTGAACTGGTTTAAAAGAAAGACAATGATATGGCCACAAGGTAAAGAAACAAATGCAAAAAATAAAACCACAGCAAACTATGATCAATAATAGAAACTAGAGAAAGACAAGCAGGCAATTCAATGTAGTCGTTTGTTTAGTCCAAGGAGAGGATGGGGAAGGTCCACGGAGGAGGTGAAATTGGAGCAAACCAAAGTTTAATTACATTGCTGAATTAATTTAATTACCATGTTGGCTATTGATTTGTCATACTAGAAATTGAAGGCAGCATAAAGTAGAGAAGTAGCTGCAAACCAGAAACAGAAATTCTGATTTTTATATGTAGTTAGGCCATTGTCACTGTTGTGCTCCTTATATTTTCCTGCTTTTTTTCATTTACTACTCATTATTTTCTTTCTTCATTATTTTACTGTTTTTCATTTTATTTATTAAAACTTTGATAGGAAATAAAACACAGTTATGCTTCATTATTTCAAATGGGGAAGCTTATAATGTTATTGGTGATTGAGACCATGTCTTTGATACTTACATGGTGTGTTTTAAGCAGGTAACTGTGCTATTTATTTGCTTTTTAAGGGCCTGGAGAGTTGCCTCAGTGATTAAAGGCATTTGTTGCTTTTGCCAAGGATCTAGCTTCAAGTCCCGGCACTCACATGGCTCACAACCCACAGTAACTCTAGTCCCAGGAGATCTGATGTTTGAGGGCATATATATAAATGTACATATAACACTCTCCTGCATAAAATGAACAAATCTTAAAAATTAAAATAATTGCCTTTTAGATCAAAGTTCTACAAACTCTAATTATACTGTTAGCAAAGAAGGCACAAATACTCACCTTTGGTTTTGTTTTTTTTGTGTGTGTGCTTCTTATGTCAAACAAAACAGTCCACCAAGAGAAGATATTTAACACCTTCTAGTTTCCTCAGAAAGGTAAACTAATATTATCTTCATTTACAGTAAGAGACTCGAGAATAAAAATAGTTCAGGAACTTGACCATGGTCCTGACAATAGAGAAGGGAAAATAGGGCTTTCTATCCAGCATTCCTTCTTAACTAGCATGCTGCCATTATTTCTGAGAAGCTTGCAACAAGCTTGTCCCAAGGTTAGTGCTGACTTCTGGCACCAGACAGTACTTGTAATGAATAAGCCAACTTCATTTTGAGACACTTTTCTGCTTTAAAAATATCAATACTACATATCAATGAAATAAAAAAAACTTGTCTCTTATAAATTCCAGAGAACATTTGAACCTCTCATTCCATCAAAGGTTCATGCTTGTAAAGGTAGTTGTACAAGGAAGTCATAACAAAAGCTTCCAATGGAAAAGACAGGAGCATTGGCAGAGTTTGCTGGTCTCAAAAGTCAGTAAGCTGACCTCATCATCTTCCCTGTGTGTGGCGTAAAACACTGTGTTTCTGGGGGAGCTGGTGAGATGCCTCAGTGGGTCAAGGAGCTTGGTGCCTGGCAATGTCAGTTCAGTCCCTGGGACCCAACTGGGGCAAGGAGAGAATTGACAGCCTTGAGTTGCTCTCTGTTGTCCACTCAATAACAAACAAACAGTATTTAAATAAAGTCTACTGTGATGTTGCAGAAATATATGAGGATTTTCCCAAATGCAAAATAAGGCTGTTTTAATTGTTTTAGGTCTGTGGTGGTAAATCTTGCCAAAATCAGTTGCTATTAGCTTTATTTCCTATTATTCTTCGGGAAACTCTTATTTCTCTACTGCCAGGTATCCAGCACCATCGTTATTTCAGCTTCCTGATCTACAAAGTTAGCAGGCATAGAAGTGTTTTCACTCCAATGAATAAATTATTAGGTCCAATATTTTACTTTTTACAAGAATGTCTCTGTTTCAACTATGGCCTTCAAATCATAGTCTAAGGAATTGCAGTGCAGAAATGAAATAGATATTGAGAAATCCAGTCTTGCTAAGCACCAATCTCAACAACATGGAACCCAGACTCCTTGGGAAAAAAATGGCCGATTTGAAGACAAGGTCAGGAAAAGTTCCTTCTGTAACTCATATCGGGAAGTATAGGAAGCACCACCACAGAGATGTGCAAAATGTGTAAAGGGTAAGAACTCCTATGAGCACAACTTGACACACTATTACAGTGTAGTGTGACAGAGCTGGTAAAAGTACATGCATGGTTCCACACACTATCACTAAAAATTTAAAGGTAAGTATAATCCAAAAGGGAGAACTCTTTTTAAGAGAACCACGTCAGCTGGTTTCGCATTCTAACACATGTGGATGGAATTATGGAGGCAGAAAAACACTCTTTCACACCCACAAAAGTGATCCTTGCTTTCAGCACTGGACGCTGAGAGCCCTAGGAAGGAAGCTGTGGAGAACGGTGCACTCACAGAGTCTTGAGCTCCTTGGGAATTCAGTTAAAAGCACTGTGACCATGGGGAAATCTAGGGGACACCATACTAACTAAATTACAACATTTCACATCCCTAATAATCAGACAATCCAGTACTTTGTTTCTGTAAATATTCCTAGAATGGAATCCTTCCCCCAAACTGTTGAGCCAAATCTGATTGTGAAGAAACAATCTGACTAACCTACCATCCCCTTTCAAAAACGCTGCTACCCTGGAAGACCACACACTGAGTAACTGACCTGCATTAGAAGAAGCAAAAACCACAGGCTTATAAATAAAATGTAGGGGCCTTCATCCCTTGCTTTTGCATTCTTGGAGGAAAAAAAATCATACATGGATAACTGAGTCAACTTAAGGATTGCATATTAAGTGATAATATTACATCAGAACATTTATGCTTTTATGTTGGATAAGCCCAATTGTTGGGTTAATAGTATAATTGTTGCTCTTGAATGGTGTGTGTGAGCGGTAGTATGTATGTATGTATGTATGTATGTATGTATGTATGTATGTATATGTCTATGCATCCATTGACTAAAATGAAGAAAATATTTTATATAGAGATATTAAACTTTCATGAGTAGGCCAGTTCTTTAACTAAAAGGGCCAGTTTTGTTTTTGAGGAAAAATCATGTCATATTTAAAAGAAAAACCAGGTAAAAATAATAGTTCACAAGGTTAGACATGCTTTTAATCTTAGTTCTTGGGAAGCAGAGTCAGGCAGATCCCTGAGTTTATGGCCAGCTTGTTCTATATTACTGAGTTCCAGGCCAGCTAGAGCTACCTTAAAAGGAAACCCAGCTTAAAAAAATACCAACTGATTAAACAGAAGAAAGCAGTATCAAAAGCTTAATACAACCTAGGTGTCTGGATCACAGATTGTAGTTATTGATCTTCATTCAGTAGATTCTTCAGTATGTAGTAATTAATTCCAACCATCTAGAAAGAGTTGTTGCTTGAAAAAACAGTGTTGAACAAAAAGAAATGCTGACTAGCTGAAGTAACATGACAGCAGGAAATACCGAGTTGGCCAAAGAAGGATTACACAGGCTGTTTATGTCACCAAATAATCTGCTCTCACCTCTCTTAGAGTCGTCTTTACTAAATTTAAGAGATTTGTTGGAAACATGCAGCTTATGAACATGGGGACCACTCTATGCATTACTGTGCTTGTTTGTAAATGAAAGTGGGAAATATGTCAGATGGTTGAATTGATATGATGGATGATCACATCAGACAAGTATATTTCATCTATGAAGCACATAGAGTAGATAACAGCACTTCATTCTCTATACATTTTCATATTATTGTTATTTATCGCTCCAGGACCATGTAAATTTATATCATGTAATAAAATGCAGTTTCTTTCTTTTCTATATGGACTAAGTCTTGTTCAGATTTTTCTCCATTTTCTTTTCTTTGTTTAGTTTAGTTTTGTTTGCTTTATTTTGAGGACAGCTGGAAAATATGTCCAGTTCACATTAAGAGACTTTTAAAATTCAGTTAAACAGCGCCAAACAGCATCAGACACCATTATTCATAACAGGGTTTCTGGATATGCTCTGCAAAGTATACAAATGAGCACTTCACATGTCTTCTTGGGCAGTTCTGTCCCCTTTGTTCTTACAGCCCAACTCACTATTGTATACAAATAACTAAGCTTCCTCTTGTGTCCTTAATGGGTTTCTTGAATTCCTTCTTTAGAGCACTTTGAAACTTTAAGACACATTGTCTTATATATAATGGAAAAAGAACAAGATATCTCTCTGTAGGTAAGTTCACTTTAATGTATTTTCAACTCATATACATGGTGAATTCAGAATATCAAATTTTAGCCACAATAATGTCACATATAATTTTCTCATATAGTAAAATATAGCTAATATTTCGAACACTGCCATGGCAGTCCTTTCTAAGATTTGCATTTTTATTAAGTCTGTTTAATATGCCTTGTGATCATGTCTTTATCTATGTTCCATTTATTTTAAATTATGTATTTTAAGTATTAATTTTAGCAGTCTTGGAAACAATAGGCAGAAGCTTGATTAGTCATGCCACATATAAAGCTAGATTATTCTTGCTTTTTATAGACAAGCATCTGTGGATTAAATGATTATCCACATTGTGCCACTGTTTGGTGGTTGTTTTGAAAACCTGCTTACCAGGATTAAAAAAGGAACTTTGTGCATAAAAGTAGGTCACCAATAAGAAGCATGAACCATTTCTCAATCAAGCATAAAATGGTGACACATTTTATGAATCAGGAAACTATAGATATATAATACAATATTTAAATATTTAAAAGAAATTCTAGATGGGTTACATTTCCAGTATATTTTACCAAATGCTTACTTTTACCTATTGTTTTCAAATATTTGAAAATTTCCACATATGTATTTTTTTCTCATTTGAGTTATTTGGGACAAGTTACAATAGCCATTCAATTATGCTCTAATTAAGAATTTTAGTAAACAACAAATATTAGTCTTTCCCCTGCAAATTTGAAACAGGACTGGAAAGATTACAATGTTTACAATTTATCTTTTTGTTATTTTAGTTGTGTTCGTAGTTCAGTCTTAAATTCTCCAAAATAACATTTATATACATATTTCACATGAATCCCCTATGTGAAACCACGACTATGGCTACAGTCACTGCTTCCTTTGGAATTGTCTCAATCTGAAAACTGAGGATGTCAAAGTTCTTTTTCTGTGACTATTGCAACTTTGTATTTGTGGTAATTTACTGGCACAATTATGGTCACTTGCCCCTCTGTTTCCCAAAACCATTCTGAGTGAGGGGCACTCCTGTTCTCACCCACAATGACTGTGGTGGTAATACTGTGCTGAGAACGTTGGGCTATCCTTTAATATCTCCACATCTGGAGTGCTACCAGGAGCTACCAACAGCAGGAGCATTCTTTTAAATCATCTAGGTTGCGAGGCCACCTTTCCAGGAAAGCCCACTCACCAAGTGAGCCATCTTCGTGTAAACTCAGGACAACTTGGAAGGGCAATTCCAGCTAAGGGTGGATCAGATGCAGCCTTCACCGGGACTGTACTATAGCCTGTTTTGGCCTTTGCCCAATTCTGTGTGGCTCCTTCTTCAGAACTGCTGATCAAAAACATTTAGTTGATCTGCATGCTAATATCATAAGTCTATTTTCCAGAAAACACTACTTAAAAAGAGAAGCTATAACAAAATTACTTGAAGCTAAATATTTTCCCACATACAGTAGTTTTAGATCCTTGCTTTGTTGATGTTCATCCTTCAATGGCAGAGCTGTCTTTATCAGTACTCTGTGTTTGCATTTGGCTTGAAATTTGCATGAAAATCTTAGAATTCTCTTTGGCTAGTCCAATGAATTGGAGTCAATATCAATGGTAAGCACAAAAGCTAAAATGCATTAAAAGGCAGCTGTGTAGGTGGCATAAAAAACTCTGAAACATGTCTGCAAAAGCCACAGAGCAAAATTCCTACTATCCCTTCTTGTTCACCAATGAACACTGATTTTACAACAGGAAATAGTTTCTGCCAGTGTAAACAAAATGGGTATAACCCTTCCTGGCTAGAGTAATGGAAACCACATCCTTGGCCCCCCTTTCCAGTCACTAACTCAATGTTCAACCCTGATTGATAGCACCCATGGCAAGGAAGTTGTCCCCATCTTGCCAGACTGTCACCCCTTAAATTCCACATGAATTCTGTTCAAGGTTTGTCCCATTGGTGGTAGGTAAACCTCAATGATGGATAGAATAAATGTGGCGAGCCAGGATTTTCATCAGACATAGTACATAAATTCGAGCTTTATCATACCTCTGCCAGCTCAGGAGAGCTGTTTTCGTGGTGTACATATCCATTCCTTTCTACTGACCTCTGGCCCCTGATTCACCATTCTACAGTCTCAACAGATCAGCTCATCTAGGTGTACTTTCTTTTTCTGGCAAAGGCTTGGGAACATATCCTAACCTAAGCAATCAGACGATTTCCCTAAAATTTGAATCTTGAGCATGACTCCTAAAAAAAGCAAGCAACCATTTTACTAAACTTACTCCATTTGGAGAGTCCTAAAAAGAGTCCCTCATTCTTTTTGCTACTGAGATCTGAGGAGCTAACTTTCCCATGTTGGATTTTCAGCTCTTCCTCTGAAATCGCGAATGCCCCATTTCCTGCCAACAATATTAAAAATATGCCTTCAACTCACCATCAGAAATTCTCCAATAATATAGAAATATAATGGCATTATCCTTATTCCCAGGGACTAAAACTGAGACAATGAAGTAACCTGCTGAAGAGTGCTCAGGCAATAAAAAAAGGTGTCAAGTCTCTATCACACAAAGTTGGTGTGTATTTTTAAACAATTCCCTTTTCAATTACTTTCTGTATAGATACATAGGTGAATGCGTGTGTGTGTGTGTGTGTGTGTATTTTTTCACAGTTGAGTGTCTTACCATAGTTAGAATTTTTAATATTCTGAGAATAAAATTTCATTGAAGCAAATTTAAAAAGACTATTAAGTAAAAAGATGATAAAACTCACCCATTATTCTAACACCTGAACATGCCAAATCATCAATATCAAAATTTTCATATATTTTCTCTATTCTTTTTTTCCTTCTACTCTCACCTTCCCCTTCTCTCTCTCTCTCTCTCTCTCTCTCTCTCTCTCTCTCTCTCTCTCTCTCTCTCTCTCTCTCTCTCTCTCATATGGACATATACCTACACAATACACAAACAAATAAGGATCTTTGAAAATAATGAGGTCCTTGTTTTATATTCAAATTCAATTATCACATTTCTTTTGCATAATTAAATTTAGTTCAAAATGTTTAATAGAAAGATATATGATGTTAATCACTCCTCTTGTAAATATTATATCATTGCCCTTTTAGAATATTGATAAATATCACTGCAACCTGATTATTAAGAGTAGATTATGAAATTGAAATTATAGCTTTGAAAATGTTATAATCTTTTGAAATGTAACTATTTTCAGAAAGATTGTGCCAATTTATACTTTTAAAACTCTTTTCACCAGGTGGTGTTAGCCCACACCTTTATTCCCAGTATTCAGGAGGCAGAGGCAGGTGGATCTCTGTGAGTTCAAGGTCAGCCTGGCCCACATAGTGAGTTGATAAATATACCATTTTTTCCTAAATTTTAGATATACATTCATTTCACACTTGTCAAAATTAGTCTCATTGGATTTCAGTGATGTGCCTACCTAACTTTTCAAATTTGAGATATTTTTTTCATTTCTTAATTTTCTAATCATCCCTCACAATGAATTTAAATGGTCATTCTTCCCAGAGAACTAATTTTCAATTTATCTGGAGCCCAGTAGTATAGTCCCTTCCTGGTGATTCTCATTATATATTTTAGTAGCTCACTCATCTGTGATTCTCAGCGGTATGTCCTCATATGTTTCTAAGTATTTATGGTTATAGTAACTCATATTGAAAAGTTTGCAATTTGAATTTACATTATCCTCACAAAGCATGTTTATATTTTAACTTGAGTGATCTTTAGGAATGTGGAGGCTGTGGTCTCTACCATATGATAAAGCTGATAGCCACAGTAAGTGTGGAGGTTGGGGGGAGACTCACAATACCGGTTTTTCAATTATTTCAGCCTGTAGTTTTCATGAAGTTACATTACTGTTTACAGTGTCCAGTATATTAAGCAACTCAAGACACTTTACAGAAGTTCTGAGACTGTGTCAAGGGAGTCAGCAAATGCCCTCACTGTATTTTTAAAACGAAACTGATTTATATTAGGAGGCTTATAATTGATCATTCCAGTTTTGCTCCATGTCTAAATATAAAAATCACAGCCACTTAAAAGGGCCAGCTGCTTAATGCAGAGTATGGGTAGATGGATTAACGAATGAGTGAACAGGTGAGAACCGAGAGCAAGATATTCTAGTCCCTCCCAATAACGACACCAGCATTCTCAGTGAACACAGATGTTTTTCAACCCCCAAAGAGGGGCTAGGGTACACAGATACCGCCTATGCTTTTTGGACGCTATCTCACTTTGCTATCTGAAAATTGCTTTCCCCTTCGCTCCGCGTAAGATGAAATTAGTCACAGTGACCTGTGATACTGTGAGTGCTTCTTTGACTTAGGCAGCATGGAGGTCTGTACTTTCCTTAGGAAACACATTTCTGGGTCATGTCTTCGAATGTAAGCACTGCTTCCCAAAGAATGCCTAGGAGGAAATCGCTTCCTCCTTCCTCTGGGGTTTTCAATCCACGAGCACTCTGAATCTGCACAGGTGCTAACCGGGGGCAGGAGGTGTGCACCGTGAGCCGCCCACTGCTACTACCCTTTGGCCACCCCAGGCCGCGCAGGCGCGCTCTCCTTCCCCACCCAGCCACGCCCTCCCTGCACCTGCCAGGTCATAAACCTCCGCCCACTGACTCCAGCTCCTCTGGACCGCCCGGGCTTGCTCCTCCTTGATTGGCCCAGAGTCCCCTGGAGCGCGTCCAATCAGCGGCTCTCCTGCACGACCTGTTCCCGCTCCTCCCGCCCTGCCGGCCTCGCGGGCTCCCAGCTTCTTTGTGACTGGTGCTCACGGAGGTCACTCAGCGCGCGGTGTGCGGTCGGCGGGCGGGGCTGGCTCAGGTGCCCTGGCACGGGACGGACGCGGTGGGCGAGGGGGCGGTCGCGCCGCGACGTCGGCGGCGCCGTGAGGCTTCGCGCGTGAGCGGCTCGGGCGCGGGCGCCGGGCCTGGCCGCCAAGCTCCGTGGCGGGCGCGCAGGTCGTTGTCGCCGGTCCGGGAGGAGGCGCGTCCTTCGCTGAGCGAGGCGTCGAGGTTCCCGGACGATGGAGGATCCGCAGCCGCTGCCACAGCCGGAGCTGCCGCTGTGTGACAGCCTCATTATCTGGGTGAGTGTGGTCAGAGCCTGCTGGCGAGGCCACCCGCGGGCCGGGCCGAACACGGCAACCTCCGGCTGCCACGTCCACCTCCACCCAGCCCCAGCGCCCCACCGCGCACAGGTGGCTAGGACACGCTGGCTACCTCGGCTCCCAGCTTGCTGTCCGTTTGGGCCCACACAGCTTAAGAGAGATGGCCAAGCTGCCTTTGCTATGGGAGCTCTTTTTCTCTCTCTCTCTGCCTCCACCTCCCCTCTTAATACCTTTCGTTTGTAAAGTAAAAAAAAAAAAATGGCATTTTTGTTTACCCTTGCTCCTTTGTGCAGCATTCATTGGTGCAGACTTGACAGACTGACCCTTGTCCTCAGATTCTTCCACTATTCCGATGAGCAAAATGGTTTCTTACCTGTTGAAACTGCCTAGATAGGACAGAATTGGCATCCAGGTGTCAGTCCCAACCTTTATTGTGCTACATTATACTTGACACCCCACAACTGTTGTTGATGACCCTCAACGCTCAGCCTAGTTGTGCAGTTTTGTGGAAAGCAGTCTGTCTGATTGGAATGTAAATAGACTGTATCAGGAGGGATTGCATTTTTTCCAGAGATTGCCTAGCCGGCTCCTAATGCAAGCAAATCCAAAGGACAAATGAGAAAGGTCTCTGTGAGTGTTTGAAACATGAAGTTACTTTTGCACTTTGGACTTAAATAACAAGTTTTAAGTAGAATGCCAGTAGCTGGGATTTCATGGTTAAGGCATTTAGCTCGTTGTCAATCTCCATGTTTATTTTAATTAGTGTTTTAGACATTCTATTTAAGATGGTCAGGAATGAAGGTAGTCTTACTTCTAAAGGTCTGCTTTGTTTAGAAACAAATGGCTAATCATAGGGAGTGTGCCCAGGTCTCTAGTTTTGTGGTCTGATCATAGTTGAAATGGTAAGCTGGCTTCTTTATGATGTCACAGGCTTCACTGTCAGGTGGCGAAGTGCAAGATTTTTCTTAACCTGCACGGCAATATTTAAAAGTGTTATGACCATGCCCTTTCTTAAAGCAGTATTTATTAACTTCCTACTTTGTGCTGGGCTGTCAGGGTTCAGTTTGACTGCAGAGCTGTGGGTAACTATAATGGAAGGCAAAATTCCCTAAGATCTGAGAAAATGTGAACCAAATAAGGAATCACAAGCAGCGGGCACTTGGTTGCCAGATGCTGATTGGCTTCTGCTGCCCCAGGCTGCTGTATACCGGAGAAAACTGAATGACTGATAAACCAAGAATGACTGTTTTGTGGTTATGCTGTTATGGCCAGATGTATCTTTCTTGATAACACTGCCCAGTTCTGTGACTGAGAATAACCTGGTAGCTCTACCTCTTAGGAAGCTGAATGGACACACTGCTTGGTGCTACTTTGACCTGAATCTTCGCGTTTAGGCAAGACTACCTCCTTGTCTTTGGATCTAGCTGTAAAATCTATTCCTTCCAACTCTTCTAGAGCATTGCTTTACCATTTGTTTTCCTTTGCTGCTTCTACTGCCCACCCCCCATTGAACGAAGGGGGGTCTCTGCGAGAGCTCCACCAATGTAACTGTGTCTTCAACCTCCTTTTTACTTAAGTCAAGACATAGTCTAAGATGCCCACGTTAGCCTTGAACTCACTGTGGCTAACAGGCCTTTCTGAAGTTATCTAGTAGTTTCCTGCTTGGCAACAGAACCCTTGCCTGATCTGCTTTGGTTGTGATCCTAAGA
Source organism: Mesocricetus auratus (assembly GCF_017639785.1). Lineage (NCBI taxonomy): Eukaryota > Metazoa > Chordata > Mammalia > Rodentia > Cricetidae > Mesocricetus > Mesocricetus auratus. Next base: position 43,130,133 of record NW_024429197.1, on the reverse strand, counting down.
AGAAGAATGCCAGGATCTCAACTTATTGAATCAAAGTAGAATTGTCTTGACTCTGCCCTTAAGAATGCCATTCCACCATTAACGAGTATAGACTTCTTGTCCTGTATTTTTAGTTGCATCATGGTTTCAAGGAGTAGATATCATAGGAAATCAGTTCCAAACCCAGGGAAGAATTATTAGTAGTCCATTAGTACACATGAACTCTATTGTCTATAGCCTGAGGGGAAGAAATAGTAGAGTTGTGAGGTTGTCTTGGACCCATAAAGTGTTCCCAAATATGCTAAGTAATTTTGTGTTTGAGAAGAGCTAGCACCGTTTCTAAGATTGAAAGAAACACAAGTTGCGGTGGGGCAAGTCGTGCAGGTGAAGAGATGGCTGGAGTCAGCGCAGCTTTTTACAGCAGGAACAGGTCCTCCCTGAAGCAGATGCATCAAGAGAAGCTGCCTGGTGAAGGTGTCTCTTCGTAATTCTGTTAAGTGTTAGGTTTTGTGATTTGGATGTTTCTTTTAAATAGTTCTTAAAAAATACTGCTACATATAAAATAAAAAGTCAAAGGGAAAGATTGTATAATTTATGTGAGAGGGAATGAAGAAATGTTTTCAAATTTCATTGTGATTTTAGTGTTACTAGGTTCTTCTTTATTTATTACCTTTGAACTCAGCTTTCACCAATTGCTAAGGGTATTGGGCCAAATTATTTTAGTAATTTTTTTGCTGTAACTTTAAAAGGTTAGAACAAAAGCAGAAATGCAATTACTGATCAAATTATATTTTGAGATTTTACTTATTTTTATTTTGTGTGAGTATTTTTGTGTGTGTTGAGTATTCTGTGTGTGTTTGTGTATGTATGTGCTTGCTGTGTTCATGCTCACTGTTTGTGTGTGTATGTGCACCTGCTCTCATGTTCACTGTGTGCATGCCTAGTGTCCAAGGGGCCAGAAATGGGCATTGTATCCCCTCAGACTGGAGTTAAAAAGATGTGAGCTGCCGTATAGGTGATGGGAATTGAACCCTAATCCTAAGAGCAGCCAAGGCTCCTAACACTGAGCCATCTTGCCAGTCTCATTTAAGACATTTTTTGTTGTTGCTCTCCATTATAAAGTCTTTCAGTTTACCCCAGTGAAATTACACTGTTACCTACTTTCATTTGCAGTTAAGAGGAAAAGTTGATACTTACTTAAACATAGTGCAAGAAAGCAACTCCATTTCATAGATATACAGTGTGTGTGTATGTATGTCTACACTGCCTTTTCAAACTTCTTAAATTACACTCAGTTATTGTACATGTGGAGATGGGGCAGCTTGAGGGAGCTTCTTCTCCATGGGAGTTTCAGGAATTGAACTTGTGTCAAGGTTGGTAGCTAGAGTTTTTTTTATTGCTGAGCCATCTCACTTAATCCTATTGGGATTTTTCTGCCTGATATTCTGAAATTGATTTTTTAAAGACACTAATCGTATCCATTTTGTAAGGCATTGATGATACATCTTTAAGTTACATGTTAAAAGTTAGCATGCAAATAGAAAATATTGGCAAATGGTAGCGACAGTGTTTTCCTTTTACAGGTTTTGCAGTTTCTCTTCCTTGAGTATCCACCCAGTTGCAAAATTCTTGTTTTATATCTCATACACTCCTTTCATCGTGTACTCTGAGCTCACATTATATATGTTCCGGTGCTGGGGCTGTCCATTTTATAAACAGGGTGGCTGCAGGAACCTCCTAACTCATCTCCCGTACACAAGCTCTTTTCATACTCGGTGTTTCTATTGTATCTCTCTCTTCTTCCTTCCGCCTTCTTTGTGATTCCGTATTTCTCTAAAGCCAACATGTACAATAACCACCCTGGACTTTCTGACTTAATGTGTCTGCATATTTGAGCATGTATTTTCCCTGTAGTATTACACTCCAGGAAAACTTGTTCAGATTGTGCTAGTGGCCATTGAACACACAGCCATGTGCAGACCCTGATGTAATTATGTTACTTGCTTCACTTCATTCTTTCTAGTTGTTTCCCATTACATAGCTGGTTTTACTAAGAATAGCGTGTAGTTCAAGCTGTTTGTCACAATCCTTCAGTATCCTCACTCCTGCCTGTCTCTTGAATCCCCTTGGTTGACAGTCTTTCCCCATCTTCCTTAGTAATGACAATCCCATGATACTGAAATGCATGCTCCGTAAAAACACCATTTTTTCTCTTGTGTTTGTATAATTAAAAACACTCGTATTTCCATGCTTCCTTCCTCTGGCCCTTGTCTCAACGTGACGTGCCATTTTCTTTTTTTTTTGTAATTCTTAATGATAGCTGCTTTGAGTGAGAGTCTGGTGATTTTTCCCTTGTCCTATGCCTGGTACCTCAGTGCCCCACATCAAGTAAGAGCTCAAGAAAGCATCTCCATGGGATTTTAAAGCAGTGATAGCTAGCCTTAGTTTTCACATTTCATCTCTTTTGTATTAGAAAAACGGACACATTTGTTGAAACTCTAAATACACAAAATCATAGTGAGTTATGCTGGAATGGAATTTTATGGACATTGATTGTTCAATGGTAAATTTGAGGATAGTAAGTGAATAATAGAGGGGATAATTATGTATAAAAATCATAGTGAATTTAAGTATGGGTAGAGATTAGATTTCTATAAATGTATGTGATCCATTTTAACTTTTATTTGTTTTATAAAATTTATCTTGTATTTGCTGTTTTTAAAAAGATGTCACTATCCTACTTCTTTCTTAAAGTATACATGAAATTTTAAAGTGACAATAATTGTTTGCTGTGACTGGAGTGTGGACGCCAGAGAACCACTTGAAGGAGTTGGTTCTCTCTTCTGCCATGTGAGTTCTCGAGATTGCACGCAGGCCATCAGGCTTTAGCAGCAGCACCATCTTGTTGGCCTCATGGACATTTGAAATGTTAGCGATAGCTGAAGCCATCCTATTGAAACAACTCAGCTGTTTGTGCTCTATGGCTAATTGTTGGATAATCCTGTTTCTTTCAGAGCTCACTCATATGGTATAAGTAGTTGTAGACCTAACACTTCTAGTTTTTATTTTCCTATCGAGTAACTTTGGTTGTTCAGTTACCTTGAAGTTCTTTCTCTGATGTTCTCTACAATAGCTACAGCTGAGAGTTTGTATTATTCAGAAATGCTGAGTAATTTTATACTTAGCACTACTGTGTTTTACTATATTAGGCTTATGTTATATAAAATGTGTTTATTTTTAATACATATTTTATGCAGCTATTAGAACATAGTTTTCCATCTATATTTAAACAAAATGAAACTAATTTTAGTTGCATTTTATTTATTTTGTGTTGTAGGGATAGTATACTAGTAAGGTAATTTGTTTTATATCATTTTAGCTGCAGACATTCAAGACTGCCTCACCCTGTCAAGATGTCAAACAGCTGACTAATGGAGTAACCATGGCTCAAGTTCTTCATCAAATGTGAGTAATGACCAAAGTATTCAGCATAAGAATGTAAACCCCATAAGAGCTAGAACACTTGTATAAAGGTGATTGAATCCAGTAGATATAGTCGGACATATGGCACCAAGGCATTCTCCCAACTAGGGCATAAGAACAATTTACCACCTCATGATTCCTTGCTCGTTTGTAAAGATTCATTTCAACCAAATGATTGGTAAATATGTGTCATTCAAGAAGAAAAGGCTATATGAGTGATATATGCATGCATTTCCTACAGATGTGGGTTGTCCTTTTGAGGGCTCTTTACCTGGAGATTCCTGGAGGCTGTTGACACAGAAGGTTCTAGATCTGGAAAAAAACTATATTAAAAATCTAATATTGAAATAATAGTAATTTATGAGTTCATCAGTAATCATGTTAAGTGAATGAACTGTGAATTTACAAAGCACTGACAAGACTTCTGGTCTTCGGTATGTTACTGTACACTAAACATTATTTAAAAATTAGGAGTTCATATTTGACCATTTGTATTATTGAGAGTATAGTTTATATTGTAGACTATAATTCTAATCTGTAGACTATTGTTGAAAAATATTAATAAATAATAGATTTAAGAATTTTAATATAACTGTTTTAAAAATATATCAGAATCCTAGCTTGACTTCATTGTTCTCCAGTCAGAATTATTATATGAACTTTTTGCCATCATCTACAAGATGAAACTGGCTTCAAAAATTCTGTAGATGGAGCCACAAAAACCTCCATGCCATTCCTAGAAAAGCAGTTCATGATTATTTTGAAGTCTTAATGATTTGGCATTTTCAAGATTATCTAATTTGAATATGCAGCTCTTTTAGTTAACTCAAAACATGTTAATATTTTTTCAGTCATTGAAAAATACTCTTCCCAGCTTTCTTAAAAAATTTGTTTCATTTTTATCTTGTTTTAAAACTAAATACTTGAACAAAGCCAACATGGTAATTTTTTTCTAAATAACCCCTCCTCTTCTGCCAGCCCTCCTCCCCCATCTCCCTCCTTCCCCTTCCACTCCTTCTTTGTGTCTCCACTCAGAAAGGGGCAGGCCTCCCATGGGCTTGAGTAAAGCATGGCGCATCAAGTTGAGCCAGGACCAATTCCTCCCCTTGCATCAAGGCTAGGCAGTGAAATCCAACATGGGGAATAGATTCCCAAAAGCCAGCTAAGCTCCAGGGACAGGTCCTGACCTCACTGCTAGGAGCTCTACAAAGAAATCAAGCTACACAACTGTCATGCACATGCAGAAGGCCTAGGTTGGTCTCATGGCTTCCTAACTGTTGGTCCAGAGTCCATGAGCTACCACAAGGTCAGATGAGCTGTCTCTGTGGGTTCCCCTGTTATGACCTACCTGGCTTGTACAATCCCTCCTCCCCTTCTTCAAGAAGACTCCCAGAGTTCAGCCCAGTGCTTGGCTGTGGTTCTCGGCATCTGCTTCCATCAGTTACTGGATAGAGTATCTCTGATGAAAATTAGGGTACTCACCAATCTGATTGCAATAAATGGCCGGTTCAGGCACCTTGTCCGTTATTGGTAGGAATCATAGTTGGGGTTATCCTTGTGGATTCCTGGGGGTTTTCCTGGCATCATGATTCTACGTAACCCCCAAGTGCACCCCCCTCACTATCAAGACCTCTCTTCCTCAGTCCCTCCTCCAATCTGTTTCCCTACACCCAGCCCATTGCCCTCCCTGCTCCCTCAAGTTCCCAGCCCTCCATACCCCCATCTCTTACCCCCAGTTTACCCAGGAGATATGCTCTATTTCCCCTTCCCAGGGAAATCCATGCATCCATCTTTGGGTCCTCTGTTATCTAGCCTCTCTGGGCTATGGATTATAGGTTGTTTATCCTATACTGTTATCCTATCCTTTACTGCTAATATCCACTTATGAGTGAGTACATACCATGTTTGTCTTTGTGGATCTCAGTTACCTCATACAGAATGATTTTTTTCTAGTTCCATCTATTTGCCTGCAAATTTCATGAGACCATTGTTTTTTACAGCTGAGTAATACTCCATTGCATAATTGTAGCACATTTTCCTTATCCATTCTTTGGTTGAGGGCCATGTAGGTTGTGTCTAGGTTCTGGTTATTATGAGTAATGCTTCTCTGAACATAGTTGATCAAGTGTCCTTCTGGTGTTCTCACAGCTTTCTTTCCTATGGTCATATTTTTACTCCGTCTATGTCTGTCTCTGTCCTTGTTTATATGTGTTATTGTTTTCTAGTGGCTTTTATTTTCTAGGGAAAATAAAATAGGTTAGCTTGTAAGAAATGCTTATTTATTAAACAAATGACTAGTGACGTAAAAATAGGTTCAAGCCGGTCTGTCTGCCAGCCCCCCTAACACCCTACCACTTATGTTTCACTAGACAGTTTTATTGTACCCTTTGATATTTGAGCCACCCTATCTTCTAAGTAACATTTATCTTATTGTAAAGCTTTTCTAGAAGTCTGTATGTGGGCCAGTAAGACTTCCAAAAATATGTTTTTGCTCATTTGGATCAAAATGTCATAATCCTAACAAAAAGACTAATTTTATTATAATTTCTTTGACTGTTTCAAAGTACTGTATACGGTAACATTTATAATAAGTTTAAGTGGTGATTCATATCAAAACACATGAAAATTATTAATAGACATAAGACAATTAATTCTGCTTTTTAAAGAAAAGGCCACATTTTAGATAACCATTTTTACTTATCTGAGGCAGCTATGTGTTTATATAATAAGATCTTAAAACAGTTGTCTAAGCTGTAAGATTAGCCATAGGGAGTCATGGACTTAGCAATGGATTTGTAGTTCCCTTTCTTTAACTTGGATTTATAGCATGCACATCTCCTTTAAAAATGTGTGTGGAAGGTGCAGTTGTTGGAAAAAAGTTGTGCATTTGGAAAAATACACCTGCAACTGTATTATTGTTTTAGGGCTGCTATAACAGTGCTGTAGGCTGTGTAGCTTAACGTAAAAAACTTTATTCTCTTACAGTTCTTGTAGTTAGAAGACTAAATCAAACTGTTAGGTGGGCTGTCATCCTACTCCAAAACTTCAGAGAGAGGATCTTCCTTGCCTTTTCCGGTTCCTGGTAGTCTGGGCATTTCTAGGCCCCTGTGCCTCTGCTTGCTTTCCCTTTGTTTGTAGCTATGTATGCTCCACTTTAATGGCACCAGTCTTATGGACCCATTCTAAATCCGTAGAATCTCTTCCTACCTTGATTGATTCTGGGACAATTCTGTTTCCAGATAAGGTCTCAATATCGTTTTGGAAAATGTGGTTCAGGTGGTAATCACCATTCATTTTTCAATTTGCAGGTATTTGAGCAGTTAAAGTATAAACCATGGTAGTCAACATCAGAGTATTTACTAAATATATAATTATAAGTCCCAATATATGGTGTATGGTGTGTGTGTGTGTGTGTGTGTGTGTGTGTGTGTGTGTGTGTATGTATGTGTGTGTAATTATCTGTTGTGTTGATACTGGGTATTTTCCTTTATCGTTTTCTACCTAATTTTTTGAAACAGGATAGTCTCTAACCTGAAGCTCACCATTTTGGCTATCCTGATTGGCAGTGAGTTCCCAGGATCTGCCTCTCTGTCCCACTTAATGGCCAGTACTGGGGTTATAGACATGTACTGCTGCACTTAACTTTTACATGGGTGCCACAGATATAAACTCAAGCACATATGTTTATGCACTGAGCCATCTTCCCAGCACTCATTTAAATTTTTTTCTTTATAAATTGGATATTTTACTTCCAGTTTTTCCACGAGAACCAGCAGTGTAGAGAGCTACTTTTAGAAGTCAAACAATGAATAAATTATAAGGCTGGGATTTGAATTAGTTTAACCTGACTCCAAAGTCAGTGTTTTTATTCAGCAGTAACAGTAGAAATCCAGTACATTGAATCCTTCTGGTAGATTTTTATTCAACAGTATTCTTGGGGTATCAATTGAAGGTAGTACAGTTTTTATAAGTAACTAGAAATATAATTATTCCCTCAAGCTACCTGCTAAAATTCTTGAAGACATATCTTGGATGGAATTAAACATAATGTGATGTGTTTTGGTTAGTTTCTATTAGAGAATAGTTGGATTGTATTTCTTTTCATTAACCCCTTCTTAAGTGTCATTCAAGTTCTGATAAATGTAAAAACAAACCAAAAAAAAAAAAACCACATTAACTCATATAGATGATGTACCAGTGCAAAAAAATAGAAAGTGTCTGAGGCTGAACTTCAGGTTTAACTGGTGGGAAATCTAGCTCAATGCTAGTTGTTACAGAAGGATGGATTTGCTTGTAGTAAGGCAGGAACTAGGTTATTATGGAGAAAGAAGAAAGTACTTCTCAGGATTAAAATGGGTTAGGAATGAAAGAAACACAGAAAGTTTTAAGAAAAAAGGAACTGGGGAAGAAATACATAATGAAAAGACGTTACTCAATGAAAAGATGTTACTCTGTAGATTGAATTTTTGAAGGTAATTAACAGTGTAGAATCCTAAATTTAGATTATTTTGTGGGGAATGTCGGTGAAGAGATTAGTGAAACAGGGCTGCAGAATAGCAGTACCAAAAGTGGGGTGTGTGTGAGGGTGCACATGTTTATTTCAGGGGACTGGTTCATTTCCTGTACAGGCTTGCTGAGCAAAATAGACCAGCAGGCTGGAGAACCAGGTCTGAGGCAGTCTCCTGCTGAGATCACTTCTGCAGGGAGTCTCTCTTTCTCCTCAGGTCTTTGCCTGACTGGGTGAGGCCCGCTCACTGGTTCACTCTCCTGAGGGTTGTCTGCTCTCCTTACCTGCTTGCCTAAGTTGTATCTAGAAGTGTCGCTGCAGAAACAGATGTGATTGGCCAGATGTCAGTATTGTGACCCATAAAAGTTGACAGTTACCCATCACACCTGCCATATCGGGACATCATATTACTGAATCTGATATTAAAAGAAAGTACCTTAATTTTTGACAAGTTTGACTCATTAAATCATTTTGGATAAATATCTGGCTAGCAGCATGCACTCCTATTCAATTAAATTGTTTTTGTAATTGTAATCTTAGCAACAGGAGAAGATGGACAATTAGAAACTCTCAAGTAAATGAATTGAAAATGGGGAATCCACATTTTCTTCAACAGAAAGAGTGACTCCCTATGTACCTGTGTCCTGCTTTCATGTCTTCTTCCTCCTCCTCCTCTTTTTCTTCTTCAGGATCTGGGATGGGAAAGAGCTCCCTACCCCTTATTATTTTATCTGTAAAGTACAAGCCCCCTTGTTTCAGAGCACTCTCCTGAGGCCTTGCAAAGGGGTCAGAGGTGATTTAGGCCTCAGTGTCTATCGCGTCTTCCTTCAGTTATTTGTGCTCTTTATTCCCTTTAGCTATTTCTCTAAAAGTCAGTATGTAATCAGTCTTTATATTGATGTTGTTCAAAACCCTAGACAAGGCTTCCAAATAGTTAGAGCATAGTCTGTTCATATGCTTTGTTTGTGTAGCATGTTGAAAACCTCATTAAATTTATAACATTTTTGTATGACAGTTATTTGTCTCAATCTTCAATATCAACACAGGACTTTATTTCTAATGAAAGCAAGCTTTCTTTAGTGTTTAACTTTGTATGCTTCTTAACTAAAGCATTCTATTTAACCATACCCAATAAACTAATTTATTTGGTGTTTTGCTATTTATCAGTGTCATTTGAAGCAAATTATTCTACTGCTCTCCTCTGTTCCCTAAAAAGGGAGATTGAGCGTAGCATATCCACTGTCAAGTTACTATGGTATTAAATGAAGTAATAGCTCACACAGAATCAGTGTTCCATGTATAGTAGATACCTCAGAGTATTGGATTTCTTTGTACTTCGTAGCAGAATGCCTAATGCAGAATATTTAGTAAGTGCTTATTTAATTTCGAGTGTTAATGATTTAAATAACAATATGGGAATGAAACTCCAACTTAAATTTTTGGAATCCCAAAATTTTAGTGGTTTCATTTTAATTACTGCTAATCTCACTAAGGATAGATTTTCAACTATAAATCTTACCTTGTTCCAGTTTTGTTTTTCATGTTACAAAAACATTTTAAAGTTTAGCTTTTGTATATTTTTGTCTTAGTGATGTAGCCTGGTTCAATGAATCTTGGTTAAGCCGAATTAAAGATGATGTTGGAGACAACTGGAGAATAAAGGTATGCAGAAATGGATGGGTGGGGGGTGCCCATGATGCAAGTAGCTCTTAACTCTAGTACTGAACTTAACTCAGTGCTTATTTTGTTTGTTTGTTTTGTTTTTTCGAGACATGGTTTCTCAGTATTGCTTTGGAGCCTGTCCTGGAACTCACTCTGTATACCAGGCTGGCCTTGAACTCACAGAGATCCATCTGCCTTTGTAGGGATTAAATGCTTGTGTCACTACCACCCATCTTTTTAAAGTTAGCTCATTCCTTTTTAAAAGTTAATTCATGAGTGCATATTTCAGTTTGAATTAACACATATTGTGCTGGTCAGTTTTTATCAACTAGACTCAAACTAGAGTCCTTGAAATACAGAATGCCAGTTGAAAAGGAAACACTTCCATCAGATTGATCTGTAATCGTGCGATTTTTGGTTTTTGGTTTTTGGTGTTTGTTTTTGGTTGATGTGGGAGGGCCCAGCCCATTATGGGCCATGCCACACCTGGGTAGGTGGTCCTGGGAGGTTTAAGAAAGCAGGCTGAATGGATGTGAACCTGAAAGCAAGTCATTAAGCAGCTATCCTCCAAGGTTTCTGCCTCTCCTGCTGCTTGAATTCTTGCCCTGATTTCCCTCAGTAATTGGTTGTGATCAGGACTTGTAAACCAAATAAACCCTTTTCTCCACAACTTGCTTTTGACCATTGTATTTTCACACAATAATAAAGTAATTAGACACCTGAGTTTACCCAAGATAAATACCAACATTTATTTACAGAGCTTTTCTACCATCCAAGGACATATACTTTGGTCCCTTTTCAGTTAATAATGTTCACCCAGTGATCAGCTTCTGATGTCTGTGGGGCTGCTTTGGTCCACTTGAGTTTTCATGTCTAGAATTCTGTAAAAATGCAGCCAAACAGTGTGTACTGTTTGTGTATGTAGACTTCATTACTTAGTATGGTTTTGGTATTCATTTGTGTTGCTTGTGTTAATCATTACATCTTTATTGATGTAAGTACATTGATATGACATTTTTGTTTAGCTATTCACTACAGATGCTGGGAATTGAATCTGGGTCCTCTGGAAGAGTAACCAGTGTTCTTAATCACTGAACCTTCTCTTCAGCCCATACATATGATCTGTAACTGATGTCTTACCATTCTTTGCTAATGTTGAAAATTTTTGTAATTTTCCCTTAATAACGTCTAGCTTACAATTTTTCAGTTTTATATTTTACAAATGATTTCCTCATTGGCTTCTCTTTTTTTCTGTTTACACATGTTCTTCTTTAACATTTATTATTAGGTATGTTTTTTGTCCTAATATCAAATATTGCTTTACACATTTCATACATTAAAATATTTTTATTGTGCATATGTTGTGTCTATGGAGTATGTACATGCTGCACCATGTGTGGAGGTCAGAGAACAAGTTTGTGAAGTTTGATTTCCTTTCCCACCTTTTATGAGTTCTTGGGGCAAATGTCAGCCTTGCTTTCTCATATGTTGTATCTTAATGAATGCTCCAAGTGCACCTGAAAGCAGTATACATCCTCATTCTCTAAATATGTTTTGTGCCAAATTCATTGATAGCACAGTATGTATTTTGTGATGTTCTGTTTAATTTTCCCACCAGTTAGGTAAGGAAGAACCTTAAGTCTCCACTGATGATTATGAGTTTTCTTTTCAGTTCTGATATTTTTCATCTTATGAGTATTTTGAATTACTTCTATTAGGTTTATTACACATTTTTCTTCTTGGTGAGGAAGTTGATAATTTTTTATTGGGAAAGTGACTGTCTCTAGCCTTTGGGTATGTCTTTCATTATTAATATGAAACAAGCATTTATTTCTTCTTTTTTTTCTACTTTAGGCTAGTAACTTAAAGAAAGTCCTCCATGGAATTACAAGTTATTATCATGAGGTACAAAAAATATCTGATTTTAAACAAAAATTTCTGTTGCTTGACTTCTTGATTGTATTGCTGTATTAGGATGAAACTCATAATTGTAATAATTATATTGCTATTTTAGAGCACTCCGAATTTTTGTGAAAATGGGATGTTTAAAGCTTAAATGCATTGGATTTCCAAAAAAGAAAAAAGGAAAAGATAGTTTTTATTTTGAAACTCTAAATTATTTTTACAAATAGAATCAATCCATTGTATAATAATTGGTGGCCTTTGAACTAATTTTGTTAGTTAAGAATTTTTCTTTTTTTTTAATGGCACAGAAATAAACTTGAAAGTTTCTTGGGAAAATTTTAATGCTGCTGTGAGAGTTTTTCTGGATGCTCTATAACCTAGAATATTTAGAAACTTCTTAATAAGCTTCAAGAAATTAAGCAAGGGACAGAAAAAGTCCAATCCATTGGATTTGCTATTCATTTGTGAAAGTGCAGTGGTTTATGTTGTGACTCTAAGCGATACATACTAGTACAGATATTCTTCAGATAGTCTGACTTCTCTTGAGGTTAGATAAATAATTTGCCTTTATTAATATATTTTGGACTAGCATAGTCCTGTTTACTACTTACAGGGAAAGCATTTTTGTTAGAGTAAGGTAGCCTAGGTCCTTCCTTCCTTAACAAATCCTTGTTTTTTCTGATAGTGAGGCCAAATAAAAATCAAATACAATTGACTCTGAATATTGAGAATGTGTTCAAATATTGCTAACTTGGCTTTAGTCACTATTACTGACTTGTGATTTCTGAATTTGAGTTCTTCATGCATTTATTTTAAATTAATTTTTCTAATAATGTAAATTCTTTGTTGCCTACTTAACTGAGTGATCTAATTTATTATTTTGATTTTTTTCAGTTTTTGGGGCAGCAGATTTCTGAAGAACTTATCCCTGATTTAAACCAAATCACTGAATCTTCAGACCCTGTGGAGCTTGGGAGGTTGCTTCAGCTTATTCTTGGCTGTGCAGTCAACTGTGAAAGGAAGCAAGGTAAGCAAGTTCTAGTCACTTGAGGTCCTGCTTCCTACAAACACTCTACTTTGCTATTCCTCAGTGCTGACATGTACAGGAAGCTGTTATCTTCCTACGACTGTGTGGCTAAAGTCACCCTGCGATAAACTAGATCTAAATTCTAGACCTCCCCCTGTCATTAATAATGCTGCAGCTCTTGAGTGTCCTGTATTCTGGTGCTCAGTGGGTAAGTTAAGTTTTTGGTTCAAATAGTTTAATATTTGGTGTTTAGGACACATTGGGTAGTCAATAAGAATTTTAGGTTCATTTAATTTTTCAGAAAAAATATTCAGCTAGTAAATAGCAATCCAAACTTCTTCAAATAATACCTGCTCTGTTTAGCAGAAACCTGTTCACTGTTTTCTTTGAGGAGTAGAGGAGTGTACATAATAATAGAACTGGTATATTACACTTGTATATATAAGCATAGTAATCAATGTCATAAAACTGGGTACATTTGAGTCTCCTTCCCAGTAGAGCTTGTGTATCTTGGGTGGGAAGAGCTTTGACACTACTTCTCTGCGGTTTGACCAAAGCTTGGTCTTAGTGTCTTAGTACACCTCCTTCATAAAAATTTCTTCATGTTTAAGAAAGGATACAGGACAGATAAATTCAGTAAATACCAGCTCAAGTAATATAAAGTAACATGAAATCAATTGTAGTTTATAAGATGCACACACACACACCATAAAATGTTCTTATTTCAGTGTATATATTTAGTAATTGATTTTTCCATATTTTGCCAGGGAACATTAAAAACTTGTATGTTGTAGTTTTCTTGAGAAAACTAAAAATTCTTTCTCATACAGGTAAAATGTCCCTGGCTATGCACAATTTGACAATGAATTTCGGGTTTAAATCTAGTACTTTTTGTTACAGTGTGGTTCTTTTTATTTTCTGTTTAACACTTCTATTTTAGTTTCTGGTTATTTATAGCATATTTGTGCCTAATTTATGTTTCCAGAGTTTCAGTTATTATTCATTTCCAGAGAAGTAACATTTGACTTTCATTCTATTTTTCATTTCAATATTATTTAATTTCTAGTATTACATTCTTCCATTTCCTGTAAATTTATCATGCTTATATTATAAGCCATGATTGACCATTTAATCTACAATTTAATTTTCTCTGGTGTTGATGATTTTTTTGCATCTTGCAAACTTTAATATACTATCTCATTCAAAATTTAGGCCTCGGCATTATTAAGTATTCTTGTCTTTATAGTTTTGAAAGGAAATTTAGTTCCTGGAGATATAAGTTTAATAGGCAGTATATATAAAGAAACGTTTTGCTTTCAACATATGTGTCTGGGTTAACGATTAGGCTTAGTAATAGAACTCTCTTCTGTCATGTGCACCTGGATTCCATCCTCAGAGCTGCAGAAGGAATGAAAATAGGGGGGAAAATTACAAGAAATAAACCCCCTATATTTAAGGTTATAAAACAACTTCCACACTTTTATGCTTTGAAGTAAGGATTATTATTGATTTTTTAAAACACAATTTCTTTTATGGATTCTTTGGAAATTTCACATCTTGTACCCCAACTCCAATAACCTCCCAGCCCCCCCGTATCCTCTCCTCTCTTCTGTAGTGACCTCCAAAAGAAAATTAAATGACATAAAACAAAGCAAACAAATACAAGAACAAATCAAAACAAAAAATCCTTTTAGATTCTCCATTTTCCTGCCTCTCCAGCACATCTTCATTTGTCATGTTGGTCTTGGGAGCAGTGTGTCACAGAGTACACCCTTTTGTCCAGTCAGCTTTCCTAGCATCTGTTCTCTGCAATGAGTCACTGGTCTTGTTCAAGGCTTCTGGTTTCTGGTACACCATCATCACGGGACCCTCACAGAAATCCCTCTGGGGTATCCCACAGCTGTCCATGTCATGGAGATCCTGTTGGTGTCATTCCACAGGAACAGTCCTTCACAAGCTCCTGCAGGTTGGGTAGATGTTAGGGTGAGCCAATCCAAGACGCAGCTGTGGGCCTGGGTGATAGCTGAGCTGGTCAGTCTGGACCACTGGGGCCACCTGCCTCAGGTGAGGGTGGGGAGCTAGCTCCCTACACCCATGCCATTAGAGGCAGTTTTCCCACTCAGGTCATGGCCTCCGGATGGCAACAAGCCACAGGTTGCAGCCCAAGCCCTGGAATTCTGTGTGACCATTGGTGGCAACACAGACCCCAGCTGCAGTAGGATCACTCACCCAGACATGGTCTGTGTAGTATCTTTCTTTTACTTTGAAAAATTAAAGGGTTTCTTCTTTGGCTAAAATATTTAAGTTATTAATGTTGAAAATTATTTTCTTGTTTTTAATGGATGTGTTAGTGAATTAGTGTATTTATATGAAGGATCATTTATGGTAAATTAACTTCCACACTTCTGTTATTGAGTAGTTAAGAAGTTACATAGAAGAAATTTTATGTCAAATTTAATTTTTTTATTTATAGAGCATATTAAAACTATAATGACCCTGGAAGAATCTGTTCAGCATGTGGTCATGACTGCAATTCAAGAGGTAAGTGACACTCCACTAGCTACAGTATGAAAACCTTGAGTCAAATTACATAAAACTGCAATTTTTTAACAATTAAAATATGTTAAAAGCCTTCAAGCTCAGTTTTAGAACCTCTAATTCTAAAAGCTTTTATTTTAATTTGGTGCTCAGCACCAAACCCAGTATCCAGTGTCTAGCTATTGCTAGGCAGATTCTCTTCCATGGATCTAAATCTCCAGCCTCTTAAAGTTCTTTTCAATACCTTCTACTAATAAAAGCACAATAATCAACCTTAGTGCATGTGGGACATTCCATTTCCCTCTCCTTTTCCTGCCAGTAAGGAAAGTTCCTGACATTAGTGTAGTGCTTCTCAACCTGGGGCATGACCCCTTGGGGTTGCCTGAAATGACTGGGAAACACAGATACTTACATTGCACTTCATAACAGTAGAAAAATTACAGTTATGAAGTAGAAATGAAATTTTATGGTTGCAGGTCACTAAAGCATAAAGAACTAGATTAAAGGGCTGCAGATTAGGAAGGTTGAGAATTTGTCATCTAGTGTATCTGTGTCATGCGTATTTAGAACTTCAGATGTATGAACACTTAGATTTTGGAGTCAAGTAGCCTAAATTTAAGTTTATCATTATATGAGACATAGTAGAAGGATATCAAATTCTTGGGGTTGCTATAGACTCTTAATCCAGTTATAAATCTTGGGTGGAAAGTGTTAATTTATGCCATATAAGTTATTTTTTTTAAGCGGGGCGTGATGGTACATACTAGAGTCCTTGCTCTTGATGGAGAATCACAAGCTTTAAACCAGCTTAGTCTATCTCATGAGAACCCAGACTAGAAAAAGAACAAGATAAAAGAAATGAAATTATCCCCTATTTAAAAGCAAATTTGTGTTTATAGTCAGTAACATGTCTCCTAAAACTTGAATTGTAATTTATTCTTAATCTTATCATTAATATGCTTTAATGTTCTTACTCTAATGAAGTTTTTATCTGATTAGTGTTCTAAGGATCATTTTATTAAGGCAAGAAAAAGTTAAATATAAACCAATTTATAATACTTCAAGTAAGTAGATATGTATAAACATTACACTATTGTACTTAACTTTGCTATTTTAATTTCCTAGTTGATGAGTAAAGAAATAGTGAGCTCTCCTGCAAGTGACACAGTTGGAGAATTAGAGCAGCAGGTAAGATTTTAATTACATGAGAGACAGTAACAATAGTTTCCCTACCAGTTATTCACAAGGTTTAAAATGATGTGCAGCGATTCCTCCTGTGGAACTGAATGTGATTTGCTGTAAAAGCCTGCTTTGATATTAATGTGTTTTTTAGTGAATGTAAGGAGTGACAGCTTTAGTGTTTTCTGTATCCATGTTCTAAGAGTCAGTGGCACTAAATATTCTAGCTAACCCATTGATAGTTATGTGGCCCATTCTACATGGTTATATCATTAAACAGTAGAAAATTTTTAAGTCTAAAATCTTTATTATAGCTTCAATACTGATGCCCTCCACCCCAACAATTTCTGTCCTTTTGTCTGAGATTGAAGAAATAGCTCAAAGGCAGACTCAGGATCTTGTGACAGTGTTTTTTGCATAGGCTAAAGTTCTCTTTCTTTCTATAACCTCATCAGAGTGGTCCAGGGAAAGGCGGAAAGAAGAGGCCAAGTGCAATTCTAGATATTTCTTTTGTAGATATCTGGCTCCCCACCCCCCAGCCTGGAGAAATATTAAATATTTCAAATTTATTTCTGCTAGAAATTTTGTTTAAATATAAGCATATTTTTTACATATTTTCTGCAATGTTAAAAAACAGAATCTGTAATAACCTTTAACATATGTCCCAAGAATTTTCATGAAATCTTATTTATGTCAAACCTTATCTCTATTAGTAAGATTATGTGAATGTCACACCAAGGCAACACATGAAGGCTCATTAGTAAACAGGTAAATTTCAAGCATGAGTTCTAATAGCACTATACATGTGTCGATAGATAGAAGAGTTTAATTCACTAAATATGGTTCACTGAGAATGGTGTTTTCTGTTTCAGCTTAAAAGGGCTTTAGAAGAGCTTCAGGAAGCGGTAGCAGAAAAGGAGGAGCTGAAGCAAAGATGTCAGGAACTGGATATGCAGGTATGGACAGAGAAAGATGGGATGCCATAAGGGAAGGGTCAGGGCAGCGTGGGTTTTATAACATGGTAAAAACTTGTGTCTGCTAATAAAATCAGAGAGGTGGATGATTCTGAGGAAACATTTGAAAAACCATGAAGCAGTGTGCCTCCTAATCTCAGGGAAAATCACTCTATGTTCTCTCAAATCTTCCTCATTCCTGGTGTTTCTCCTCAAAACAAAATTAAAATAACCAGAAAAATCCTTGTCAGTATCATTGCTCCAGGGAATGTATCCACCTATTGGAAATACACATAGTAAACTTTTTCAGTAATCTAGCAAATGTATACTTTTAAATGAAAGGCCTTACATAGTGGTTCATGCCAACATTCGAGTACCTAGGAGACTAAGACAAAAAGACAGAAGTGAGAGAGCAATCTGTGTTCCATGGTGTGAATCTGTCTCAGCCCTGCTTCCCCTGAAGCAGAAAAACCAAAATATTTGATTAACGACTGCTAAATAGTTGTCTTCTTTGGTCAAAAGTTGTTGTTCATTTAAGTTTAATTTTGCTGCTTTGGATTGGCTGAACTTAGTGTTTTCCTTGACTACTGGTGCTTACTAGAAATGACTAGAGTTAATTTTATTACATATATATTTTTATTTTTATATATATTTTCCTTGTGCAAATGAAAACAGTTTATCTGGCTTTAAAAAATAATTATTTAACTAAATATGCTTGTCTCCAGAATATGTGACTGTGGTTATTTTCTACTATGAACCTAAAATTATAATTTAGGCTGAGAAAATGACTACATCTTGAAAATTAGCTGAGACCTCAAACTATTTGTACTCTGAATTTAGATTTAGAAACTGGTTTGATTTCTCTTGTTTGATCTAAAATTCCTATACTCGGAATTCTAGTGTTGGAAGAATCCTTAAAAATCATCTATTAGTCAAACTGTTTGATTCTTCATTCAGAATTAGAATACAGAGCTCCCAGATCATCAGAGGTCGCCTTGCTATTGATGTTTGTTTCTCAGGTGACAGCACTTCAAGATGAGAAGAATTCACTGGTCTCTGAGAATGAGATGATGAATGAAAAGCTTGACCAGTTGGATGGCTCCTTTGATGATCCAAATACAATGGTTGCTAAAAAGTATTTTCACGCACAGTTACAGCTAGAACAATTGCAGGAAGAAAACTACAGGTACTATTTTAGTAGAAATTATTGAGTTTTATTAAACTAATATTTAAAGAGCCATAATTATCAGTAGCCAATAATCGATAATTATATGTATACTTAGGACATTGATTAAAGTACACTAACAAAAATACCAAATGGTGTAAGCAGTGCCTTCCTCACATTGTTCAGTTAGGTTAACCAGGTAGGATATACACAGTAAAGCAAGAACTTCAAAGATAGAAGCCAGGCATTGGCTAGAGGCAGCAAGAGTTGGGGGAGGGATTGCAGAGAGCACCTCCATAGAAGTAAGTTAACAGAAATGAAAGGTTTCACTTTAACATTTTGCTCTTACTTTAACATTTTGCTCTTTAAAATAAACAGCCAAAACTCTTACCGTTAGTAAAGGTTAGTTGTTTCTGACTGGGCTGACTACTGAACTTGTGCAAAGACCTTGAAAGCAAGTATTTTGATTGTGTTTTCATATCATTTCAAACTTGTAAAGGTGTCAGGGTATAAGGAACTCCTTCCTGTATGCCTTTTACAGATGTTCCATGGTTGTTACTATTATTATGAAGCTTTCTCTGATTAGCACACTTAGTATTCAGATATTTTGAGAGATGCAGATTCTGTAGCCTCTGCTAAACTTTTGCATGTGTTTCCTAAACAGCAAACCTTAGCATAATGGTACTAATTAGGAGATTGTTTATTGACATGGTGTTCCTGTCTAAACCACAGAGCATTTGCAAATACAATCAGTTATCTAAATTTCTTTGTAACTTTTTTGTGTTCAAAATGGAATTCAGGACTTCATTAACTGATATTGCTCAGTGGATGCTAAGTGTCACTCTCATTCTTTATTTAAATGCTCTGCTCTCCTAGATTTGACCAGGTCATCCACTGAATTCTTTAAATGTACACTTTCTTAGGAGTACTTTCTTTCTCACACAGCAATATGCCCTAGACTGATGGTCCTTAATTTGTTATAATCTGTTCAGAATTAATGTTTTACCTCCTTATAGATCATTTGTTTCAAAAAAATTACTGTATACATTTTTCTTTGTTTTTTTCCCAATAAAAGTTCAGTTAGAACATAAGAGGTAAAGTGAAAACTCAGAGCATTATGTACCTTTCTTTTGTGTTTCAATATTAATGACTAAGAGTTGCTTTAATTTTTTTCCACTTTTGAATTTAAGTATGTCATACTAAATTCAAATCTCATTAAGAAGACAAAGGATGGAAACTATATTAAAAATTATTTCTTTTTTTTAAGGCTTGAAGCTGCAAAAGATGATTACCGTGTTCACTGTGAGGAGCTTGAAAAGCAGCTGATTGAATTTCAGCACAGAAATGATGAGCTGACAAGCCTTGCTGAGGAAACCAGAGCCCTGAAAGATGAGATAGATGTTCTTAGGTAGGACTTGTCCGGGTGCTTGTGCCTCTTCGGAGCTGTTCTTCAGATAACTTGAGTGATTTCCAGTCTTATCAGAACTCCTAATATCGCTGTGCATTGATCACTTTTTATTTAGACTTCTGGTCATCTTCTGTGCTCATTAATTAGAATTGTATTTAAAGATGTAGTTATGTTCAGTTCTTGTTAGGATAGTTTCACATCAGAACCCAAAACCCAAAATGATAATATTTTCTTAGAATTTTGTAAGTAATACATGTTAGTTGATTTTGTCTACATTATCACATTTTGGGAAACTAAGCATAGGTAAGAATTCTAGCGTTTCTTTCAGATGGACTTGTCTGTGGGATAGAAATGATTGCTTGCTGCTGCTGTGATGTATTTGGGAGTGTGTATGCATGTATTGGGAGCCTGAGGGACACCTTATGAGAGTTGACTCTCCTCCCCCATGTGGGTTCTGGTGACTGAACTCAGGTGTCAGGCTTTTGGGGAGCCACTTCAGCCACTGGGCCATCTTGCTAGGCCTCTTTAGTATTTTTACCTGAGTTTTAAATACCAATTTGAAAATATCATTATAGCTATTAATTTGGTCCTATGTGTGCTATTGAAGAAATTTGATTGTTTTTCAGTTCATTTTTGCTTTAGCCCAGTTGGTCAAATAAACGTTCTTCTAAATAAAATTGCTTTGCCAGACAAATTTGTTAATTGAATCAACTTTGTAAGCATGCTAGATACTTACAGCTCCAATAAACTACATATGCAGTTTGCCTGGGAACTGTAGATAGCTCGGAATAATTTAGTTATGTGTACCAAATCATGCATTTTGGTACATTGTGCTAAAAGTCTGTCAATCTGTCAGACTTGAAATATTTTACTTGTTTATGACTTTAAAACAAAAATAATGAACTCGAAATGGTTTTAGGCCTATGTTTTTGTTATTGTTTACAATACTGGTTTTGCACCTAGGAAAAATGTGTGTGCAAACATTTTATTAATGCAGGACTACCTCTGACAAAGCAAATAAACTGGAGTCAACAGTGGAGGTGTATCGGCAGAAGCTACAAGATCTCAATGACCTCCGCAAGCAGGTGAAGTCTTTACAGGAGACGAATATGATGTATATGCACAACACCGTGAGCTTGGAAGAGGAGCTGAAGAAAGCCAACGCAGCGCGTGCACAGCTAGAGACCTACAAGCGCCAGGTGGGAGATGTCGGGATATCTCATTGATTAAATTAAAGTTCAATATTGTGACTCCCTTTTTTTTTTCAGAGTGATACAGATGTTAAGTATCGATTGTAGTCAGTTGTGTGCTCCTGATGAATTTCTTCTTCCTGTAATTGTAGTTGAGGGGACAGTTAAAGAATCTGACTTACCTATGTCTTTCACCTTTTTATTACTTTATGAACTCTTCAGTTTTCCATGTTGAACTTTATTGTTTGTCAGTGTTTTGGAGTTGGAAAATTGCCTAGACAATGATAGAGAAAATAGCTCCACCTTCAAATACTCTGTTGTGCCATTTATCAAATAACCTAGAAAAATATTAAGGTAATGTCTACTTTTAAATATTTTGACTTATTTGAATGTTGAATTTCTTTTGTAATTCTTTTTTTCTTTGATGTTGCTTTTCTAAATACTTAGAATTAAAATGCCTGTTTCCAGTTCATCCTTTTCATTTATTCAATCCTGAAAGTCGACTAGTATCACGAACGATTTTTAATTTTTTTCCCGCCCAAAGGTTCAGGACCTTCACACTAAGCTTTCCTCTGAGTCTAAAAGAGCAGATACACTAGCATTTGAGATGAAGCGGCTTGAAGAAAAACATGAAGCTTTACTCAAGGAAAAAGAGGTGATGCTTGATGAGAAATGGGGGGGTTTTTGTAGCTTTGAATAGCCTTAACCCTAATCCTTAACCCCTGAATCCTAAGCATATTTTCTTCCTAGTGATTTCCTAGTTTAATGCCTTATGTTTAAGTCTTTGATCCCATTTTAGTTGCTATATCAGTACACAGTGAGAGAGATGACTTGATTTTTTTTTATTTTTTATTTTTTTGCGGGGGAGAGGGGAGAGCAACAGTAATTGAAGAGACTTTCTTTTCTTCAGTGTATAAGTTTTTGCCCTTTTGCTGGAGGATCATTTGACTATATAAAGGCCTGGGTTTATTTATGGTATGTGTGTTCTGTTTCACCGTTGTTGTTTTTTTTTTTTTTTTTTTGCCAATACTCTGATTCTGGTTGCTGCTCTCTGCAGTACAATTTGATAGCAAGTACTATGATGTTTCCATTGTTTGCTTGCTTAAGGATTACCATGACTATAATTCATAAGAATTATAGCTTTTTCCCAGTCATTCTTTTATGAAGATGTTATTATCAATTCTTGCATTGAGATTGCACTAAATCTTTAATTTGGGGTGGTTTAACATTTTAGCAATATTATATGATATATAGAATACTAAGGAAGAATTAGAATTGATTTAGTGAAACTGTAGGACAAAATTTGCACAGAAAATTAGCTGTTTTATGCACAATCGTGCAATTACTGCAAAGCAACCATGAAAAAAGTCACAGTGACAATTGCTACACAATAAATAAGGTACTTAGTAAAGTTTAACCAGGAAAGTATAAGACCTCTGCAGTGAAAGTTAGAAAACACTGATGATAGAAATTGAAGACAACACATAGCAAAATGCAGTCTCTCGTGTTCACACTCTTTATTCAGCCTTACTAGCTTTTGTCAGGAGATAAAATGAAGTTACAGCCACAGGTCCTTAGTCTTAATGCATGTTTTCTAATTCTAGATTTTCAGCTATCCCTCTTAAAGTAAGGACCATCAAAAACTATTGGCATGTAAGCACATACCATGTCTTCTACTTCTTTAAAATATACTGTTCCATGATTGTCATTTAGCAAGCATATTGCTATGACAGGAAAGATTTCAGTTTACTGGTTACTGAAGCTTTATTCATAATAGCCTGTTCTGTTTGGCAGACCTGTGGTAGGGAGAACATTATAGAAGTGGTGACGTTTTGGAGGATGAAACTGTTAGCTCATGGTGGCTGGTAGGCAGAGAGAGGAATGTAGGAGGTGACTAGGACAAGAGCTAAGCCCCCAAGGACATGATGCCAGTCATCTGTCTCTCCAGCTAAGCTGGAGTTTTGATTCTTCACCATCTAATACCATCATCTTGTGAAGCCACCCAGGATTAATCCGTTCATCAGTTCAGAGCCCTCACTCATCTCTGAAGAGCCACACCCCCAGTCTCATAGTTGTGCTTTGCTCATATTCTAGGCATTTTTCAGATCAGTGGAGTTCAAAATTGCAACCATCACACAAGGCTTTGAGTATGTAAGCCACTCTTACTGTAATCAAGTTTGAGAATACTGTTCTTCCAAAAAGAAATTCTTTACATTAGCAGGTAGCTTATAGTCTGGTCTCCTTTCCATTAGTCATAGCCACTTTTTAATGTATGTGTTGACTCTGCATTTTCCTGGCCTGACTGAAGCATGCAGTGACATGACTAAGTTTTGTGATTAGCCTGTTCAGGGTCATTCATATTTTAGCTAAAGCTTCATATGGTGTGCTATCTATTGTTACGTGATGCCCATTGTGTTGATACAGCATGTTTCATTTGTTCAGTCATCCATGTGTGGATATTGAGACTCATCCCACTTTGGGCTTTTATGAATATTACTGCTGGTTTATTCACACATTTTTATATGGGTGTTTTTCATTCCTGTGGAGTACATACTATGACAAGTGGCATAGTGGCATATATCCTCGCCAACACTTTTCTGTCATTTTGATTTATTTTAACTATCCTAGTAAGTATGAATTTTTACTTGCATTTTCATAATGACTAAGGACACCGAGCAAGTATGTGTACTTTATGGCTCTTAAGATCCTTCCCATGCTTCCCTTCAATTATTTGCTTTTATTGTGTAAGAATTTTTTTATATATTCTGGATGCAAGTCCTTTCTTAGACAACTACTTTTGAATGTTTTCTCTAATTCTGTGTTTTTCTTCTCATCTTCCCAATAGTCCTGTTTGCAGCAAAAGTTTCCCATTTACTTTGTCACAGTTGTCTGTTTTTCTTTTGTTTTTACTTCTTTGTTTTCACAGGTTGAGAGTCTGGCTGTTTTATGTAGTCTGTGTTCCATTTTGTACATGTTGTGAGGTAGCTTCTACCTTCAGTCACTTGCAGGCTGCTGTCTGCTGTCCCAGCATCATTTATTTAAAAGAATGTTCTTTATTTATTGAAACTGTCTTGTCACTCTTGTTATAAGTCAGCACACCACGATTGTGTTATGGTGCATACATGTCATAGGATGTGTAACAGAAAGAGCAAAGCCTATATGTTGGAATGCATTAATAATAGTGTACTCACAGTGGCACATTGGTCACAGCAATGCAAGGTGTTAGAAATACTGGTAGTGGGAGAGATGAAGAAATGCATAGGAACTTGGGGTTTTCTGATCATTATTCTAATAAATAATAATAAATCATTCTTCTAATAAAAAACTGTCCCCCAAAAGAGCCGACTAACCAAAAAGAAAAATGTACGTTCTTGCCCAGAAATGTAAGAGCATATTCTTGCTTTCAGTTCTCTTACATTGATCTATATGTCTAGCCCCTGTGCTAGTATACCTCTGTCAGTCTTGATCATTATAGCTTTTTAGTCAGGTTTTAAAATCAGAAAATGTGAATTCTGGCCAGGCTAGGTGACTCAGTAGATAAGAGTTCCTGCTGTCAAAACTGAGAACCTGAATTTGATCCCTGGACCCCACGTGGTGGAAGGATTGCATGCACTGTCTGTTGGTTGGTATGGGGGTTATAACTGCTGATATAACAATTCTTTTCTAGCGACTGATAGAACAGCGTGACACTCTGAAAGAGACGAATGAGGAGCTACGGTGCTCACAAGCACAGCAAGATCACCTAAGCCAAGCTGGTAAGTCGGGCAAATTTAAGTTTGTTTTTCTAATGGCTGAAATACTCATGGCACACTGATTGATTTCTGTTCCTTAGATGCATCTGCTACAAGAAGTTATGAGAACCTTGCTGCTGAAATCATGCCTGTGGAATACAGGTAAACTTGTTCTGACTGATAACCCTTACCTAATAGTACAAGTGCCAGCTGATTTTAGTCTCTCATTCTTTTAATTTGCTTCTCTTTTAATCTTTAATAAAGTTCATTATTACACAATTAAAAACAACTTTCTTAGTTGTTTTTACTCCAGCAATTTAAAAAATTATCAGAAGTAAAATTTTATGAACTATCAGAGTAGTAAGCAGTCCAGTGTTTTTGATAAAACTGTATTGTATTGAAAATAATTGCTTTTCTAACTTTAGAGAGGTGTTCATTCGACTGCAGCATGAAAACAAAATGCTTCGCCTGCAGCAGGAAGGGACGGAGAATGAACGAATTGAGCAGCTGCAGGAGCAGCTGGAGCAAAAGCACCGCAAGATGAACGAGCTGGAAACTGAGCAAAGGTGACTGTTGCCATTAGAAGTCATGTGACTTGGTTACCTAAAAGTGAGGAACAGAGTTATTGTGTGAATAAATAGCATTTCCACGCAGGTGCTTATCATCACTGTAATCGTTACTCTGAAGACTTGGAAGAATTTAGATTAGTGATATTATCATAAAATATATGAATAATGTGGTCATTTTAATAGACATGCCTAGCCAGGATACTTAAACTTGATTTTCACTAGATATCCTCAAAACTAAAAGAAAACAAATGCGTAAATAATGGTTTGGCTGCTACTACAGTTGTGTGTATAAATAGGACACAGATTGTATAGCCAAATTTTTGAAATTTTAAAAATTTTCTCTAATATTATCAATTCAGTTTTCAGTAGCATATGAAATAATAACCTAACACAGATCAAAACTTTGATTTTTAAATAAAATGTTTTACTGATATATGTATGCATATATATAGAGGTGAGCTAAAATTTCTCGTAAAAATTCATTTATGTTTTAAAAATACTGGTCATTCTACAATCTTGGACATGGGAATTTTCATTTTAGTCATAGAATCATACTTACATGAGACTAGAAACAATGCTGCATTTAAACAGGGTGTTTTTTGTTTGTTTGTTTGTTTGTTTTCTGGTGTGGTCAATTAAAATTCCACTTTGCTTAATTAATTCAGTCACTGTTTCTCAGCGAGTTCCTGAGATTCGGACTGTTGAGCTGTAGACACTGGAAGAATGTGGTTAATGTATTTGCAGCAAATGCTGTGCTTTTCTGGTCCCACTCAAGTGCCTTACACTTTGTGTAGTCATAAACAAGACTTAGATCTGATGTCTATGAATTTCCTGTCAGAATCTTCCATACTGACCTACCTTTTCTGCTTCAAACTTGTTTTTTCAGGGTTAGAACTGCAGCCAGGGCTTCCCAATGACAGACAAGCAAGCACTGTACAGTGCACCATCTCTCCACCCTCATAACTAATAGTCACATACATTTGAGGGCCAGTTAAAATCCTCCCTGAATTAGCGACCGTGATCTCCTTTCTGTGGATAAGCAGATGAAAGGGTAAGAAGCTCACTGAAGTCAGACAGCTATCAGCTCTGGATGCCACATTGGAAGCATCTGCTGGCCTGGCTGCAGAGTGTCTTCTAACTTACCTCATCAAGGAGATATTCACTATAGAAATGGGTGCAGTTGGGCTTGTTTATCTAGCTTTTACCAGAGTGTCAAGAGACACTGGGGTTCCACACACTTGAACCTTGTTTTTCTATGAGTCAAACGGGGCACATTTGAAGAGACTTGACTATTATTGTTTCAACCTTTGATGAACTAATAAAGAATGGTAGACATGTGACTACACTCAGATGTGCACATATATTTGCTTTAATAAGGGAGGAGTTCTTTCTAAGCTACTTGCTGAGAAGTGACATCCTGTTCTATTGTGCTTGTCACAGATAATTGTCTTGTACCTATTTCTGTTATCACTTCCATTAAATTACATGAATGCACTGTAATAGACCCCTAACTGCTGTAACTTTAAATATGAGAAGATAAATACCGACTCATGTCATGATAGGCTGAGCAAAGAGCGCATCAGAGAACTACAGCAGCAAATTGAGGACCTCCAGAAGTCGTTACAAGATCAGGGCTCCAAGTCTGAAGGCGAAACTGTGAGTCCTTAACTTGCTGTATACATATTTTCTAGTAGTTTCCGCTATCCACTTATCTGCATTTGAAATGGTACCCTTCTCATTGGTGGTACTGTGAAATACCGTATATATCTGCATAACAGATGCAGTGATTTTGCCAACTTGAAGTCTTATAGATTGCTCATATATATTGTAAGGTGATTTCTATCTGTCCTGCTCAGTATCTATACTTAAGTTCTCAAAGTTTTGGCTCAGAGTAGTATACTTTGAGGCCCAAGGGATCTGCTGGGATTTTACCAAGCATGGCCTGAGGAGAAAACAAAATGAGAATAATTAGCACTCAGAATTGAAAAAGCTTCCTAATAGGAAATGAGTGATTTCCACTGACAGATCATTCAAGAAATCATGAGTGAGGAGGACATTGACAGAGTTTTGCAGACATCACCCCTATTGCTTCAACGCTTCCAAACCATCTCCAAGTGTTTCAGACAGTGGTGGCTGAGAGAAGAGGACTTGAAAAGAGACATATCTAGCAGTTTTTTCATACTTTACCTGTATATGTGGGGAGGAAGAGAATTGAGAGAGATGAAATTAACGAAAAGCAAAGACAGATCTGGATGTGTTAGCCTATACCTTAATAGGAAACTACTGGTGGGGGAGGGAGCTGTGAAGTCAGGAGAGGTGGAAAGGCAGATGAAAAGGGCTGCATTTCCCTTCTGTTTTTTGCATACTTTATATGATTTTCTCTTTTTTCCTTGGGGGCTTGGAACATAGAAGTCATCTCATGCATGGCGGCATCTCATATGTGCATATATACGGTATTGTACCCTCTCTAATACAGATATTGCTAAGCCATGTTAGGGAGTACTTTTAAAGTGGCACCTATTTGGGGGACTACATTTTGGCTTGCAGTGTTTTGAATATTGTTAATTTCTTCACCAATTGTTTTTAATGTACTGATGCCCATGTATCAGCATTTTACAGGTACCTAGTTGATGCAGAACTGCTGCTGTAGTTTAAAGTACTTTTAAAAAGGAAGCATTTTAACTTTGTTTTTGACAAAACTCCAGAAGTGCTTTCATTTATGACAGTTTTATAAGATAAATATTTAAATCTGTATTTGTTAATTAGACAAGGAAATGTTTGATACTCCTCAATATATCACTTTCAGCTTGGATTTGCTTTTTTCCATCAAGTTCAAGTTTAATTTTATTATGTTCAAAAATAAGCAGACTTTTTCTTTGTTACTGTTCTTCATTTCCTATCCCTTTTTATGTAAAAAAAATACCTAAAACTTCAGATTTTTAGGAACTGTGCTATTACAAGTACATGTTTTGAAGACTATTTTCACATAATATACCTTTAAAAGAGGTGAAGACATTTAGATGTTTGGGACATTTATCCTTCCCAAGTGAGTCATCTTAACAGCAACTATTTTTAATTTTATAGTCCAGCAAACTAAAGCAGAAGTTGGAAGCTCATATGTAAGTAAAACTGATGTTTCATTTCAAAGGGGAAGGGATGTAGAAGCTCTTGGAAAATGTCCTTTTCTGACTTGGTAAACAAAAGAAAGCTCAGGCCCAGACTACACACTGCTACCAAGAGCGAGAAAGCATGTTCCACTGCTCATGCCTAGCAGCCAGCCTAACTCCTGGCAGATTTAACCAAGGAGACATTTCTTAACCAAACAACCGACTCGATGTTGTGGCTGCTAGCCCTATAGAGCCTTTCCTTTCAGTTGTGTAGGAGGTGCTGATGGAAAGGAAGGCCAAGGCTTTGGAATACACCTTGTGTCAGGTGTATTAACATCCGCATGGCAGGCCCTGTAGTTAGGTAAATAGGTTCCCACTCTACCTGTGGGGAAATGAAGATCAAAGGCATTCTTGCCCAAAGTCCAAACATCAGTGTGACAAAGACCAGTTTTCATTCTTAGGTTTGTTTGACACCAAGCTCCATGCTCTCTCCAATACTTAGGGAAAAACTAACAGAAGTCCATGAAGAATTACAGAAGAAACAGGAGCTCATTGAAGACCTTCAGCCAGATATAAGTCAGAATGGTAAGTCTGTGTAAAGTCTGGACACACTTCTCAGCGTCTGCCCTTCCAGTGACGCAGATAAGAAAACAGACCTGTCATTACACAGTGAATAGTGTGCACATTGCATCAGAACCATGCTAATTTTTAATGCTGTCTTCTTTCACATTTGATGTAGTTTTTAAAGCAAAAAACAATTTTGATAAGATGAACTGATTGATATAAAGGAGTATCAAACATTGTAAATTTTAGTCAAGTAAATATTATAGAATCTATACTGTAGTAAAATAATTTCAAAATAGATTAAAATGAACTTCAAAGCAAAAATAATGTCTTATTTTCTTTCTATGTGATTGTGCTTACATGGAACAGTAAATTTCACATCTTTAATACTTGCTAGAAAGCTGGAAACAGCTAGATTATAGACACTGACTGAGGATACATTACTTGTAGTTCAGAAGTTTTAGATAAAAATAAATTACAAAGAAGAAATTAAAGGCTTTTCTTAGAAGTTATCTTATCAGTCATTGGAAAATAAGTTTGATAAGTGCAATTTTTGTATGAGGATCAAGTGTTTTGAGTATGTGATAATTGGTTTAATTTTATTTTCACAAATAGTCCAAAAGATCAGTGAACTTGAAGCTGCTCTTCAGAAGAAAGATGAAGACATGAAAGCGATGGAGGAGAGATATAAAATGTATTTAGAGAAAGCTAGAAATGTGAGTGACCCACTTGCTCAGCTGGTTGCTTGTACCCGATGTTCTAGTCGGCGCTATAGGTCTGTGTGTGAACCTAGTCACTGAGTCCTCCTCTGCCTTGCCTTAACTTACCTGTCAGGTCTCTGCCATCTTCTGTGTAAGTCCTGTATACTCAGTCTGACGTAGTGCCAGACAAACATGACTTTGGGGACATCTTCAACACTGGCAGTAGTGACCTTACTAAAGAAAGGATTACTGTAATATAAACTCTTACTTATGTGCTAAGATCTCAGCACATTCCCTGAGAACATACTTTACCAGAATGTTAGCAAAATAAACGAAATGGTTTACCTTTTTGGAGACAGTCTTTTGGAATATACCCAATTGGCTTTGTTTTACACTTTAGAGACTTACACTCTATCTTGATGTTTATCAGACTAAATTCTTTATTGGAAAAAGCATGGGCTAGGGATGTCGTAGGTTGTTTCCTTTGGGGAGAAATCACTTACAGAAGAAACCGAAAACCCAGGGTCAGCGCTCTGAGCAGCCAGTCTCAGCTGCTCTCTCCTCAGGCCTATATCCCACACGCACCATATGCACCTGTGGTCACACCCAAATGGGCATGGTCAGTGCCACAGTTACCTAGTAAGATCTCTCCCCACAATTCTTTCTTTTCTTTATTGTATAGTTTAGCTCAAATACTTGCGAAGTATTGTTTTCATAGTCTTATTTTCATGATACCACATATAAATATTCCATAGGAGGTTAATACATTCTTTTCTATTTAAGAAATTTTATGGTGGTACAACTTTAAAATAATATTATGTTTATTTGTCTTAATGCTTAGATTCCGTGTATTTACCAGTTAAGATGTCAATACAAGCTTTACCAAAAGATGAACCTCAAATCTCAAGACTTCACATGATGGGCATTTCCTTCCTAATTGTAGGGGCTCTCAAATGCAGTCATACAGGAGTCCAAGGTTTATAACATTGTCTAACCAGTAGATGAGAGACAATAGAGACTGCAGAGGAAATACATAATAGGTCAGGCTTGGAAACAGCAACACTCAGTGGGCGAGCTCTCACATATGGGCCACATCTAAAAGGACACAAGGATGTAACGTAACTGTGTTTCAGATAATAAAAGGAAAATAGATTTGATAAGCATACAGGACCCATGTTTGATTTCTAGCACCCACTTGGTGGCTCACAGCCATCTGTAACACCAGTTCCAGGGAACTGGTTGACCTTTTCTGGCTTTTGTAGTACAGAGCAAACACTCTAGAGATGAGGTCAAGAAGGCAGTGAAAGCCCTTCATTCAGGGCTACCTTTTATTTGGA
Source organism: Mesocricetus auratus (assembly GCF_017639785.1). Lineage (NCBI taxonomy): Eukaryota > Metazoa > Chordata > Mammalia > Rodentia > Cricetidae > Mesocricetus > Mesocricetus auratus. Next base: position 43,099,128 of record NW_024429197.1, on the reverse strand, counting down.
ATGAGGTAGAAAACGAGGCTTCTAAGCATGACCTGACTTAAGCTGTTATGGGGTTATGGCCAGGTCACCACCTAGTCACCTCTCAAAATATAATGAATAAATTAACTTTAAAAAGCTAAACAAACCTCAGTGCTCAAAGTTTAAATAACAAAACAGCTAAGTAGCTGCCATTGAATACATAGACATGAGGCATTTGGTTCGGTGGTGTTTGTCCATTTTTTTTGTTCTTTAAATGAAGTTGTAAATAAGCTCCTAGTGACTTTGTGGATAATCTATGTTATAATTTTTATAAAACATGTTCTTACATTTTTGATGCTTTTAAAGTAGACATAATTTTTTTCTTTACACAGGTAATAAAAACTTTAGATCCCAAATTAAATCCAGCATCAGCCGAAATAATGTTACTCAGAAAGCAGCTGGCAGAGAAGGAGAGAAGAATTGAGATTCTAGAGGTAAAGCTCCATAGTCACTCACCTCCTCACTCTTCCCTGGATTCCTGGGAATTAATGTCATCATATTTGTCATCCATGTTCAGGTTTCATAAAACCTTTACTAATCATGGTGTGACCCTGCTAACTGGTTAAGTTCTTAGCTAGTAAAAGCATTTTTTAACTGCTCTTTCCATCATTTTTATGAAGTCATGTGGGCATAGCATTGTGCAGTTTTATGTTAGATTCCATCATTACTTTATTAGTTTCTTTAATAAAATGTTGTACAGGGCCACTATTTTCAACACAGAGTCAGTGCTGTTTTTGAAATGGATACATAGAGGCCATGCTGAGCTGTTTTCTGGACTCCTCATGGTCTCTTTTCACATAACTAGAGCACAGTCTGTTCATTCACCATTTCCTTGTATGATTTCCAGCAAAGTCAGTATGAGCTGTGATGCAATTATTTTTACTCAAAACTTTTAACACCTTCTCTTTCTTGCATGCAGACTATATATACCAGGCTGGTATATGCCTATTCTCATCATTTTTCCAGATCATGCTGTGTTTGTAAAATGCACATGGAAAGTGTGTGTCTGAAAAAAAATGTGTTAGTTTTTCACATTCTAACTGAAATACCCAACTCTCTTCCTCTGTGTTTCCTGTATTTACACAAAATGAGCTCGCACCAAGTTCCAGAGTTCCAGTTCCCTGAAGTCCTCTTGCAGAAGCTTGTTTTATACTTTTTTACCTTTTGGTGTATATTGAAATATCTTGAGAATGAAGTGTCTGTGTCACATTTCTGTAGCCCCAGCATTAAATACTCTGTAAATCAGAGGCCAGGATTGCAGGTTTACTGGTACCTTATCTTAGTCCTCACATCTCTTGTTTGATAAGATTTGACTGGATAATCTTTGAAATCTTAGTTTTTCAAGTGCACTGACCATTCAGTTCACATAGGAAGCCAGTGAAGAATGCCCACCATTGCTAATGTTCAAAATAGATCCCTAAAAGAGTGATAACAAAATAGTACCTCTCACTAGAGGGCTCTGAGGAAAAAGCCTCTGTTAAGCCACAGCATATGGGTGCTTAGTTTTAGTTGTTCATTACTTGTGCATAAGAAGAAAGAGAAGTAGAATGGCGGAGTGTGTTGTCTGGGTGTTCGGCCCTGTGCACTTTCTGTACCGAGAGCATATTGCTCAGGGAACATATAAGCATTAAGTGGTTTATATGTGTGTCATCTGTTTCTGGTGCTCATCAGAACTACAGAACTGACTGTATTAGGATGATAATAATAATAATAATGGTTAGAAAAACTTGAATCCATACAGTGGTGCATGCATATAACCACTGGTTAGTCTCATTAACAGACTGCCCAGAATTAATAGGAAAAAGTTGTGCTGAGGAGCCTAGAACTTTGTTGAGTCCTGTCTCCTCGGTTTCTACTCCTCCATAGGGACAGCACCATCTTGATAGTTCAACCAGTTGCTTTTGTCTCCTCAAGACATGGGAATTAGTAGCACAGGAATCGCTCTCTATAGGTGTGTGTGTGTGTCTAAATTGCTTTTTCTGAGTAAATTTTCTAAAATGAAGATTATGATTACACATATCCTTTGCCTTTCCTAAAGATGTCTTGATTGTGTTCAGCATAATTCACTCTTTTATTTTCACTAATTTTTCTCCCAACAGTGAGATAGTAAAGAAATACTGTTTTCAGTAATTTGGGGGCAGTTCCTAATATTTTAATTGTCATAATCATTAATTTATTTTTTAGAGTGAATGTAAAGTAGCAAAATTCCGTGATTATGAGGAAAAACTCATCGTTTCTGCCTGGTATAACAAGGTATGTTGCATTTCAATGATGAGTGGGGTTAAGTCCAGGTGATCACTTTCTTGACCAGAATAATAGAAGGAAATATGTTTTATATTAGTACAATACAGTTGTGTTATGAGATCCAGTGATAAATTCCTTCTCTCATCAGAAAACAAGTAGCCTAAACTAGAGTACTGTGTCCATAAAGCAATATATGCAGCTGCTGTCTTCCCCATCTGGCTACTAAGCTCTTCTGTGTGGTGTGTCTGTCCAGCTAGTACAGCAATGGTTCCAACACACACATTTTGGGTGTTTTTCATGTTATAATTAAACTTAGTTCTGGGATGATGCCTTAGGCTGCTGTTTTTAATGATTTAAAATTTAGAGGATTAAAATAGAGACAGTGATTTTAGTATCTTCTTCCTAGCCTTGTAAGACATAGAAGAATCAGCTTTTTTATCCTTAATTTTTTCTCTACTGATCAGGAAACCATTAGCCTGCTAGGACTGCTGTAATAATTATGTTACTTTTTGCATGTTGCTTATTTTTCCAATTCTTTATTCAGAGCCTGGCGTTTCAGAAACTGGGCATGGAATCTCGGCTTGTAAGTGGCACTGGTGCTTGCAAAGACACCAGTGCGGGTGCTCCTGCTCGGTCATTCCTAGCCCAGCAGCGCCACATCACCAACACCCGCAGAAGCCTCTCTGTCAAGGTCCCAGCTGCAGCATCTGACTAGTCTACAAAGCAAACATGAACAGAAGTGCCTCTTTTGTACCCCAAGAAAATACCAGATGGAAAACAAAGGTTAAGATGCTTGGTAGCAGCTAGTTTTGTTTGGATTTTGTTTTGAGATAGGGTCTCCTATTCCCCAAACTGGCATTGAATTTACAGTGTGTTGAAGGATGGCCTTGAACATCTGGTCAGTCCTTCCCTCACGTCCTGCGTGATGGGATTGATAGTTGTGTACCACCACATTGGGTTTATATTGTGCTGCGAATCAACACCTGGCACGTAAGTCAAACCATAGACCAACTGAACTACATTTCCCACCTTGGCATGAAAATTTACCAAATTAACAAACAAAATACAGAATCAACTCTGTCTCTGGGCAGCACTTTTGAGTAGTAGGAAGTGTGATATAGCAAATATTTGTCTTGAGATGGTATCATGTGTGGGAAATCAACTGCATATTCCAGCTTTATGCTTTTGGTTGTGACAGCAAGTTAAGTAGTTTGCAAAAAGTAATATATCTAGATTTGCTTTATGGGAAGCAGTCTCCAGTAAGGCATGTAGAAAACAACTGTGCAAGGTAAACTCTTTGGCCTCGTGTCTACAAAGCTTTCCTCTACTTACCAGTTCTGCCCTCAGGAGGATACTTTGTCATGCTGTGGAAGCTATAATGCTCGGAAGACTTTACTGTTGGAATGAATTTGTCCTGTAAAAGTGACTGATTGGACATCTGCAGTTTCTCTGAGTTACATTTAAGTTTGTACATGTACTGCTGTAAATGAAGACTTTGGAGGGCTTGACTGAAGTGTTAAGGTGGGAAATAAACTAGTGTTTGTAAGAGGTACCTTTCTGTTGGAAAGCAAACTAGAAGGATACATGTTGAGGTATCCACATGCATTTAAGCATAAGATTGTTGTGGCCTTTGCCTTCTAAGAGGGGGTATGGCTTGTATAATTTTGCCTCATTATTGAAAAAAAATGATGAAACAGCTTAGGACCAGTTCTGTTTCTGCTTACCTCTAACAAGTTTCTAGAGCTGGGTTGTGGCATTCAGTTCATTTCTGCCTGACATTTTTTTTCAGAGTTGTTACTTTCTAATTTGGGGTCACTTTTTTAAAGTCACAATGTTGGAATATTAGTTGTTAAATCAGTATTGCTTGATGTAGCCACAGGTGGTTCATTCTTGTGTCGAGACACATTTCCATCATTTGTAGCCAAGTTTCTATCATTGTTGAGAGTTCTGTTAGATAGTGTGTCACAGTAAATCTTGTCTTTTTGGGAACTTGGAAAAACTCTTTGATCATTAGACTACAGAAATAAGAAGTGTTGCATCCATTTCATATCTAAAGAGGAATCAGATAGCGACAAGAGGACAGCAGACAACAAGTGTTGCAATATTGTGTGTACCCTGAATGTTAGCAGGCATTCTGTGAGGGTGCATGCTTGTGGCCTGCATGATCCTAGTTGGATCAGCTCCTCTCCCCTCATAGCATGAAAAAGGGATGCTAATAGGTAAACAAAATTGGTGTAAGCCAGATTGAACTGGCGGGCTATAGAGCTGTGGTCTACATTTTATTCTTAGTCCTTCATAAATATGAGTATTGTTCTATTTGAAGTGTTAACTCATGTAGATAACTGCAAATTCTTGCTCAGTAATTATTTAACCACTTAAAAATACAATAATTTCATGGTGATTGGGGTCTTTGAGATTAGTGGCATCTGCTGGGATATTTTGTTTTTTCAGGGTTTCTTCTGTTGACTACCTCTTAGATTTTGATGCTTTGTGCATTTACACTGCTGGTTTGCATTTTTTGTGTATTCTTATGGCGTCTGCCTGCTTGTATCTTTTAGTGAAATAAGCTTTGAAAATACTTTAGCATGCTATTTAAAATTTTCTAAAAATTGTGGCATTTGGGTATATTTTTGTTAATGAAGATAATAATGTTAGTGTTTGTATTTGCTTATAACTAAGATTTTACAAGTACGCTTTTAATGGAATTTACTGTAAAAGATCAACTTCAATAAATTAATGTTTCCAGTGCAATTGCTCATAAATTTCTAAATAATGTAGTATAAATAAGGGCATAAGAAAGGTTCTTTTTTTTTAATAAAGAAAAGGCAAATTTTCTGATTTTTCTAGTTTTAAGTAGAGTTTCAAATGTTTGATACGTGTTTATATAAAACTATGTAAAGTTCTATATGATCAAGACTAATCACAGAAATTGAGGCAGTGACCAAGGAAAGATTCTTTCCGTGTATTGTTTATGCAGTGAGACCAGTGACCTGCCGGGTATAAAACAAATGTGTTTTCAGCTGGAACCATAATTTTTACAAATGTGTTGCAAGGAAGGATTGAATGCACAAACATGGAATTGACAGAAATTTTATGTCCCAGTGATTATAACGTTAGAAATACAAGCAGTTGAATTTCAAGCAGTTGTCCTTGGATTGATACTCCTTTTTCTTTTGGGATATAATTATGACAGATTGTTTATCTTGGGATTAACATAATGAATTGAGAAATATTTGAAGTTTCTTCTTTTTTTTTCAATGATTAAGACTAATGATTTAATGTAAGTTAAAAATGTCTTGCCTAGCTTCCTTTAGCTGAGTACCCCTTAGTAAGATATGGCCGGTCATCAATGACTGGATGTCAGGCACTTCACAAACACACCTGCTTCTGTGTAATGGTATACATCTGGCCTTTGGCAGTGATGGTGGCAGTGATAGGCCAGTGTAGTGTCATTTTATGTAAAAATGAATGTCTATGGCGTGTTATACATACAGTCTTATTATGATCCTGTTTGTTGCACAGAAATAGTCTGGACATTTGTAAAGCACAAATCATCAGAGGAAATAGTGTGTAGTTATTAAACTTGAGGAAGTTTCAGTGCAGTGTTTAGTTTATAAAAAGGTCCTTTCTATTTTCTATGGCAAATACTGTCACACTTGAAAAATAGAAGCAATACTTGATTTATTTTTGTAAGTATTTAGAATATTATTTTAAATAAATAATTGTCAATATAATTGTGAAATGTTTTAAGTAAATAAACTTCTGCTTCTGTACCAGTTGGTTGTGGTGTTTTTAGTGGCTGCAAATGCATGTTTATTTCCTATTTTAATAAAGGACTAAACCCACTTAGATTGGTAAGCAAAATTGCATGAATTCAAGTTTATTTTCTGTGTGTGAACAAGTTGCATAAAAGTGATTTTGTGTGTACTTTGTCCTCAGTTTCACCACCAGAATGTAGATGTCTTTTGTTAATGTGGACTCTAGAACATTTCTAGGCATATAATCTCAGGTATACTGAGGGCTAATCTCGAAATCCATTCTTGGATTATCCCTTTACTAATAGTTTCCTTAATGTAATTCCTGCCCTGTCGAGGTGATAATTTCATGAACATCTCAAGTTTACTGGTTCTTCCTGCCAACTGATAACATACTGCTAAGTCCTTGTAGTGAATCATAAATGTGTTACTCCAACTTTGAGATTCTCTGGGTTATCTGCTTTGAAAAGCAGTCTTCTTGCTGGGATTTTCCACTAAAAACCATTCTCGCTCTTCTAGTGTAGACTGCTCTTTTACTTTTTCTTTTTTAATGCTCAAATTGTTGTAGATTTTGGTAATTTTTCAGAATCATGAGATGTTGACTGTGCCTATTTTTACGAGTAGGCTCAATGCATTTTGAAGGAGTGGATCTTGGGAATTGTTTTTTCTAGAAGAGAAGTAACTTTATCAACTGATTTATTAAAAAGAAGGCACGGTAATTCAAAAGAAGAAACATTGATCTTTTCAATGACTATCTTAAAATAATTGAATTTTGGCTATTCAGATAGATAACTTTAGGTTTCCTCTTCACATCAAAGTTACCATTCCATATAATTATAACCCTTTCAGTAAAAAGAGAAATATTGCCTTGGATTAGGCAAACTATTACTAATTGACATTTTAAAAACATGTTTAAAAGAAAATTTTCCTAAAATGGTTTTCATAAAGATTCATGTCCAAAGAAAGGGCAATGAAAATAGGCTCAAAGAGAGATTATTTGTAAGATCATGTTTAAATGTATGAGTTTATTAAAAACATACTATACTTAAGGTATTAGTCTCTTTTTACTATTTTTTGAAATTACATTATTCTAGCTCCTCCCACATACCCTCTCCTAAATTTATGGCCCCTTTTTCTGTAGTAGTTATATACATAAATATTCCTAAATACATAAATACTACCTGCTTAGTCCAGATGATGTAACCTATATGTACATGATCTCAAGGGTACTAATGAAACCCTTTGGGGTCTAGCCCCAAGACTCTTCAGGGTTCAGACTGGACACTACAACAATTGAAAGGAACTTTAATTATCTGAGGGAGAATGAATTCTTTCATATGCCGTGTGTTCGAAACAAGTCTCTTTATGCTTCTCTTTCTATTCTAATTCTCCTATCCTACTTTTCATCCCTCCTAGCTTCTACTTTCTTCTTCTCTAGCCTAAAAACTCTTCTTTTACAGGAGGCTTGAGCAATAATAAATTACAGGACTTAAATATCATTGGTCAAAGCAAAATTCTTTGGGTGTGCAGAGTCCTTAACGTTGGCAATGAAGAGCTTCAAGGTTTCATGAAATTGTGCATAGCTTTAAAGCTCTAAACTTATGATCTACATATAAAAAGCCTTTAGTTTGAATTTGCTCTGAAATGAAAGTGAGACAATTGTGTGCAGTTAGAGCAAAAGGAACAAGCAGGCTTTTAAGTGTCTGTAGTTTCATGGAACAAATAGATCTAGTTATGAAACATATCCCAGTATATTTTCTATATATCAAAATTATACAATAAGTGAAAAGTCATCTTCCTGACTGTCCACGGGTATATGTACCCAGTAGATGGAATATTTCCACACTATCAGTGGAAAACATGCTGTTGTTTTCAGGGAAGAAATAAAATGGCATATGAGAGAAATTACAGATACAGGCAACCAGTTTTCAGAGTCAGTGGTCCTGTAAGCCTTGCTAGACAGGATTAACCTCCATTAGAGTCTGGTGGGTTAACCCCTGAATTATCAGTTGCCATATGCTAACTATGCATTGGCTATGGGGAGAATGTTTCCTGGGGAAGATCACCTTTCCCTCTCTCCGTATTCCCCAGTTGCCCTCATTTTTTTTTTGCCTAGGGTTGAGGCCCCAGGAGATTGTTCCATTCCATGTTCTGTCCATTGGTTTTGTTGTTGTTATTGTTATGTCTTATTTAGGCAGCCATGAAGAACAATCATGGATATAGCCTCCCTGACATTTCTTGTTTACAGTGACTGCAGCATGGTAGCCTTTCAAATCAAAAGAGTTTGCCAAAGTCTAATTTGACTAGAGTTTATCCCTCTACTCAGTAAGGAACACATTTTTTTTTATTAGTTTTGTAAGGAAAACAGCCTGGAAGAAAAATGTCTTTAGGTTTCCCAATGGCATGAACATGCACAATTACAGGGAGGGATAAGATTACTATATTGTGACTGAGTACTGTGTTTTTATAATCATGGCAAAGCAGGTGGGAAGTTATGCAGAAATAACAGTCCTGAAATCCTAGGGCCTAACAACAAAAAATTTACTTAGGGCATTGTATGGCCATCTTGAGTAAGCTATGACTCTGTGTCGTGTCTTTGTCACACTGGAGAGTCCAGGCTGAAAGGCTATAATCTAAGACATAGCAGAGAAGAAAACTTCTGGAACAGATCAGGCACTCAGAGGTGACATCTGTAATTTTTACTCATCTTCTTGACCAAGCCAGTCTCATGGCCATTCCTGACTTTATCAGAGCATTATGTAAAGTAACACTCGGAGGAAGGCCTTGCAAAGTCACCTTCATGTGCATAGTGACTCCCTTTACCAGACACAGTTTTTGGAATGGATGTTACTCTGTTTTTTCATGTGGGCAGGAAGGTAAGGTAAGCTGTTTACTTCACAAGCAGAAGATAACAGACAAACCTGGGAATGGCCAGTTGGCAGAACACAGTCTAATTTATCTGACTCGCCATGAGACTACCTTTAATCTTTTTATATAGTTTGATGTGCATAAGGGTGCTGCAGTGGTTTTGGTCCTGGATGCATTTGGGCAAAGAGAAGCCTCAGTTCTGAGCTTAGTGGCTATAGTAAGCATCACCAGAGACTCATGCCAGCTCCTGAAGGCACACTTTGCAGCTGGCCCTCTATTCTTGCTCAGTTTAATGTAACTATTTCAGAAGAAGAAAAGTCCTTGGCTTGCCAGAGCAGAACAAACAGCTCATGGTGGATGCACAAGAACACAGTGTGACCCAGAAAGTGTCAGTGTCCACCGGGACAGCCGCCAGCTTTTGAGACAAGCAGAGCAGAATGCGGAGGGTAGACGTGAAACTGGGAACTAGGTCAGAAACCGCGATGCCCACAAAGCCGTGTTTATCCACTGTTCCTGGAAGACGGTAATGAAATTAAACTGAGGAGAAAGGGGGCTGGAAAAAATCTAACAGTCTCACTGGCTAGTCAGTCAGCACCTGTGGTCCTAATCTGCAACTGTAATCCAGGAAACATGCAGCTAGCTCACAGACAGGAGGATTTTAGTTAATCAGAAAAATATCAAATGCTATTAAGCGTGATATATCTTCTGAGAGTGAAGATAGAGGGGAAGCTATTCCAAGGGGAGCCAGGGCAGCCCAGTACGACAGTGAACACCAGAGATAAGCTGGAAAGAACAAGGGGGAAAGCTGTCAATATAAAGTGATACCCAGATGTTGAAGAGATGACTCAGAGGTTAAGAGCAAGCACTGCTGCTCTTCAGAGATCCTGAGTTCAATTCCCAGCAACTACACCGTGGCTCACAACCATCTATAGTGAGATCTGGTTACCTCTTCTGGCCTGCAGGAATACATGCAGGCAGAACACTGTATACATAATAAATATCTTTTAAAAATTATACATGGTTTAAAAAATTGGAAAGCAAAAACTCACATCCTTCCAAAGAAGAGGAAGGAGGAAAAGAAAATGGAGAGAAACTGTGGGGTACTCTTTGCAGCATTGCTTTTCAAACAAAATAGGTGAGGCACAGAAGAAGAATGCCAAAAAACTGCTGCTAGTAAAGAAATTAATGAATTGCTATAGTTATGATTTTATACACACGGGTATATTTACATATAGTGCATTTTCTTTTGGGTGCCAATTTATATGCATGTGTGTAATCCCCATTCTTCACTAGACTGAGGGTTCCCAGGTGTTATGGCCTCCTTCATGTCCCCTTGTTGATCCCTGGATCTGACTCACAGTCTGTGGCCAGTAAATACCTGTTGACTTGAGAATACTCTAAATTGAAGCTATTTCACATTACAGCTCCATTTTTACCAAGCAGGAAAAAAAAGGAGTCATGCAGTCTTAACAAATTAGAGAATGCCCTTGGAGTAGCTGTATTCTAGGATTCTGACACATACCTGCACCCAATCAGAATGAAATAAGGGGGCATTTTCTATTTGCAAACATAGCTGGAGTTGTGCTTTGGGAGCGTAAACGATCACTTGACCTCAGACCTTCATTCCGCATCCTCCTCTTGGTGTCTGTTCACCCTGGCCTATCTTCATTGTGAATCCCATCAGGTGTTTAGTCGGAGCTGAAGGTTCCTTTGGGTGATATATTCAGTGACCCCGCCCACGCCAATGCCCCCTCCCCAGCTCCTGCTACAAACCTTGCCTGCCTGTATGCAGCCTGAGCTCAGCGGAGGAAGCTCAAAGCCTGATTTCACTGTGTTAATCATGGCCCCTTTCCTCTAGAGAAGCATCTTTGTAAGAAGCAGCGGAAAGCACAGCCCCACGTTTCAGTCCTTTACCTGATGAGGGGAAGCACTGCTAAGGTTGGCCCTGCTTTCCTGCTTATAGCCTTTTCTGTCTCCTTTTTTAAGTGTTACTTTGATGGACTCCTCTCGGAATAGCAACCAACCAGAAAGCAAAGCTCCATGACCTTTTGGCCCCTCTTTTCTTTTGAGCTATTTAAATTTCTTCAGGAGAGCCACACAGGAATGAGGTGAGCTCTTTTGATGTGACTTATTGCTGTGTATCTGGCTATTTTTTTTGAACCAAAATTGGGATCAAAACTCACTGGGTAGTTGGTGGTACCAGGCTCTTTTTATCATTGTCTCCTTAGGTAACAAACTAGATCCAGCTGGATTCTGCCATTTCCAGTACCCTTCTCTTAAGTTCTGTACTGAGATCCAGTGAGTAACAGCTGGTAATGTAAACAATCCAAAGCTTAAGGGCAGTTGCAAGTGAGATTCACACCCCACAAAGCCAAATCCTTTGTAAAAAGGCTGGTAATAAACATCTGGTGAGGTTTTTTGGTAAGGAGGTATAATGGAGTCAGAACCTCTATCCATTGTTTCTCCACCTGCTTCCTGATCAAGGTCACTCAACCATTTGCAGAACACAGAAATACTTCAATGCCACTTGCTTTGCCTGCCTGTGAATGGAGAACCATCCCTGCTCTGCAAACTTCCTGGGGGATCACTCCAAGATAAGGCAGCTACAGACTTGCCAGAGCAGAGAGTCACCGTGACAAACCTCTGGTGTTACATCCACGATTCAGCGCTAACATTTAACATGTACTGTCTGTGAGACACTTCCTGATGAACTCTCAATAGGCTGGAATCAAATAGACACCTGTTGAAGTGGAACATGTTAACAGTGACAGGTGTTCCAGGTTATTAGCCTGGAACTAAAATCTCACATGGATTTGCAAAATAGAAAAATAAACTTTAATGCAAAGCAAGATAAAAGATCAGAATGCATTGCAAAGAGCAACAAGCAGATCAGGTAAGTGAAGATACCAAGGGCCCTGAATTCTGGTTGCAGATTCCTTTTATGGCATTCAACAGAAGGAAGTTTGCTTACTAAGGATCATAATGAGAATGGTTTTCTGCTTTGAATAGTAGATTAGGTTTGTTCTTCCTTCTTTCCTTCCTTCCTCCCTTCCTCCCTCCCTCCCTTCTTTCCCTCTTTTTTTTTGCAGCTGTACATGTACCTTCCCATAATGTATCTGATTTTAATGATATGCACCTCAAGTTGTACATAGGTATAAGATTTTAAGTGGGAAATACTCAATAACCTTCTACTTGAGATACAGTATTATCTTATTGTGCATGCACACCAAACCAGATCAGGCTAAATTCTTCATACCCTGATATATTAAGAATATATTTCAGTAGGAACTGTCCAAGATTGGTTGTTGTCAAGGGAAGAGAAACATCCCAGTACCCAGGGGTGTGCATGTATGTGGAGAGAGGAGGAATCCCCAAGTAAATGTGTAAGAAGGTGCCTCAGCTTTCTGCTGCTATGATAAACACCACGTCCAAGAAGCCCAGGGAGGAAAGGGTGTACTTCATCATACAATTCCATATCCTGAGTCAGGGCAGGGACCTGGAGGCAGAAAGTGATGGGAGAGTGATAAAAACTGACTTGTTCCTCATGGCCTGTTCAGCCCACCTCCTAAACAGGACCACCAGCCTCAAAGCTCTCCAGTGGCACCCAGAAGTCTTCAGTCATTCAAGAGCAACAGAGCCTTGTATGGTGAGACTGTCCCCTAAGCAGGACCTCTCATTTCATAGATGACAACTACTCAGCTTCACTTCTAGAATCTCTGCTCTGCTAGGTCCACCTCCAGCAAAGAAAATGGAGTTTGCTGCTCACTTCCTCCATGAGCAGTGGAGATTTGCTCAGCACCAAATGCAAATTATTTCTGCCCCTAGAGGCAGTTGTTTTCTGAACACGAATGTCCTGTGTGACCAGCCAAATTCAGTGATGACACAGACCAAGTGGTCAGAGTACATATGCTTCTTACCCCCTTTCCTACTTAACCTTAGCAACTGTAATCATGGCTGAAGATGGGCCAAGAGGCCTGGTGTCTCTTCTCTTCTTACATATTGTCCTATTTCATCTTTGGGGCCTCAGTGACACGGATGGCCATCTCTAAACTACCTTGGTCTCTCTCTGAGTGGTCTCTCTTCAATCTGGGTCTTTGCTTTTAACGTGGTGTCTGAAAGCTCCAATTCTCCATAGCTTATAGTGTCTACATCTCTGGTCACATGTCATTCAGTAACTGGGGTCAAAACAAAACAAAACAAACAAACAAAAAAGATTCAGTCAACTTGTGCTGTTTTAACTAAATCTCTAGCATCTGATTTTACCCATAAAGACTTGGGAGCTAGATGTTGGGGTGAAACCTACTAGCTCAGAAATAACAGACAAAGCAACCAGCCAGCATCCCAGGACTTTCTCCTGTCTAACATTTACTTATGTAATTTAAAGAAGGTTTGAGCGGTGTGTGTGTGTGTGTGTGTGTGTGTGTGTGTGTGTGTGTGTGTGTGTGTGTCTCCTTTGTACATTTTGTTAAACTACAGAATTCTGTTTGGACTCTCCTATTTTCATTGGCCCTTGTAAGGTTTCCTCAGGCAATTGAATTTTATTATTGCCCTTTAACAGAAAGCAACAGTGAGAATAAAACTGGTCTAATCTTCCTCTTCCCTGGATTCCGTGTTATGTGCACTGTGACTTCAATGCCATTCCAAAGACTGTAATAATTTATCTCCCCTTAAACTGGATCTTGTCTTGGTACTTGTAAAGGTTACCAGAATGCAAAGGAAGTCATAGTGTAATGGTTCCTAGCATGAACTTCACTAGGCCTGTGAGCTTCTGTTCGTCTTTGACATTTTTCACAGCCATTAGAATTTCCAGCTGCTATGCTAGAGAATGAGAAATAACCTGAGAAAATCACCATTGTTCCACCGGGGGCATCCTATAGCATCAGTCAATAAGCACTGCCTCTGTTGTCAGGATGGATGTAAGGAAGGTTAGCCAAGAAGAGCCAACCCAATGACCGGGACTGGAAACCATAGAGCAATAATGGGTCCTTGCTAATACTGCCTGTGGTGCTTGTTATACAGCAAGATTATAGTTGATACAATGGATATGAACTCAGTAAATCTTAAAGTAGAAGTGACTCTAACTGGGATGATGTAAGTACAAAATTAAGCCTTGGGCCCTCATCTGCCAAATCTGTGGGCATGTAATCCTAAATAACAAAGAACTCCCTTCTTAGCTGGAGCTTTCTTATGGGAGGAAAGTAGACACTAATTCGTTTTCTCCCTAATTACTAATAATTACAATTCTGTGGTGATTATCTGAGATAATTTGCCTGCTAATGAAGTCTGTAATTAAGAGTAAGTAATAACATTCCTAAGAACAGAGCACCAGTCTCTGTGTATTGCCACTTTTGTTTTATAGCTGGTACAGATGGGAGAACAGTTTAAACAGGGTGAGACATAAAGCCCCTATGGGAAGAGGATTTTGCACTAAGAGGGAAAGGCATGTACATGGACATCAGTAGGCCCAGAGGAACACCATCCCGTGGACGCCACGGGCATCACTCATATTCTTCTCTCCATAGTTTGAGAACATAGCTCACGGGCACTTACTTGGAGTGTAGCAAGGGTGCTATTCCTAGACTTTCATGTTCTGATTAAAAAACCAAGAACAGTTAGAACAAAGAAAATACGCAGCTGAGATTTTGTGCTATAATTAAAAACTTTTCAATGGTTTTTATAAACAGGAAGACTGGACAGAATCCCTGTCTGTTAATGATTTTCTTATTAAAGTGAGTTGTAAACAGTAACCAAGGGACACATAAGCCCGGGTAGAAAGACAAAAGAGGTCAGAACCAGTGCCTGTTAGACACACCCAGGGCACCCAGCCCCAAGAAACACTGGCTCTGCATCCACAGTGGTAAGAGGGCAAATTCAGGCTCCTCCCAACCTGAGCCTCAGTCATGACAGGTGGTGACACTGCCTCAGATAATCAGGCAAGCGTGACAATCATGGCAGTCATTCCAGTATGGCTTGTGTGCAGCATTTGGTCACCTTCTGGAGACAGTGTTTGGAAAACAAAAGCTTCAGAATGAGAAAACCTGGTGGACACTGAGCTCTAGCACACTTGTCTGGGTCTGTGTCCTTATCTCTGCAGTGATGAGTAATTTCAACTGGAAGGGCTGCAGTGGGACACATGTTCCAAGGGGCAGCTCTGCATCATCTCCTATCTCACACTATCCTGCTCTCAGTTTCAATATTAGACACATACTATATACTCAGAACTTATGAAAATAAGGAACTGCAAAGTTATTTGAAAATCTCAAACAATTTTGCCAACCTATTCTTTTAATCTGTTGCTCTTGGGAGCCTGCTCTAGAAGTCAATCCTAATCCATAACTCAATAGAATTTAAGCTTTCTTAAAAATAGAACCTCCTGGCAGAAATGTGTTTTAAATTGGGGTCAGTACATGCACATATATGAATCTAAAAAATGTATGTTTTGTATAAAAAAAACTAACTTAGGGTGTGAGGGATGACTCAGTCAATCTAGTGATTTCTTTGCAAGAAATAAGCCCTGAGTTGGAGTCACAAAATCTATGTAAAAATATCAGGTGTTGCAGCAAGCATTTGCTATCCCAGCACTGGGAAAGTGGCCAGCCAGCCTTCTCTACTTTATGATTTCTAAGGCATAGTAAGATCATGAACTAAAGAGAAGTGAATGGCACCTAAGGATCAACACAGAAAGAAGGCTATCCTTTGCTCTCTATACATGCACGCATACACTCATACATATGAACATTAGTACAGGAAAGTTTTTAGAATGTTTTTGAACAAATTTATCCACGTAGTAAGCATGGGAAGCACTCTCATTATCACATGAGAAACATTCTCATTATCTCAATTCTGTTTTCATCTTAGGGTGACAATATTTGAGGCAAATCTACTAAATTGATTCTGTGACTTAAGAATAAAATATTACCCAAAATATATCTCATGGCTTGAGAATGCTTTTATTCCCCACCTGATAAGATTTTCATGAATCTAGCAGAACAATAATAACTGAATAAGCCATTGGAAGGACAACAGTTTGAAGACAAGCATAAATGATGTACTGACAAGTGTATGGTAGTTTGAATAACAATGGCCTCACAGGCTCATATTTTTAAATGCTTGATCCTCATTCAGTGGAACTGTTTGGGATGGATCAGTGAGAGAAGCTTTGTTAGAGGAGGCGTGTCATTGGAAGTGGGCTTTGAGTTCTCTCTCCACTTCCCTCCCTTCTCCCCCCCTCCTTCCCTCTGTGCCCTACCTCTTTCTCTCAGACTTTCCTGAAAAGCAGGGATCAGTCACTGCTCAGTTGCAATTCCTGTCTGCTTCCTATCATGTGAATTGTGAAGAGTTTATCCAAATTTGTTACTATTAATAAAAACTCTGGAGTCAAATATCAGGGTTAAAAACCTAGTTAATCAGAGAAGTAGGAGAGAAGCAATCAGTGACCACCTCTCTCTTCACAATACAGAAGGGCCCAGGAATCTCTTTAAGGTCCTCCCTACTACTTCCTGTGTTTTTCTTTATGTATTCACGGTCCTCCAAAACCTCTATTTTAAATTCTGATCAGCTCGGTGCTAACTCTGCCCCCAATTCAAGGTCAAACTTTATTAACAGTCTTGGATTATCAATGCAAACAAATATCCTGCAGCATTTCCCCCCTCTTGTCTAAATAAAAAGGAAAGTCTTTTACTCTAATACAGTAAAACTATATACAGTAAGAACAACTATTAAGTAAGAATTACATTCACAATGTCCAATAATTTTGCATTTGGCAAATTTAGAGAAAATATTCTATTTTTGGTTGTGAGCCTATCCTTTAACAGCTGAGCCATCTCTCCAGCCAGAGAAAACACTCTTATCTAGCATATCCTGGTGAGTCCAAAGTTTTGTACCTAATTTATTTTCTAACATAATTTCTATTAGCAACCTAGATATATCTTTTAGACCTTAAAGCATATTCCTATATTAACAATGTAAGCTTTTATGTCTCTCAACCATGTACATTTTACATCTCTTTTATGAGTTTCTTTTTTGAATTTGGTAACAAGGAATATTGTAACTATGACTATATAGTCTTCAACCCCATCAGAGACCCAAGAATGGTATAATATAACCAGAGTAAACTAGAAGTGCAGAGCAAACAACTTCCAAGAGCTATAGAAATGACAGAGATATTTGACTACTTGAATAATCACCCAAGTTTCCTCGGTAACATTGGGGCATCCATCTTTACCCACAGGCCTAGAATATTTGAGACTTCTCTGTGAAGCAAGGATTTTGAAGTACTATCCTACCTTTCCTTGGAAAAATTCTGGCAGTTGCCTTCTTTTTTGTCCTGCTTGTCCAATCTGGATAGCATTCTGTTAGCCAGGGAAGTTTCTTACCCAATGGCTAGCTTTGCCACATAGAAAGCAAACTCCATATGGAGGTTATTCAATGCCCATTTCTTCTGAAGTAGACTGGTACTGCCCAAAACAAAATTATCTCACTGTCATGGGAAGCCTTATGTTATTAAAACATCTTAAATGCCTTATATAAAAACACATCTCCGAAGTGTTTGATGACTATATAAAATATGTCTGTTTGACCCTACAAACAAACCTAACTTGACTATAGTTTGATGGTTATAAATGACAAACTACTAACCCGCATTTCTTTACTATCCTAAATAACTTTCAAGGACTAGAACTCTATATTACATTTTTAAATGAACATCATGGGCACAATACCTTGAAGATAATGAATGAATGTATGTATATATAAATATATATTTATTAAAATATCATTTAGTTTGTATCAATATTCAAAAATACCTTAAACAAGAGCAGATAATAAATACAGTATTTCAAAAATACCCTTAAATTTCTGATATAAAAATTCATACAATATAGCATATTTGAGATTAATAGCTGCTTTTTAGTTTAAAAGCAGATTCAATAATCTACCCTTTTATTCTATCATTCTTATATTCATTCCTTTACTTTTCAGAATGAGATCCCTGAATCTAATCAGGTTTGCTTAGTTTCCTCCCTGACCATGACTAATAACACCTGCAACCAACCCCCCTAAATAATGATAAATATCCATAATTTTTTGTCACCGAGTGACAAAAAAAACCACCCACCCTACATCTTGGAAATATGTGCATCTTTAGGAGACCCCAAGAAAACTGAGATAATGGTCAAGTCCTGAGAGAGCTAACTGTTGTTTATTTTCAATGTGATGGAAAATGGCAGGGCTTATCTGAAGTCCTGGCTGGAGTAGTATATGAGGATTGAGTATCTTCACTAACCACTTTGAAGTTGTCCTGATTAGTCTGTAGTCTGAAGCTGAGTGTGGGGTGGTGTTTGTCAGCTTAATGGCTTAATGGCTTTATCACCATCCAGGTGGATTTGTTGTTTCAGGGCCCCATCATCTTCTTGGAGACCTCAAAGGTCATTGCCAGAAATGGTCATGGTTCACTGAAGAAAACATTATCTAGTTTACTCTATAACTTGAAACATTTTCCCTTGAAGATTTTATCCTTCTTCCTCTGATGTCTCGTTTGTCCAGTGATCTTCAGACTCCTCAGTTGGATGCCTGTATTCTCCTGGATAGACAAAAGAAAAACCCTGCCCCAGCCTAATTTTGGGGAGTTCCCTTTTTTGAAGTGATCCTAAAGGGGCAAGAGGGGCACAAGTGGACATGCTGGAGACAAATGTTTACACGGGGAGACTGGTAATTCTAGAAGACTTGAGGGAATGGAGTGGAGGAGGGAACTGCATGGGGCTTTTTCTTTATTGGAACCATAGAAGTCCTGCTAAGATCTTGTTTTTTGTTTTTTGTTTTTTGTTTTTAACAAATGATTATCAATAGTTCCTGTGACTCCTGCAACCACTTCCTGGAATGAGATAGGGTCTGCCCAGAAGGACTGGGTGTTCTTTGAAGAAAAGAGGAAGACAAGCTTAACTGGCTCTCATCCATATGTTCTCTGTGCTAGTTTTCATGCATTAAGGCCAAGTTGAAAAATTGGTCAGACATGGAAGTGACTTTTCACAGATCAGAGTGTGCTTGTCGTATCCATGATGGGGGTCCATATTGCCATAATGCTCCCCCAGGCCCCCTGCGTATCCAGATGATCATTGCCAACAAGGGCTAGAGGTAGCTAGAATAGCCAAAACATTTTGTAGTAGATCTTCAGCCCCATGAGTGAGCCTAATCTTGACGGATGGGCAGTGAGGCCCTCCAACAATGAGAAGAGGTAGCTCATCTCCTGATCAGGGATGGGCAGAAAGGGTTTAAGCCAATAAACTGTGCCAGATAATTGTTATAATTCTGAGTGAGTACAATTCTTTCATTCCCACTGTAAAGGAAATGGGGCAAACCTGCTTAGCAATGGAAACACATAAAAAGGCAAAAGGGGATACCATTTGGACCTTATCTGGAGCCACCATCAGAATCGAGCCCAATTCAATACCAAGATATGTTTTCTAATTTCTCTGTAATAAAATCTGTTTGCCACTTTAAGCATCTTTCAGTCCTGGGTTGCTTTGATAGGAGAATCTTTCTAACACCCAACTTTCCTATGAAGCAGCAGAAGAAAATGGATCTGTGTGCCTTATAGAGTCCCCCACAGTGCTAAGAAGCAGTGTCACATAGAGAACTGGACCCGAATATTAGCTGGAGTCTGCACGTTTTGTAGTGGTGGCTATGTGATCTCTCTCTAGAAGACACGTCACAGCCCTGTATAAATGAGACTCAATGCAATTCTGTGGGCTCAGTAGGCGCAAATCCATAAAAGGGACAGCTTGGACTCTAATGCCTTCTGCAGGGAGCTGAACCTGTTTTCTTGTAGAACCCAGGACCACCACTCCAGGGCTGGTACCACCTACAATGGTTTGGGCCATCTATCATCAGTCACTAATTAAGGAAATACCCTACAGGGTTACCTACAGAGCAATTTGACTCTAAGTTGTATCAGGTTGACATAACAACTAGCCATTGCACCTTCTTTGAGGATCTCAGGTAGGGGCACTGCTACTGCGGTGGTTACGTCACACCATTAGCCAGCCTCAAGATTCTCAGGACTATGTCTTTCTTTTGCTTAGTGAAATTTCATGAAAGATCTACCAGTTTCCTGATGTCCGGCGATCATCTTCTTAATATATAACATATACTTCAGCCATCCTAATTTACAGTTAACCTGTGTAAAATAGCATGATTCCATTAGACATTTTCTCTTTCTCAGTATAGATTATAAATGTTAGGTTCCCAGGTGGGATGGTCATGGCTGCAATATTCCACGGCTACCATATTCTCACTGATTCATGACAACGTACCTATTCCACCTTCTCTGATCCACCAGCTCACTCTTGACCTTTTCTTTTTCACCTGCAGAACTTTTCCTTTAGTGTAAATTTTTTGTTCCATTTTTGGCAGGTTGAGCAAGACACTAAGCAGCAATTATTCATACCCTTTGCATAAGCACCTGCCTCCTGATTCCTTCCTGAATTGAGTCCCTGCCTTTGGATTCCCTCACTGGCCTGACTCAGGAAATGTAAGCCAAGTAAACCCTTTCCTCCCCAAGTTGCCTTTGGTCATGATATTTCATCACAGAAATAGTAACCCTAACTATTGATACCAGGAGTGGGGTATTGCTGTGACAAACCTAACTATGCTGTTTTGGGGGTAGGACTGTGAAAGCATTTTGGAACCTTGGGATAGAAAATCCCCTGAGTGTTGAGAGCTCAGTTTGCTGTTCAGTAACAGCTTGGATGATAATGCTGAGAGCAGTGCAGATGATGGAGACCTGACTTGTTAGTTCAGTGGGAAGTTTAAAAACTTTATTAGGCTATCTCTTCTTAGAATTAAGAATCTGTAGTGTCTGGTCATCTGGGGCTGAAGAATCAGCCTTCATTAACAAGAGATGGGCACCATTGAAATGAAACCTTTGTTTTACTGGGGCAGCCTATGCTGGTCAGCTAGAACTGAGAAATTAGCAATTATTTTTTTGTGTGTGTGTTTTTTTTTGTTTTGTTTTTAAGTATGAAGCTGTTGGCCATTTTCTTGGTTTCTTACTGGCTATCTCTGACTTAAGTATTTATTCCATAATTGTTAATCTAAGTATTTCTCTTACCAGAGAAAGGGTCTGGACCCTTACTTCTATGGCAGCTACATGATGTCTGTGTTTCTCTTTCCTAGAATCCTCCTCGACTCCTAGTCCCACCTACCTTGCTTCCCTATTGGCTAACAGTGCTTTATCCAACCACCAATAAGAGACAGATTTCAGAATGACATCTCCCATCATCTCCTCTTTTCTGTCTAAATGAAAGATAGGTTTTAACTTCAACATAGTCAAGTTATATATAACAGAACAGTTATCAAGCAAGAAACTAGTTGCAATATTTTTTCCATTAACATTTAGTAAGATTTAAGGAAAGTATCATCTATCCTATCTTTGTGAGTCTAAAGTCTTATACGTAGCTTATCTTTTATCATAACTAAAGAAAACTATAACTACAGCTATCTGTCTTCAACTCCATCAAAGACCACAGAAGGATAATATATAAACACTAGGATTGAGAGAGACATCTCACTACCTGGAAAGTCACCCGAAGTTCCTCTATAATGTTGGGGCATCCATCTTCAGCCCATAGGCCACAGACTTCTCAGCACAGCAGGAAATTTCAAATTGTCCATCTGCATTGCATTGGCATCGTGTTATTCATTTTTCTGTGTCTTGCAGAAAGTCTGGTAGACTCTTCCATGAAGTAGGAACCCTGTAGGACTGTTTGAGTTCAACAGTCACTTTCCTATGGGTCCTGCATATCCAGTTTATACAGCAACACTCAAACAGTCCAGGCAAGAACATTTCTTGCCCAAATAGCTAATCTTTCCATGTTGAAAGCAAACTCCATAATGAATTTCTTCAATGCCCATCTTCCTCTCAGACTTAATTGGTGCTGCCAGGAGCAGACATTTCTCATTGTCAAGAAAAACCCTAAACCATTTTAAATGCCATTTTCTGAAGGTCTCTGAAAAGTTTGAAGACTATCTATCTATCTCAAATACATTTCTGCATATCTAGAAAACCTAAGTAACCTAACTATAAGTTCTGACTATTATAAGTAACTATCTATAGTCTGTATTTAATTATGCATTATGTTTTAAAAGATCAGTATAAGCACAATACTTAATCAAGACGAGAAATATACACATCACAAAATTGACCTTGAATTTGTATCAATAAATGAAAAACTATACCCATACGAAGTATTCATTTCCATACCATAGTTTCCCTTTTACCATTAAAAAGAGATTGGTTGTGGTCATTAACCAATTATAAGCAACCCCATTCAAATGAAAACAAAGAATTATAAGCAATATGGGAATTTGGACGTCGCTCATTCCAAACTGCTTCCTGCTGGATAGGGGTGCTCTTTATCCATGGGGATCATGACAAAACTCAGAAACCTGTATAAGTCCATATTTTCATGATCTGTAAGGCTGCATCATCTCAGCTGTTTCAGATGCTGGCTCACCTGGGCCACTGCTTCCGGGAGTCTTGGTTCATCAAACCACAGAAGCCTGGAAGGAATCCACAGCTTTCCATTTTCTGTGGAAACACAAATAAAATATCTTTTCCAAAGTAACATATCCTTATACTTAAATTTTGAAGTCAAGGCATTTTCAAAAGATATAAGTTGAATTAATTCAGCAGCATTTATAATCAAGTGTACTTTAGCAGTTGTTCCTTCCTCAGCAATCAAAAAACTGAAAAACACAATAGCATACAGTATCCAGACTCTCTGTGCATTTTCCATCTTTACGTGGCTTATTTATTTATCTATTATTATTACTCTATTTCTTTTACTTTTATTTATTTATTCATTTCTCTGAGACAGGGTTTCTCTGGAAATATGCCTGTCTCTGCCTCTGGAGCAAATCCTACCAGTGTGAGCCACCACAGCCGGCTTCTCTATTTATTTACCACAATGCTGTTTCTTTTTCTCTCTCAATCCTACATATATTTTTAAACACACTGTAAGCCTTTAGAAGTTTTTCTTCATCTGAATCTGACTTTACTGTAAATCTTTATGTTTTTCTGGCCACGTGTCTTATCTGCTAAAAACCATGGCTGTTTAAACTACAGTTATTTTCAAGATGGTGGGCGTAAGTTTGACTCCAGCTCATTGTCTCAGTCCATGCTGACATCCAGCAAAAGCTGCCAGCTTGGAGATGTGGTCACTGCCACTTCTAGCTGTATGTACACACCTTTCAATTGTTTGCAGAGCCTCTGAAAAGAAAGAACCTTGCTGGGTTTGTTTTTTGTTTGTTTGTTTATTTGTTTGGTTTTTATTTTTTTTGCTTATGCTGATTCAGGAAGACTCCCTTAAGCGAGCCATGTGAATCTCTGCTTGTTGCTAGAAAAACAGTGCCCACCTGAGAAAAATGCTGCTATCAAGAAGCTGTGCTTCTCTCTACTCTTTTGTTTCTATAATTCCTTTTAAGCTTTTGTCATTCTACATGGAAATTCATATCGCACTTCTGACAACCATTTGTTGACTATAGTTTTCCCTGCTGGTTGCCTGGTGTCTGCCACATTGTCTGAACCCCCAAATAATACACAGGACACTATATTAAGTATGAATCTGTTGGCCGTTTGCTTGGTTTCTTACTGGCTATTTCTGACTTAAGTATTTACTCCATAATTGTTAATCTAAGTATTTCTCTTACCGGAGAAAGGGTCTGGATCTCTTATTTCTATGGCACCTACATGATGTCTCTCTGTGTCTCTGAAATTAGCAATTATTAAGAAAAAGCCAGCATCATTTTAGATGAAATCTTCTGGGGGTGGTGTTTCCTTAGAGTCTGTGCACAGAAGCTGTGGTAGCCCAGGTTGTACCTCATGTTGGCAGGCAGACATGGTCATGTGTAAGATTCTCCTTTCTGGTGCCCTGTTCAGAGCCTTCTGAGGCCTGGGGAGTGTGTATTGGGAAACCCATCCTGGCAGACCATACCAGTCAGAGTCTGCCAGTGTCCTAGTCCTGCCTCCACCCATGGGAGGAGGAGAGTCATTGGGGTATTGGACCTGCTTGCACCCACCAGAAGAGAACCTGGGACCTGTACCCACCAGGAGAGGAAGAGACTCCACCAGCACCCACTGGAAGAAGGGATGAGAAGAATACAGTAAAAAAAACACATTCAACAACAGAAAAAACCAATATGACAACACCAGAGTCTAGAAACTCTACACCTGCAAGACCTGAACATCCCAAAACAGATGAAGCAGAAGAGAATGACCTTAACAACTTCATGAAAATAATGAAGGCCATCAAAGAGGATATGAGAAAATCCCTTAGAGAAATGGAAGAAAAAACAAACCAAAAAATACAAGAAATAAATTTCTTAAAGAAAGAAAAGAAAAAAGAATCAGACAGATGAAGCAAGCAATTCAAACAGTTCACAACCTGACAACTGAAATAGAGACAATAAAGAAAACACAAACTGAGGGAATGCTGGAAATAGAAAAGCTGGGTAAACAATCAGGAACTACAGATGCAATCATAACCAACAGAATACAAGAGATGGAAAGAGAGAATCTCAGGCATTGAAGATACACAAGGAGAAACAGATTCATAGACCAAGGAAAATCTTAAGTCCAATAAATCCCTAACACAAAATATACAGGAAATACTGGACACTGTGAAAAGACCAAACCTAAGAATACTAGGTATAGAAGAAGGTGATGAAACTCACCTCAAAGGGGCAGAAAACATATTTAACAAAATCATAGAAGAAAATTTCCCAACCTAAATAACAACATGCCAATGAAAGAACAAAAACCTTACAGAACACCAGATAGAGTTGAACACAAAAAAGTCCCCTTGCCCCACAATAATCAAAAGGCCAAACATACAGAATTACACCTGACTTCTCCATAGAAATTCTGAAAGCCAGAAGGGCCTAGATAGATATTCTACCAACACCAAGAGTTCACAGATGCTAGCCCAGACTACTGTACCCAGAAAAGCTTCCAATCACTATAGATGGAGAAAACAAGATATTCCATGACAAAACCATATTTAAACAATACATATCCATCCAGCCCTACAAAAGGTACTGGAAGGAAAACTCCAACTCAAGGAAGTTAACTACACCCACAAAAACATAGGCAATAGATAATGTCACCTTACCAACAGCCAAAAGAAAAAAGGGGTGGAAATCCACACACAACACCACGACCAGCAACAAATCCAAAAGAAACAAGAATGAACAATCAATGATCATTGATATCCCTCAATATTAATGGCCTTAACTCACCTATAAAAAGTCACAGACTAATAGAATGGATATAAAGACAGAATCCATCCTTCTGCTGCATGAAAGAAACATACCCCAACTTCAAAGACAGATGGCACCTCAGAGTTAAGAGTTGGGAAAAGATTTTCCAATCAAATGGACACAAGAAACAAGTGGGTGTAGCAATCCAAAAAAATTAGACTTTTAACTAAAATCAATCAAAAGAGATGAAGGAGGTCATTTCATATTCATCACAGGAGAAATCCATCAAGATGAAGTCTCAATTCTGAACATCTATGCCCCAAGTACAAAGGCATCAACATTCATAAAAGAAACATTACTAAAAGTCAAATCACACATAAAACCTTACACACTTATAGTGGGATATTTTAACATCCCACTCTCACTACTAAACAGAAGGTTAGCAAAGAAACACAGGAACTAATAGAAGTTATGATCCAATTGGATTTAACAAACATCTATAGAATATTCCATCCAAGCTCAAAAGGTTATATCTTCTTCTCGGAGCTACATGGAACCTTATCTAAAATCGACCACATACTCGGCAACATACCAAACCTCAACAGGTACAAAAAAATTGGAATAACCCCCTCTATCTTATCAGACCTCCATGTTTAAAAGTTAGAATTCAAGAACAAAACAAATTGCAGAAGCCCTACAAACACATGGAAATTAAACAATATGCAATTACACCATTCCTGGGTCAAGGATGAAATAAAAAGAAATTAAATACTTCTTAGAATTCAATGAGAATGAAGACACAACATACCCAAACTTATGGGACATTTTGAAAGCAGTGCTAAGAGGAAATTTCATAGCATTGAGTGCCCATATGAAGAAACTGAAGAATAGTCACACTAGAGAATTAACAACACAACTGAAAGCTCTAAAACAAAAAGAAGCAAATTTACCCCAGAGGAGTAGATGCTAGTAAATAATCAAATTGAGGACTGAAATCAATAAAGTAGAAACTAAGAAAACAATAGAAAGAATCAATGTAACGAAATGTTGGTTCTTTGAGAAAATCAACAAGATAGACAAATCTTTATTGAAACTTACCAAAAGCCAGAGAGAGAACATGCAAATTAACAAAATCAGAAATGAAAAGGGGGAAGATAACAACGAACACTGAGGAAATCCAGAGAATCATCAGGTCATACTTTCAAAATCTATACTCCATATAATCTAAAAGAAATGGACAATTTTCTAAATAGATACCACGTACTAAACTTAAATAAAGAACAGATAAATAATTTAAATAGATCTACAATCCCTAATGAAATAGATAAAAACAGTAATCAAAAATCTCCCAACCAAAAAACAAAAACAAAAACAAAAACAAAAAACAAAACCCGGGACCAGATGGTTTAGATGGTTTCAGTGCAGAATTCTACCAGAAATTCAAAGAAGAGATAATATCAGTACTCCTCAAAATAGAAGCAGAAGGAAAACTGCCAACCTCTTTTTATGAGGCTACATACTTGGTAACCAAGCCACACAAAGACGCAACTAAGAAAGAAAATTACAGACCGATATTTTTCATAAACATTGATGCAAAAATACTCAAAATACTGGCAATTAGGACCCAAGAACACATCAGAAAAATCATCCACCATGATCAAGTAGGCTTCATTCCAAGGATGCAGGGATGCTTCAACAAACTAAAATCCATAAATTTAATCCACCATATAAACAAACTGAAAAGGAAAAATCACTTGATAATTACACTAGAAGCTGAAAAAGTCTTTGACATAATCTAACACTGCTTCATGATTAAGGTCCTGGAGATATCAGGGATAACAGGAACATACCTGAACATAATAAAATAAATATACATCAAACCAACAGCTAACATCAAAGTAAATGGAGAGAAACTCAACACAATTCTTCTAAAATCAGGAACAAGACAAGGCTGTCCACTCTCTTCATATCTCTTCAATATTGTACTTGAAGTTCTACCTAGAGCAATAAGACAACGAAAGGAGATCAAGAGGATACAAATTGGAAAAGAAGAAGTCAAACTTTCACTATTTGCAGATGATGTGATAGTTTACATAAGTGACCCAAAAAACTCTACCAGGGACCTCCTACAGCTGATAAACACCTTCAGCCAAATGGCAGCATACAAGACTAGCTAAAAAAATCAGTATTCCTACTATATACAGACAAAAATGTGTTGAGAAAGAAATAAGAGAAACATC
Source organism: Mesocricetus auratus (assembly GCF_017639785.1). NCBI lineage: Eukaryota > Metazoa > Chordata > Mammalia > Rodentia > Cricetidae > Mesocricetus > Mesocricetus auratus. The sequence continues at coordinate 43,071,749 of NW_024429197.1, read as the reverse complement.
ACCCTACAGTTGATCTTAGCCAAAAGGCCGAGCACAATTGGTTAGTGTGCAGTACTTATACAACATCACCCTTTACAATGCCACAAACAACATAAAATACCTTGGGGTAACACTAACCAAAAAAAAGTGAAAGACCGGTATAACAAGAACTTTGAGTCTTTAACAAAAGAAATTAAAGAAGATACCAATAAAAGGAAATATCCCCCATGCTCTTGGATAGGTAGGATCAATGTAGTGAAAACAGCAGTCTTGCCAAAAGCATTGTACAGATTCAATGCTATTCCCATCAAAATCCCAGCACAATTCTTCACAGACCTTGAAAGAACAGTGGTCAACTTTATATGGAAAAACAAAAGACCCAAGATAACCAAAACAACTCTGTACAAAACAACTCTGTACAAAAACACCCTGAACATAACACCAGTAGCACAAACACTGAGATTAATAAATGGAACCTCCTAAAACACTGAGATTAATAAATGGAACTTTCTAAAACTGAGAAGCTTATGTAAAGCAAAGGACCCTGTCAACAAGACAAAACAGCAGCCCACAGAATGGGAACACATATTCACCAACCCCACATCTGACAGAGGGCTGATTTCCAAAATATACAAAGAACTCACAAAGCTAGTAACCAAAACACCAAATAATCCAATTAAAAAGTAGGGTGCAGAAGTAAATATACAGTTCTCAATAGAGGAATCTAAAATGGCTGATATACACTTAAGAAAGTGCTCGACATCCTTAGCCATTGGGGAAATACAAATCAAAGCAACTCTGAGATAACATCTTGCTCCTGTCCAAATGACTAAAATCAAAAACACCAATGACAGTTTATGCTGGAGAGGATGTGGAGAAAGGGGAACACTCCTCCACTGCTGGTGGAAGTGCAAACTCTTACAGCCACTTTGTAAGTCAGTATGGAGATTCCTCAGGAAAATGGGAATCAGTCTACCACAAGATCCAGCATTTCCACTCTTAGACATATACCCAAAAGATGCACATTCATATAACAAGGACATCTGTTCAACCGTGTTCATAGCAGCATTATTTGTAATAGCCAGAAGTAACCTAGATGCCTTTCAACTGAAGAGTGGCTAGAGAAAATGTGTTACATTTACACAATGGAGTACTACTCAGTGTTGGGGGGTGGAAACAACAATGGAATTTTGAAATTCACAGGCAAACAGATGGAACTAGAAGAAACCATGCTGAGTGAGGTAAAACTATACCAAAACACAAACATGGTTATGTATTCACTCATATATGGATTTTAGACATAGAGCAAATGATTACCAGCCTACAATCCATACCACCAGAGAAGCTAGGAAACAAGGACCACCCTAAGAAAGATATACATGGACTCACAGAGACAGGGAAAGGGACAAGATCTCCTGAGCTATTTGGGAGCATGGGGGAAGGGGAGAGGAGGACATGAGGGAGCAGGAAGATTGAGTCAGGGGAAGAATAGAGGAGAGCAAGAAAAGAGATACCATAACAGATGGAGCTATTATAGGTTTAAAGAGAAATCTGGCACTAGGGAAATGTCCAGAGATCTTCATGGATGACACCAAGTGGCAATCTAAGCAATAGTGGAGAGGCTACCTTAAATGATCTTCCCTGATAATGAGATTGATTACTACCTTATATGCCATCCCAGAGCCTTCATCCAGTAGCTGATGGAAGCAGAAACAGATACTCACAGCTAAACACTGAGCCGAATTCCTGGAACCCAGTTTCAGAGAGGCAGGAGCGATGAGTAAAGTTGTCAAGACCAGGCTGGAGAAACCCACAGAAACAGCTGATCTGAACAAGGGGGAGCTCATGGACCCCAGACTGATATCTGGGAAAACCAGCAGAGGACTGATCCAGACCCTCTAAATGTGGTGTCAGTTAGGAGGCATGGACAATCTATGGAGCCTCTGGTAGTGGATCAGTATTTATCCCTAATATACAAATAGGCATTGGGAGTCCATTCCACATGGAGGGATACTCTCTCAGCCTAGACACACAGGGGAGAGCCTAAACCTGCTCCAAATGATATGACAGACTTTGAAGATCTCCCATGGAAGGCCTTACCCTTCCTGGGGAGCAGAAAGGGCATGGGATAGGGACTTGTTGGGGGGGCAGGAGAGGAGGGGAGGGAGAGAGAACTGGGGTTGACATGTAAAACAAGACTGCTTCTAATTAAAAAAAAAAGATTCTCCCAGGTGATACTGGTTTTGAAAGCATGAAGGGTTCATTGAGAGCTGCAGAGCCTTGGGACAGTAAGGTGTCGGAAGAGGCCATTGGTGAAGGTGCAGCCTCAGCAGCAGTGGAAGGCCCAATGGGGTCATACAGAGACGCTGAAGCTTAGCACCATAAAGAAAGTTCAGGATGTGCTGGAGAGATGGCTCAGAGCTTAAGAGCACTGGCTGTTCTTCTTAGAGGTACTGAGTTCAATTCCCAGCAACCACATGGAGGCTCACAACCATCTGTAATGAGATCTGGCACCCTCTTCTGGCCTGAAAGCAGACATTCAGGCAGAATCTTTAAAAAAAATCCCAGGAGAGGTATTGGTCAAAGTGTAGCTCAGCTACAGAAGGAGACCTCATCATTTTGGAGATGCCAGTACCATGGAATGACTACCAGGGACAGCAGCAGCTATGGACTAGTGCCAGCCTAAGCCTAGAAGATGTTTACTGTGCTATTATTGGGTATACAAGCCCTTTGGAGAGCCCTAGAAGATCATGAATGGATTCCAGACAAAGGACACTGAGTCATTTACACAGTTGGATATTGATTTTGCTTTGTTCAGAATGAGACAGTGTCCTGGTTCATCTCTCTTGAGGTAGGAAAGTGTTTATTTTTGACTTTACAGGAGTCTACAGTTTAAGGACTGAAATTTTAAAGAGATTTTGGACAGCAGTTTCACTTCCTGGTGATTAGCATTCAAATCACCGCACTCCAAAGGGTCATGGTGTTTCATTCCAGCTATGATAACTCTTGTGGGAGAGGGTATTAACATTGCCTCACGGAAGTGAGAAGGCTCACCAGCTTCACTTCTCAGGGTGCACAGACAGAAACAGTTGCTGGGAATGGGGAAGAGACTCCTCAGTTGTATAACTGCCTGTCAATTAAGCAGGGCACGTTTTGGTTCAGATGCCTTTGAAACATCTGTGCTCCTTTCATAGTGCCCCTGCCCCAATTACTGTGGATTTTCTGTGGTCAGTTGGTACTCTGTCTAACTGGGATGAATAGACATTGATGTCAAAGAATATCATGTGACCTTGTCTTTGAAGGGACCAGCCCCCTGCTTTAGCAGCAATGACAGGCTGAGAAAAGACATGTAGGTGTGGGGACAACAGACCTTGGGCAGAGACCCACTTCCCCACCAGCCTGGGAGTAGGCAGCTGTAAGACAATGTTTACTAAAAACGTTTACTAAAAACAATACAATTCCCAGGGCAATAAGTTCCTGAAAAGGGCTTGCCCACAGGAATGCCCTGATCTCAACCTTTTCCAAAGACTAAACCCCTCTTCAGACACACCCAAGTCAGTCTCTGGTGTCAGAGCAGAACCAGCCAGGGGTAAGGCAGGGAGCAAAAGCTTTTCTGGAGGGAAGCTTTTCTTGGGAAGTTTTCTTGAGCCTTTTTGGGGCCTGCTTAAAGTTTTCTTTACTTCGTTGACTGGTCTCTGTGTCATCAATCCCGACACCCTCCGCACATTCTCAGATACAGGCTGCGCAGCGGGCACGGCATGTAGGCCTCCTACTCAGCACATGTGTGGCCTTCCTGGGCCTGCCCTGTTCACTAGGAGGTCAGATACCCTCCTCGGGGCAAAGAACCAATTAGAAGTTAGCTGGTGGGACTCTGGGTGTGCTTTACGGTAAAAGTGGCACAACAGGGACTTGCAGAGCATAGCATCTGCCCTGGGAGGGCCTATGGGCCATAACAACCAGCTGACCAATTGACACAGGGCAGGTTTGTCCAAGCCCAGAAGCTCACCAATCCTGAGACTGTTGCATACCCCTAGACACCCCTTACATTGCCCAATAAGTTCCCCACCTCATATTTCTCTGCCCTTTTCTTTCCACCCACTGTGATGAATGGATGATGGACCCGAGAGTTAATGGGGTTAGCCCATTAAATAGTAAAAGAAACCTTTGTTCTTGCATTCGGTGAGTCGCCTCCTTGGTGGTGGATTTTTTGGGGGTCCCACGGAACTGGGCATAACAGTACTTAGCACAATAGTGGGATCAGCAGGTTTGGGGGTTGGACAAGTGGACAAAGACTGGGCATTCTGGTCCTTTCTGTGCTGACTAAGCTGCTTCCTCTCCCAGGCAGCCATCTTTGCTACTTAGATATCAAGCCAGATAATGCCTCACATATACCACAGCGTCTGTCTTCCACACCAGCTCCAGTACATGTAGTCCAGGCTTTCTAGCCAGACATGCCCCCTTAGGACTCAGGGTATTTTGTGTCTTTCTCCTTCTTTGTTCTAAGTCCCTCAAAGTCCTGTATGAATTTAAATGTTCACTGTAACACATCCACTTCTATGTTTCTTTGTAGTGGAATACTGAGAGAAGATTCACTTTCTGAGATGCTTTGGATAAGATGACTTCCTTTCCTGCCATATGGCTTACACTTGAGGCATCAGGCAGACATAAAGATGGGAGGGAATACTAGAGTATCATGAAAATGGGACGGAGTACTGGAGCATCCAGAATCAGTGAGGAATAATGGTTGCAAAGTGCAACAACAAAATCTCTGTGTAATTTCTGAATGGGAGGGAGACTAAGTTTATATAACTTCTTATGAGCATGTATAAAAAAAGGATACATGTTTCAGGGGTAGACATATCTGTTAGGAATCACAGTCAATGACTCCCAATATTTCTGGCTTGCTACAAGCTCCACGATCATACAGTAATTATGCAGCCATCATATCATGAGATAACTCAGAAGAGTTAAGAATTCTCCTGATGGATTAAGCCAGTACAAAAGTTGTACTTGGCATCACAATCTTGTGCATTAATTGGCTGTTTCTTGCTGTAAATTCTTCCTGTAGCTTATTTATTTCTGTCATAAAGTTGGGATTTACTTCCCACAGTTCGGCAGTACCTGATCAATTACTGGGAACCAATTTCTCCCACACATTTGGGGTTTACCAATTATACTTGCTAGCTATGTGTAAAGCCTGTTCTCAATTAACAGGTCCTAGCTTACTGATTGCATTCCTTAGCTATGTTTAAGACCTGTTTCCCACTATCAGGTCCTTGTTTCCCTCTCCATTGTAATTGCAGAGATCTGCCTTCCTGCAATTATCCTTATTGACAGGCATTTGGTCAGTGTTTAGGGCCCAGGCAAAAGCGTCCCATCTTAGACACCCCCAGATATCCAAGGACATAGAATCACTACACACCCAAAGTTGTTGGTTCTTAGCTGCCTAGATGGGTAGAAAAAATAAGCATGTCCTTAGTTTTACCTCACTGACAGAGAAGCAATAACCTAAACTAACCCTGCACTAAAAGATCCTCAAATTTCTTGTTTTATTAACCCAAGATTTAGCTCAGAGATTTACTGCTCCCTCCTGTTTCCCCTGAAAAGATGAAGACAAAGATAATCAGCCCATTTGCTCATCCTCAGGGAAAGTAAACTTACCTGAAGGCCTGTGCCAGAGCACTAGAAGCCAGCAGGTTTTGTTTCTTGTGCAGATTAGACTCTCTCTTTGACCTACAGCCCTAAGCAACTGATGCTAAAAGTGTCTCCTAGCAGTTTTAGTTTATTGTTCTCTGTGTAAATCTTACCTGCCTTGCTGACCCTGAAAAACTCAAACCTCACATTGTATTGAAAAAGGATGAATGTTGCAAAGTATACAGACCTGTACTCCCAAGAAGTGGGGAGAAACAAACATATATATGGAGAGAGAGAGAGAAAGAGAGAGAGAGAGAGAGAGAGAGAGAGAGAGAGAGAGAGAGAGAGAGAGAGAGAGAGAGAGAGAGAGAGAGAGAAGGAAGAAGGATAAAGGACCGCGCAGAGGAGCAATTGTGTGTAAGTAAATTATTTTTTCCTTCAGGTTGTAGTTCCTTCGCTTATTTGTGGTTCCTGTTTCTGAACCCTGAGTGAAAACTCTAGAAGCAGCCCTTCTAAAGTTTTCGATACTGGCTCATTATGGTAACATGGTACTTGGTTCTGTAAGTAAAACATCTGCTGTGTTGAGATCACGCTGTGCCCTGCTCTCAGTTACTCCATACAATGCAGAACAGAGGTTTTCAGCCTGTGTCTTGCCCTAATGCCCTTCATTTTACAAGTATGTTTTGGCTCCATTTAGAGTGTAGAGGTTAACTGTGCGCCTGGATGAACATAGGAATGAGGCCATCTGTCTGTCACCCCTCATGGAGCAATGACTGATAAATGACTTATTCCAGGCTGTAGAAAGAAAACCACCTTATACACTTAGTGGCATGAACTGGTACTGTGGGGGCACATGGGTATATTAGAACCTTATCTTTGTACACAGAAGCCCAAGTAAAATTTGGTCTCCTTCTGGGCATGAACACCTTTCATTTTCAGAAGAGCTTGTGTTCTCTTTAGTTTTGTAGACTTCACTGACAGCCAGGAAAATGACCGCAGCCTTCCAGACATAGCTGTCTATCAATTCTGTTCGTGCAAACCTCCACAGGCTGTGAGACAGAGAAAAGATCTCTGCACTACTTTCAGATGAACCAATTTAGCACCCAGAAGCAAATGCACATTTACAAAGGAGGCAGGAAGCAAATTGAAGGTACAATTTTATCATATGACTTAGTGATCTCCATGCTGTTTCTAACCCACTATTTCATGTATACAAGTACTTTCTTTACAGGAGAAACCATTATTCTCTTTAAGTGATTTATCCAGCACCAATTTAGAGGTCACAGCATCCAGGATATGGATCCGATAACAGCCTAATCCTCCCATCTTTCCTCAGTCACCCTTCACATATGGGTGGCCCCCGGAGGCTGGCTCAGAGCATTCCTCAGTTCTTCCTGCTCTCCTTTCTCTTTCTGTCTCTGACATCACAGTCTAGGGACAGCGCAGAGGCGGTGGCTGACTGGGGATATGGTGATGCCCACTCTGAACTTCAGGCTCAGCTTCTCATTGGCTGGCGGCTTGAAGGTAAAGTTTTGCACAAGAGCAGTGAAGAAAATAAAGAGCTCAGACCTGGCCAATTGTTCTCCAATGCAAGCTCGCTTTCCTGCAGGAAATAAAACAAGAGGAGATACTTTCTCAGAGCTGGCATTGGTGCCTGCAGGGACCGGCGTTTCCAATTTCCTCCTGCAAATCCTGAGCTGTCCCTGGGATTTGTGTCCAGCTGCTTGTTTATGTCTCTCATGTGTCTGAATGTGGAATGTTCCACTGAATATGGAACTCCAGGATCACAGTTTTCATGTGGGACAAAAGAAGTGAGAGGCATGAGCTGGCCGAGAGCACGAATTACTAGTCTGAAGGCTTTTCAAATTTGTTTAGCAGACACATATGATATACCACACAATGGCTGACCAGCATTTTCATGGACTGGTATATGATCCTTTTGAGGAAGAGATAGCTTAATGATTAAGGTTATTTACTGCACAAACACCTGCAACTCAAGATCCAAGAGATTCAATGCCCCTTGCCAGCCTCCATGGACACCATCACACACAGACACATAAACACATACACAGAGGCACATTCCCACATATAAATCTTAGAGAATGAAAACAGATTGCAAAATATAAGCAGGTATCAGAGCTGAATTCCTAACATAAAAGTCAGAGACATACAGGCTTCTCTTGCAAAAGTTCTAGCTTGTTAATTGTGTCTGCTCATCCATGATAAGCCACTAGAAACGGATCAAAGCTTGATACCTATGCATTCATTTGCTTCCTGTTTCATGTCCCAAACATGGAGTCAGTTTCCTGCTCAACTCTACAGACAGGCAGGTTCAATCATTTAATGCATATCTAAACCTGGCCATCATCCCTTTCAAGGACAAAGATGCCAAGACAGGAGGATCTAAGGCACAGCCAGGTTGACAACAGCCACAGATCCTCCTGCAAAGCCCTGGAGTGGCACCCAGAAGTCTTCAATCATCCCCTTAGGGCATCTAGGACCAGCAGAGTGTTTCATGGTGAGACTTCACCCTAAGCAGGACCTACCATCTCATAGAGGACCACTGATTAGCCTCCCTTCTAGAATCTCTGCTCTGACAGGTCCACATCCTGCAAAGAACATGTTTCCACGAGCAGTGGAGATTTGCTCAGCACCCAGTGCAAACTGCTTCACCCTTAGAAGTGGCTGTTTTCTGGATACAAATGTCCTGTGTGACCAGAACTGAGATAGCGATCAGCAAGATTCAGTGTGACAAGGACTGTGGTGGCCTGAGTACACATGATTCTTCCCATCTTCCTTATGTAATCTCAGCACTCATGTTCACAAATCTGAAGATGTATCAGGCAGCTGAATGCTCCCCTGCTTCCCTGTATCATCATAGGCAATATAACATTAATTGTCTTTATTATATTTTGCTTAATTTCTGGAGGAAACTTTTGTGGGACTATCTCATGCCCCAAATAACTTCCTTGCTTAGGATTCTGGCTACATTGCCCTTCATCTTAGGGACCGTTATGATATGGATGGTCAACAGATCCCATTAGGCTTGCCAGCTGTGCCCATGACACCCTGATGCCACAAACTAGGCTTAGCTGTGGTGTCTCTTTTGTCTTCTCCACACAGGCCTGATTCCTCAACTTTTTCATAATTCTTAAGTGTTTTTCTTAAAGATTACAGAATGTGTTTTTCTAAGTATCTCCCTATTTATCTAATGGACATACTGGAGCCATGAGTGTCTGCCCTGTTGAGAGGATGTCACTTATGTTACACAGTGTTCTCATCTAACCTCTGCTGACAATTGGCTTTGAGATTTTCTTGTTGGGGAACATTTGATGACAGTGGCGTTTACCATGTTCTTCCTCAAACAGTGTTTAAATTTTTATTAGTAAACATATTTGAGACTTAATAATCTTCATCTGCATGTTTCTATTGGTTATTTTTCTTCCAAATTTTGCATCTGACTGACAAATGGCTTTAGAAATTCTATTACCCCTCTCTCATATATCCATTCTTTAAAAAAACCCTAATCTTTATTTTTGTTTTGTGTATGTGGATGTTTTGTCTGTGTGTATATCTTTGCTCTGCATGTGTATAATGCTCATTGTGGCCAGAAGAAGGGGTCAGATCCCCTGAGACTGAGGCTACAAATGGTTGTGAGCTGCATGTGGGTACTGGGAATTGAACCTGTGTCCCTTGGAAGAGCAAACAGTGCTCTTAACCACCGAGACACCTCCAATTCCAGGCTGTGTTGACATTCTAATGTTGCTTGCCCCCTCTATATTTAATCACTCACGAATATTAGTAAGTGTTGCAACCCATTGCTAACAAGTGCTTGGTTTTTTTCTTTTTTCTTTTTCTTTTTTTTGGTTTTACGAGACAGGGTTTCTCTGTTTTGGAGGCTGTCGGTCCAGCCTGGCCTCAAACTCACAGAGATCTGCCTGCCTCTGCCTTCCGAGTGCTGGGATTAAAGGTGTGCGCCACCAACGCCCGGCACAAGTGCTTGTTTTAAAATCCCAAACATGCCTGACTTGGCCATTCAAGCTGGTGTTTCCCGATTTTTGGATAAAAGTGTATTCTAAACTTATAGTTTTCCCTTCTCCTGGATTGAATTTGGTCATTTTACAGAAGTCCTGGTTCTTTTTTGCTTGGTTTTTCGAGACAGAATTTTCCTGTGTTAACATCCCCAGCTGTCCTGGAACTTGCTCTGTAGACCAGGCTGGCCTTGAGCTCACAGAGATCTGCCTGACTCTGCCTCCTGGGTACTTGGAATAAAGGTTTGTGCCACCACTGCCAAGTGGTTCTTTTTATCAAACAATTATATGTAGAGTTTGATATGAAAGACCTGGTCACGAAGCTTATAGTGTCAGCCATGGAGTGACAGCTCCCAGCTTGGACTCAACAGGCCTTTGTGCATCTGTTTTGTCTCCAGTGATATTTATCACAACCATGTGAGCATCCAGAATACGATGTAAGGCAGGGAAGCAAAGATTATCTAAGCCATTGACCTTATGTGGCAACCTGTGAGTGGTAATAGGCTCTTACTGAATAATACGGTTGTGACTGCTTATTATACAGCAAGATGCTAACTGATGATCTTGGCAAATCTTCAAATGGGTGGGTCTATAATTTGGCCGCAACTTACAGTCTGGGTATAACACAAAGAGAACTAAACTGCAAGTAAAAACATAAGCCTTAAACCCTGTCTGTCAATTCTTTGGGGCTGTGCTCTTGAATAGGAAAGAATCATCTTTTTATCTCTCTTTGTTTGGAGTCTGAGTGTGGGGAGAAAGTAAGCATTTATTCCTTTCCTACCTGGTTATTAATAACTGCATTGCTGTGGTGATTATCTGACGTAACTGGCCTGTTAAATGAAGTGTGCAGTTCAGAGTGATAACATTCTTAATCAACAGCACTAGTAGGTCTGTGTGTTGCCACTTTTAGTTTACAGATGGTGCAGATGAGAGAACTCTTTAAACTGGCTGAGGCAAGAGGCCCTATTGGAGGAGGAGTTTGCCCGACAGTGAAGAGAAGGCATGTTCATGTGCAGCGATGGACCTGGAGGAACATCTTTCTGTGGAAGCTGTGATAGGGATCTATTCACATTCTTCTCACCAGAGTCCTAGGAATTATCACACAATGTAAAAAGGATCATATTCCTAGACTTCCCATAGTTCATGGATCCGATTCATTAACTTAGAATAGTTGGATAAATGAGATACGTAGCTGAGGCTTTATACAGTTCAAGACTTTAAAAATTTTTATAAACAGGGAAGACTGGACAGAGTCCCTGTATCTGACAAAGAGGTCAGAACCAGTCTCGGCCAGATATACCCAGGGCAGCCCAGCCCTATGGATCCACACTGGCATGCAGGCAAAGGCAGGCTCCTCGCTGCATGAGCCTCAGTGTCATGAGAAGTGACACTACCTCAGATAATCAGTCAAACTTAATGATCACTTCAGGCATTCCAGTGTGGCTTCTGTGCAGCATTCAGATAGTGTTTGGGAACACGAGCTTCAGTGTGAGAAAAGCTGGTAGATGCTGAGCTCAAGCTGCAGCACCTGTGGTTGGGTCTGCGTCCTTATCTCTGCAGTGGGAACTGATTCCAGCTTGAAAGGCTACAAGGGTCACATGCTCCAAAGGGCAGCTCTGCTTCGTCTCCTATCCCACCACTTTCCTGCTCTCAGGTTGGATGTTTGTAGGTAATAAATGTTTAGAACATATTTATGGCATTAAAGAATTGCAAACTTACTTGGAAAAATATGCCTCATATATAAGCCAATATCTAGAACATAGTAGAACATTTGGTTATGGATTTTACAACACTACTATTACAGACTTTAATAACTTGCCTGACAGAAAGCTCGAGGGAGAAAGCGTCATCACCGAGTTCCCTTTCCTGCTTGTCAGGTGGTGTAGCAGATGCATGTACTAACTGCATTTAACAAAGGGGGTTGCAATTTAAAAAGACAGGACCTATTCAGGGAGTGTTTATGGGATATAAGTTAAAACTATTTAACAAGTTAAAACACTAAAATTGAGCTCTCTTCCTCTCGAGGCATACTGTAAAAAGAACTCGTGACATTCAAAATGTCTACACAATGACAGGTATCCAGCTTTGTTGCTCAGCAAGAGGCAGGGGTGGGTCTCTGTTGTCAGTGTTGTAGTAAACAGAATAAAGGAGGTTTGAAATCTTCACCAGAAGCAAGGAAGGATCGACACTGTTTGTGTGTGTAGGGCTGCTGGACTGAAACAACTACAAAATGGAGATATACTGAAAAGGCTCATCTGGGAGGACCCCAGGAAGACGGGAAGACATGGAGTGGAGTTCTGAACTCTCTCCTGTGCACTACAACTCACCTATTGAGAACGGCAGAAAAGATTCTCTCTTCTTAAACTGTCCATTCTCCAAAAAGTGCTCTGGATTGAAGATGTCTGGGGTTGCCCATTCTTTGGGGTCCATGTGCAGTGAAGTCAAATTGGTATGGAGTATGGACCCCTAGGGAAGGTAGCAAAGACTCAAAACAATGTATGGACTAGACACACACAGAGGGTTGGTTATTAACAAACTTCCATGCCTGAGTCTACTTACCTTAGGTAGGTGGAATCCAGCCAATGTAGTGTCAACTACCACTTTCCTGGGAACATTTAGAGGGATGATATTTCCCATTCTCTGTACCTCATGGACAACAGCATTGGTGTAGGGCATGGAGTCTCGGTCAGCCAGGCTGGGCTGTTTCTCCTGGCCAATCACTCTGTCAATTTCAGCTTGTACTTTTTCTTCAAGGAAACAGGAAGCTCTGTTAAAATTTAAACTTTAATGCTTTCTTCTAAACTTATTTTTTTTTATTTCATCTAGTGTCCTGATTGTGAGGAAACAAATGTTCTCTATCCCTTAATACAGTTTTCTTTAAGCCTGCAGCATAACTATGAATTTCCACATATCCTGAAGTGAATAATCAGGATGGCCACAGCTAAGCTCATATCAGGATCCATTCAGACTTCTATAAATAAATACTTTTTACTGAATATCATCAGCACAACTTTGTTTTTTCTACTTGTAGAGTCTGTAAACTCTAAGATCAGGACAGTTTTCCTGTCTGGTAAGGACCAATTTCCTTTGTCACAGTTGGGAAATCTTAGTTGTATCATCATGCTATAAAGTAGAAAGAACCCATCTAGTTCCTCTTTCTTTTTTTAAAATTTAAATTAGAAACAATCTTGTTTTACATGTCAATCTCAGTTCCCTCTCTCTCCTCTCCTCCCCTGCCCCACCGACTCCCTATCCCACCTACTCTCTGCTCTCCAGGAAGGGTGAGGCCTTCCATGGGGGATCTTCAAAGTCTGTCATATCATTTAGAGCAGAGCCTAGGCCCTCCCCCTAAGAGAGTATCCCTCTATGTGGAATGAGCTCCCAAAGTCCATTTGTATACTAGGGATAAATACTGATCCACTACCAGAGGACCCATAGATTGCCCAGGCCTCCTAACTGATATCCACATTCAGGGTTCTGGATCAGTCCTATGCTGGTTTCCCAGCTATCAGTGTGGGGCCCATGAGCTTCTCTTTCTTCAAGTCAGCTGTTTCTGTGGGTTTCTCCAGCCTGATCTTGACCCCTTTGCTTATCACTCCTTCCTCTCTGCATTTAGTTTCTCTTTCTAGAGCACAAATTACCTTCATAACAGGTAACCACCTCCTCACACTATCACATTGGCAATTAGGTTTCAATGAGTTTATAAGGAGGATACTAACATTGAGACGACAGCGTATCTGCAGACTAATTTCTCAAGGATGTATGTCATCATGTGCAGTGAATTGCATTGTGCTTTTGGGCAACATTGATGGTGAAACTAGTAATATTTTTTGAGCTTCAGTTTCTTCATTTGATTATTGAAAATAAATCAGCCTTAACATAAGGGCTTCTTCAGATTTACATGATTTGGTATAATCATTATAACAGTGATAGGTACTCTCTTTCAATATCTTCACTATTTTAGAGCAGTGCAGATTCAGCTGTTTACTTGCTTTTCTAGCTAAAGCTGTCATTTCCCAGATTCCTTAAAGAGGAAAGTCGACTAGATTTTGAAAGTAAAACATAAGTAGAGAAGATGTTTCATCCTTGGAACAAGGCTTGTAGAGAGAGACAATGTCCCCTTCCTTCTCCAGTTCCCCCCCTGGGGAGTCTGTGAGCCACATTTAAGGTCACCACTGCTATAAGGTAAAAGGAATTTGGCTCTAGGTCCTTTACAAGGTACAGCATGGCTCTTTCTCCTGAGAGAGATATATAAATGTATAACATTGGCACTACTGTACATATAAAAGAATTAGATGGGAATAAAACTCATATAACATAAATCAGATCTCAAAAACTATGATGATTTTGTGTCCATGGTGATCTTGAGTTTTCAACAGTCTTGCCTCAATTTCTTAAACATTTTGATTAATGATATGGGTTGCTAATCATAGGTCTTCTTTCTTTGAGTTTTAATTGTACAGTGATATAATATTAAATATATGTTGGGGTTATTTGATTATACTGTGAACCCTGCATTTGTGTTAATTAAATAAAATTAAACTTGGGTCGGGAGGCTGAGTTAGCAACTAGTTGACAGAAAGTGATAGTAGACCATCAGGGGGAGCTTGAAGAGATGGAGTGATGCACGGAAGTAGTTGGGAGGGGTTTTGAGTGATTCTGATTGTTTTTGTTTTGTTTTGGTGAAGCAGAAAGGCATGCTTTTGGGAGACATCAGCTATGAGAGAGGGCTAACTTGTTGCTGCTCAGCCTCCCTGAGCTAGTAGGTTTTCACTTCTGGCTTTGACTCATGAGTTTTACTTCTAAACAGAATGATAGAGATTTAGTTAAAGCTACATTTAGCAGCAGCAGCTGAGCCAGTACCCATGGGAACCGAATTCCTGCCAGGCTGCGGCCTGAGTGGCTGGGCTGCTGCCAGAAAAGCAGGCTGGTAACTGTGGCATTGAAATTACTGCCAGAAAAGGCAATAGATTAAGGTAGAGCCACTGTGCTAGATTTGAAACAACTAGTGTATCTGTATTGTTGTAAAAGCAATGGCAGAACCAGCTTATCTTGCAAAGCAAGCTATGTCTTCATAATTTTTGATTTATCCCTCTTATAGTCTACCTTCCTTGTCTACAAATTTAAGTATTCTAGAGAATTTGTATAGTTAAATGTACAGGATGTTTGTCTTTCACAGTCATGCATGCGTCAAGATGTTTTTCCTTGAGGGCTGAACTTTACTCATGGCCCATGAATATCCCAGATGCTTCCAATTGTTGACTACTATTCATACAACATAATAAAACATGAATTAAACTTCTATCAGTTAATATACTGGTTTGTGTGATGGCTTAGCACTTCTGGCCAAACCTGATGATATGTGATGGAGCTCAGGATCCCACATGATGGGAAAGACCAATTTCCATAAGTTGTTCTTGGATCTTCATATGTACACATGGAAAGAGATCGTGCACATGTGCACATACACAGACAAAATTAAAATGTATTTAAGAAGCTTTTAGAAATATACCAATATCCTGGAATCTTTGTTTCAGAAGGCAAGCCTGAACCCTAGCTCAGTAGGCTGTAAGATTTCTTAAAAATGGAACTTTCATCAAGAAAGGAATTTAAGATAGTAACCCAGACATGCGTAATATAGATGAAGATAATATATGTGTATTATATATGTATAAATAACATTTATGTGTGTGTGTGTGTGTGTGTGTGTGTGTGTGTGTGTGTGTGTAGCTTTGAGTAAATTGATTGCCATACAAGCAGGAGAACATGAATGGGAATTACAGAATAAAGTTAAGAAAGCCAGGCGTGGTGGTCTGCACTTAGTTGTCCTACCATTTGTGAGGCAGAAACAGGCAGATCCCTGGACTGGCAGAGAGGTGCATATCACAAGACATCAAATACCAGAATAAAGATTTAGGACAGTACTCAAACTTCATTGTTAAAAATGAAGGAGGGTGGGGATGAATGCTGTATGGTAAATTCACTCTTTGCTGGAACCTACTACAATTGACTTCTCTCTTTTCTCCTGAACTCCAAGATTGTTGAAGGTACAGACTCTGTAATATCTGCAGTCCTGGAACAACCATAGTCCTAACAGAACATGTGTAGGATGTGCTGTTTCTCAAGTGCACATCACCTCACAGCTACTCTGCCTCTTCTCATCCCTCACCCCCATACTAGTTTCTGAACCCATTGTGCCCTGTCCAGATGCAGTCAGCACATGCTCACCTTGGACTTCTGGGTAGAGGGCCATGTAGAGCAGAGCCCAGCGCAGTGTTGTGGATGTTGTCTCCGTTCCAGCGAGGAAGAGGTCCAGAGTGCTGCAGATGAGGCTTTCTTCATTGAAACTTGTAGTAGTCTTGTCTGGGTACTGGAAAAAGACAGTGTGTCCTTGTTTACTCAGAGGATTTGTGATGGTCTCATAACACAGTCCTCACCCTGAGGAATGAATTGCATCAAGTCATTCAAAGTGATGCTCCCTTTGATATTTAACGGGTGACTTTGCTGATAATGTGAAAGATTAATAAGAATTTTCTGTGTTCATTAATTCTCAATCTGCATCATTTTGAAAAGTCAAAAATCTCACTGATTCCATCAACAGTTCTTTCTCACAAAAATACCACCTTTGCTCACCCCCTCTGGATGCATCAGTTTGCTAATACTGATCTTAATGTTGTTGGTCTCATACCTGTACTTCACATGGTAAATGATTTCCTCTGGGCATAAACATTGCTTCTGCCAATATTATACCAGGAAGATGAAATAAGAGAGAAGATCTCTCTCTCTCTCTCTCTCTCTCTCTCTCTCTCTCTCTCTCTCTCTCTCTCTCTCTCTCTCTCTCTCTCTCTCTCACACACACACACACACACACACACACATACACACACCATTGTGTCTGGGAAGAGGAGGAGCCCATAATCCAATGTGTTGAAGCTTCTATGATAGATTCAGGGATATGTATTTGCCAGAGGTCTACTAGGATCAAGGTCTTAAATTTTACATAATGGTTTGAATCCAAGATGCTCCCCTACAGGCTCATGTTTTAAATACTTGGTTCCTTCCACTGATAGTATTTGGGGAACTTCTTGGGAAATAGGAATATAGCATCTAGCTGAAGGAACTGGATGCCTGTACAGAGGCACAGTAACTCTTAGAGTTACACCAAACCGGTGGTTCCTTCATTGCTTGCTGCTTCCTGCATACTGTGATGTGAATTCCTCCACCACATCCTTCTGCCCTGTGAGCCGAGCTGCTTTGCCCTTCACCATGATGAACTGAAATGTTCTGAAACTTGGCCAGAATAAGCTTTTGCTTTATTAAGTTGCAGCTGTCATGCATTGTTTTCACAATGATGCAAAGTTAACTACTGCTGCCTCAGTGTCTTCTTGCCTTGGTCTATTATTGAATAGTGCTGGTATGGAATACAGAGAAAGGTAGGTACCTCACTTACATGAACATGAAACTCTACTACTTACTTAGCCAAAGTTTGTCTGTTGCAGTGGAGTCTGAGTTGGGGCGGGTAACCAGCCCTGGGCCAACTCATAACAAAATAAAACTCTGAAATTTAACTGCTACTTTTGTTTTGTGTGTATATCCTTCACATGTGGGAAAATGACCAAGAAGGGGAATAATAAGAAAGAATCTGGTCAATTTCCACTAGGAGATGGAAGGCACAGGCAATGAAGTTTCTATTGTCTCCAAAAATAGGTTGCCTGGCTGGCAGGACTACAGGGACGATCTAGAACTACGAGAAACTAAATCTCTGCTATGGTAAATAAATCTCTGCTACCTTTGTGGTAGCCTGCTGCTGAATCAATTGGAAGTTGTTGTAGACCACTTTTTCTGTAAGAAGACACACCCACCTTTGTCATTTCCTTGAGGAAAGCATCAATGAAGTCTCTTGGCTCGTCAGGGTCCCAGTCTTTGCGGTGATTGTCAATAATATCAGAAATGTATGATTTCAGTTTTTTCCAGGTAGCTATCACTGTTTGGTGTTGTCCAGGAAGATGTTTTGTTATCCATGGGAAGATGTTATAGAGCTAATTAGGGAGAAGAAGATGCTCATGGAGACAACATAAAGTCACTTTCTATGTTTCCTGACAGTCTTGATTTTCCCTCTTCATCTTCTACACTGGAACTGTGGGAACATCTGAAATTCTATTTTCTTTTATACCTACTAGTGGACATTTCAACACTCCCACGCAAAATACACCAGTTTCAGACCACTTCGCACTGGCATAGCTTTCAGTAGTTGTCCCAATTCTGATCCTAATGTCATCATAGACATTGAAAGGCCAAAGGATGAAGGTGGCAGGAAGTGAGATCAAGCTGGGAAGCATGTTAGGGGAGATAGTCCCACCCTCAGTGGCTACAAATTAAGCTTATCAACTGAAATTAACCCTGGAATTTGATATTCTGAGTCTGAGATCATGGGCTGGATCAAATTATAGTGTTAACCTCCTGTGATTCACTGCTGTAGAACCCAGAAACTCTGACATTCCAGGGACGTATGTGACATATAGAGGGACATTCCTGCAGCATGATGATCAGTACTCAGGGGACCCTGAATGTGTGAAGGCAGGTGTTATAATATTGGTCAAGGGGGACCTTAGCAGATTCCATGGGATGAGGGACAAACATGTCAGGCAGACAGAGCTTAAGTAAGAAGTTTTATTAGGAAAGGAAGGGAATGGAGAAAGTGAAGGAAAGAGGGAGAGAAGAGGTGAGGGAGATGGATGGGGAGAGAGAGAGAGAAAAGGGAGGCAGGAAAAGCCCTGTCTGCCCCTTCAGAGGGACAGTGGAAAGAGAGCTTAAGTAGGCTAGGGTCTTCCTTTTAAAGGATCCTTTGAGCCTGCGTGCAGACTACATAGCCACTCAACCCTGTGCTGACCAGAGTACTGCCTGAGTGCATTCTGTCAGATCAGGGGACAGGCCAGCATAAGAACCGAATCTTACAGCAGGTCCTTTTGCTTCTCCAACACTTGGGATACACCCCGACCTGGGAGTCTCATCAGGGGTTTTAATCTAGGAAGTCTTGATAGTGTGACAAGACTTGCCCTGATCACAAAATGTAAAGCTATTTATGACCAGAAGAGGCCGCTGTTACCCACAGAAGGTAAAGAGCATCTGTGATAAAAAATTCCAAGGACATGAGATTCTTGCTCCAGCACAGACTCAGCAACAGCGTGAGCCAAAGGCAAGACAGGAACCCACAGATTCAGCTCATCTCCTCCATACATGTAACAGTCAGTCTCCGGTTTTTGACGACCCAGAATGAAATTCAGTCAGTTGCCTTTTCTTCATTGTTTCTCTTTTGTCTCTTTTTTCCTTTACATATGCAAGATTTTTAAGTGCACAGTGGTTTTTTTTGTTATTATTATTACATTTTTAGTTTTTATTCACCTTTGTGAATTCATCTAACTCTATTTATCATTCTTTTTCATTTGGAGCCAATAACATTTCTCTTCCATAAATTATGTTTTATAACTTATGTTATCCCCTTGCATTTCATAGTATTTTGACTTTACTTTATTGACTTTTAAAAATAATACCTTCATATTTTACTTATTTTCTTAGATTTATCTAATTTTATTTTCAAAATATTTTTATGCCCCCCTTAAATTTCTTGTATTTTCTCTCCTCCCTTATAATATTTCTCTCCACTCCCTCTTCTTTCTATCTGTTCCTGCTCTCCTCCCTTTATCTCACTTATTTACCCTTTCCACACTTACCTTAAATAATTTTGAGTTCATGGAAAATTTCACAGTAGTCTTCACATCATTTCAACAGAGGTATGTTAGTGAACTAGTAATGCTTTTAAGTATGTATTATATCTGTATAGTCTAGCATTACTTCTAGAGTAGTTCGTTTCCACTTGCAAACTGATACTAGCCTTTGGGAAGAGGCTGCTCAATGTGAAGATCATTAGAAAGAACCCAGAAGAGATATCCTGATCAATAGATGCATAGGTTAAAATGAATGCAAGAAACAGAAAGGAAAAGATGATGCCTCTAAAAATCATAACTCAAATCAAAGACCCTAAAATGTGTCAAATGTTGGGTGTCCAAGTGCTTTCTGGTCAAACTGATCAGAGACTGAAAGGAGATTCAAACAGGCAGAGGAGCCCAGCGTGGGCTCTAGGTGTGGAAGTCAGCCGAGTGCAAGCAGCAGGGGAAAGGAGGAGAAAGGTGCCACAAAGATGAGCAAGGGGCAGCATAGGAGAAGACACAGCCAGGAAACTGAGATTTTATAAAAACGGACAACAAGCAAATAGACGTCTCAGAAATTTAAAGTTGAATCACAAATAAAAACAAGACAAGACAAAACAAACAAGGCACAATGGAAAACACCAACAACAGTCTCAACCAAAGAGAAGAGCCAGAAGGGAGATCACTGCTGATGGAAAGCTACATCCCCATGGCAGTATCGAAAAATGGAAATAATGACCACAGTCAGGATGCAGAACTGGGATATGATCAAGAGACCAAGCCTAGGAATGTGCAGGACTTTATTTGGTCAAAATCAAAGAAATTACAGCAGAAAGCTTCCCAAGTCAAAGAAACAAAAAGACACTTAAATACAAGAGTCATTTAGATCCCCAAATAAACATGACCAAATAAGAACATCTCCATGGCAAATCAAAACTGTAAAGGAGAGAAGCAATATTTAAAGGTTTAAAAGGAGATGGCTCAGTCAGCAAAGGTGTTGGTTGCACAAGTCTAACATCCACACCCACACGCACCCCCCATACACATGCAATTAAATTAAAAATCAAGTCCTAATCAGATAGTCTCATTGGCATGCAATGACTGAAATGACCACCAAGACAACACCAAAGACTGATAGCTGTACACAGAGAAGAAAGAAAGATGGGTCTCGGTTATGAGAGAGAGCAAAGGAAAAGAATGACTTTTCTGAGAACAGCTGAATAAAGAAGATCTGGGGATGAATCCATCATGTCTAATACAATAAACAGGAAAATTCTTAATACCAGTTGAGGGAAAGTAAAAACCAAGTATTCCAATAGCCAGGAAAAAAAATTGACAAAATTACCACAATTAGTTAACCTCTATCCATAATTACTTTAAACAATCCATGAAGCAAACAGAAACTGGAAACAAACTATTCTGATGTCAAATTAATATTAGCTAGAAGAGATAGAGAAGGCCACTACAGATTCGTAAAAGAATGATGCATCTATTAGAACAATTGTAAATATATACGCACCAAAATTTGGGTCTCCCAGTTTCATAAAACAAACAACAACAAATATGACATTCAGACAGGTTCCCATGAAATAAGTATGGTAATGCCAGCCCTCGGCTCTCATTCCTGCATAGGTTATCCCAAGCAAATCCCACAGAGGATCTTCACAACTAAACTGCACCACAGATCAAATGGACTTAACAGACATCTGGAGAGTATCCCATTCAAATAAAACAGAAAATATTTTCTTCTTAGCTACACCTGGAATTTTCTCTAAAGTAAAGACCCAAGTATTACCAAATAAAATAATGAGATAATCTGCTATATCCAAATAGGCCATAGTGTAATAAAACTGAAAATCAATAACAAGAAACTACAAAAATATAGAGACTATAAATAATAAATTCTAGAATGAACAGTGGCTTACTGAAAAAACATGGAGAATATTGTCAAGCTCCTACAACCAAATGAAGATGAAAGCTCAACCCACCAGACTATTTCCAAGATAGCTGAGGCAATTCTAAGAGGAACATTATATAGGGATAAGCATAGGGACATAGAGCCCAGCCACATAGGGGTAAAGATACATTTATAAATGAATACCCAAGAAAAATGAGTGGATGTGGCAACATGAACACTTAAAATATTCATAACAGTGTTATTAATAAAACCTTAACTTAGAGACAACTAAATGTCTAGACGTTGAGAAAAGATTAATGAACAATGACAAAGATTCACAAAGAGGATCGTGAACACAGGAGGATGGCTAGAAAGTATACTTGGTGAGGTATGAAGAGGCATGGGAGAGATAAAGACAAAATCTAAAAGAATATCTCCATACTTTAAAAAAACAGCAGCATTTGAACACACATAGATATCACATAAATGTTGGTACTTCATTAAAATACTAGAAACATTTTGTACACAGTAAGCTTTCTTATCAAAAACTTCCAAGTAAATAGGTAAATTTGTACTAAACTCAGATGAAAGACATTATTTTTAGCTTCGAAAAGTACTGGGAACAAAAAGAGAGAATCTACATGTACTTGAATTAGTCAAAATTTCTTCCAAAATAAAGGAAGCCTGAATGCTTACATGGACCATTAATGAGGAACCCAAATGGGTGGCCTTATCCAGTAGCCTCAGCAGTTCCAGAAACTGATGATCATGGTACTCAAAACGCTCTCCAAAAGTGATGGAGCAAATGATATTGGAAACAGCATTATTGATCTTGAAGTGAGGGTCAAAAGGCCGTCCTGGAGGTGGATAAAGAAAAAGATGCATCTTTCAGAGATATTGATAGGTTTGTTAATTCCATATGACAGGGAAACACACATAACAGAGAAGCATGTAAGAGGCTCTGGGTATAGTTGGCTATGAGGTTTAACTTACACCAAAGAATTTGTCAGTATCTGGGAAACCAGAATGGTGAGCAGGCCTTGAGTGCAGCGGTATGTGTAATGACCATGTGTGTGCTTAGCTGTAGAAGTCCCAGGGCCGGGTGATGGCTAGATGTTCACTGCTCAATCCTCAGTGCTCAACATGGTGCAGGGCAAGGGCTTAGACACTCAGGAAGAATCTGTTCAATGAATGAAAGGGTCACAGCCTCCCACACTTGCCCTGTGAAATGCTCACCTCCCTCCTCTTTTATGGCCTCCACAAGGTATCTGGCTTCCTCCTGTATGCGCTGCTCTAAGCTCTTCTTTCCCAACCCAAAGTTCCTCAGTGTCATCAGGGCGAACCTTCTTTGTTCCTTCCATGTCTGGCCAGTGGAGAAGATCAACCCTGGAAAAAAGAGATTCAGCGTAATAGCATTGTGGTTGTGATTTAAAATCACCTGACAAACTGGATGGGCATGTGTACAATTGAAAGGAGACGGGCCAATAAAGGACTTGACAGCTGTCTAGGGAGACTATCACAAAGCTGGGAGCATAATGGCTAGTATCTCCTAGTGACTTGAAACATCACAATTTAGTCAGTATTTCTAATATATTCTTTAATTTAGCATACTTAGAAAACCCAAAGTCTCATTATCATAATATTCTAGATCTATTACAATTATTAGAAAAATGAGATACAAGGATAAAGTAAAATTTTTAAGGGAACATGGTTACTAGGCAGGTAAGGAGGTGATCAAATTCAAATCTCCTCAGAACCAAAGCTTACACTTTGAGTTCAATATGTACACAATTTAGATTAATATATATATATATGTGTGTGTGATTTATATATATATATATACACACACATACACACACACTCACACACCTCTCACATTTCTCTCCTACTCCCTACAGCAAAGCTTCTGAACAAATATGAATCACATTTTCAGGGTCACACAGTACTTCTTGAATAAACAATAAGAAACACAGCCATACTGATCACAGTTTCTCTTGGCTAGGGAGATCGTGCTCACTGGCATGGTGAGTAAAGTAAGCCTGTAGTTCTGCAGCTCAGAGTGGTCAGGGCTCCCAGACAGGAAGTGCCATTGAAATTCAGAACTTAAACATATTTAGTTGGCCGAACATTGAGATTGGGAGTATGTGCAGAAAGTCCATTGCTGAGAAAGTTATGTCTGCTAAAGTTGCTCTGTGCCTGACCTTGAATCAGTAATAAACACGTGGGAAGTTTTTCTTGTGAATTCGTCTCCAGGGGCAATCAATTTGCTTTGAATTTTATCTGAAGTCTAAAATTAGCTGTCTTAGTGACTGAGAATACTATTACTTTCCTATTTTAGTCTGATTAATGAAAAATATCCTAGTATTATTTCTACTCATGAGAATTACAGTTAAGCAGAAATAATCTTCCTGATTATCCATGGCTATATGTGTTGCTAGTAGATGGAATATTTTCATGAGATAAACACACAAGCAGTGGGAAAAATATCCATAGTTATTATTAGGGAAGGAATGTATGCACATGAGAAAAATTACAGAGACAACAGTTCATAGTCAATGGTCTCATAAGCCTTGCTTCATGAGATTCTCTCCATCAGATAATTGTTCATCTGGTGGGTTGACCTTATGAATATCAGTTGTCATCTGCTGTATATTCTCAGTGGCCTCTGGTAAAGCCATTACTACCAGCAGCTCCCAGCAACAGTTGTTCTCAACCTTCCTAATGCTGCAACCCTTTAATACAGTTCTTCATGTGGTGGTAACCCCAAACCATCCAATTATTTTTGTCGCTGCTTCAAAACCTTAGCTTGGATACTGTTTTGAATCATAATGTGAATATCTGTTATTTCCAATGGTCTTAGAAGACCCCTGTGAAAGAGTTATTCTACCCCCAACAGTGTCATGACCCACAAGTTAAGAACTAATGCTCTAAAGGACTATAAGTGATATTAGAAGGGTATTTGTAAGAGCTACTTTTAAGCTAGTCCAAAAATGACTGTCTCCTGATGGAAAGGATTGTTCAGTCCATGAAGCTGGATGTCTTAGCTGGTCTTCAGTGTACATGGGAAACCTAAAGAGGTATGTTCTGATTCCAGTGAAGGAATTCCTCATTAGCAGGATATTCGAACTTGCCGGTGACAGTGAGGGCAAGAGAGCAAAAGGCAGACGATTCCTTCTTCCATGTCCTCTCACATGGGCTGCCACCTGAAGGTGGGGTCCAGATGTATGGTGGGTCTTCTCACCTCAAATAATCCAATGAAGCAAAATTCCTCTTTTGTGTACCTAAATGCTGGGGTTTTGGTTGATTCCAAATGCAACTGAAAACCAAGGTTAGCCATCAAACTCCTGATGGAGTTTTGTTAGCACCCTGTTCTTCTGGCATCTAGATCATGGAGTCATGTTGGCTTCCATCTGGCATGCCTGGACTTGTGTCTATAAGGCTTCAATGCCATCAACTGATCTAAGCCACATTCTGGTTTTGCCACTGGAGTGTGTAAGCTCCCACCCTCTGTATCTATGTATTTCCTCCATTCTTTACATGATATCCTAAGGTCTTCTCTGCTCAAAAGTATTCAGTACACTGCTTGTACTCCCTCCGACCAAGCTCAGAAGTATCAAGTGCAGTTAATCATGTCCTCTAAACACCATGCTTGCAACCCTGGATGTCTTTCTGTTTCTCGATACCTCTCTCCTTCTTGTCCTTTCAAGAATATTATGTTCCCTTTTACTAATTATCTTTTCTGGTCATTAAATGAATGTCCTTTACTCAGAGAACCTTTTTCTGAATTCTTAGACAATGTTAGACATCTCTGATAAAAGACTTGTTCATTGATACTGCTTTGCTGTTTTAATACTTTTTAGTCACTTATACTAGGCTGACTTTTTATGTCAACATGACATAAGATAAGTTCATTTTAGAGGGGGGAAGCCTCAATTGAGAAAAATACCTATGCAAGACAGGGCCGTAGGCAAGCCCATAGGACATTTTCTTGATTAGTGTTTGGTATAGGAGGGTCCACCCCATGTGGGTGGTGCCAACCCTGGGCTGGTGGTCCTGGCTTCTATAAGAAAGCAGACTCGAGTTGGAGAGATGGTTCAGTGGTTAAGAGCACTGGCTGCTCTTCCAGAGGTCCTGAGTTCAATTCCCAGCAACCATATGGTGGCTCACAGCTATCTATAATGAGAACTGGTGGCCTCTTTTGATGTGCAGGCATACGTGCAGACAGAGCACTGTATACAAAATAAATAAATCTTAATAAAAAAGAAAGCAGGCTGAATAAGTCCTGAGGAACAAGACAGCAAGCAGTATTTCTCCATGGCCTCTGCATCAACTACTGCCTACAGGTTCTTGCCTTGAGTTCCTTTGATGACAAACAGAGATATGAAAGCATAAACCAAATAAACCTTTTCCTTGGTCATGGTGTTTCATCACAGCAATAATAACTCTAAGTCATATGTCTAGCACTGTGCTTCTCATAGCAGACAAGACAGCTAATTCATGCGAAATTATCTTATAGTAATTAGAAAGCATCTAAAATGCTGCTTTGTTTGATTAGTAAATTTCAAATTCTGTTATCAACTTATGACATATTTGATGATGATATAAAGCATTTGTACTAATAAGGTATAACATTGGCTAGGATCCTAGAGCCCTCCAGACTTTAACGAGAAGAGTATAAGCAGCTATAAGCAAGATGTAGTAGAAAGGAGAAGCTGATTTGCATCAATTTTCCTAGCACTGGAGTGGGAAAATGGAAGTGAGAGCACAGTGTGTCTGGCTGTGTTAGGGTGCTGTGGTTACTTCCCATCAAAGCATATAGAGTTATTTTTGCTGTTTATGTGGTTTCTCCTGATCTCTCCTAGGAGACACTATGATCCATCTTTTTTTTTTGTATCTTTTTTTTATTAATATTTTTTTATTTTCCATTTTAAATTTAGATAAGAAACAAGGTTGCTTCACAAGTCAGTACGAGGTCCCTCTCCCTTTCCCTCCCCTCCTCCCGTGCCCTCCCCCCCGTCCCCCCCCCCTTATCCCCTCATTCCCCCAGGGAGGGTGAGGCCCTCCATGGGGGTGTCCATGGTCTGTCATTTCATATAGGGCAGGGCCTAGACCCTTCCCCAAGAGTTCAGGGTGAGAGTGCACCTCACATTGTTCTATGGGAGTCCAGAGACCGTGTGTATACTTGGGATGGGTACTGATCTGCTGTCCAAGGCTCAATAGATATGATCCATCTTATGGGTGCTTTCATTTAAGAAATGTGATGTCCAGCTCCCATTAATGATGATATTTTATGATGGGATTGGTTTGTGGGAGTGTTGGTTAAATAAAGCATAAAGGTGCCTTTTATGTAACATAAAATTACAATATACATCTTATAACACATAAAAGACTTACCATTTTCATTAAAAATATGTTTTTGTATAGGCAATATAGGGCGACTTATAAAATTTTCATCCAGGCGAGTAAAGGCTTCTTTGATTAAAGGTAGGCTACTTATAATCACTGAAGACATGATTCCAAAATCCAGGCTGATAACATTCCCATACTTCTTCATAAACTGAAAAAGATTTCAATAGTTAGAAGTGAGTGTGCTCATACCTCGGTGTCCAGGGATGGAAGACATATGTGTTGCAAATGGTAATCATATTGATAAGTCCTTATTTCACTGTGAATGACACTCCTTGGTTTGTGGAAATGTTTTTGATCTTCTTTTCTTTGCTGCTACACCAAACTCAAATTCGCTAGAGGAATGGAATTTACCTATACAAATTCATTAACATGAATCAATGAGTGGGTGGTGGTATAGTGTGTGTCTCTAGAAGAAGGCTTTAGGACTTAAATTTCAACAAATAGGCAAATTCTCTAACTCCAGCATTCTTCAGTCTGGGGAAGGACACAGTGTATGTCATCTGCCAAAGACAAGGTATGTCTGTGTAAGTCTGCTGTAGCAAGCACGGAATAAGAAAAAAATTCATCAATTGATTGATTATGAGAGAGAGAGAGAGAGAGAGAGAGAGAGAGAGAGAGAGAGAGAGAGAGAGGGTGGTGTTGTGCATGTGGGTGTCAGTGGACCACTCACTGTGTGGGTCCAGGTGGTGATCAAATTCAGATGACCATGTTTTGCATCAAGTGCCCTTACCCACTGAGCTACCTCTCTGGCCGGCAAGCATGGAATCCGCAGTAAATAGAAATATCTGCTGATGGTTTGCTTGCATAAATAACTAAGATAACAGAAGCAATAGCAATATATAACCGTGGCTATTTAAATACTAAGGTGTAATTTAGAGGAGGACTCTGGCAATGGAAGCAACAAAAAGACAGAAGCAGAGCCCAGAGACAGTGCTGATGGGCTCATGCAGCATTCAGGTCCCAAAAATCCTGCCTAATGTGCGAAAATCCAACTGGGTCCTTAGGAGTCTGCTCTGATAAGATATGAAAGATGAATAAAATGAAAAGACATAGACTGGAATGAGCATCAACTCAAATCTAAGACATCCTAACAGTGACTTAGAATGTATTAAGTAATTGCATGCATACAATGTTTATATAAGGTAAACTTAGGACCATTGTACATTGAGGGCCCATTGTTACAGCTAGCTTGAAGTACACGCTAATATCTAACTTCTATGTCACACGGCCACTTCAGTCTGATAAAACTTTCTCTTGTTTAAGTAACGTTCCTGTACTAATGCTGTGAACTACTACAGAGAAAGCTAAGAAACTATGGGTGGAAGGAAGCACAATTCCCACATGCTTAACAAAGATCCCAGTTTCTTTGCTGTCCTCATCCTCTTTTAAACGATGCCATTTTAATTGATTTAAAATGTCCCATCCCTTCACTTCATTATACACTAACCATTCTGTCTAAGCACAGCACAACTGATGGCATCGTTCTATCAAAGGCTAGACCCAGAGTTACCCATCCAGCTAGATTCCATATGCTATCCCAACTGATTACCAGAATCCAAAGGATTCATTTTACCATAGACTGCTCTGTGTGTGCCTGTCATGCTAAGCACTTGTTTAGTGACCCTTGAGTAAATGGGTCTGTGAGCAAATACCACTAGTTATTAAGTGCCATATTTCCTTCTACTTAGGATATATGTAAACAGTAAGTGTTATGTCAGATCATGTTGGGTTCAGATTGTCTCACTGAACAACATGGGGAAATCAGCTAACCCCTTGCCAAGACAGGTTTGCTCAGTGGGAAATGAGTGCTCACAGATGATTGCTCACATGACTCCATGTGTGCCCATCATAGAGTCTGAATGAAGGGGAGCACAAACCCAGAGGGAAGACCATGGCTCATCTTGTGGCATTGTCTCCTCACAACAAGATTCAAAATTTAACTATGCCTAAATTGCATCATGTAACTCCATTTGTTTATACCCAGATAGCAAAATGTAAACCCATAGAAGATAACAATATAAAGGAATAAATAATTACTGGTCTGGCACGATATTCCCAGCCTCAGTGACACCGTAACCTATTGCTGTGACACCAGACACATCATCCAACCTCATATGACTATAGTAAGACATACGTCAAATTTTTTTAACCCTGACAAGATAAAATAAAAACATGCCTTTTTTTTCTTGCAACTTATGATAGCATGGGCCAGAAGCAAAACTCCAACCAATGTTTACTCTCTTCTGCCAAAATACAAGAAAAGTGAGGCTCGACTGGCCAGAGATCTTTTTAACTTTTTGCTTCTATGTCTTGGAGTTGAACACCATCAAGACGGGGCCTTGCAAGGGGCTACAGAGGTAGGGTTCGTGGATGCCATCTTGTCACTTGCTCTACCCATGTGCCTTTCCTGGGCTGAGTCTGTCAGGTGAATTGTGACTTCTACAGTGGAACTGCTATAAAGAGATTCCCCAAAGAAGCCTGAGGAGAGTTCTGGTTCCCACCCTTCTTTTGCAGTAATAAGGATTGTAAATGGAAGCTGTCCCACAACACCTTATAAAGCAATCACTCTGAGGCATAGTACTAATTATAATTGTTTGGCCAATGGCTTAGGCATATTAATGACTTGCTCTCACAATTAAATTAACCCATTTAGCTTATATTTTCCACATGCTAGTGGCTTGTTACCGCACATCTTGCTTCTCCAGCAGATCCATGGCTTCTCCCCTCCTGCACTATACTGGTGGGGCCCTGAAGTTTGCAGCTATCTCCCTTCTTACCAGCCCATGCTGCTGAGAGTAAGGGGCCAGCAGTGCTGAACACAAACTTGGATGATTCAGATTCTCAATACATTGTCTTAAATTGCTGTTTGAATCAACACTCAGAAAAGCGAGTTCTCAGAGCCCCAAAAGCGACCTCTGCAAGTAAAATATGGACCTAGTGTGTGTAGCAGTCTTACAGTACACTACCCAAAATATCTAGTCTGGCATTATTTAGCTCATTCACCAAGACCCAAGAGAACCTCAGTTTTATTGAGATGGCATAGATGTTGGAAAGATGGGAGAAATAGGTATTTCAAGTGGCTATCGAAAAATTATTCCAAAAAGTGGGATATCTTTACAGAGAAATGGAAGATACAGATAAGAGCAAAAGGATAAAATTGAGGACAGAAATCTGCCATGGTCTAAGTGGAGTTCTGCATGGAAGAGCTTGGCAAGAGAAGCAATGCGAGAACAAGGGTGGGCAGAGGTGTAGTGTAGACTGCAGCTCTACTATGCACAGCACAGAGAAAAACAGGTGGCAAACAGCATGACCCAGCACCATAGATGTCACAGCTGAGCACCAATGTCCTGAACACAGAAAAGAGAAAGTATAGATGAGAAAACACTTGAAAATGGTGGAAATTTCCTAGTCTGGCAAAATGTAAGCCTGTCATGAAGATCCCAACAGCATGAAGCCCCAAGCAAAACAGAACCACCACAATCAATATGAAAACTGAAAGCAAAATCTCTTGAAAGCAGAGGGACAAGACAACAATAACAAGAACAACCTCTTAAGCCCTTATGGAAAACCACAAAGGTCAACAAGAAGTATGAGAAAATCTGAACACAGTAAGTGCAGCAAATGGTCAACCCGGTGTCCTACAGTCGGAAAGGCAGTGTGGGAATGGAGGGGGGAGACATTCTGAGGAGGGGCACAGCTAAGACGTTTCCTTCTGCCACAGCCCCCTCTGCAGGAATAGGAAAGAAAGTGCTAGAGGTCAGAAAGGAAACTGTGACCTCGGAAGGGCAGAAAAAGGCAGCAATGGGAGGATGAGTAAGGGATGAGAGAGCAGACTCCTCTGCTTTGAGCTCCAGCTGCACTGGACACTGAAGAGCAGGGTGGTGTCTGATGTAGGTCTCAGTGTGTGGGGACAACAGCTGAGACAGTGAGCCATAGAGGGGACAAGGTTCCTCCGTGTTTGTAGTCGCTCACTTCACATGGAAAGCAGTGTTAGCAAAGTCTCATGGGCTGCACGTGCATGCTGAGTAACAGAGCGCTGCTGGACGATAAAAGAGATGCAAAGAGAGAGAAGATGAAGAAAAAGGCAGCCAATCAGAAAGTGTCCAAGAAGCCCATGGGAAGATAGGAAACCAAAAATGAAAGAAAGAAAACAGAGCAAATAGACAAACCACAAAACAATAAAATGTGGGGTTTAAATGCTTATATGTAAACTGTAAACAGACATGTTCTACTTTCCCTAATTAATGATGAGACTTAAATAATAAAAACTGCCCAAGTATATGCTGTTTGAATGCATTTCTACTATTATACATAGGTAAAAATAAAAGAACTGAAAAGCACTAACCTTTTAAATACTGACCAAAAGGGAGCTTTCAGGGGGTAAGATCAGAGAAAATCTAGGCAAAACAAATTTACTCTGGATAAAGTGGGACACTACATGGTTACATGGTCACATAGTTGAGTCATCAAACAGCCTGCCAATCTTAAATGTGTGCTGTGTATACAGAACAGACTTCCCAATGTAATTGGGGAGAGCTTCCAGCACTGAGTGGAGAAACGGTCACTCTCCCAGTGGAGCTGGAGACTTGCTTGTGGCTCTCTTAGTAACTGGTAACATCAGTAGGTGAGTAGTTAGCAAGGATGTAGAAAAATAAGGCTCAGTAGGAGAGCCCGCACCGATACAAAATTCCAGTCAAGATGAGTAGCACATACACACTATTTTTTTCTTCCTGGAGAGGCACTTTAATCAACTAAGCTGAGGCAGGGGCTTTACTCACAATTCTTAAAGCAGCAGGACATATCTGTCTCTATCATAACTTATGATTAGGTCATCAAACAGACCTGGACATAGTTAAAGAATTCAAATCATACAGTGTGTTCTCTGATCGCAGTGGCGTCACCTTGGAAGTATGCCGTAAACTCCCCAATTATTTGGAAACTGAGCTTCATATTTCTTTCTTTTTAAGCGTCGGCTGTCCTGGAACTCTCTCTGTAGACCATGCTGGCCTCACAGAGATCTGCTACCACTGCCCTGCTGGGCTTGTATTTCTTAAAAGAGTATGTTTAGAAGCTAAGTCTTTCGCCTGGGCTTAGCGATTGTTCGATTGTTCGCATGAGCCAATTTACAGCCCTGCCCGCCACTACTCCTGTTCCCCGAAGTCGCAGATCCAGCAGCTCAAGTTTAGATCAGGGCGAAGCCGGGCAATCCTGGTCCCTTCCTACCTGTTGGACGCTCAGGTGCGGCCTTTCCAAATCCAAGTGCAATAGGTTGCCCACGAAGGGCAGGCGTCGCGGCCCCGGAGGGTAGTTCTTGGGGCGCCGGCTTTTGAAGTAGTCAGTCAGGAACAGGAAGGTGACAGCAGCCAGCAGCAGAGTCCGGAGATGGAACACTGCCCAGATGGCAGACACCAGGGAGCCCGCCGCAGCGAGCATGGCTGGTATCCCAGCAGACTCTTCAGAGGAACGAGGGTCTGAACTGAGGCTCAGGGCTCCTGGCCTTAAAGGGCTCTCAGCTAAATATATTCCCGTCCCCTCCTAACCACACCCCTCCGATCCCTCTGGGGCCCTAGGACCCAGAGAGCACCCGCCCTGACAGCCCCACTCTGCCCTCTCTAAGCAGTGATCTCCTTCCTGTTAGCACAGCACCCTAAGAGGACATCTCAGAGCTCTTAGCCCTGTTCCTTCACAAGCTTAACTAGATAGACTGTTGGAGTTGTGGTTTTTTCCCTTCAAACGTCGGGTACATGACGAGCTAAAAGGAATTTGGGTTTAATTTGGTTATAATAGCTTACTTATAAACTACCTTGGTACTATGTCCAGGATATTAAAACCTAAGAACCCGTAGACAAGTACATAAATGCACATATCTGTAACTGAAGGTGGATTCTTGGTTGTAAAATCTGATTTTGTAGCTTCTGTTTTAGACCTACAACTTGCCGGTTTTAAAGTTACACCACTTTTTTTAGTAACTTTGAGCAATTGTTCATTGCAAATTTGTAGTCTTAAAGGTATGAGTCAATATTAAGCAGAGGAGGTGATTTTTAAAGACACAGAATGTAGCCTGAGCAGCAGTAGGGTGTTAAGCAGCTTGAGCAGTCACTGACAGCTTGGGTTTAAAATAATGTTTTTCCTTTAGTTTACATTGGATGAGATAAGAACTTTGAAATACTTGAGTATTGGGTGTGATTATTTGTTGGTATTACATCTCCCTCCTGCAATCCTAATCATAAAAAGGAAATTTTAAAAATAAAAAGATTTTTGAAAAGAAATATATCCTCTTTACAAGCATTATAACAGTAAGAGCCTTCCTTACCATTTTCATTTATATGTTAAGAATATTTTTGAAATCAATTTGTTTTAATAAGGATTTCTAGGATAGATTGCTAGTAGGCATTTTGATTAACATAAAGCACTTTATGCCATATAGTTCTTATTTTTTCATGACTATTACTTAATTGAAATAATTTTTTAGTCATTTTTTATTAGAACCTGTTTTGGAAGAAAATCCTTGTCAAAATCCATGTGCATAACATTAAATTTTATATCTGAATGAAACATTAGTCCTACATAAGCATATATATGTATACATACATTTGATATACATATGACTATATATAGATACATATCAGTACACAATACAAATCAATAAAAAAATTGAAGTGGTCACAGGATTTATCATTTAATTTTTATGTGGGGCACAAAACAACATGTTGAAAGAATTATTACAGACAGACTAGAAGCAATTACATGCAATTTAGGTGTGCCCAGTATAATAACCGAGTAAAAGCCTGTATATCCCCATATCTTTATGATATGAAGAAGGCTAAGTAAAATGATCAAAAGGTCAAGTTATCATGTGGACTTAAGAACTTACTTTCCTATTTTTAGAGCTAACTATCTGAGAATGAAATGTCATTACAGATAAAACTACCATCCTCAGTGCTACTTTAGGAAAAAAAAACAATGGGGCTAAATCCATATCCTATGCCTGCCTGTGTATGTAAATGAAAGAAGAGGAACTAATGGAAGTATAGCATCATGGACAGGCTATCAGCTACCTGCTCAGTATCAGTCTTGCCTGCCTGTAGGGAAAGGTCTATGTACCCATAGCGTTGACCACACCTGTTTGGGTGTGTTCACAGGTACGTAGAAGGCATGGGGTATAAAAAGAGCTAGGGCCTGTATTTTATCCTGGTCTACGTAAAGATGATCTTATTTACCTGGTATTTGGTCATCACCAATGCTTAGGTGATACTTTTTACTTTAGACATCTCTAGTGTCTCTATAGATTAGAGATGATTCTACTCACTCATAATCTGGGAACATACGCTAAGTTCCCCACTGTATTAACATCCTAATGCCCATCTAGTACAAAATCTAAAGACACCTGGTGTTTGAGCCTCTTAAGAAATCAAAATGCGTTGAGTCTGATTGCTCCTAGTTTGGCCTTAAAAGTTATAGTAGTCAGTCCCTTCTCAGAAAATCATGGGGGTGGAGAAGTGGGCATAGTCTCCCTTGTCTAAGCCATGAACTTTCCACAAAACAGAGAATACATGAAGGGAAGGGAAGGAGCAGAATGTCTCTTGAATAATTTAGGGGAGATGTAACCATCTTAATGTGATTTGACCTCCAAAACAATACAAAACAAAACAAAACAATACAAAACAAAACAAAAACAAAAAAAAGTGGGATGTGGTTTATTCTGGACATAAGTATTAATAACTATGGCCCAGGAAAGCAGTTAACTCTAAATTCCATGTTCCAATGTAGTAAAAATTTCAAGAAGAGTTACAGTAACAGAACAAAGGAAGTCATAAACCATGGGATTCTTCAAATGCATTGATGGATCCCCCTCAGAAATCTCTGCCAGAGGCCCAGAGGCTGTTTCTATCTGATGATACTCTCAACCTTTTGTTTGGTGTGAGTCAGCGGTCTGTTCATTTAATATACTCCAAAGTTTTCACTGCAGGTTGTATCCAAAGGTAGATAATTAGTGACTAAAGACAATCTGTGTCTGGCCCTGGGGCTGCAGCACTTTGACCTCTTCACAATCATTGCAGTTCTAATCAGTTAATTAGCCTTGTAAAGGAGGCAGCAAGGAAAGTTCTTTATAGGAACATCATTCACAGGCATGTTGAGGAAATGCCTATTGTCATTTGTGTAACCATAGAAAGTATTGTGTTAATTCCCATCTTGGCACCCCCTGAATCATAGCAGACTAGAGAGTGATTTCTAAGACAGTTTGGGTGAAAACGGTCCTCCCCCAGATTTCCTGAACAAATAACACTCTAGCCGCTTCATTTCTGCATTTTTTAATTTTGAAATTTTTGTTTGTTAAAATTGCTGTTTTTGGCACATCTATACGTGTGTGTGTGTGTGTGTGTGTGTGTGTGTGTGTGTGTGTGTGTGTGTGTGTGTCCTTTGGAGTCCTTCAGGAGATGGATACTTACTACAGGAAGGAAGTCACTCTAGGTGGATTTGAGTTCATTTAGCTTTACCCCACTTCCTGTTTTCTCTCTCAGCTTCCTGTATGAACATGAAGTGTGGCCTGGCTGCCTCCCCATTGTCCAATGAGTAAGCCTCATAGTCCTGGTTCGATGCCTTCACCATCATGACAAACTATCTTCTGAAAGTATGAAAGCAAAACAAACCCTTTTCTTCTCTAAGTCAATGTTTTGCAGGGTCAGAGTACTCTCTCAGCAAAAGAAATGGAAGGAAGATAATTGCTAATATGCTTTCTGCTGGGAAAACTTAATATATAAATGTCAAAGATTAATTTTAGAATCAGCCTGTGTGTAGAACTGCCTTTATTTGGTTTCTGGGCTTTTGTCTATATGAGGTGCATATATATTTTGTCTGTATTGACATGTATTTTGTCTGAATTACATGAGATGATTGTTAATTGATAATACATTTTTATTGTAAATAAAGATATGAGTCACTATTTTAATATTTAATTTGGTGTACTAATTATTAGATTATCAAGATAAAACTAGTAACACAAAAAGACAATGTTAGGTTTTAGGGTCTGTGTTCCATTGTATCATTAAAAAGAATACTTGTGCTTGCAATAGAAAATTTTCTTGTAACATCTGTAGAATTATATGTATTATCTGTAGAATTATACATTTATACATATGTATAATAATCTGTGTGATGCTGACAGATGTAACATGACAAATTGTAGAAAGCTTGTTTCCTTTTCAGCTTTTGGATAAGTTTCTACTGTACAATGTCTATATCTATAATTGCCATTCGCTATTTGTCTGGAATACAAAACGAAACTGCTAAGGCTTATAGAAAAATAAATATGTAGTTAGGTTGTCCCTAACAAAAGTGTTGCTTAAAGGGAACTTTCTCTGCCTTATCTAAGCAGTTATACTTAGAATATTGATTTTCTTTTAATTAGATAGGAAAAGGGTTATCTTCAAAAGAGAATTTAGAGGCTAGGAAGTTGGCTCAGTGGTAAAGGTACTTGCTTCCAAGATTGGCAACCTGAATTGGGTCCATGAGACTGATGTGGTAGAAATTATTCATATATAAGGGCGCACCCCCCACACACATCATTCAACGCATTAAAAATAATAAAAAACTCTTTAATAATCTATGTATACTGTCAGATATTGGACAAAGTCAAGGCTTATTTAATTATTAGGCTATGTTAAAGTATTGTAAGTGACCATCTTTTTTTTAAGTGCTTGATGAAATGTATGAAACATGAATTAAACCCCTTACCAGGTGATGGTGGCACATGCCTTTAATTCTAGCACTTGGGAGGCAGAGGCAGGATGGCCACCTGACCTGCCAGTCATAAGTCCCCCTGACCATGGATTACATGGTCAGAAGCTCAAACCCATGAGCAGCTGCAGTGACATCTGCTGCTACCCCATTACCCGGAGAAGATTGGGAACCCTACTGAGACTTGCAATCTCGGGACTCCTCCTCCCCTCTTCTCAAGGCCCTTAGTCTCATGATAACCTTGTGTAGAAACTGGGTGTGCTAAGTAATCTCTGTAACCATGGGAACCTTGGAAACTGAGACTTGAGGTCTCAGGACTCCCCATCCCCTTCGTTTACCCTTTAAAAGCTTCTCTTTTGGGCTGGTGGGCATCTCATTTCCTCTGCCATGAAAAGAGATCCGAGTTGGCCAGCTTAAATAAATAAAACCTTTTGCTTTTGCATCAGAGTATCCACTCCTTGGGTTAGTCTCTGGGATTCTGCAAACCTGGCACAACACAAA
The DNA here is from genome assembly GCF_017639785.1 of Mesocricetus auratus. Classification (NCBI taxonomy): domain Eukaryota; kingdom Metazoa; phylum Chordata; class Mammalia; order Rodentia; family Cricetidae; genus Mesocricetus; species Mesocricetus auratus. The sequence goes on along the minus strand of NW_024429197.1, from coordinate 43,034,853 downwards.
CAACCTCCAAAACTGGGCAAATAAACTGAACAGATGTGTCAAAAGAAGAAATACAAATGCTTAATAAATATATGAAAATGTTTTCAACATGTTTAGCCCCAGGAAACACAAATGACAGCTCCACCGAGATGCCATCTTACCCAAGTGAGAAGGTCTACCATCTCTAAAACAAAAGAAACCTATGCTGGTGATGAACTGTTACTGTATTTGTTAAAATCAGAGCTTCCAGCTGTGTAGGACTAGACTTGGCCACCTGTCCTCAATAGAACAAACACACAGAAAAAGGAGATTCATTCAGTGTGGCCATGTTGGGAAGAAAAGTAAAGAGGTCTAGTGATCATTGGAACTCATCTTTGTTTGTAACATTGGGATGAGGTTTAAGTGGAAAACAAGATATGCTCCCAACTAAGCAGACCTGGCCAAGGGTGAACATCCCCTATCATTAAGTATAATTCTCTGGGGCCAGTGTCTCCTATGAAGCAGTCTGAGACGTTCTCATGATATAAGTTCCTATTCTCCCAGCATGACTTCTCTGGGGAATGCCAATCCCTCAGGGGCAATTCTCTCAATATTTTAATAGCCAACCTATTGGCAGGTCCACCTTTGTCTTTTTAGATAATGTTCATGTCACCACAGATATAGAAATTTTAATTATTGTTGGTGGTAATGAATGTAAATAATTAATTCACCCTATATGGACATAAGTATACAAGATTCTTAAAAGACTAAAAATAGAACTTCTGTGTAATCTAGCTGTTCCACTACTGGGCATACACCCAAAAGAATAAAAGTCAGCATGCAATAAAGATAACTATATCCACTTTTATTGAAGCACACTATATTAAAGATATTACATTAATATTCCCCTTGGGAAGACGTAGACAAATGACTGTTCACGTCAGACAGGACTGCAATGAAAGAATAAAGTACTGCTCTACCAATGCCTAACTTGTCAAATCAGTGTGATTATTGGGTTTAATCATAGAGCATAGGTGAACTGTAACTTGTATTGAACCATCTACAAGGTTGAACACCTGATAAGATTGTCAACAAATATGGTGAAGTTAGGATATTGCAAGTCCAGAGGCCAATTTATACCATGCTTTCTTCAGCTAAATTAATAGCTTTTCCTTGTTTATTTGTTCCTCTATAAATAACATAGGTTTGTCTAGATGAATAATATCTCCTGCCTGGGAACAGCAGTTGATAAGAAACAGAAAGCATTTTCATGTTTTAGAGTATATTAGAAATAGAACAATTGATTTTGAAGGATCGCCTTTGTTTTTTTTTAATTTTAAATAGCTTGTTTTACATGTCAACCCCAGTTCCCTCTCCCTCCCCTCCTCCCGCACCCCCCCCATCCCCCCATCCTCCCACCCTATTGCCAATTCCTTCCACATAGGGGATATCTAGAGCCTATCATTTCACTCAGGGTAGGGTCCAGGCACTTCCCTAAGAGTCCAGGCAGAGAGAGTAACCCTCTTTGTGTTATGGACACACGATGTCTGTTAGTAGTCGAGGGATAAACACTGATCCACTGCTCAGGACCCCATAGGTAGCCCAGGCCTCCTCATTGACTCTCACATTCAGGGGGTCTGGATCCGTCCCATGCTGGCCTCCCAGCTGTCATTCTGGGGTCCAAGAGCTCTCCTCTGTTCGGATCAGCTGTCTCTGCTGGTTTTGCCAGCCCATTCTTTGCCAATTTGCTCATCGCTCCTCTCTCTCTGTCGCTGGGTTCCTTGGGTTCTGTTCAGTATTTAACTGTGGGTGTTTGCCTCTTCTTCCATCAGTCACTGGATGAAGGCTCCAGGATGGATATAGACATCAAGTTCACTATCAGGAATGGTCATTCGAGGTGGTCTCTACACTATTGCTTAGCTTGCCAATTGGTGTCATCCATTTAGATCACTAGAGGTCACAATGGTGCCTGATCTGTCTTCTAACCTATGATTCCCTCTTCCCCCTATCCTACCTCCCTCAGTCAACCTTCCTGTTCCTCCACGACTTACTCTCTCTGCCGGTTGTGGTGGCACACGCCAGTAGGATTTGCTGAAGGAGGCAGAGGCAGGAGGATCAAGGATCGTCTTTTGTTGTTTTAAAATATTATAGAGTCAAGAGTATGTGGTAGTTGGCATTCACAACCAAAGAGGAAGAAAATGGTAGAAGTATTTGCTTTTATCTAGGTCCAAGTTGAGATCATCTATGACTAGTGTGGTGCTGAGGACCAGCTTTTGAAAGTCTAACCCACAGTCAGCCTATCTGCAAGTGAAGGCACAAAATCTGAAGCTTTGATGAGTGAGTGCCTTCCCTGCTACAGAAAGGTAATATTATTATTGACATTTTCCATTAGAGGGCACTGTTTGTCCTCCTGTCTGAGATCAGGCCAGACTCCAGTGTAGAAAAACAGCATGCAATTTTCTTTCTAAGGTTTAGGTCAAACTGATACAGTTTAGGGGTGTCTTGTTTCCTGTCTGTACGACTAAAGGAACATATTGGAACATTTTCCATAGCTCCTTCTATAATAGACTTGGCAAAAATGAAGATAGTGGGTGTGACCATACCTTGATTGGAGCTGCTTATATTTGCACTTCCTTGCCTCTCTATTTAGACTTTAATCTCACTCAGGTGGGGATCAGGGGGGGTGCTTCTGGAACTCTTTGTTTCTCTTCTCAATATGGTCAAATTCAGTAAATATCCTTTCTATGTTTCCTACATTTAATTTAGCTCTTTTTTTTTGGCTATTTAGGTAGGGAGGTCAGGCCTGGCTTGGAGCACAGGTTCAATTATGCATTGTCTTCTACTCTATAGTGTCCTCTGAAGATTTTCCTTCATCCATCCTCCCCTTGTGAACAATGCAAAGGAGAAGCCTTTTGAACTAATTCTTCTTATTGATGGAGAACTGAATTCCTCCATGTTTCTTAACATCCCTCAATAGTGACAAAGACTAATGATCTGTAACCTTGGTGGACCATCCTATGTTTTGTGTGGTTAACCTTAGTCTATCTCTGCAGGACCTACTATCCACAAAACCCTGTGGAGTGCATATTGACACTCATGTATCAGGAAGGTCAGCCAGTTTCTAATGACAAGATGAAGCTGGGAGGGCCCTGGCTCCTTTATGGATTATGCCTCTGGCAACTACTTTAAATGTCAGGAGGGAACTTTTCATTTCCCCATTCAAGTGTAGAGTAGGAAAGGTATAGAGTAGGAGCATGGATCCTTTTACCAGGCGAGCGATTTCCATGAGCTTTGTAGCATCTCTAGAAACCCAATATTAAGGGGCACATAGAGAATTAAAGCTGCATGTTGGAAGAAATCTGTGAAGGTCTGGGGGTAGTGGCCATAGTGCTATTTCCAAAAGATACTGCACTGTTTTTGATTGTGTGACAAAGGTGTGAGATTCTTTGAGAATGCCATGAATGAACTCAATGGGACTAAGGTAGACTACCAGTGGAAGACCTCTGCATCACCTTGGCCCACCTACCCAGCTTCTCCTCTCAGGAAGCCTTCTTTGTTCCAGAGTTACCAGGCCAGCTTTGCCTCAAGCCTGTGGTATCCTAGACCTCTTCCTTGTACAAGCAACCCATCCATATCCACCAGACCCATTACCTTTTATTCTAAGACCTTCAAGGCCTTGCCTTATTTTAAATGTTCACTACAACATGGTTGGGCTACTTCACTTTGTAGGAAGATGATGGTGAGAAGATTCACTTCTTAAGATGACTTTGTGTGTTAGGGACCAAACCTAAGAGAATAGCAGTACTACAGTGTCCAAACATAAGGGAGAAATGATGGTTACATCTTCCTTTCGCAAAATGTTTGTATAATTGTTGAATGGGAAAGAGACTTATTGTTTATAGTATATCCAGTGAACTTAGAAAACAGGAGACATGTTTTATGGGTAGAAATTTCCATTAGAAGTCACAGTGAATGTCTTCCCAAAGGTTGTGGTTCATTCCAGTTACATAATACTTGGTCCTGGATCCCACTGCTTTCTGGAGGCAGGCTGAGGCTCCAACATTTATATACTTATTATATTTAATGTGCTGTGATTATTTTCTGTTCTGATCTCATATTCCATACCTTGTAAAATAATGGTTTTGTTGTTGTCCCCCTCCACCTGTATGTGTAGGCATCAGTGGATTTGTAGTGCATGTCCTTCCTTTTCTCTTTCCTTCTCCAGCATCACAGTCTGGGGACAGCACAGATGTGGTGACTGACTGGGTTAAGGGTGAGGCCCATTCTGAACTTCAGGCTCAGCTTTTCATTAACTGGGGGTTTGAACGTAAATCTTTGCAGAAGAGCAGTGAAGAAGATGAACAGCTCAGACCTGGCCAATTGTTCTCCCAGGCAAGCTCTCTTTCCTGCAGAACAAAAGGTGAGTCACTTTCTCAGCTGACTTTGATACATTGAGGGACTGGTGTTACCAACCTCATACAATAAATACTGAACTTACCTTGGGCTTTGTGTCAAAATGATTATGCCTAACATCTTCCTGATTTGGCTATTAGAGATATATTCAGTGTGGCATTTCCTGACCATTGGCATAAATATGTGCCCCAAACATGTATTTTCACTTTGCTAGTCCAGTAAATTGTCATTTTCTCAGGTATCCTCATTACTTACTTGCATTGAATAATATGTAGAAGGTAAGACCTGGGCAGGAGGCATTCTCACAACTCTGGGAGCAATTGCTCTAGGTATCCCATACCATACATACATAGAGGCACATGGTGTATACATCTTAATGTGTGTGTAGACAGATGTATTTGTGTCTATATCCAACCTATCTACAATTTACATGTTAGTCTCTCTATTGCACCCTTGGGTTCACATGGGTGATCTCTGGTGATGCAGGACAACCCTAGCACTCCACTCTTCTCTACATCAGTGAACATCTTCCTCAAGTATCCTAACAGCACTGCAGGGCTCCACACAGTCTCTAAGCCATCTTTAAGTCCATGTTTGTGTGAATGTACTTGTACATATGTGAGCTCATTCTATGTATACATGTGGCACATGCATGTAATTGCCAGAGGAAAGACATGGGCATTGGCCCTCAAGGGCCACAATCATCACCTTTTAGATAGGGTCCTATGTGCCTTAGAACTTGCCACATAGGCCTGGCCACTGAGTCCCAAGAGACCTTTTATTTCAAGTACTAGGATTATAAGCACATTCCACCATGCTCCAAGTTTTCTTGTGAGTGCTGGAGATCAAATTATGTTCTTTGCTTCCTAGAAAAGCTCTTTGCCAGGTGAGTTGTCTCCTCTGCCACTAAGTGCTTACTTTATTCCAAAATAATACATTTCAGAACAAAAAAAGTTTTTAAAAAAGTCAATAAAAAGAAATCTATTAAGACTATGACAGCCGGACGTTGGTGGCGCACGCCTTTAATCCCAGCACTTGGGAGGCAGAGGCAGGCGGATCTCTGTGAGTTCGAGGCCAGCCTGGTCTACAGAGCTAGTTCCAGGACAGTCTCCAAAACAATACAGAGAAACCCTGTCTCGAAAAACCAAAAAAAAAAAAAAAGACTATGACAAAGATGCTTAGACCAAAACTCAGACAAAACTATGATTAATATTTGGACATAGAAACAGGCCAGCTTCCTGGCCTGAGTTCCAGAGCCTGCAGATCGCCTGGGAACTGCACAGAGCTCCCAATCCCGGCGGGAGCATCAGGTAAACAGGCCAGCTTCCCGGCCTGTGTTCCAGAGCCTGCAGATCGCCTGGGAACTGCACAGAGCTCCCAATCCCGGCGGGAGCATCAGGTAAACAGGCCAGCTTCCCGGCCTGTGTTCCAGACCCTGCAGATCGCCTGGGAACTGCACAGAGCTCCCAATCCCGGCGGGAGCAAAGCACCCCAGACTCCAGATCTTCTCTCCCACCAACGATTCCAGGAAAGGAGAGGAGGCTGGGAGTACAGGGAAGTAGCTGTCCCTCTGGCATCATCAGGTAAACAGGCCAGCTTCCCGGCCTGAGTTCCAGAGCCTGCAGATCGCCTGGGAACTGCACAGAGCTCCCAATCCCGGCGGGAGCATCAGGTAAACAGGCCAGCTTCCCGGCCTGTGTTCCAGAGCCTGCAGATCGCCTGGGAACTGCACAGAGCTCCCAATCCCGGCGGGAGCAAAGCACCCCAGACTCCAGATCTTCTCTCCCACCAACGATTCCAGGAAAGGAGAGGAGGCTGGGAGTACAGGGAAGTAGCTGTCCCTCTGGCATCATCAGGTAAACAGGCCAGCTTCCTGGCCTGAGTTCCAGAGCCTGCAGATCGCCTGGGAACTGCACAGAGCTCCCAATCCCGGCGGGAGCATCAGGTAAACAGGCCAGCTTCCCGGCCTGTGTTCCAGAGCCTGCAGATCGCCTGGGAACTGCACAGAGCTCCCAATCCCGGCGGGAGCATCAGGTAAACAGGCCAGCTTCCCGGCCTGTGTTCCAGAGCCTGCAGATCGCCTGGGAACTGCACAGAGCTCCCAATCCCGGCGGGAGCATCAGGTAAACAGGCCAGCTTCCCGGCCTGTGTTCCAGACCCTGCAGATCGCCTGGGAACTGCACAGAGCTCCCAATCCCGGCGGGAGCAAAGCACCCCAGACTCCAGATCTTCTCTCCCACCAACGATTCCAGGAAAGGAGAGGAGGCTGGGAGTACAGGGAAGTAGCTGTCCCTCTGGCATCATCAGGTAAACAGGCCAGCTTCCCGGCCTGAGTTCCAGAGCCTGCAGATCGCCTGGGAACTGCACAGAGCTCCCAATCCCGGCGGGAGCATCAGGTAAACAGGCCAGCTTCCCGGCCTGTGTTCCAGAGCCTGCAGATCACCTGGGAACTGCACAGAGCTCCCAATCCCGGCGGGAGCATCAGGTAAACAGGCCAGCTTCCCGGCCTGTGTTCCAGAGCCTGCAGATCGCCTGGGAACTGCACAGAGCTCCCAATCCCGGCGGGAGCATCAGGTAAACAGGCCAGCTTCCTGGCCTGTGTTCCAGACCCTGCAGATCGCCTGGGAACTGCACAGAGCTCCCAATACCGGCGGGAG